>NC_071602.1:0-687500 GCF_024509145.1 Vidua macroura
GGGTCAGAGGTCAGCGGTCACTAATGGTCAGGGGTCACTAATGGTCAGCGGTCAGTGGTCACTAATGGTCAATGGTCACTAATGGTCAGGGGTCATGAATGGTCAGTGGTCACTAATAGTGGTCAGGGGTCAGCGGTCACTTATGGTCAGTGGTCACTAATGGTCAGCGGTCACTCATGGTCAGTGGTCAGGGGTCAGCGGTCACTAATGGTCAGTGGTCACTCATGGTCAGTGGTTAGGGGTCAGAGGTCAGTGGTCACTCATGGTCAGTGGTCAGGGGTCAGAGGTCAGTGGTCACTCATGGTCAGTGGTCACTCATGGTCAGTGGTCACTCATGGTCAGTGGTCAGGGGTCAGAGGTCAGTGGTCAGTGGTCACTAATGGTCACTAGTGGTCAGTGGTCAGTGGTCACTCATGGTCAGGGGTCAGGGGTCAGAGGTCAGTGGTCAGTGGTCACTAATGGTCACTAGTGGTCAGTGGTCAGTGGTCACTCATGGTCAGGGTCAGTGGTCAGTGGTCAGTGGTCACTCACCTCACCCACGCCTCCACCCTCTCCTCCTGCAGGTGGTCAGTAGGGGTCAGTGGTCAGTGGTCACTCATGGTCAGGGGTCAGTGGTCAGTGGTCACTCATGGTCACTAATGGTCAGTGGTCAGTGGTCAGTGGTCACTCATGGTCAGTGGTCAGTGGTCACTCATGGTCACTCATGGTCAGTGGTCACTCACCTCACCCACGCCTCCACCCTCTCCTGCAGGTGGTCAGTAGGGGTCAGTGGTCAGGGGTCACTCATGGTCAGGGGTCAGTGGTCACTCATGGTCAGTGGTCAGTGGTCAGTGGTCAGTGGTCACTCATGGTCAGTGGTCAGTGGTCACTCACCTCACCCACGCCTCCACCCTCTCCTCCTGCAGGTGGTCAGTAGGGGTCAGGGGTCAGTGGTCACTAATGGTCAGTGGTCAGTGGTCAGTGGTCACTCATGGTCAGTGGTCAGTGGTCACTCATGGTCAGGGGTCAGTGGTCAGTGGTCACTCATGGTCAGTGGTCAGTGGTCACTCATGGTCAGGGGTCAGTGGTCAGTGGTCACTCATGGTCAGTGGTCAGTGGTCACTCACCTCACCCACGCCTCCACCCTCTCCTCCTGCAGGTGGTCAGTAGCGGTCAGTGGTCAGTGGTCACTCATGGTCAGTGGTCACTCATGGTCAGTGGTCAGTGGTCAGTGGTCAGTGGTCACTCATGGTCAGTGGTCACTCATGGTCAGTGGTCAGTGGTCACTCATGGTCAGTGGTCACTCACCTCACCCACGCCTCCACCCTCTCCTCCTGCAGGTGGTCAGTAGGGGTCAGTGGTCAGTGGTCAGTGGTCACTCATGGTCAGTGGTCAGTGGTCACTCACCTCACCCACGCCTCCACCCTCTCCTCCTGCAGGTGGCGCCGCAGCAGCTCCCGCAGGCGGGGCCAGGGGGGCGGGGCCTCTGCGCTGGCCCCGCCCCAAACGCCATCGGGGGTGGAGCCTCCTGGCAGAGGCCCCGCCCCCACGGCCCCGCCCCTGCACGGGGTGTGGCCAATCCCAGCCACCAGCAGCCCTGAGGGCGGGGTCACAGAGGGGTGGGGTCACAGGGGGTGGGGTCAAAGAGGGGTGGGGTCAAAGAGGGGTGGGGTCAGCGATGGGCGGGGTCACAGAGGGTGGGGTCACAGAGGGGCGGGGTCACAGGGGGCGGGGTCACAGAGGGGTGGGGTCAAAGAGGGGTGGGGTCACAAAAGGGCAGTGTCATAGAGGTGGAGACTGGGGGTCACTCAGGGGTCACTCAAGGGTCACTGGGGGTCACTGGGGGTCACTGGGGGTCACTGGGGGTCACTCAAGGGTCACTGGTGGTCACTGGGGGTCACTCAAGGGTCATTGGGGGTCACTGGGGTCACTGGGGGTCACTCAGGGGTCACTCAGGGGTCACTCAGGGGTCACTCAAGGGTCACTCAGGGTCACTCAGGGTCACTCAGGGGTCACTGGGGGTCACTGGGGGTCACTCAAGGGTCACTCAGGGGTCACTGGGGGTCCCGGGGGGGTCCCCGGGTGTTCCCAGGTGTTCCCAGGTGGTCCCGGGGGGGTCCCGGGGGTCCCGGGGGGTCTCGGTGGGTCCTAGGTGGTCCCGGGGGTCCCGGGGGTTCCGGTGGTCCCGGGCGGTTCCCGGGGGGTCCCGGGGTTCCCGTGGGGGTCCCGGGGGTCCCGTACCCAGCAGGAACGCCGTGGCCGAGCCCAGGCCCAGGGTGGCCAAGGGGTGGAGCCAGGGCCGCGCTCGGGGGCGTGGTCTGCGCCGGGGGCGTGGCAGCCGCACGGTTGGCTCCGCCCCCTCCTCCTCCTCCTCCTCCTCCTCCTCCTCCCCCCCCCGGGGGGGGTCCCTGTGCCGCGAGTAGGACACGGGACCCCCCCCCGGGGGGCTGCGGCCGCGGTCAGCGGGGTCGGGGGGGGTCGGGGGGTCCCCGGAATCGGGGCCGGCTCTGGGGGGCTCCGGACCCCCCAGTTCGGGGAGGGGAGGGGGCTTTACCCGTCGAGGAAGCAGCGCCTGAGGGTCTCCATGGCAACCGGGGGTCTCGGGGGGTCCTGGGGGGGCGCAGGAGGGTCTTGGGGGGGGTCAGGGGGGTCTTGGTGGGGGGCGCAGGGGGGTCCTGGGGGGCTCAGGAGGGTCTTGGGGGGGTTCTGGAGGGTCCTGGGGGGGCTCAGGGGGGTCCGGGAGGGGCTCAGGGGGGTCCCGGGGGCTCAGGAGGGTCTCAGGGGGGTCCTGGGGGGTTCAGGAGGGTCTTGGGGGGTTCTGGAGGGTCTTGGGGGGGGTCAGGGGGGTCCGGGAGGGGCTCAGGGGGGTCCCGGGGGCTCAGGGGGGTCTCAGGGGGGTCTTGGGGGGGTTCTGGAGGGTCTTGGGGGGGGTCAGGAGGGTCCCGGGGGGCTCAGGGGGGTCCAGGGGGGTCTCAGGGGGGTCTTGGGGGGTCACAGGGGGGTCCCGGGGGGGGTTCCCAGAGGGCTCCAGAGACATTTGGGGGATCCCGGGGGGGCTCTTAGGGTCACCCGAGGGTGTCCGAGTGCCCCCAGTGGCTCCGGGGGGCGCTCGGGGGAGTCCCCAGAGCGTTTTGGGGTCTCCCGGGGGGGTCCTGGGGGTCCCCAGGGGCCGCGGTTCCCCTCCCCCCGCCAAAGGACAGACTTTGCCCCCGGCCGGATTTGCCCCTCCCCCACCCCAAAGCCGCGTCCCCCACAACCCCCAAACCCCCCCGAGCCCCCCGAGGTGACCCCCAAACCCCCCAGAGCCCCTCTGAGCCCCCCAACCCCCCAAAATCCCCTAAAATCCCCCCAAAATCCCCCCAAATTCCCCCCCGGTCCCGCTCACCCGCGGCCGCCGCTCCGGCCCCGCCCCCACAGGTGAGAAAAAAGGGCGTGGCCTGAGCCGGATGGGCGTGGCCAGCGGTGGGGGAAAGGGGCGTGGCTGATGGGTAAACGGGTGTGGTCAGAGGGGGCGGGGAGTGGTGGGCGTGGCCGAGAGAGGCCCCGCCCCGGCGCCGCCGGGTCCCGGCGCCCATTGGCTGGGCCAGACCCCGACCCGGGGGGGTCTGGGGGGATTTGGGGGGGTCCCAGGGTTTGGGAGCCCCCGAATTTGGGATTGGCGGGGATTGGGGGGTGCCAGGGGGTTTGGGGGTTGCAGGTCGGGGCATTTTGGGGTCCCGGGTCATTTGGGTGTCCCATTTTGGGGTCCCGGAGCTTTGGGGGGTTTCGATTCGGGGTCCCGAGGCATTTGGGGGTCCGGGGGCATGTGGGGGCCCCGGTTTTGAGGTCCCGGGATATTTGCGTGTCCCAGTTTTGGGGTCCCGGGCTATTTGGGGCTCCCGGGGCATTTGGGGGTCCCGGGCTATTTGGGGGTCCCGGGGCTTTGGGGGGGTCCCGTTTCAGGGTCCCAGGGCCTTGGGGGGTCCCATCATGGGGTCCCGGAGCTTTGGGGGTCCGGTTTCAAGGTCCTGTTTCAGGGTCCCGGGGCATTGGGGGGGTCCCATTTTGGGGTCTCGGGCTTTGGGGGGGGGTCTCATTTCGGGGTCCCGTTTCGGGGTCCCAGGGCTTTGGGGGGGTCCCGTTTCGGGGTGCCGGGGCATTGGGGGTCCCGTTTCAGGTTCCCGTTTCGGGGTCGCTTTTCGGGGTCCCGGGGCATTGGGGGGGTCCCATTTTGGGGTCCCGGGGCTTTGGGGTTCCCGTTTCAGGTTCCCATTTCAGGGTCCCGTTTTGGGGTCCCGGGGCTTTGGGGGGGTCCCGTTTCGGGGTCCCGGGGCATTGGGGGGGTCCCGTTTCAGGGTCCCGTTTCAGGTTCCCATTTCAGGGTCCCGTTTTGGGGTCCCGGGGCATTGGGGGGGTCCCATTTTGGGGTCCCGGGGCATTGGGGGGGTCCCGTTTCGGGGTCCCGTTTCAGGGTCCCAGGGCATTGGGGGGGTCCCGTTTCAGGGTCCCGTTTCAGGTTCCCATTTCAGGGTCCTGTTTTGGGGTCCCGGGGCTTTGGGGGGGTCCCGTTTTCGGGGGTCCCGTTTCGGGGGTCCCGGTGCAGCAGCCCCCGGGGGTCTCATAAATACTCTCGTGTTTGCATTAAGTTACATGGGAGGGGGTGGGGGTGCGGTCTCCCCTGAGTGACAGCTGTCAATCAATCACCCGCGGGGCCTGGGCAGCCCAGGGCGCTCAGGCGGGAGGGGGATGATTGACAGCTGTCAATCACCTGCCGGCACGTCCAACGTGCCGGGGGGGAGGGGAGGGGGGGCTGTCGAGCAACGGCTCCTGATGGTGATGATTGACAGCTGTCAGTGCTGTTGATTGACAGCCGACAGTCCTGATGATCCCTGATTGGCAGCTGCTGCTGATGACCGGCTGCTCTCCGTGCTGATTGACAGCTGTCAGTGCTGACTGACAGTCGCCGATAATGATTGGCGGATGGGGGTGTTGATTGACAGCTGGTGATGATGACTGGCAGCGCTCTGTGATGATGATTGACAGCTGCCAGCGGTGACTGACAGCTGCCAGATGTGACTGACAGCGGTGGGCAGTGACTGACAGCTGCTGGCGGTGATTGGCAGCTGCCTGCAGGGATTGACAGCTGGTGGTGATTGACAGCTGCTGGCGGTGATTGACAGCTGCTGGTGATGACTGACAGCTGCTGGCAGTGATTGGCAGCTGCCGTGGTGATTGACAGCTGCTGGCGGTGATTGACAGCTGCTGGCGGTGATTGACAGCTGCCGTGGTGATTGACAGCTGCTGGCGGTGATTGACAGCTGCTGGTGATTGACAGCTGCTGGCGGTGATTGACAGCTGCCGTGGTGATTGACAGCTGCTGGCAGTGATTGGCAGCTGCCGTGGTGATTGAGAGCCGTCTCTGGCGCTGACTGACAGCTGTCAGTGGTGATTGGCAGCTGCCGGCGATGATTGACAGCTGTCTCCGGCGGTGACTGACAGCAGCCGGCGGTGATGATTGGCAGCTCCCCGCGGTGATTGACAGCCGCTCAGCGCGGGCAGGTGTCCGCCAGGTAGAGCCGCACCTTGCCCCGCAGGAAGCGGCTCAGCACCCCCAGGAGCCGGGGCAGGGTCCGGACCCGCACCGGGGCGGGGGGCGCGGGCGAGGGCAGGGCCTGCCGGGGAGGGGCGGGCTCAGGGGCTGCCCCAAAAAACCCCAAAAAAACCACAAAACTCCCTCCGGAGCCCCCCAAAAACCCCAAAACTCCCTCCGGAGCCCCCAAAAACCCCAAAACTCCCCCCAAAACTCCCTCCGGAGCCCCCAAAAACCCCAAAACTCCCTCCGGAGCCCCAAAACTCCCCCAAAACTCTCTCGGAGCCCCCAAAAACCCCAAAACTCCCCTCCGGAGCCCCCAAAACTCCCCCCAAAACTCTCTCCGGAGCCCCCAAAAACCCCAAAACTCCCTCCGGAGCTCCCCAAAACCCCAAAACTCCCCCCAAAACTCCCCACCGGACCACCACAAACCCCCTCGCACACCCCAAAACCCCCCCCAAACCCCACCGGGGAGCCCCTAGAACCCCCCAAACCCACGACCCGACCAGGGCTGGGACCACCAAAAGCCCCCCAGGAAACCCCCGCCCGCCCCCCCAGAGCTCCCCACGCTTGTCCCAGACCCCAAACCCCCCCAAACCCCCCCGGAGCCCCCCGGAGCCCCCCGGATCCCGCCGTTACCGGCGCGGGCAGCCCCCGCAGCAGCCTCGCCAGGCTCCGCGCGGCTCCGTAGGCGCGGTCCAGGCTGGGGCGCACTCGGGGGTCCCGGAGCAGCTCCCGCGCCCGCAGCACCGCGGCCGCCAGCGCCGCCTGGCCCCCGGCCACCTCCTGCGCGCGGGACCCCGCCTGGCGACACCGGGGGGACACCGCGGGTCACACCCCGGCATCGCCGCCCCCTTTTCTCCGCGGTTTTCCCGGCTTTTTTCCCCCCCTTCCCGTCGCGTTTCTCGCCGCGTTTCGCCGGATTTCAGCCCGTTTCTCCCGGTTCCGACCCGTTTTGCCCGCTTCATCTTCGTTTCTCCCCAGGTTTTTTTTTTTGCCCGTTTGCCTCCGTTTCTCCTGGTTTTCCACATTTCTCCCTGGTTTTCCCTCTGTCTCCACTCAGCCTCACTTCTCCCAATTCCTCCCATGCGTTTCCCCCCCCATTTTGCCCCGTTTTACCCGTGTTTCACCCCATTATTCCCAATTTCTCCCCCGTTCACTTCTTTTTTCCCAGGTGTTCCCCGTTTCCCCCATTTCTCTCCCATTTCACCCCAACTCTGCCCCATTTCCCCCCGAATTTTCCCCCCATTTCCAGGGTCCCCCCCCATTTTTCCCCATTTCCCTGGATTTTTCCCAATTTCCCAGGGTTTCTCCCCATTCCCCTGGGTTTCCCCCCATTTTTCCCCATTTGCCCGGGTTCCTCCCGGTTTTTCCCCATTTCCCGGGTTTTGCCCCCGTTCCCACTCACGTCCAGGCTCCGCCAGAGGTTGAAGTTGACGCCGGGGTCGGGGACAGCCACGGGCTCGGGGAGGTCACAGTGGGGGCCACACCCGGCCTGGGGGAGGGGGGGACACGGTGACACCCCCGCCACGACCCCCGAGACCCCCCCCACCCCCAGGGAGCCACTGCGGGGTCCCCGTGTCCCCACCCGTGTCCCCAACCCCTCAAAGGTGTCCAACACCCTCAGGGTGACCCCCACGATGTCCCCGTGTCCCCCCCCATGATGTCCCCATGTCCCCCCACGATGTCCCCATGTCCCCCCCATGATGTCCCCATGTCCCCCCCACGATGTCCCCGTGTCCCCCCACGATGTCCCCGTGTCCCCCCCACGAGGTCCCCATGTGTCCACGGGGGTCCCACCTCCCCCCCAGCCCCAACTTGGTGTCACGCCCCCCTAAATGTCCCCACGCCCCCCAATGTCCCCACTCCCTGCAATGTCCCCATGTCCCCCCCGATGTCCCCACGTCCCCCGATGTCCCCACGCCCCCCAATGTCCCCATGTCCCCCAATGTCCCCCCATCCCCCAATGTCCCCATGCCCCCCCGATGTCCCCATGTCCCCCAATGTCCTCATGTCCCCCGATGTCCCCACACCGCCCGATGTCCCCACGCCCCACAATGTCCCCACGCCCCACAATGTCCCCATGTCCCCCAATGTCCCCATGTCCCCCAATGTCCCCACGCCCCCCAATGTCCCCATGTCCCCCAATGTCCCCATGTCCCCCAATGTCCCCACTCCCTGCAATGTCCCCACGCCCCCCCAATGTCCCCACACCCCCGATGTCCCCATGCCCCCCAATGTCCCCACTCCCTGCAATGTCCCCAAGCCCCCTGCTGTCCCCACACACCCCGCTGTCCCTGCACCCCATAATGTCCCCACGCCCCCTCACCGCCCCCCGCTCGGCGTCGCGGGCCTCCAGGATGAAGCGTTCGATCACTCGGGGGTCGCAGAGCGAGGGGGGCCCTCGGGGGGGGGCTGGGGGCGCCCCGGGACCCCCAACAGCAGCAGCAGCAGCGCGCACAGCCCTGGGGGGGGCGCGGGGGGCGGGGGTCAGCGGCCGCGGGGGACACGGGGACATCCCCACGGGACGGGGGCTCGGGGCCGCGGGACCCCCGAACCCCCGGGACCCCCCGGCCGCGGGACCCCCGGGACACCGGAGTGCCCCCCCTCACCTGAGTGCCCCCGCCCCCGGGAATGTCCCGGGATGTCGGGGACCCCCCGCCCACCCGGTGACCCCCGAGACACCGGGGATTCCCCCCCCCCCCACCCGTGTCCCTGCCGGACACCTGAGCGCGCCGGGCACACGTGGGGACCCCCAGACCCGCGGACCCTCCCGGCCACGCGGGTCCCGCACCCCCCCCTCCCCGCGACCCCCCCGACCCCCGGCGGGTCCCCCCCGTTACCTGCGCACCCCCCCCCGCGCCCGGTCCCGCCGCACACGTGGGTGTCCCCCCCTCCCCCGCACACCTGGATCCCTCCCGCACACCTGGGTCACTCCCACCCCCCTCCCCGGGATGTCCGATCCCCCCCCCTCCCCCGACCCGAGCGACCCCCCCCCGGCCCCCCCACTCACCCGCCGCCCCCATCGCCGGCTGCTCATGGCACGGGGGTCCCTGGTGGCCCCGGGGCTGTGGCCGTCCCCCGCGCCGCGTCCCCCGGCCCCGGCCCCGGTTAATGTTTGATCCGAGGGGCCGCGGGGCCGGAAGGGCCCTTGGGGGGGGGTTTTCCATCCGCTCCCCCCCTCGCCCCCCCCAGACCGTCGAGGAAAAGGCCGCGCCGGCCGCCGCACGTCGGCCCCTGGCCACGGGCCACCCCCGGCCCCGGCCACGGCGCCGGCGAGGCGGGGGGGGGGGACACGGGGGGGACACGGACACGGGGAGGGGGGGCTGGAATGGGGGGACACGCGTGGGGGGACGGCGGGGGGGGACACGGGAGGGACAGGGACGGGGGGAGCCGGGCACGGAGGTGGGGGGACACGGAGGGGACACGGAGGGGACACGAGGACGGGGGACACGGGGGGGGACAGCGGGGACAAAAAGGGGGTGACAGGGGATGGGGAGCGAGGCATGGAGGTGTGGGGACACGGGGGGGACACGGGGGGGACAGGGTGGGGACACGGGGACAAGGAGCCGGACACGCAGACGGGGGGAGCGGGGATGAGGGGACAGAAGTGGGGACAGGGGGACGGGGACTGGGGACACACGGGGACAGGGATGGGCACAGGGAGGGCGGGATGGGGGGGACACGGGGACAGCGATGGGGGACAGGGATGGGCACAGGGAGGGCGGGATGGGGGGGACACGGGGACAGTGTCCCGGGCACGGAGGTGTGGCACGGGGACAGCGGCGGGGGGCACAGGGACGTGGGGATGGGGACAGAGGAGGGGACAGCGGCCGGGGGACACGGGGGTGACACGGAGGTGACACGGGGGGTGACAGAGTGGGCGTGGGGACGGCGACACCGGGATGGGGGGACACGGACGGGGACAGAGGCACGGCGACACGCGGCTGCGGGCGAGGGGACACGGCCGCAGGGGCGGCACGGGGACACGGGGACACCCCGCCTGCGGGGCCGTGGGACCGCGGTGACACGCGCGGGGACACGGGGACGCGCCAGGCCGGGGGATCCCGGGATCCCTCGGGCCGGCGGAAGCGGCCGAACAATGGGGCAGCGTCACTGTCGCCGTCACTGTCCCCGTCCCCAGCGCCACCGCGGCCCCGGGGGCGGCCCCGGGGACCCCCGCGCGGGGAGGGGACACGGGGGACGCGGGGGGGGGGACACGGGCACGCGGGAGGGGATGGGGGGGGGGACAGAGGTGACGCGGGAGGCGACACGGGGAGCCGGGGGACGCGGAGCGGGATGCGGGCGACACGGCGGACACGGGGGACTCGGGAGGGGAGCCGGGGGACCCAGGTGACACGGGAGGTGACACGGGGGACCCGGGAGGTGACGCGGGCCCCCTGCCAGGCCGTACGTGCGGCTCCGCACAGCCCGGCCGCGGGTCCGGCGCCAGCGGGGCCAAAGGGCACCCGGGGGCGGGGGGGACGGCGACAGCGACGTCACCGACGCCGCCGGGTCCCCCCGTGGCACCCGGGAGTCCCCCGTGGCACCCGGATGTCCCCCCCGCAGGGACACCCCCACACGGCCGGGACTGCCCGGGAACGGGGGCTGCGCACCTGGGGGTCCCCCGGTGTCCCCTCTGGTCACCTGCCACCCCCCGCGGTGCCCGGCGGTCCCTTCGGTCGCCCGGGTGTCCCTCTTGCCACCTGGCTGTCCCTTTGTCACCAGCACCCCCCTCATTTTCCCACCCTCTCCTCCCCCCCCCCCCCCCCCGTGGACGTTTAATGTCCCCAGTGTCACCTGGACCCCCCCAGGTCACCCAAGTCCCCACATTTCCCCCTGGGGTCCCCCCCCGGCCACCCACAGTGTCACCCACAGTGTCACCCGGACCCTCTCCCTGTGCCCCCCCCCCCCCCGGTCCCCCGGGTCCCCCATTGTCACCTGGGGGGTTTCCTGCCCCAAATGTCACCGATGACGCAGAGGAAGCCCCAGCCCCGCCCCCCACCAAATCCCCCCAAAAAGCCCCCGAGGCGTCGCTGCCGCCGCCACCGACTTTATTCGGGTGTCACGTCCCCGTGTCCCCCCCAGAGTGCCCGACGCTGCCGCGGGGGGGGGGTTCGGGTTGACATCGAGGGGCTGGGGGTGACATCGCGGGGGTGGCCCCGGCCCGCGGCGGTGGCGGCTCGGTGGCCTCGAGCCGCCGGTGGCCTCGCCCGCGCCGTCCCCGAGGCCAGCGGCGGCTCGCGGCGGCCTCAAACAACTCGCGGTGGCATCTCGGTCCTTGCCGGCTCCTGGTGGCCCCGGGGTGCCCCCCAGACCTCCGGCGGGGCCCCCGCGGCCGTGGCAGCCTCCGGGCGGGTTTTGAGGCGGCGGAGGCCGGGGCAGCGGGACCGGAGCCCCCCGGGACCCCCCCTCAGGCGCAGGGGGCCTCCCTGCAGAGGCGGATGTGGATGGCCGAGTTGTGCCGGGGGGGGGTCCCCGTCCTCGCCGTCGCCGCCGCCGTCGCCGGTGTCGCCGCGGGCCGGGGGGGCGCCGCGGCGGGCGCGGGGGGGCCGGAGGGGCACGGAGGAGGTGCTGGCGTGCAGCCGCAGGGCCCCCCCCGCGCCCGCCTGCAGCTGCAGCGCCAGGTTGATGGTGCGGGGCACGGCCAGCCCCAGCCCGTGCAGCCGCAGCTCCCCGGGACCCCCGCCGGGACCCCCGCCCGGCGCCAGGAGCCGCTGGCAGCGCCGCAGCTGCGCCCGGAAATCCGAGCGTGACGTCACGAACACGTCATTGCTGCCCGGGCCGCCGGCGGGGGGGGATGGGGAGCCCGGGGGGGGCGGCCCCGGGGCCGGGCCCCGGCGGCGGCGGCGGGGCCCGGGGAGCCCCCCCGGCGGCGGGGACGGAGCTGCGGGGCGGCCCGAGGACATTCTGGGGGGGGGGAAATGGGGAGGGGGCGTCAGCGAACCCCCCGGGACCCCCGAACCTCCCCCTGCCCCCAGGGACCCCCCCAACCACCCCCGGACTCCCCCAAACCCACCGTGACCCCCCGAACACCCCCTGACCTCCGACCCCCCCCCCCCTCCCCGGGACCCCCTCCCCAAAATCCCCTCCCGGCCGCACCTCGCGCGTCCCGCGCCGCCGCCGCTTCCGCTACGAGGCCACGCCTTCCCCGGAGCCACGCCCCTTCGGCGGGGACACGCCCGTGTAGGCACCGCCCACGCCGGACCACGCCCCCCCGCGCGTTTATAGGGGTTTTTGTGTTTTTTTTTTTTTTCTTTTTAACGGGGAGCGCTCAGCCCCGCCCCCGGATCCGCCATTTTGGGGTTTTTAATCAACGAAACCGTTAATTGCTGCCCCGCAGGAGGGGCGGGGCAAGGATGGTGGCGTGGGACGGGCTTAACGGAAGCCACGCCCCTTTCCACAGTTTGCGCAGCTGACAGGCCACTCCCACAAAGGGGAGGAGCCACGCCGCACAGGACACGCCCCCTCCCCTGGAACAAAGGGCCGCGGCCCCTTTAAGCGCCGCCATGGCGGCCGCGGCCAATGGGCGCGCGCGCCGCACGGCGGGCGCTGATTGGCCGCGGGCGAGGCCCCGCCCCCCCCGGCCGGCGCTGTCCCGGTGCTGAACGCGGCCATGAGCGGCGGCGTCTACGGCGGCGGTGCGGGGGCGGGGCCTCGGCTCGGGGGGGCGGGGCCTCGCGCGGCGGGGCGGGGTCACGGCGGGAGGGGCGGGGCCAAGGCGGGGGGTGCGGGGGCAAGGGGAGCGTGAGGGGTGGGGGATGGGGGGGGGGTCCCCGGTGTCACCGTCGCTCCCCCCCCCTCCCGTGCGCGGCGGGCGTCCCGGGGGTTTCTGGGGGGGTCCCGGTGTCACGGTGTCCCCGTGCCCTCCCCCAGACGAGGTCGGGGCTCTGGTGTTCGACATCGGCTCCTTCTCGGTGCGCGCGGGCTATGCCGGCGAGGATTGTCCCAAGGTCGGTGTCACCGTGCCCCCGCCGTGTCCCCCCCCCCCCGCCCCCGGGACGGACAAGGCCACCGTGTCCCCAGCATGCCGTCCCAATGGCCACGGTGTCCCCAGGGCCACCCCCTGGCCAATGTCCCCATTGTGGTGATGGTGCCACCGTGCCCGTCATGGTGACAACGCCACCGTCCCTGTTGTGGCGATGATGCCGGTGTCCCCATCGTGGTGACAATGCCACCAACCCCATCGTGGTGACAATGCCAATGTCCCCATCGTGGTGACAATGCCAATGTCCCCATCGTGGTAATGATGCCCTGTCCCCATCGTGGTGACAATGCCACCAACCCCATCATGGTGACAATGCCACTGTCCCCATCGTGGTGACAATGCCACCGTGCCCATCATGGTGACAATGCCCCCAACCCCATCATGGTGACAATGCCACTGTCCCCATCATGGTGACAATGCCGCCATCCCCATTGTGGTGACAATGCCACCGTGCCCATTGTGGTGATGATGCCCTGTCCCCATCGTGGTGACAATGCCACCATCCCCATCATGGTGACAACGCCGCCATCCCCATCGTGGTGACAATGCCACCGTGCCCATCGTGGTGACAATGCCACTGTCCCCATCATGGTGACAATGCCAATGTTCCCATCGTGGTGACAATACCAATGTCCCCATCATGGTGATGATGCCAATGTCCCCATGGTGGTGATGATGCCCTGTCTCCATCATGGTGACAATGCCACCGTGCCCATCATGGTGACAATGCCACCAACCCCATAAGGGTGACATTGCCACCAACCCCATCGTGGTGACAATGCCACCATCCCCATCCTGGTGACAATGCCGCCATCCCCATCATGGTGACAATGCCACCGTCCCCATCGTGGTGACAATGCCACCGTGCCCATTGTGGTGATGATGCCCTGTCCCCATCGTGGTGACATTGCCCCCAACCCCATCATGGTGACAATGCCACTGTCCCCATCATGGTGACAATGCCACTGTCCCCATCATGGTGACAATGCCGCCATCCCCATCGTGGTGACAATGCCACTGTCCCCATCGTGGTGACAATGCCACCGTGCCCATCGCGGCGACGATGCCGCCGTGCCCGCGGCCCGCCGCGGTGGCATTGTCACCAGGGCCGCGGTGTCCCCAAGGCGGATTTCCCCACCACGGTGGGGCTGCTGTCCCCGGACGAGGTGTCCCTGGAGCTGGACGGGGACAAGGACAAGAAGGGCGGCAAGGTTTATTACATCGACACCAACGCCCTGCACGTGGCCCGCGAGGGCGTCGAGGTCCTGTCACCCCTCAAGAATGGCATGAGTGAGTGGGGGACATGGGGACACAGGGGACAGTGGGGACATGGAGGGACATGGAGGGACATGGGGACACAGGGACAGCGGGGACATGGGGGCACTGGGGACATGGGGGACAGTTTGCACATGGGGGACAGCGGGGACATGGAGGGACAGCGGGGACATGGGGACAGCAGGGACATGGAGGGACAGCGGGGACATGGAGGGACATGGGGACACGGGGGACAGCGGGGACATGGAGGGACATGGGGACATGGGGACAGCAGGGACACAGGGGACAGCAGGGACATGGAGGGACATGGAGGGACATGGGGACATGGGGGACAGTGGGGACATGGAGGGACATGGGGACACGGGGGACAGCGGGGACACAGGGGACAGCGGGGACATGGGGACATGGAGGGACAGCAGGGACATGGGGACATGGGGGACACGGGGGACAGCGGGGACATGGGGACATGGAGGGACAGCAGGGACATGGAGGGACATGGGGACATGGAAGGACATGGGAACACAGGGAACAGCGGAGACATGGAGGGACATGGGGGACAGTGGGGACAGGAGGGATGGGGGGACATCGGGGGGGTCACAGGGGACCAGGGGACACAGGGAGAGAGCGGGGACAGGAGGGGCAGCACGGGGACATTGGGGGACACAGAGGGAGACACTGGAGACACCCCAGGGACAGCGGCGGGGGAAGGGGACCCCGGGGCCGTGCCGGGGTCACCGATGTCACCCCCCCGTCTGTCCCCGCGCCAGTCGAGGACTGGGAGTGCTTCCAGGCCATCCTGGACCACACCTACGGCAAGCACGTCAAGTCGGAGCCGGGGCTGCACCCGGTGCTCATGTCCGAGGCGCCGGTAGGTGCCGCCGCGGGGGGGGTGGCTGTCCCCTCGGTGTCCCCTCGGTGTCCCCAATGTCCCTGTGCTGCAGTGGAACACCAGGGCCAAGCGGGAGAAGCTGACGGAGCTGATGTTCGAGCACTACAACATCCCGGCCTTCTTCCTCTGCAAGACGGCCGTGCTCACCGCGTATCCCTGCGCCGCGCCGCTGTCACCCCGTGTCACCCCTGTGTCACCCGTGTCACCCCTGTGTCACCCCTGTGTCACACCACTGTCACCCACGGGTCACCCCTGTGTCACACCTGTGTCACCCCTGTCTCACACCTGTGTCACCCCTGTGTCACCCACGGGCCACCCCTGTGTCACCCCTGTGTCACCCACGGGCCACCCCGTGTCACACCTGTGTCACACCACTGTGTCACCCCTGTCTCACACCTGTGTCACCCCGTGTCACCCCTGTGTCACACCTGTGTCACCCACGGGCCACCCCGTGTCACCCCTGTGTCACCCCTGTGTCACCCACGGGCCACCCCGTGTCACACCTGTGTCACACCACTGTGTCACCCCTGTCTCACACCTGTGTCACCCCTGTGTCACACTGCTGTCACCCACGGGTCACCCCTGTGTCACCCCTGTGTCACACTGCTGTCACCCACAGGTCACTCCTGTGTCACACTGCTGTCACCCACGGGTCACCCTGCTGTCACCCCTGTGTCACACCGCTGTCACCCACGGGCCACCCCGTGTCACCCCTGTGTCACACTGCTGTCACACCGCTGTCACCCACAGGTCACTCCTGTGTCACACCACTGTCACCCACGGGTCACCCTGCTGTCACTCCTGTGTCACCCCCGTGTCACACCACTGTCACCCTGTGTCACCCCTGTGTCACCCCCGTGTCACACCGCTGTCACCCACGGGTCACTCCTGTGTCACACCACTGTCACCCACGGGTCACCCCAATGTCACCCCAGTGTCACACCGGTGTCACCTCAGTGTCACCCCAGTGTCACACTGCTGTCACCTCTGGGTCACCCCAATGTCATCCCCAGTGTCACCCACGAGTCACCCTAGTGTCACCCCTGGGTCACCCCCGGGTCACTCCAGCATCACCCCTGTGTCATCCCCGGTGTCACCCTGGTGTCATCCCATGTCACCCCTGCAGCACCCCCAGGTCACCCCCAGTGTCACCCTGGGTCACCCCCAGTGTCACCCCCGGGTCACCCCTGCGTCACCCCCGGGTCGCTCCAGCATCACCCCTGGGTCATCTCAGTGTCACCCCCGCTGTCACCCACCCCTGTGCCACACCCTGGGGCGTGTCCGGAGCTGTTGGGCGTGGCCGGGGGGTGTGGTCAGCGGTCAGGGCGTGTCCCCTCCCCGTTGTGGCCCCTTGACCGGCGCAGCTTCGCCAACGGCCGCAGCACGGGGCTGGTGCTGGACTCGGGGGCCACCCACACCACGGCCATCCCTGTGCACGACGGCTACATCCTGCAGCAAGGTGAGAGCACACCTGGCACAGGTGAGAGCACACCTGGGGCGGGGGAGGGGCTCCGGGGACACACCTGGCACAGGTGAGAGCACAACTGGGACACACCTGACACAGGTGAGAACACAGCTGGGGCGGGGGAGGGGCTCTGGGGACACACCTGGCACAGGTGAGAGCACACCTGGGACACACCTGGCACAGGTGAGAGCACACCTGGGGCGGGGGAGGGGCTCCGGGGACACACCTGGCACAGGTGAGAGCACACCTGGCACAGGTGAGAGCACACCTGGGGCGGGGGAGGGGCTCCGGGGACACACCTGGCACAGGTGAGAACACACCTGGCACAGGTGAAAGCACACCTGGGGCGGGGGAGGGGCTCCGGGGACACACCTGGCACAGGTGAGAGCACACCTGGGACACACCTGACACAGGTGAGAGCACACCTGGGGCGGGGGAGGGGCTCCGGGGACACACCTGGCACAGGTGAGAGCACAACTGGGACACACCTGGCACAGGTGAGAGCACACCTGGGGCGGGGGAGGGGCTCTGGGGACACACCTGGCACAGGTGAGAGCACACCTGGGGCGGGGGAGGGGCTCCGGGGACACACCTGGCACAGGTGAGAGCACACCTGGGACACACCTGGCACAGGTGAGAACACAGCTGGGGCGGGGGAGGGGCTCTGGGGACACACCTGGCACAGGTGAGAGCACACCTGGGACACACCTGGCACAGGTGAGAACACAGCTGGGGCGGGGGAGGGGCTCTGGGGACACACCTGGCACAGGTGAGAGCACACCTGGGATACACCTGGCACAGGTGAGAACACACCTGGGGCGGGGGAGGGGCTCTGGGGACACACCTGGCACAGGTGAGAGCACACCTGGGGCGGGGGAGGGGCTCCGGGGACACACCTGGCACAGGTGAGAGCACACCTGGGACACACCTGGCACAGGTGAGAACACACCTGGGGCGGGGGAGGGGCTCCGGGGACACACCTGGCACAGGTGAGAGCACACCTGGGACACACCTGGCACAGGTGAGAACACACCAGGGACACACCTGGCACAGGTGAGAACACACCTGGGGCAGGGGAGGGGCACTGGGGACACACCTGGCACAGGTGAGAACACACCTGGGGCGGGGGAGGGGCACCAGCGACACACCTGGCACAGGTGAGAGCACACCTGGGGCGGGGGAGAGGCTCCGGGGACACATCTGGCACAGGTGAGAGCACACCTGGGGCGGGGGAGGGGCACTGGGGACACACCTGGCACAGGTGAGAGCACACCCAGAACACACCTGGGACACACCCAGGGTAGGGGAAGGGCACTGGGGACACACGTGGGACACTCCCAGGACAGGTGAGGCCTTACCAGGGACAAGTGCAATGGCCACACCCCCCAGCCAGGTGAGCGCACACCTGTCCCAGGTGAGGGGAGGGCGGAGCTGATGCTGGCCCCGCCCCGCAGGCATCGTGAAGTCGCCGCTGGCCGGGGATTTCATCTCCATGCAGTGCCGGGAGCTCTTCCAGGAGCTCAACATCGACATCGTGCCCCCCTACATGATCGCTGCCAAGGTGGGCGTGGCCGCGGGTGGGCGTGGCCAGGGGACAGCCAATCAGATGGGACAGGGCAGGGTGGGGCTGACCAAAATGCTCCTCCCACTTGTGGGTGGGATTATCCTTAGTCCCACCCTTTTTGGGGTGGGTCCGTTTAGCCCCACCCCCTTCTGGGCAGCCAAAATGTCTTAGCTCCGCCCAGTTTTGGGGGGTGCACCCTTAGCTCCACCCCTTTGACGTCACACCCCCATTCGGCCGTCCTGTCCTTTAGCCCCCTCTCCCTGAGTGACGTCACCCTTAGACTCCTCCTCTTGCCCCACCCAGGGGAGGCTCCACCCCTTTCCTTTAACCACACCCGTTTAGCCACGCCCCTTTAGTGCTGGCCACGCCCCCAACTCCCGGCTCCGCCCCCTCTCCAGGAGCCGGTGCGGGAAGGGGCCCCCCCGAGCTGGAAGAAGAAGGAGAAACTGCCGCAGGTGTCCAAGTCCTGGCACAACTTCACCTGCAACGTGAGTGGGGGGATTTCGGGGGTCCCCGAGGGGGGTGCCGGCGCCCCCGACCCCCTTTCTCGGGGTCCTGTTCCCCCAGGAGGTGATCCAGGACTTCCAGGCCTCCGTGCTGCAGGTCTCGGACTCGCCCTACGACGAGCAGTGAGTGCCTGGGGGAATTTTGGGGACGCCTGGCTGGGGGGGGGGGGATTTTGGGGCGGGGGGGGGGGACCCCAAAACCCGCTGCTGCTCTCCCCCCAGGGTGGCGGCGCAGATGCCCACGGTTCACTACGAGATGCCCAACGGCTACAACACCGACTACGGCGCCGAGCGGCTCCGCATCCCCGAGGGGCTCTTTGACCCCTCCAACGTCAAGGTTTGGGGGTCTCGGGGGGGCCTCTCTGAGCGGGCTCAGGGGTTTTGGGGTCCTGGGGGGTTTAGGGGACCCCCACGCCTCGGGTTCTGCCTCCCTGAGAGCTCTGTGACTCTTCCAGTGTCAGGGTTCGAGGGTCCCCAGCGGGGTTTTGGGGGGAACAGGGAGGTCCCGCTGGGGGGGGGGGGGTCCCTGGGTTTTTGGGACCCCCGTGACCCCCTCCTTTTCACAGGGCCTCTCGGGGAACACCATGCTGGGCGTGGGGCACGTGGTGACCACCAGCATCGGCATGTGCGACATCGACATCCGGCCGGTGGGTGCCGGGACGGCGAGGGGGGTCCCCACCGGGACGGGGGACGTGGGGAGCAGCGGGGACACCCCACATCCCGCTGGTGTCCCCCCCTCCCCGCCAGGGTCTGTACGGCAGTGTCATTGTCACCGGGGGGAACACGCTGCTGCAGGGCTTCACCGACCGCCTGAACCGGGAGCTGGCACAGAAAACCCCCCCGGTGAGGGACCCCCGAGTTCGGGACCCCCGAGTTTGGGGGGACCCCCGAGTTTGGGACTGGGGCTTGGGAGGGGCTGACGGAGACCCCAAACCCCCCCTGCGTTCGGGACCCCAAACTCTCCCCTAAATTCGGGATGGGGGGAGCCGGGGGGGGGGGGGGGGGACCCCAAACCCCTCTGAGGGACATTTGGGGGTGGGGGGGGGACCCAGACCGGCCCTCAGGGTTTCTCCCACTTATCACCAGTCACTCCCAGTCACCTGCAGTGGTTTCCCAGTCACCCCCAGTGCCTCCCAGTTGCCACCAGTGGTTCATAGCTGTCCCCCCAGTGATTCCCAGTAGCCACCAGTGGTTAATAGCTGTGCCCCCAGTGATTCCCAGTGCTCCCAGTGACCCCCCCCTCTCTCAGAGCATGCGGCTGAAGCTCATCGCCAGCAACAGCACCATGGAGCGGCGCTTCAGCCCCTGGATCGGGGGCTCCATCCTGGCCTCGCTCGTGAGTCCGGGGCTCCCAGGGTACCCGGGGGGGGGTTTTACCCTCCAGAACCCCTCAGACCGCCCCAACCCCAATTGCAGGGCACCTTCCAGCAGATGTGGATCTCCAAGCAGGAGTACGAGGAGGGCGGCAAGCAGTGCGTGGAGCGCAAGTGCCCCTGAGGGGCCTGAGGGGCCTGAGGGGGGGCACGGGCCGGGAGCCAATAAAACCCCGCGCAGCCCACCTGGAACGGCCTCTGGGGACGCGCCGCGGGGGCTCGGCGGCGGGGGGGGGGGAGTGGTTGCCGGGGGTCGTTGCCGGGGGTGGTTGCCGGGGCTCGTGCCCCGATTCCGGCGCTTTTCGCCCCAAAAAACGGCGCTTCCCGCGCGCTCGGTCACGTGACCCGTGAGGGGGTTGTGGGCGGGGGGGGGGGGGCGAGGCGAGGCGCGCGGGAGGCACGTGCCGGGACGGGGGCGCCCAACCGCGCAGGCGCGAGAGCGCGTGACACAGAAGGCGCGGGAAGGCGGCGGGGGGGGCGGGGTGGGGCGAGCGCGAGGCGCCCGCGCGGCTCTCGCGGGGATTCGCGCGCTGTTCTCGCGAGAGCCGCGCGCGCGCCCCCCGTTACCGGGCGGGGGGGGGGGAGGAGGAGAGAGCCGGTTCGGTGACGTCACGAGCGAAACGGTGACGCGAGTACTCGGCCGATGGACTGAGGAGAGACCGGCGCTGGAACGGGACGGGGAGGGTGTGTGTGTGTGCGTGTGTGTGTGTGTGTGTGTGTGTGGGGAGAAGGCGCTCGCCCTGCGCACGCGCGGCCCCCGCACGGACTCCAAGTGCCGGCAGCCTCCGCGCGCGCGGCGAGGCCCACGCGCAGGGCGGCCTTACCGCGCCTGATCGTCTTTCCAGCCGCCCGCCCTCGCCGTGCCCGCCGCTCTCCCCTCCCCCAGGCCTTCAGCAGATCCCCCCGCTCCCTCCTCCCCTCCCCTCCCCCTGCCGCCGCTCTCTGCGCAGGCACTCGCCGCGGCCACCCCAAGCTGTTGAGGCCCCCGCTCTCTCTCTCCCCGCGCGCCCACTCTCGTTATTGGCCGCCGTGCGCCCCGCAGCCGCTCCTATTGGCAGAGCTCCGTGGCCCCGCCCCGTTCCGTGGGCGTCCCCGCGCTCGGCCCCGCCCCTCGCCTATATAAACCCCGCCGGGCCGCCGCGGCGCTGCCATCGCGGGCGGGAGGCGGCGGGCGCGGAGGCCCCGCGCGCGCGGCTCCCCCCGCTCCCCCCCTCCGGCGGCGCATGCGCGGGGGCGGCGCGGCGCAGCGCGCAGGCGCGGGCCGGGCCGCCATGGCGGCGGCGCCTGAGGCCTTCCTGGTGCCGCCGCCGCCGCCGCCTCCTCCCGCCGCCGCCGCGCCCCCCCCGGGACCGCCGGACCCGCCCGAGCCCCCGCGGCCCCGCAATGGCCTCCGCGCCGCGGGCGGCGGCGGCGGGAAGCGGCGCAGCAGCTGCGGGGCGAAGCAGCCGGCGTGGAAGCGGCGGCGCCGCGCGGCCTCGGAGTGCGGCCCGGTGCTGCCGTCCGAGTTCCTGCTCGGCGGGAACATCTTCGACCCGCTCAACCTCAACAGCCTGCTGGACGAGGAGGTGAGCCGGGCGCTGAACGCGCGCACCCCGCAGTCCTCGCCGCTGCCGCAGCGCGGCCGCGACCCGGTGGAGATCCTGGTGCCGCGGGACATCACGGACCCGCTGAGCCTGAACGCGCCGGGCGAGGGGCTGCGCCTGGCCTCGCCGGCCAAGAGCGCCCGCCGCCGGCATCGCCACCGCGGCCAGCAGCGGGCCAACGCCGCCGCCGCCGCCGGCGGGCCCGCCGAGGAGCCCGCCCGCCCCGCCGAACCCTCCGCCGCCTCCACCGCCCCGCCGTGCCCCGCCGCCCTGCCCGCCGCCGGCCGGCACCGCAAGCGCCGACGGACTTGCAGCAAATCCGAGGGGCCTCGCCCGCCGCCGCCCCCCGCCGCCGCCGCCGCCGAGAAGCCGAAGCCCGCCGGGAAGGCGGCGCAGCGGCCGCGGCACCAGGTGCGCAAGTTCCAGTACGGGAATTACTGCAAATACTACGGGTACCGCAACCCCGACGTGGAGGACGCGCGGCTGCGGGCGCTGCGGCCCGAGTGGTTCGCGGGCAAGGAGGTGCTGGACGTGGGGTGCAACGTGGGGCACCTCACGCTGAGCATCGCCAAGCGCTGGGCGCCCGCCAGGATGGTGGGGCTGGACATTGACGGGCGGCTGATCCGCTCGGCCCGGCAGAACATCCGCCACTACCTGTCCGAGGGGCTGGGGGCGGACGGCGAGGCCGCGGCGGGGGCCAGGAAAGGCTTCCCCGCCGCGCTCCTGGCCAGCCGGGGCCCCATCGCCGCCCCGCAGCTCCCGCCCGACGGGCCCGGCGCCGCCGACTTCCCGCACAACGTCGTGTTCGTCACGGTGAGCGCTTGGGGAGGGGGTGACCAGCGGGAACGGGGGCTCGGGATGGTGCTGGTGGGTCGAAAAGAGGTTTGGGCAGCGCCCCTGCATGGGGGGAGTCTCGGTGGATTTAGGAACGGGGGTTGCAGGGGGCGTGGAAGGTCAGAGGAGGCTGGGATGGAGTTTTAGGGGGGTCTCGGTGGGTCTGAGGGGGTGACAAGTGCGTGTGGGGGTTTGGGGTGGGCTTTGGAAGGGCTCAGAGGGTCTGAAAGGGACGTGAGGGATGTTTTAGGGGGGTCTCGGTGGGTCTGAGGGGGTGACGAGTAGGTCTGGAGGGCTGGCGAGGGTTTGTGTTGGGTTTTAGGGGATCTGGGTGGGTTTGAAGGAGCTGGATGGGTCGAGGAGAGTTTTCAGAGGATCCCGGGTGGGTTTTGGGGGTCTGGGGAGGCCTGGGGAGATAACGGGAGGTGGGTTTGTGGGGTGCCAAGCGGCGCAGGGGGATTTTGGGGGGTCTCGGGTGAGTCCAGGGGGCTCTTAGTGGGTCTGAAGGGGTCACCAGGAGGTCGGAGTGGTGCGGGACCCCCCCCATTCCATCCTTGGGGTCTGTGTGGGGCAGCTCTGGGCCCCCAAGACCCCTGAGTGGGGTTCAGTGTGTGCCTCCCACCCCCCAAATCCCTGTGGGGGACTGAAATCCCTCCGTGGGTACCCCAAAAAACCCTTCCGTGGGGCTCAGTGTGTGCCCCCCGCCCCCCAAAACCCTTCCGTGGGGCTCAGCCCCTGCCCCCCGCCCCTAAAACCTCCTCGGGGGGGGGTCTCCCCACCCCCTCATTCCCCCCCAAATCCCCCTGTGGGGCTCAGCCCGTGCCCCCCACCCCCTCATTCCCCCCCCATAACCCTTCAGTGGGGCTGAGCCCGTGCCCCCCACCCCCTCAGACACCCCCCAAACCCCTCCGTGGGGTTCAGCCCGTGCCCCCCACCCCCTCAGACACCCCCCAAACCCCCCTTTGGGGCTCAGTGTGTGCCCCCCACCCCCTCATTCCCCCCCCATAACCCTTCAGTGGGGCTCAGCCCGTGCCCCCCACCCCCTCAGACACCCCCTCATTCCCCCTCTGTGGGGCTTAGCCCATGCCCCCCACCCCCTCATTACCCCCCCTGTGGGGCTCAGCCCGTGCCCCCCACCCCCTCATTACCCCCCTGTGGGGCTCAGTGTGTGCCCCCCACCCCCTCAGACACCCCCCAAACCCCCCTGTGGGGCTCAGCCTGTGCCCCCCACCCCCTCATTCCCCCCCCATAGCCCTTCAGTGGGGCTCAGCCCGTGCCCCCCACCCCCTCAGACACCCCCTCATTCCCCCTCTGTGGGGCTTAGCCCATGCCCCCCACCCCCTGAAACACCCCCCAAACCCCCCTGTGGGGCTCAGCCCGTGCCCCCCACCCCCTCAGACACCCTCAAACCCCCCTGTGGGGCTCAGCATGTGCCCCCCACCCCCTCATCCCCCCCCCATAACCCCCCTGTGGGGCTCAGCCCGTGCCCCCCACCCTCTCATTCCCCCCCTGTGGGGCTCAACCCGTGCCCCCCACCCCCTCAGACACCCCCCAAACCCCCCCGTGGAGCTCAGCCCGTGCCCCCCACCCTCTCATTCCCCCCCTGTGGGACTCAGCCCGTGCCCCCCCACCCCTCATTCCCCCCCCGTGGGTCTCACCCCGTGCCCCCCCGCCCCCCGCCCGGCGCTGAGCCCGCCCCCCCCGCAGGGGAACTACGTCCCGGAGCGGGAGGAGGCGGTGGGGGCGCAGCGCCCCGAGTTCGACGTGGTGCTGCTGCTGTCGCTCACCAAGTGGGTGCAGCTGAACTGGGGCGACGAGGGGCTCAAGCGGCTCTTCCGGAGGGCGTTCCGGCACCTGCGGCCCGGCGGGCTCCTGCTGCTCGAGCCGCAGCCCTGGGAGTCCTACCGCAAGCGCAAGGGGCTGACGGTGAGGCCGGGGGGGCTCCGGGGGGGCTCCGGGGGGGCTCGGGGGTTTGGGTCCCGCTCGTGGAGGTCCAGGAGTGGAGTCGGAGTGTCAATGTGGGGGGGTTGGCGGGGGGATTTGAGGGGTTACGGAGGGGTCTGGGGGGTTATAAATGGGTCTGGGGGTGATAAAGGGGTCTGGGGGTGACAAAGGGGTCTGGGGGGGGTCATTGTTGGGTTATGAAGGGGTTTGGGGGGTGATAAATGGGTCTGGGGGTGGTAAAGGGGTCTGGGGGGTCATTGTCGGGATGTGAAGGGGTCTGGGGGGTCATGGGGAGGGTTATAAAAGGGTCTGGGGGATCATTGGGAGGGCTATGAAGGGGTCTGGGGGATCGCAGAGGAGTTGTAAAGGGGTCTAGGGGTGATAAAGGGGTCTGGGGGGGTAACAGGAGTGTTATAATATGGTGGGGGGGTCATTGTTGGGTTATGAAGGGGTTTGGGGGGTTATAAGTGGGTTTGGGGGGGGTCATTGGGGGGATTATAAAGTGGTCTGGGGGATCGCAGAGGAGTTGTAAAGGGGTTTGGGGGGGTTATAAATGGGTCTGGGGGTGACAAAGGGGTCTGGGGGGGGTCATTGTCGGGTTCTGAAGGGGTCTGGGGGGTCATTGGGAGGGTTATAAAGGAGTCTGGGGGATCGCAGAGGAGTTGTAAAGGGCTCTGGGGGGTTGTAAAGGGGTCTGGGGGGATCTTCAGGGGGCTCTCGATGGGGTTTGGCAGGCCAGTGATCTTTGGGGTGGTTTTGGGGGGTTTTGGGGGGGCTTTGGGGCGTCCTGGGTGGCGTTCCAGCAGTTTGGAGGGGCTCCCAGGACACTTTGGTGCCAGAATTGGCTTTTTTGGGGGGGGTTAAAAGCTGCCCCCTCGGGCTCAGCGGGGCCGGGGGGGTTCGGGGGTGACTCAGGCGGGTTTGGGGGGCTCATTTAGGATCCTTGGGGGGGGGGGGGTCTGGGGTCCCCAGGGAGGGGGGGCTGGGCTGACCCTTCCCGCTGGCCCAGGAGACGACGTACAGGAACTACCAGCGGATCCGGCTGCGGCCCGAGCAGTTCCCGGCGTACCTGACCTCGCCTGAGGTGGGCTTCGAGCGCTGCGAGCTCCTGGGGACCCCCCAGCACAGCGCCAAAGGTAGGGGCACCCCCAGTTTGTGGGGGGAACCCCCGAATCGGGGTCAGGGTTGGGGAGGCGCCTCAGATCCGGGGGGGGGGGGGTGTGTGAAGAATTTGGGGTCCCCCCCCCCCATCTCACCCAATCCTTTCCCCCCCACCAGGCTTCCAGCGGCCGATTTATCTCTTCCACAAGGGACGAGGTGACGCTCCCTGAGCCCCCCGAAACCCCCCCGGGCTGGGGGGGCCCTGACGCGGTGGGGGTGGGGGGGGGGGTCGCTCCCCACCCCCCACCGGATGCCAAACGGGGGGAGGGGCTCTGTTTGCCCCCCCCTCCCCCCAATTTTTGGGGTGTTCCCTCCCCCCCCCCCGGCGTTTGCCGTGGTTTGCTCTGTGCGAGGGGGGGGCCCCGGAATAAAGGAGGTGATTGGTCAGCGGGGGGGGGATCGTTTTTTTTGGGGGGGGTGGGAACAAGGGGCACGCGGCACATCCGAAGTAACGACTTTATTTTTTTGGGGGGGGCGAAAAAAAAAAGGGATTTGGGGGGGGGGGTTGATGTTCCTCAGCACCCCCCCCACTGCTGCAGCTTGCGGTACATGGCGAAGGCGGCTCCGGGGGGGCGCGGGAGGGCCCGAGGGGGCTCGGGGGGCGCGGGGGGGGGGCAGCCAGGGCCACCCCCCACCCCGGGCGGCGCCCCCCGCCAGCACCCCCAGCTGCGGCCCGGGCACCTGGGGGGCGGCACGGCAAAGGTGGGGGTCCCGCCAGCACCGGGGGAGGCACCCCAGGGTGGGATTTGGGGTGGGGGTCTCACCTGCGGGGGGGGAGCGGAGGGGGCCGGGACCCCCCTGCGCGGCGCCGGCGGGGGGGGCACGGCCAGGCTGACGAGGCCGCGGAAGAGGCGCTGGGCTGGCGGCACGTTCATGGCTGAAACCGGGGGATTTCGGTCAAACCGGGGCACCGGGGAGGAGGAGGGCCCCCCCTCCCCACGGCCCGCACTGACCGGCGGCCGCCGCCCCGCCCAGCGCGGAGCGGGCGGCGAACGAGCTGCCCAGGAGCGCGGCCGCGGCCCGGGGCGCGTCGAACGGCTCGGGGGGGGGCCGCACCGGGACCGCCCCGGCTGCTGTGCAGGGTGGGGGTCGCCAGGGGGGCGATGGCGACCCCCCCTCCGTCTTCATCACCCTCCTCCTCCTCCTCCTCCTGGATCGCGGGGTCGGGCGCGAAACGCACCTGGGGGGGTGGGGGGGGGAGAATTGGGGGGTCACACCGGCCCTGGCCCCCCCGCGCTCCGGTTTTTGGGGTGTCCCGGCCCCTCCCGCCTGTCCCGGGGCTGTCCCGTTCACCCTCCCCCACCTGCCGGTTGCCCCCCCCGCGCCCCCCCCGCCTCAGGATCCCCCCGGGCGGCGGCGGCGGCGCCGGGAGCGCGCGCGGCCTCATGGCGGCGGAAGCCACGCCCTCTTTCCGCCGGTGGCCACGCCCCTGCCGCTGACCTCCCCAACATGGCTCCGCCCGTTCCCTCGGTGGCCCCGCCCTCCCCAACATGGCCCCGCCCCTTCTCTCGGTGGCCCCGCCCTCCCCAACATGGCGGCCGCGCCTCGGAGGCCGCGGGTTCGAGCCCCGCCTCGGCCGGAGCCGCCGCCCCCCTTCCTTCACCGCCGATTCGCGCGGATTTCCCCCCAAAATTAACACGGCGCCTCCCCCGTGCTGTAAAAATCGCGGGTTTATTAAAAAACGCCCCGAATCGCGCAGGAAGGCCGAGAGAGCCCGGCGGCGCTCCGTGCCTTCCTCCCAGCGAAGCAGCAGCGAGCGCGGAGCCCCGGCCCGCCCCCCCCCCGAGCGCCTCCCGGGAGCCCCCCCCGGGCTCAGGGCGGCCCCGGGGGCGGCGCGGGGGGCGGCAGGCGGGCCAGCTGCTGCGGCGTGGCGAGCGCCCGGAGCAGGCGGTTCTCCCTCTCCAGCGCCGCGCGGCGCTCGCTCAGCTCGCGGATCTGCTCCCGCAGCGCCTCCACCTCCTCCCGCACCGCCAGCAGCAGGTGCGACTTCACCAGGTCCTGCGGGGACAGCGCTCAGGGCCAGCCCCGGGACCCCCGAGCCCCCCCCGCCGTTTCCCCCCGCTCTCACCATGGCCCTCTCGATCTTGTTGTCGATGGCGGTGACGCCGCTCCCGGCGCTGCGGACAAGGCCGGGGTCAGACGGACAGACGGACAGCTCGGGGGGTGCGGGAGGGGCAGAGCTCTCCCCTCCCCCCCCCCGTTTCCTTCCCCGGTTTTTTTTTTGGGGGGGGGGGGGAGGGGAACTGGCGCCCCCCCCCCCGCACCTGCCCGGCCCCGCCCCCAGACCGGAAGCGCGCCGCCGGAAGCCCCGCCTTACCCCTCGTCTTCGCTCTCCTCGCCAGCCAATCCCAGGCGCGCGCTGAGCTCGGCCCCGCCCCCTGGGCGTGGCGAGGGGGGTTTGGGGGGCAGCGCCTGTAAACAAAGCGGGATTGGGGGGCTCGGGGGCGTGGTCGCCTCCGGCCCCGCCCCCAGGAGGCCCCGCCCCCCTCACCTGCTGCACGAGCTCCGCGAAGGCCCCGAGGGACCGGGGCTGGTGGGGGGCGGGGCCGGCCCGGGGGGCGTCCAGCGACACCGGGACCCTCCCGCCGCCGCCGCCCCCCCGCGGCGACGCGTCCCGCTCGTAAAAATCGCGGCACAGCCACCGGCCCCGCCGCAGCACCTCCCCCGGCGACAGCAAGCGGACGAGGCGGAACCGGGAGCCGCTGGGGCTGCCGGAGGAGGAAGACGAAGAACCGGTGGCGGCGCCGGAGGCATCGCCGGGCGCGGTCCCGCTGCCGCCGCGGACGCTGGTGATGGCGAAGCCGCTTTTCTTGCGGCTCATGGGGGCGGCGGCGGCGGGAGGAGGAGGAGGAACATGGCGGGGCCGGCCCGGAGCCGTTACCGGCGGCGGCGGCGGCGGCGGCGGCAGGACCCGGAAGTGGGAACCGGAAGTGATGTTGCGCTTTAAGGCGTTGCCGGGCCGCGCGCGAGCGCGCCCCGCCCCAGGCCACGCCTCCCGGGGCGCGCCCTCCGCCCACGTGACCGCCCGGCGCCCCGCGGGTCCTCCGCGCCGCCAGGGGGCGCCGGCGCGGCCGCGGCGCGTCCCGGACGCTGCGTCAGCGCCAATGGAGCGGCGCGAGCGGGAGGCGGGAGCGGCCGGTGAGGGAGGAGGGGAGGGATGGGGGTGGGCCCGGTGCCCCTCCCGCGCCCGGTGACCACCCGCTGCCCCTCCCCCGCAGGCCGCTAGACCCCCCCCGCCATGGGCCAACGCCCCCCGTGAGCCCCCGGCCCGGGCCCGGCCGTGCTGGCGGCGGTGGGGGGGGGGGGTGCGGCGCAGGATTCCCCCCCCCCCCCCCAAGCCTGGGACCCCCGCGAGAGCGACAGGTAACGAGGGGCGGGGAGGGCGGGAGGAGGCCGAGAGCCCTGGGGGGGGACAGAGCAACCCCCGAAGTCCGGGCGGGGTGGGGGTCAAGGGGGGACCCCGGGATTGCGGGTAATTTGGGGAGGGGTGGTCTGGGGGTGCTGGGGGGGGGGGTCCCGACGGGCTGGGGGGGATCCTCAGCGTCGGTGTGAGGGGAGGGGGACGGGTGCCCAGAGGCGTTCGGTGGGTCCGGGGGGCACCCCGGCATCAGCGCGGAGGGGTCGGGGTGGGGTTGGGGAGGCGGCTGGCGGGGGTCGGGGGGACCCCGGGACCCCTTAGGGTGGAGGGAAGCGCAGAGGGACCGCGGCTCCGGGTGCGGAGGGGGCTCCTGCGGGGACCGAGGCGGCTGGGGGGTCTGGGGAGGGCGGCGGCGGGACCCGACGCCCAAGCGGGGGCGCGGGATTTGGGGGTCGCGGTAGCCACGGGCATGTGGAGGGGCGGGGGGGGTCTCAGGACTCGGGGTCCGGGTGGGTCTCGGGACCAGAATTCGGGGGCCGGGGGGTCCCCGGTCCGGGGGGGGGCGGGGTCTGAAGGCCCCGCCCCCAGCCATGAGCGCCCCCCCGCGGTCGGAGCTCGCCGCCGCCGCCGCCGCCCTGCTGCGCCTGGGCGAGGAGCGCCCCCCCGCGGCCGCCATGAGCCTGCTGCAGCGCAAGGGCCGCCCCGAGTGGCGCCCCCGCGAGGAGGAGCCGCGCAAGGGGTGAGGGGACACCGGGGACCCCCCGGGACCACCGCAGAGGGACACAGAGACCCCCCCCAGGACTGCCCCGGGGCCACACCTGTACCGCTGGGACCGCCCACAGGGGACTCCGGGAGCCCCAGGACCAGCCTGGGGTGGTCTCCCAGCCCCTCGTAATTCCCCAAAGAGCCCCAGCTCCCCCTTGCCCCTTCCCTGACCGCCCAACGCCCCTCTGCACTCCTGGCAGACCCACGGCTCGCCTTCTGCACCTCAGAACCCCCAAAAATGCGGGGCTCAACTTCCCCCCTGTACCTCAGTGCCCCCTGCACCATAGGAGCGAATTCCCTGAGAATCCCTGAGGGGGTCGGGGCGTCCCCAGAGATTTTGGGGTCGCCCTGACCCCGCTGTGTCCCCTCCCCAGGGTCCCCAGGGCGCGGGAGGGGGGGTCCCTGCGGCGCCCGCTGCGAGTGGGGTTCCTGACCCTGCCGGCGCCGCAGGAGCGCGGCCCCCGGCCCTGCGCCCCCGGCATGGCCCCCCGCTCCCTGTCCTGCCACGCCGTGGGGCTCCCCGACCCGGGGGTGCCCCTGCGCCCCCCCGGGCCCCGCACCGGGGCCCCCGAGGGCCGGGGCCTGGAGGCGCCGCCCGCCAAGAGAGGAGGTGAGTGGACCCGGCAGGGTGGGAGCGTGGCGGGGCTGGGGGCAGCGGAGGGGACAGCGAGGCTGGGGGAGCAGGAAGGGCTCCCGGGGAGGTCGGGGTGGCAGGGAGGGGACACAGGGAATCTGAGGGGACACTCAGGGCCTAGCAGCCCCTGACGGCCTTCCCTTCCCCAGGCACCCCCCGGGGGGGCTGCGTGCGGCAGACGCCTCCTCTGAAGCCCTCGCGCAGCCCCCAGACCCGGCTGTCCTCCGGGGCGCCCCCGCCGCCCCTGGCCGAGCAGGGCGAGGTGGAGGAGCCGGTGTACATCGAGATGGTGGGGGACGCCCGGGGGGTCCCTGGGGGGGAGCCCCGGCGGGGGGGGCCGGGGGGAGCGCCCCCCACCCCCGCCGAGGAGCCCGAGGCCATTTACGAGGAGATGAGCTGCCCCCTGCCCGCGGGGGAGGGGCCGGGACACGCCCCTTTCCCGGGACACGCCCCCTTCCACGGACACGCCGCCCACGCCCCTTTCGGCGGCCCCGTGCTGCACTCTGGCCACGCCCCCTACACCGGACACGCCCCTTTCTCCGGGCACGCCCCTCATGCCGGCCGTGCCCCCTTCATCGGCCACGCCCCCTTCTCCGGCCCCGCCCCCATCCCGCCGCCCTTCCCCAACCTGCTGCCGCCCCGCCCACCCCCGCTGGCCCCGCCCCCCGAGGGCGCCTCGCGCCTGCCCCTCCCCTCGCGCCGCGAGGGCCCGCCCCCCGCCCGCGCGCGCAGCCACTCCACGCCCCTCCCCCCGCACCACGCGCCGGGAGGGGCGGGGCGCGAGCGCGGGGGGGCGGGGCTCGGGCCGCTGCCCCTCCCCCCCTCCGCCGAAGCCCCGCCTCCCGGGAAGCGCCCGCCCGCCTATGAGAGCCTGCGCGGGGGCGTGGCCTCGGGAGGCACCGCCCTTGCCCGCGAGGAGGAGCCTCCCCTTCGCCGGGGGGGCGGAGCCTCCGCCCGCCGCGGGAAAGACAGCGAGAGTGAGTGACAGGGGCGGGGCGGGGCTTGTGGCTGGGCCACGCCCCCTGGGCGGGACTGACAGACACCCCTCCCCCCCCTTTTGGCAGAGGCGCCGGAGCCCCCCCGGGAGGAGCGGGGCGGGGCGGGGGCGGCTCCGCCCCCCTCGGGGATCCCGGTCCGGGCCGAGGGGCCCCGGGGGCGACCCGGGCCCCCCCTGCCCTGCCAGACCTTCCCGGCCTGCGGGAGACCCTCGGGTACGTGTGGGGTCGGGGGGACACCGGGGGGGACAACGGGGGGCACCGGTGGGAGGAGGTGACATAAGGACACCGGGGGACACCGGGGGACACGGGGGGATGAGGTGACATAAGGACACCGGGGGACACGGGGGGATGAGGTGACATAAGGACACCGGGGGACACGGGGGGGTGAGGTGACATAAGGACACCGGGGGACACGGGGGGACACGGGGGGATGAGGTGACATAAGGACACCGGGGGACACGGCGGGGGCACCGGGGGACGCGGCAGGAGGTGACATAAGGACACAGGGAAGCACGGGGGGACACGGGGCGGGGGGGGGGGTGACATAAGGACACCGGCCTGGGGGTGCTGTGGAGCGACACGGGGCACGGGGGGACAATGTGAGCGCCCCTCGTCCTGCCGGGGGGGTGGCACCGTGTCCCCCTGACGCCCCCCCCCACTCCCCGCAGAGCTGCCCGGGGGTCCCCGCCTGGGCCGCTCCGCCTCCACCTCGGGGGTGCGCCAGGCCGGGGCCCCCCCGTTCCCACGCGGCCCCCCCTCATCGCGGCCCCTGTCCGGAGGGGTCCCCGGGGGGGGCTTCCCCGCCGCCCCCCGGCCGCGGGACGGGCAGCTGCAGGAGGTGATCGACCGAAAGCGCTGCGTCTGCACCGAGATCAAGGCGCGGGGGGGGCGGGGGGGGGGGGCTGTGCAAGCAGGACAGCCTGCCCCCCCTGCCCGCCCCCCCCGCCTGGAAAGGGGGGGCCGCTCCCGAGGGGCGCCCCCCGCCCCCGCCGCCCCCCGGGACCCCCCCCGGCCCGCCGGCCACACGCCGTGCTCTGGGACACCGCGATCTGACCCCCCCCGGGGTGCCTGGAGCACCCCAAATCCTGCCCCCGAAACTTGGAGGGGGGGGGTCCCCGAAATCATGGGGGGGGGCTCCTAGGGATAAAAGGGGGGGGGGGTCCTGAAGTGGGGAGGGGGGGGGCGACACGGCTGGGCCGGGTTGGGGACAAACGGGGGTGGGTATTTATGGTGTGCTGAGCCCCCCCCTCGCAAATAACGGGGGGCGCACCCCGAACACAAAGTGGGGGGGGGGGGATGGAGACCACCCCTCCCGCGGTAACGGGGAGGGACCCCAAAAAAAGGGGGGGAAAAAAAACAACACCCCAAAAAGTGGGGCGAGTTCCAGCCCCTCATTACGGGGGATTAACCCCCCCCCCCCCCAGTGCGGGGGGACCCCCATTAAGGGGGTGTCGAGCCTCAATATCGGGGAGCAGCTCCCCCCCTGCGAGCCGAGGGGGTCCCTGTGAAGGGGGGGGTTCACCCCTGCCGGGGGGGCCCAGCCCCCCGAAAGGGGAGGGTGCTGTAACTGCTTTGCAATGTATTTATGGGGGGGGTATTTATGGGGGTGCATCAAGCAGGGGCCGGGGAGGGGGTTCGGCTCCGGGGGTCCGCGGTGCGGCCTGTGGGGGGGGGTGGGTGGGTGCGGTGCTGGAGGGGGGGGGGGGCGCCCCCAGTGCGGGGTGGGGGGGGGTGTGTGAGAGGGGAGGGGGGATCTCCTCTGGGATTTTGGGTGGGGGGACCATTGGGGGGGGGGCAAAGGGCCCCCCCAACCCTTTCCTGGGACCCCCCCCCAGGCCCTCTGTGCCTCATCTCCCCCCCCACCTTCGCTCCCCCCCAGCCCCCCGTTACCAGAATTGCCTTCGTCCCCGCGGGGTCCGGGGGGGCCCCAGTTTGGGGGGGGGGGTCGTGGGGACGGGGGGGTTTTGTAACGTGGTTCTGTGCACTATTAAAGAGAGATGCAGCTGGAAACGCGTGTTGGTGGGGAGCACCCCAAAAATGGGACTGGGACCCCCCCTCACACACACACAGCCCCTCAGAACGCGATCAGAGCCGGATAATGGGGGATTTCGGAGGAAATTACCCCAAATGGGTTGGAGGAAGAGGTAATAGTAGTGAATTTGTGGGGAAATGACCCAAAAGGAATGGGAATAATAGTGAGTTTGTAGGGAACCAACGCAAAGGAGGGAGGGCGTGGGTAATAATGATTTTGTGACCCAAACGGGGATGGAGGAGTGGGAATAATAGTGAAGTTTTGGGGGAAAGGACTCGAAATGGAGGGGAGTAATAGGGATTATTGGGTGAAAAACACCCACATTGAAGGGAATTTATAGGAAAATGACCCAAAGTAGGGAGCCTTCACCTCGGTTTTGGGTATAAAATCCCCTTCAGAGGGGTTAATAATGGGGGGAAGACCCCGAGTGAGGGCATTGAGACTCCCCAGACCGTCTCGTGTTGTGCTGGAGAGGAACAATAACTGAGACTTTGGTAGAAATGACTCAAAAAAGGATTTTTTTCCCCTATTTTCGTGAGGGGGACGGCGCTGAGGGGACGGAAAGGGCGGGATGAGCCAGGGGTGCGGGGCCGCCCGGATCCCCGGCACTCACAGCGGGAGGAGGTGGGACCTGCCGGTGCCGCAAAAATGCTGGTTTTGTTGGTGGAAAATGCTGGTTCTGGTGGTGGAAAAATGCCGTTTTTCCGCGAAACCTGCCCAAAACGGGGCCGTTCCCGCCCCGCGGCGGCGAACCCCCTCAGGGCGGGGGGCGGGGCGGCGCTGAGGGGACGCAAAGGGCGGGACTCCAGGGGGGCGGGGCGCCGCGAGCGGCCAATCAGCGGCGGCGCTGCGGCGGGGGCGGGGCCGGCGGGAGCGGGAAGATGGCGGCGGGCGGCGGCGGCGGCGGCACCGGGCAGGGCGCGGGGCCCGGCGGAGGCCCCGGGGCCCGCAGGGGCAGCGCGGGCCGCGATGCGGAGGCCGAAGTTTGGTGCCGGCGGGTGCGGGAGCTGGTGAGCGCGGTTCCCGCCAACCGGCTCTGCTTCGAGTGCGGCCAGCGCGGCGTCACCTACGTGGACATCAGCGTGGGCAGCCTCGTGTGCACCGGCTGCTCGGGGGCGCTGTGAGCGGGGCGGGGCCGGGGGGTGTGAGGGCGGGGCCGTGGGAGGGGGCGGGGCTCATTCACACCCGAGCGCGGTGGGCGGAGCCTCGCCGGCTCCAGCGGTCATTGATTTGCTGCGCCCGGTGGGGGCGGGGCTTGGCTGGAGGGGGGCGTGGCCGCGGCACGTGGCTTCACATGCGTGGGGTATTTTTTGAGAGAAAAAAGCTCCGTTTTGGGTGTTTGTGGGCGCCGCTGGGGCGCTGAGCCCACGAATCCCTCCCCAGGCGGGGACTGAACCCCCCGCACCGCGTCAAGTCCATCTCCATGACGACGTTCACCGAGGCCGAGGTGCTGTTCCTGCAGGCGCACGGCAACGAGGTAAGGGAGCGGCTGTGGGCGCCCGGCCCTGTCCGTGCCGCGCTGCCCGCATCCCCACGTCCCCTCCCCGACCCCCCCCCAGGCCTGCAGGCGGGTCTGGCTCGGCACCTTCGACCCCCGGACGTCGCTGCTCCCCGACTCCCGCGACCCCCAGAAGGTGAAGGAGTTCTTGCAGGATAAATACGAGAAGAAACGATGGTACGAGAGGGGCCGGGGGCGCCTTGATGGGGGGCAGCACGGGGCGAGGGCCCCTCGGTCAATGTTCTGCCCTGCCATGGCAGGTACGTGGCACCAGAACAAGCGAAACCCCCCCAAAGCGCCGCAGCAGAGCCCGGCCCCCCCCAGCTCCTCCGTGGGGACACCGGGACACTGCCGCAGGTGGGACCGGGGCCGCTCCTGGGGGTGCCCGGGGGGGGGGAACGCCGCCCCCTGACCTCCCGGTGCCCCCCCAGCCCCGCCCGGCCGCCCAGCGCCCTCCCCAGCCGGCCCGAAAGGCCAGCACCGACCTCCTGGCCGACATCGGGGGGGACCCCTTCGCCAGCCCGGCCCCCGCGCCCGCCTCCGCTGCCTTCCCCGGTGAGCTGGGGGCTCTGAGGGGCCCGGGGGGGCTCCAGCAGGGCTGGGGAGGGGGTGGGCACGGAGCACGGGGGTCTCCCGGGGGCCTGGTGACCCCCGAGTGAGCGCAGCGCTGTCCCCAGGCCCGGCCCCACCCCGGTCTGCCTTCCCCAGTTTCAACGCCTTCGGAACCAGCCCTGCAGCGCCGACGTTTGGGGGGGCTGTGCCCCCCTTCCACACCCCACCCACCACCACAGGTACCCTGAGACCCCCCCCAGGACTCTTGGGGTCCTCCTGTCACCCTGCGGGGGACTGGGGAGGGGTTTGGTGCTCCCCCCCATATCCTCGGGACACCTGGGATTGATGGGCAAGGGGCAGTTGGGGTCTCCCCATCCCTGGGGGGCTTTGAGGAGGGGGCTTGGGGTCCCACCACCACCACTCCGTGGTAGCCGTGGGGCCAGTGGGGAAGGGTTTGGTGGCAACCTGAGAGGCCTGGGGTTTCTGGGGAGGGGGCAGGGAAGGAGTTTTGGGGCCCCTCCCACCCAGGAATAGCGTGAGCCCCCCTTTTGTGGAGTGTTACGGGGAGGTTTCGGGGTTTCTGTTACTCCCAGGAGTTTTTGGGAACCCCCCCTCCCACCCCCCATGGCTCCTCTCTTGCACCTGCAGGAGGTGTGGCTGCACAGGGCGTGGCCACCCCCGTTCCGCCCACAGGGGGAGGAGCTTCTGCCAGGTACTCCCCCCCCTCCCCCTCACCTTGCCGGCAGTGCGGGACCCTCCCCTCCCCCCCTCACAGCTCCCCCTCCCCCCGCAGCCTCTTCGGGACCCTCCGTGAGCCCCCAGCGCTGCCCCACGGGGGTAAGTCAGGCTTCACCCCCCCCTGCACCCCTCAAAGTCGGGGGGGGGGTCCAGGTGTGACACCTGTGCCCCCTCCCAGGCCACACCAACCCCTTCACGGCCCCCGTGGCCCCCAGACCCTCCACCAACCCCTTCGAGAGCAGCGGCCCCGGTGAGTGACCCCCAGACCCCCCTGTTCCCCGGCCAGGGTGGGCTCCGGGGGTCCCAACTCCGTGTCGCCTCTTTTAGGTGCTGCTTTCACCTCGCCCCCCGTTCCTGGGGGCTTCCCCAGCCCCTTCCAGGCCGATGGTAAGAGCCGGGGGGCAGCGGGGGGTATTAAATACTGTTAAATTATATATATATATAAGCTGCCCCGCCCCCCGACTGACCCATTTCCCCCCGGCCCAGGGTTGCCTTTCGGTGGGTTCAACGTTGCCAAAGCTTCCACCAACCCCTTCGTGGTGAGGACCGGGGGAGCGCGGGGCTGAGGGGGGGTCCCGGGCCCCCTTTCCCCGCCGCTGACCCCCTCGGTGCCCCCCCAGACGCTCCCGGCCCCGACGGCGCCGTTCGCCATCAGGCCCCGGACCACCAACCCCTTCCTATGAGCGCCGCTGCTCCAGGGGGGGCCTGGCCGTGCACCGCCCCTCCGCCGGGACCAGGTTTTATTTTTGTTTCGAGAGGTTTATCGCGATATCTAATATATATATTCGATAGAAACGGCTCCGGTCCCGGTGCGTCCCTCGCGCTGCCCCGCCGAAACCTCCCCCGGGCCCTCACCAAAGATGGCGGCCGCCGTGAGGCCTCCCCTCAGGGCTTTGCCCACGGCAAAGATGGCGCCCTCACAGCCCCCTACCCGCTCTCAGCCAAGATGGCGGCCGGGGCCTCGCCGCTGAGGGCACGGCCGTGGCGGCCTGCCCTCAACAAAGATGGCGCCAAACCCGCAATTAACGGGGCACCGGGGGAGGGGAATTAACGGGGGGGGGGAGGGGAATTAACGGGAGCACGGGGCGGGGGGAGAGGGGAATTAACGGGAGCACCGGGGGGTGGACACCGCCAGCCCCCCCCGCGGGGCCCGGGCCGGGCTCGGCTCCTCCCGCACCTGCTGGGGAAGGGCGGAATTAGCAGGGGGGCTTTGGGGAGGGGGGGGGTCGTGGGGCAGCACAGCACAGCTGGAGCGGGGGCGTCCCCCTTTTGGGCACAGAAAGGGCGAAAACGGGCAAAAACGGACAAAAACGGACAAAAAGCTGAGCAGTGGCAGCAGGAGAGGGGCAGGACTGAACCCCACCCCCCCCAGGTTTTGGTGTCGGCCGGTGACCCGAGTGTCACAAAGGGACAGGGATGTACCAAGTACAATTTTGAGGGGGATATCCACACTCAGAGACAAAATCGTTATTACAGTAATTAGAGTGACAACCGTATAATAGTTAAATATAATAATTTTAATAATAATTAATTACAATAAATTTTGGTCATCCGTATTTTAACGTTCTGCCATCATAATTAAATTACAATTCACTGTAATAATTAACTTATTATGCTCACAGTCCTGTATAACAACTCAATAATAGTGAGAACTCATTATAATAATAAAACTCATAATAATAGCTCATTATAATTAATTATAATATGAATAATTAAGGTCACACCCCCAGGGGGGCAAAAGGGGTTCAGCCCCTCCCCCTTCCCTGCCTCAGTTTCCCCAGCGTTAAGGCACAAGAAAAGAGGGGGGGGAAGGAAAGGTGCAAAGGCGGGACCCCCCCCCCCCGGGGGTTTGGGGGTTTCCCCGGGGTTGGGGAGCTGCCCCCAAGTTCTGGGGGGGCTCCCCGGGGTTTGGGGGGGGTCCCTCAGCAGCCAAAGAGCGCGCGGTGGGCGGCGACGAGCAGCGCCATGAGGAGGCCGTAGAAGAGGGCGAAGAGCAGCCCGGGGGGGGGGCGCCGGGGATGGGGGGGCTTCACCTGGGGTGGGGGGGGGGACCCCGCGTCAGCCGTGGGAGGGCACGGGACCCCCACCCCCCCCCCCCACCCCGAATCAACCTCCCCCCCCAGAACGGTACCTCGGGGACCCCCGAGCGGCGGCAGGGCGGCGTCGGCGGCGTGCGGTGGGCACTGGGGGGGCTCTGGGGGGGAAAGGGGCAGTCAGGGAGGGTTTTGGGGTGTTCGTTGGGGTCACTCGGGGTGGGGGGTCGCACTCACCGCCCAGGGGCGCAGCCGGGCGGCCACGCGGCCCAGCAGCTCCGAGTCCCCCAGCTCGTCCGGGAGTCGCAGCTGCAGCAGCGCCTCGAGGCTCTGTGAGGGTGGGGGGGTCCCCCCAAAACGTGTGAGGGGGGAACAGACCCCCAAACCCCCCCCAAAATACAGGGGGGAGGGGAGGGGTCATTACCTGGCGCACCTCAGCAATCAGCTGGTCGGGGTCCGGGGCGGCTGCGGGGAGATTTTGGGGGGTCAGGGGCTGGTGAGGGGGCACAGGGGAGATTTTGGGGGGTCAGGGGCTGGGGGGGAGGGGGCACAGGGGAGATTTTGGGGGGTCAGGGGCTGGGAGGGGAGGGCACAGGGGAGATTTGGGGGGTCAGGGGCTGGGGGGGGAGGGGCACAGGGGAGATTTTGGGGGGTCAGGGGCTGGGAGGGGAGGGCACAGGGGAGATTTCGGGGGGTCAGGGGCTGGTGAGGGGGCACAGGGGAGATTTGGGGGGTCAGGGGCTGGTGAGGGGGCACAGGGGAGATTTGGGGGGTCAGGGGTTGGGAGGGGACACAGGGGAGATTTGGGGGGTCAGGGGCTGGGGGGCGGCACAGGGGAGATTTGGGGGGTCAGGGGCTGGGGAGGGGCACAGGGGAGATTTGGGGGGTCAGGGGCTGGGAGGGGAGGGCACAGGGGAGATTTCGGGGGGTCAGGGGCTGGTGAGGGGGCACAGGGGAGATTTGGGGGGTCAGGGGTTGGGAGGGGAGGGCACAGGGGAGATTTGGGGGGGTCAGGGGCTGGGGAGGGGACACAGGGGAGATTTGGGGGGTCAGGGGCTGGGGAGGGGACACAGGGGAGATTTTGGGGGGTCAGGGGCTGGTGAGGGGGCACAGGGGAGATTTGGGGGGTCAGGGGTTGGGGAGGGGACACAGGGGGGGCTCTGTCCTACCTGGCTTGGTGGCACTGCGGGGAAAGGAGGGGCTGAGGCAGGGGCTGGTTTTTGGGGGGCCGGGGGCTCCGTCAGGGTCCTGGGGGAGGCAGGGGAATTAAGGCTGCTGTTAATTAGGGCTGAGCCTGGGGCAGAGGGTAACCAATTAACGTGTTAATTAGGGCTGGGCCTAACAAGGCCACCCGGGTCCTCACCAGCAGCGTCGTCGTCTGGGGGGGTCTCTGGGGGGGGGTCCTGTGGGGGGTGAGAGCAGCCAGTGCCTGGCCCTTGTCCCCTGTCCCACCCCCATTCCTGATCCCATTCCCAACGTCCCAAACCCACCCCCAATCCCCGTCCCAGTCCCCATCAATCCCAGTTCCCAAGTCCCAGTCCCCAATTCCCAGTTCCCAGTCCCTGGTCTCAGTCCCTGGTCCCAGTCCCCAGTCCCAGTCCCCAGTTCCCAGTCCCCAATTCCCAGTTCCCAATTCCAGTCCCAGTTCCCAATTCCCAGTCCCCACTCCCAGTCCCAGTTCCCAATTCCCAGTCCCAGTTCCCAATTCCCAGTTCCCAATTCCAGTCTCAGTTCAAAATTCCCAGTCCCAGTTCCCATTCCCAGTTCCCAATTCCCAGTCCCAGTTCCCAATTCCTAGTCCCTGTTCCCAATTCCAAGTCCCTGTTCCCAATTCCCAGTCCCAGTTCACAATTCCCAATCCCAGTTTCCAATTCCAAGTCCCTGTTCCCAATTCCCCGTCCCATTTCCCAATTCCCAATCCAGTTCCCAGTCCCAGTCCCCAATTCCCAATTCCCAGTCCCAATTCCCAGTCCCAGTTCCCAATTCCCAGTTCCCAATTCCCAGTCCCCAGTCCCCAATTCCCAGTCCCAAATCCCAGTCCCATTTCCCAGTTCCCAGTTCCCAATCCCAAATCCCGTCCCAAACCCCCCGTACCTGTCCGACTCCTCTCCTCTCTCTCCATCCACACCTCCAGGTTCTTGGGCGTCTCCGGAAGTGGGGACCACCCTGCAGGGAGAGGGGGCTCAGATCCCCCCCGACTGCTCCCTGAGCCCCCAGACCCCCCCGAGCCCCTCACCTGATACCCTCGTGGGTGTCACCTCGTGGGGTCTGGCCCTGCTGCCTCTGGGGGACAAAGGGGGGCCCAGGATTGGGGGGGGAACCCCAAAACTTGGGGATCAGAGAGGGCTGGGGGCTGACATCACCTCGGGCAAGGGCTCCTCCTCCAGCTGCTCCGGGTCGCTGTCACCAGCTGTGGGGACAAGGGGGGGGGGGTGACAGGGGGTCCCCAGAAGGTGACAGGAGGTCCCGGGGGGTTTTGGGGATCCCACTCCCTCACCTGCCCCGCCGCGTGTCTCCCTGTGCTGCCGGGACGGCTCCGAGGACTCATCCGTGGACTGGACGGTGCCAAAGGGGGTGCAAGGTGGGGGAGTAGGTCGGGGGGGGGACACCCCAGATTCCCCCCGTGGCCCCCGAAATGCCCCCAAATCCCACCTCGTTCCCCGACCAGCGCTTGCTGCCGCTGTCGACGCTGTGGAAGCCGGGAGTCCAGCCCCCCCCGCTGCCGGAGGGGACACGGCTCGTCCGGGGGGCTGCGGGGGCAAACAGCGCTCAGAGGACCCCCAAAAACCCCAAAAACAGTGGGGTCCCCCCTCTTCGAGCCCCCCCTTTACCATGCTGGGGGAGGATGGGCGGCAGCCTCGGCTTCCAGGTACTTGAAGATGTGGACTTTGCCCTTCAGGCAGATCTGGGGGGGGCACAGAGGGGTCAGCTGGAGCTTTTGGGGGGTCGGGGGGATCCCCCGGGCCCCCCCTCACCTGGGCGGGGGGGAACTGGAGGGGGTTGTTGTCCGCCAGCAGGATTTGGAGGTGCCGGAGCCGCCGGAAGCAGCGCGGGATCGCGGACTACCCGGTTTGCAGGAGAAATCCAGCCGGACCAGGGGCAGTTCCGAGAGCTCTGGCGGGGGGACACGGACACGCGGGATCGACACGGGATCGAGGGGACCCTCCCAAAGCGGCGGGACCCCCACCCCAGGGCCCTGACCCACCCTCGGGCAGCGCCGCCAGCTGGTTCCGCCGCACGCTGAGGTCCCGCAGCGCCCGCAGCTGCCCCAGCCCCGGCGGCAGCGCCCGCAGCCGGTTACAGCCGACGTCTGCGGGGCGAAACGGGGCTCAGCGGGGTCCCGGCCCGGCCCCGCGGGGCTGGAGCCCGGCCCCGGCGCTCACCAGCTGCCGCAGCGTGCGCAGGGCGCCCAGGTTCGGGGGCAGCTGGGCCAGGCGGTTGTTGCTGGCGTTGAGGACGCGCAGGGGCAGCAGGCACAGGCAGGCGGGCAGGGAGCTCAGCTGGTTGCGGCTGCGGGGGACACGGCGCGTCACGGGGCGCTGCTGGATCCCCCCCGCTCCCCGAGTCGCCGTGGCGGGGCTGGAGCGTACCTGAGGTCCAGGTGCGCCAGGGCCTGGAGGTTGGCGATGGCCGGGGGACGCTGCGCAGGCAGTTGTGGTACAGGCTCAGCCCCTCCAGCGAGACCAGGCGGCAAGCGGCCTCCGGCACCTCCCCGAAACGGTTCCGCGACAGGTCTGGAGGAACGAGGGCGACCCGCGGGAAGGTGTGGGACAGCGACGGGGACCCGTGGGGACGCGGCATTCTCGAGGGGGACTGATAGGGACAGGACATTTCCAGGGATAGGAACAGGGTCAAGGCAGCCTCAGGAAGGGGACTAATGGGGACCCCCGGGATAAGGAGGGGACGCAGATCCCCGCGGACAGGGGTGCTGATGGACCCCGAGCCGCCCAGCGCGACGGGCAAACTGAAGCCGCCGGACCGCCCGGACCAGGCGCTCCGGCTCGTCCCGTCCCGGCGCCTCCTCACCCGCCTCCGGCACCTCCCGCGGGCCTCGGGCTCCGGCAGGCGCCGAGGGAGGCGGGGCACCCGCAGCTTCCCCTGGGCGGGGGGAAACACCCCGATTCACCCGGGCTGGGGGGAAGGGTCGGGGGTCCTGCCCCGGGGCCGCGGCCTCACCGGCCTGTGTGGTGTCGCTGAGGTCCCAGCGCCGCGCGCCGCGCCGCCGGGAAGGCGCGCAGCCGCCGGCCGGCCAGACTGAGGGTGCCGGAGGCCTCTGCTTCTTCCAGGGCGCGCTCAGTGCCGGCTCCTCCGGGCAGGCGGCCCAGCGGCGGCGGCGGCTCAGCCGTGACAGCCCCCACCGCCCCCGCCGCCATGGCGGCCCCGAAGCTCCGCTCGCCGCGGCCCGCCGCTGCCCGACTGAGCCCCCGGACGCTTCCGGACCCCCGCCAAGGGGCGGGGCCAGAACGGCAGCCAATCAGAACGAGGGGCGCGCGGGGAGGCGGCGAATCGGAGAGGGCGAGTGGGGGGGGCTCTGCCAGGAGAAGCGCGGAAGTTCGCTCTTTGATTGATAGGTAGCTTGAGCCAATCGCCATCAAGCACTGGGGGGGTGTGCCGCCCAACTGCAGCCAATCACAGCTGAAGCACAATCTCCACCAATCGCGAGCGAGAACGGGGAGTTCGTTGCCTGGCAACGGGCACGAAAATGTTGGTGGCATCAGCCAATCGAAATGGAGGAGGCGGGCTCAGCGCCCGAGATTGACGTGCTGCCAACCAATCGCGTTGGGATTATAAAAGCCCGGCGCTTGGAAGGGGCGTGGCAGCCCACCATCAGGAGTTACTTACAGCAATGATTGACAGGCAGGGACGGCTGGAGGCCACGCCCCCGGCCTTCAGCCCCGACCCACCGCCCCTCTTAAAGGAGCCGCACCGTTTAAAGGGGAGGTCCCGGGGGTCCCATTTTGGGGGGCCCCCCCCCTCGAGTGCGGGGGCGCGGGGCGGGCTCCCCCCAGAACCTTGGCGCACACGCTCCATCTCTGCACCCTTTATTTGCGAATGCGCGGGGGGCGTCCCCCCGGCGGGGCGGGGGTCTCAGGGGGTCGCCCGGCACGGCCTCTTGCTGAGGTTCCCCAAAACCTGCTGCTGCTGCGGGCGGTAGGGCACCACGAAGGCCTCGGGGGGGCAGCAGGGCCCCCCCGTCCGCCGCCAGCCGCCCCATCAGGATAGCTGGAGCCTGGAAGGGATTTGGGGAGGGGGCGTCAGGCCCTGGGGGGGGGGCACGGAGAGCCCCGCGGGGTCCCCCCGGGCACACGCACCTTTCTTGAGCGCGGGGCAGGGGCGGCAGGGCAGCTGCAGGCGCAGCGCCGCGCCCTTGGCGGGCTCAGGGACCCCCAGGGCCCCCCGACTTGTAGAGGGCGAGCACCGAGACCACCGCCCAGCCCGGCTCCTGCGGCGGCCCCCGCGACACCGACTTCACCGTCCCCGTCAGCACTGCAGGTACAGGAACGGGGGGGGGGGGGGGGGGTCAGGCACCCCGAAACCTCGGACACCGCCGGGGCTGGGGGGTTTGGGGGGGGGCCGGCCCCGCTTTCTGCCTCAGTTTCCCCCTCGCGGTTCTGGGGAGTTCTCCAGCGCCCGGCCGGCCCCCCCGTTCCGGGTTTTTTTTTTTTCGGGGGGTTTCTCACCGAAGTCGCTGCTGCAGAAGTTGCTCTGGAGGGTCCCGGCGCGGCGGCAGCGCTGGGGGCAGGGGGCGGCCGTGGGGGGCGCCGCCCGGGGGCTGGGGGGCGCCTTCCCCTTGCCCCCACCCCGGGGCTTTTGGGCGGGGGTCTCGGGGGCGCTGCCCCGCTCCCGCAGGGTGTAGGTGGCCGAAAAGCCGTCGGCGGTGACGCTCAGGTCCGACACGAACTGCACCAGCAGCTCCGGGGAGCTGGACACGATGGGGCTGGGGGGGCACCGGGGGTCGGGGGGGGGTCAGGGGGGATTTGGGGGGGGGGGGGAGGAGTCCAGGGGTGGCCATCGGGAGGGGTTTGGGGGGGGGGGTCAGCGTGAGGTTCGCGGGGGTCCGGGGGGATGCGGAGGGGTCGGGATGGTTTGGAGGGAACGGAAGGAATTCGGAGGGGTCGGGGTGGGGTGGGAGGGGGGTTTGGGGGAGTCCCGGGTGGGTTTTGGGGGAGTCCCGGGTGGGTTCTGGGGAGTCCCGGGTGGGTTTGGGGGAGTCCCGGGTGGGTTCTGGGGAGTCCCGGGTGGGTTTGGGGGAGTCCCGGGTGGGTTCTGGGGAGTCCCGGGTGGGTTTTGGGGAGTCCCGGGTGGGTTTTGGGGGGTTCTCAGGGGGGGCCAGGTCGCTGTCAGGGGGGATAAGGGTGGTTTGGGGGGGGGGTCGGGACAGTTTGGGGGGGTCACGCGGGGTTGGGGCAGGTGGGGGGGGGGGGTTTGGCCGGGTCTGGGGAGGGGGCGCGGGAGCTCGGGGGGGGCTCACCCGGGGGTCTCCTCGCCGCAGAAGCGCCCGAGGCGCCGCGCGTCGTCCCGCGCCCCCCCCCTCGAACACGGCCACGTAATCGTAGCGACAGTGGGGGTCGGGCTCCACGTCGAACTTCCCGAAGCGCAGCTCCACCACCTGCACCCCCCCCCCCCCCCAAAAAAAAAACCCGGGCTCAAACCCCCGGCCCCGCATCCCCCCGGACCCCCCCGGCTTCCCTCAACCCTCCCAGACCCCTCCCCAAACTCTCCTGAGCCTCCCCGAACCATCCCGGTCTCTCCCCTTGTGACCCCCCCCAAAAAAGGATTTCTGACCCCCACCCCCCCCAAATCCCTCCGGCCCCCCCAAACCCCCCCCAGGCTCGCCCAGCCGCCCCCCCCCCAACACCTGCAAATCCCCCCTGACCCCCCCCCCCCTCAATCCCCCAAATCCTCCTGACGCCTCCGAACGACCCCGGTGTCACCCAACCCCCCCCCCCAAACGCGCTCTGAGCCCCCTCCTGACCCGCCCAGGACCCCCCAGACCTTGTCGGGGGGGGCCACGATGTGCCAGGAGCAGCTGATGCCGGGGGGGTAATTCTCCTCCGGCCAGTTCGGGGTGCTCAGGCTCCCCTGGGGCTTCTCCAGGCGCCCGCCGCAAAACTGATGCTCTGGGGGGGGGTGGGCAGGGCGGGGTCACATTTTTGGGGGGCACAGACACGTTTGGACACACCCCCCCCCCCACCCGCCCACCTCCCGCACCGCCGGCGTCTCCTCTCTGTCCCTGAGACCCCCCAAAATTCGGGGGGGAGATTTTGGGGGGGGGCTCCGCCAAAACCACCCTGGGACTGGGGGGGAAGGGGAGGAGATGGAATTTGGGGAGCGAGACCCCCCCCCGGGAATGTTTTTGTAAATTTTTTTTTTTTTTTTTTTTGGGGGGGGGGGGGGGGTCGTACTCACCGTCAAAATAGTGCCAGGACTCCCCGAAAAAATGGGGTTTATTAAAGACCCCCGAACGCCGCCGTCCCTGGGGGGGCCCTGCAAAAGGGTTGGGCTGGATTGGGGGGGGCCTGGGGGGGTCCGGGGGTCTCCACGGGGCTTTTTTGGGTTGTCTGTGGGGTTTTTTTTTGTCCACGGTGGACATGGGGTTCCATGTGGCTTTGAGGGGGGGGTCTCTGTACGGATTTGGGGGTCTTGGAGGGGTTTTGGGGTCTCTGCCGGCAGTGCTCCCTGCCCCCCTTTCCCCCTCAGCTTTTCCCTCCATTTTGTGCCATAGTTTCCTTCATTTTTTCCTGACACTTTGTCCCATTTTTTCCTCTGGCTTTTCCCTTCCAACTTTTCCTTTCTTTTCACTCATTTTTCCCTCAGTTTTTTTGAAATTTTTCTTTACAGTTTCCACCCCCCCCATTTTTTCTTTTCTTCCTGTTTTTCTCCTTATCCTTTCACGCTTTCCTCTCCTTTTCTCTTCGCCTTTCCCCTCGTTTCTTCCTTTGCACTTTTCCCTCATTTCCCTGTTTTCTCCTCACACTTTCCCCCCATTTCTTCCTCGCACTTTTCCTTCATTTCCCTCTTATTTTTTTCCCTCACATTTTTCCCCAGTTCCCCGTCTGGGTTTTCTCCTGTTTTCACTTTCACACCTTTCCCTCCTTTCCCACTTTCTCCTCATTCCCACTGTTTTTCTCCTCACACTTTTCCCAATTTCACAGCCCCCCCCTCGCCGCTTTTCCCTCTTTTCCCACCTCACTCCAGGATCTCCTGGAAGGGCTTTTGGCCTCTCAGCCCGCACGCTTTTCGGGGGGGTCTCCGTGGGAGTTTGGGGTCTCCGCAAGACTTTGATGCTGTTGCTGAGGGCTTTTGGAGTTCTCCACACTTCCAGGGATCTCTCTGGGTGGTTTTGGGGGCGTCCCCGTGGGATTGTCCCTGCTCCCCGCCGGCGGTGCTCCCTCCCCGTTGGTTTTATTTTTATTTTTTTTTTTTTTTGGGGGGGGGGGTCTCCCCCCGGCCCCTCTCTCACCCACCGTTGCTCGGGGGGCTGCCGGCGCTGAACCAGGCCAGGAAGCCCCTCCCGGCCGTGCCGCCGTCGCTCTCCATGTGCAGCCGGAGGCGATTTTGGGGCGCCCGCAGGGCCCCCGGGCGGAAGGTGCCGCAGAAGCGCCCCAGGAGCGGCGCCCCGGGGCCGTGGCCCCCGAACACCGAGAGGGCGTCGAAGCGGCACAGCGGGTCCGGCTCCAGGTCGAAGACGCGGAAGGACAGGGTGGCCACCTGGCCCTCGGGGACCTAGGGGACACTGGGGGGTCACCAGCTGGCCCTGGGGCAGCTGGGGGGGGGTGACGGGGGTTTTGGGGACCTTGGGGTGTCACCACCTGGCTGGCCCTCAGGAACCAGGAGGTTCCAGAAATGTCCCAGGGAGGACTTTTGGGGTGTCACCGCCTGGCTGGCCCTCAGATGGCATTTTGGGGTGTCACCGCCTGGCTGGCCCTCAGATGGCATTTTGGGGTGTCACCGCCTGGCTGGCCCTCAGATGGCATTTTGGGGTGTCACCGCCTGGCTGGCCCTCAGATGACATTTTGGGGTGTCACCGCCTGGCTGGCCCTCAGATGGCATTTTGGGGTGTCACCGCCTGGTCTTCACGGACCTAGGGGACCACGGGGGCTTGAAGGGCCGGGGTGGACATCGGGGGCATCCTCAGCAGAGCTGGGGACGTCGGCGTGTGGCCGCTGGGCCCTTGGGTTTCTGGGGGGGGGGGGGTGGCACGAAGCCACACCAGGGGGACACGTGGGAAGAGCTGGGACGACCCCAGCGTTTTGGGGTGCCCTGGGGGCGTTTTGGGGTGAGCGGGGCGGGGGCGCCGCTGGGTTTCGGGGCGCCCCGCGGGGTCCGTACCGTGATGGTCCAGGTGCAGTTGCTGCCGGGGGGGGTAATGCCGGGGGAAGCCCTCGCTGGCGATGAACCCCGACTCCCCGCGGTGGTCCCCCCCGCACGGGAATACCGGGAACACCGGCCTGGGGGGACAACGTTGGGGGGAGGTCACGAACGGGGGAAAACGCGAGCTCGGGGGTCCCGGATCCCCGGAGAAGGGTCCCGGGCTGTGCGGGATCCTGGTTCCGGGGAGTCTCGGGGCAGTCCCGGGGCTCAGGGCAGCTCCTGGCTCGTGGCTGGGGCTCCGGACCGAGGAGCGAGAAGCTCCCGGTGCGCAGGGTGGGTGTCCGGAACCGCGCGGGGGTCCCGGACCGGGAACGTCCCGCCTCGGGCCAAGCCCTGCCCGCGGGGGGCGGCGATCCCGTCCCGGGCTGCCACGTTCGGGGCGGGGGGGGGGAGGTCCCGTCCCGTCCCGTCCCGGGGGTGCCGAGTCGTGTCCTGTCCCGGGGGTCCCGTCCGGTGCCGGGGGCGCCGTTACCTGGTGGCGTTGAGCCGGGGGCTGGGCTGGGGGCTCGGGGCCGGCTCCTGCCCCGCGGCCGGGCTTGGGCTGAGAGCCGCCAGCGCCCCGAGCAGCAGCAGCGGCAGCGGCGGCGGCGGCGGCCCGAGGCGGCTCATGGCGCGGCCGGGCCGGGGCGAACGGGGCCGGAACGGGGCGAGCGGGACCGGGGGGGGGGAACCGGGGGTACGGAGAGGGACGGGGGGGGGGCGGGAACGAACGGGAAGGGGCGTGGCCTGGTAGCGACACGCCCGAAGGGGGCGGGACTCAGGCGCCGGGTCCGCGCTGCCTGCGTGGGGAGGGCGGGGCTTTGTTAAACACCACGCCCATAAATGGAAGGAGGCGGTGCCTCTGCGCGTGGGCGGAGACGCCGCTCGGCTCCGCCCCAAGGGGCGTATCAGGGGCGTGGCCCGGAGCTGCCAGGCTGGAGTGGGCGGGGCCAGCAGAGAGGAGGCACCAGAATGGGGGGGGCGGGGGGGCAGAAATGAGGCGCTTCTTTTTAATTAGCGGGATCGCCATTAATTAGGGACTCCCCTGTAAGAAGGGGGGCCCTCCAGACCGAGGGCCCCTCCCACAGACACACACACGCGGGGGGGGGAGGGGGCAGTGTGACAGCAGCTGGGGGCCCCCCCCCCCGGCGGGGAGACCCCCGATTGTGGGGTGGGGGGGAGACCGTGATTGTCCATTTGGGGGAGGGGGCGTCCCCAAAAAATCCCACACCCCCTACGGGACGGGGCCCCGCGCCTTCAGGTCGGGAGCCGAGCGCTGGCGGCGGACACGGGGCGGGGGCGTGCCCACGGCGGGGGGGGGGGACCCCCCGTCCAGGGACCCCCGGCGGGGACGCCCCGAGGGAGGGGGCGGCGGGGGGGGGCTGCTGTTGGCCTGGAGGGAGTCCCCCCCGCCCCCCCAGGCCAGGCGGTGCTGGGGGTTGCTCTTGAAGGGGAAACGCAGCTTGGAGTCCTGGGGGGCCGGGTGGAAGCGCGGGGGGCGGCGGGGGGGCTGCAGGGGCTGCGGGCCCCCCCCCATCAGCCGGGCCTGCTCCTGGCGCAGCCAGCGCAGCCGCCCCCGCCGGAACGCCGGGTCCTGCTCCATGAGCCGGCAGAGCCGCGCCGCCGCCGCCGACGGGGGCGAAGGGGGAGGCGACCCTCCGTCCGTGCTGGGCTGGGGGCGGTCCGGGGGACGCTCCTGGGAAGGTTCTCGGGGGGGCGGCTCAGCCTCGTCACCATCGTCCTGAGGAGGGGAGGACGGGGGGGGGTTAGAGGGGTCTGGGGGTGCTGTGGGGTGGGAGGGACGTTTGGGGGCGTCAGGGGATGGGAGGGGGGGACTCGTGGCGCTGTTGGGGCAGCTGGGATCCGTGTTAGGGGGTTGCGGGGGTGCCGTGGGACGCACGGCAGGGTGGGGGGTGCCACGGGAGGCCGTGGGTCAGGCCGTGGGCAGGCAGCCCCCACGGCGGGGCTCACCGGCGGCAGCGGGATGACGCGCTCCATCTGCCCCACGCGGTCGCGGAGGGCGCGGATCTGCTCGTCCTTGGCGCTGTTCTGCCGCTTCACCTCCCGCAGGATCCCCGCCAGCCTGTCCAGGTGCAGCCGCAGCCCCTCCACCTCGCTCACCTGCTCGCCGGGGCCCTCGTCCTCCTCGCCGCCGCCGCCGCCGCCCACGGCGTCCCACACGTCCCTGGCCACAGCGCGCCAGCCGTCGCGCTCGGTGGGCTCGCGCTTGCCGTGGCGGCGGCACAGCTCCCGCAGCCGCGCCAGGCTCAGCGCCTCCAGCTCGCGCCGCGCCGGCCGCGGCTCCCGCAGGGCCACCTCGAGGCTCAGCTCCCGCACGGCCTGGGCCTTCAGGTCGGCCATGGTCACCCACGGTGACGGCGACGGCGGGGTCGGGGAGCCGCGGCGGCGCTGCGGGATCTGGTAGACGCGCAGCGGCTCGCGGCGCTTGCCCGGCGCCGGCAGCGGGAGCCCGGCCCGGCGCAGCACCGAGCGCACGGCGGGCGCCGGCAGCGCCTGGCGCAGCGACGAGATCAGGCGCCAGCCGGCCTCGTAGCACGGCGGGTCCTCGGTGGCGGGGGGCTGCGGGGGGGGACACGTTGAGGGATGGGGCAGCCGCCCGCCGTGGAGCTCGGGCGGCCAAGGGAGCCCTGAGGGACACCCGAAACGCCCCCGAGCCACACCCAGAAGACCCCTGAGACACATCCAGGATGCTCATGGGACACTAAGGGGACCCAGGGCACAATTGTGACACCCAGGGGCCACCCAACTACACCCAGAGGAGCCGGGGGTCACCTCTGACACTCGGGGACTATCCACGGGACACTCGGGGACACCAGAGTAACCCAGGGAAGCCCAGGATTCCCAAATGATCCCCGAGCCCCCCTCACCTGCGGCTGCTCTGACACTTCCTTCTCCAGCTGGGGTTGGTTCTCCAGCTCCTGGAGCCTGAGGTGGGGGACACACATAGCGTGAGCCCCCCCAGGCCACCCCCAGGGCGGAGCCCGGGTGTCCCCAGGCAGTGTCCCCACCTCTGGAGGCGCATGTCGATGCCCTGCTGCTCCAGCAGCTCCCGCTGCGCCAGGTTCCAGTCCGGGGGGGGCCCAGGGGACGCCCCCTGTTCCCGCTCCCGCCGCGCTTGCTCCGGGTGCGTGAAGCGGAACACGTGGTTCTTCCCCAAAATGAGGCGGTGGCCTGGTTTGGGGAGGGGTTGGAGGGGTCACAGGGGGATTTAGGGGAGATTTGGACGGGGTCACAGGGAGTTTTGGGGGATTTAGGTGGGAAATGGGGCTTTCAGAGTGTCATAATGAATTTGAGAGAAAATTTGGGGGTGACACAAGATTTGTGGGAGGTTGAAGTGAATTTGGGGGGCACGGTGAGATTTTTGGGAGGGTTCAAGTGAGAGCCGTAGGGATCTGGGTGGGAGGGGGATTTTGGGGAGACACACAGAGATCTGGGAGGGCTTTGGGGGTCCCTACCCGACTTGAGCACCACCGGCTCCGTCACCTGCTTCCCGTTGACGTAGGTCTCAGCCCCCTCACACGGCTCCAGGGTCACCACAACTTCAGGAGGGGACAACAAGAGGAGGGCGAGTCACCTCCCTGCTAAACGGAGGTGGGGGAACCCCAAACCCCATCCCCAACCGCCCCAAATCCCCCCAGCCCCAGGGCCCTCCCTCTCCCACCGGCACGGGGGAGCGGTACCTGGGGGGGGCCGTGGTGACCTGCTCCAGTGGCAGCATTTGGGGGAGGGAGGGGGGGGGAGAAAGAGCAATTAAGGTGTGCCAGGAGGGGGCTGGGCAAGGGGGGCACCCCAAAAACCGGCGCCCCCCGCCCCGAATTCCGTACCTTCCCCCGAGGGGTCGGGGCGGCTGCGGAAGAGGCAGTGCTGCTCCCGGATGAACGGCCCCCGACAGCTTGATGTCCACATCCACCTGGCCCACCCTGCAAGAGGGGGGCACAGGGCAAATGGTGGGGCCTGGGGGGGGCCCTGAGGGGGCTTGGGGGGTGCCGCAGCCCCCCCCCCACTCACCTGGTCACGCCGTCCTTGATGTGGTACAGGAGGCACTCGGACATCAGCGGGTCCTCGTTGAGGTTCACCAAGTGCGGGGTCTTTTGGGGAAGGGGGGGCACAAAAATAAAAACAGAGTCAGGGTCGGGGGGGCCCTCGCGGTGCGGCCCCCCCCCAGCCCTGTCTGACTTGCCTTTTTAGGGGAGAACACCCCAACGGTGCCGCCGTCCTCCCGCAGAGCCACCCCCATCTCAGCCAGCAGCGCTTCCCTGGGGGGGGCACAGGGAATTTGGGGGGGCTCGAGAGGGCGTGGGGGGCCCAGAGGGCTTTGGAGGGGGTGGGGGGGAAGTGTTGGGGTGGGGTTTGGGGGGGCTACAGGGGCACTGGGGGGTGCATAAAGAGCGTTTGGGTTGGCTGTGGTGAGGCTGGGGGGGGGGGGTTCAGGTTATTTGGGGGGTTGGGGAACATCTTGGGGGTCGTGGTGGGCCCCCCCTCACCGCTCCAGCCTCAGGGCTTCCGTCCGCCGCAGCTTCTCCTCCCACGTCTCGTTGAGCTCTGCGATGATTTTCTCCGTCTCCTGGCGGGAACAACAATTTGGTGGTGGGGGGGTCCCCCACGGTTTGGGGGAGGGGGTCACAGACACCCCGGCTCCCCGTGGATCAGGGGAGGGGCTGGAAGGTGTTTTAGGGTCACCTGCAGTCGCTCCATGGCCTCAGTAGGGCCCAGGGGGGGCTCCAGCCCCGGATCCCCGTTGAGGGTGGGGGATGTCAAGGCAGCAGGGCCAGAGAGGGTGGTGTCAGAGAGACCTGGGGGGAGATGGGGGCTCGGTGGAGGGGGGGAGTTGCCTCCTGCACCCCCATATCAAACCCCCAGCACCACAGCCGCGCGCCCCACACTGTCCCCTAAACCCCCTCTGCCCCCAAACCCCACCTTAGCTCTGCCCCCAAATCTCTTCTCCCCCCCCCCAAACCTCTCTGCAACCAACACCCCAAACCCGTCCTGACCCCCAGATCCCACAAGCCCCTTTAACTCCACCCTCACAACCCCAAATCCTGCCCAGCCCTCACCCTGGGCGCTGAGCAGCTCCCGCAGCCGCGTCACCTCCTCCCGCAGCTCGCGGATCAGCCGCGCGTTCGGGTCCTCGTTGATCACCGCGTGGCACCGGATCTGCTTCGTGCGGTCGGCGTAGCTGGGGGTTAGGGGGACAAAAAGGGGCAGGATCAGGGCTGGGACCCCCACACACCTCCCCGAGCCCCAAAACCCAGCGGAGCCCCCTCCCTCACCGCAGCGTGCTCAGCGTCTCCTCGTAGTTGCTGTCGGCCGGGCTCAGCGCCGCGATCATGGCCGTGCGCGAGTTCCCGCCTGCGGGGACGCCGTTAGTGGGGGGCTGCGAACCCCGAAACGTCTCCTCGCGCTCCCCCACTCCTCTTCAAACCCACCCAGGTTCTCCTTCAGCAGCCACGTCAGCACCGAGTCCCGGTACGGGATGAAATCCGGCTTCTTCTTCTTGCTGGTCTGTTGGGGAGGGGGAAGGAGGAGGAGGACGGTTGCGAGGCCTCCCCAAAAAACGAGGGGACCCCCAAGGGTGGGTGCAGGGAGGGGGCGACCCCCAGACTCACCGCCTCGGCCAGGGCAGAGATGACCTTGCCCAGGGTGGTCAGGGACTTGTTGATGTTGGCGCCTTCCTGGGGAGGGGGAGGAGGGGGGAGCGAGGCTCAGGGGGGCTCTGGGGGGAGTCGCCCCCTCTTTTTGTGGGGCGCAGGGGGTCACTGCTCACCTTGAGGCGGATGCCCTTGGCCCCCGAGGCGTCGGCGCGTTCGCTGCCTGCCAAGTCCACCAGGCTGATGCGGCTCACCTGGGGGGGCAGGGGGATTTGGGGGGATCTAGGAGGGAATTCTGGGGGGAAACAGGGGTTTGAGGGGATTTGGGGGGAATCTGGGGAGCTTGGGGCAGGGTTTGGTGGAACTGCGGGGGTGATTTGAGGGAGAGGAGAGAATTGCTGATTGCCGACGGAAGAATTTTGGGGGGACTCCGGAGATTGCAGGGGGTGATTTCAGGGTGATCCAAAACCGGGGCGGGATGGATTTAGGGGGCGGCCCTCGGGCTCCCCTGACCTTCTCCGTGGTGAGGTCGCTGAGCGGGTCCTGGCGGCGCTGGCTGAACACGATGGTGAACACGGCGTGCGAGCGGCTGCTCGTTTCGTTCATGTTCGTGGCCGCCACCGTCCTGCGGGGGAGTTCGGCAGCACCCTCGGTGCCTGGGGGGCGTTTGGGGCTCGGGGGTGCCCGGGGGGCGTTTGGGGCTCGGGGGTGCCCCTGCGCCCCTCCGTGCCCACACCTGGCCTTGTTGCCGCTGTCCATGAGGTCGGCGATGTCGGCGAAGGAGGCGACGGCGAGACGCGACAGGTCCTGCACGTAGGGTCCGAGCAGGGGGTGCTCCCGCACCCGCAGCCCCCCCCGGCTCTTGGGGTTCAGCAGGTCCCGCACCCGCTCGCAGTAGATCTCCAGGTAGCTCACCTGGGGGCCCCAGCGTGGTCAGGAGAGCCCCCGAAACTCGTGGGGGTCGGGGGTGAAACCGCAAAATGGCAGAGAGGAGAGAGCCAGACTGGGGGCAAATGGGTGGGGGTGTGGGGGGAGGGATCCCCAAAATGGCGATGGGGCAAACTCCCGAAGTGCTGGGCTGGGGGGAAAGCTGAGCCACCAAAATGTTGGGATGGGTGGCAGACCAACCCCCAAACTGTTGTGGGGGGTGTGGGGCAAGTCTGCAAGAGCTCAACACCCAAATTGCCTGGGGAGGGGGGTCTGCAAGGCAGGGGCCGTGCTCTGAACCCCCAAACCCCCCTCACCTCCCCAGAGAAATAGAGCTCAGGGGCCCCTTCCCAAACCCCCGAATTCATCTCACCTCCACAGAAAAAGAAAGCTCAGGTGACCCTTCCCGAGCGACGCGGGCGAACAGATCCTCGCAGAGCTGCGGGTGAGCAGCGTTGAGCTGGGGCTGCGGGGGGCTCCAGCCTTCCCCAGCCCCTCGGGAGCCCCCCCAGGCCCCGGACCTGCGGGATAATCCCGCGCTGCCCCGGCTCCTGCCGCCCCATCATGGTGTAGGACTTGCCGGCGCCGGTCTGGCCGTAGGCCAGGATGCAGACGTTGTAGCCCTCGAAGGCGTGCGCCAGCATCTCCTCCCCAATGTCCTGGTACACCCGGCGCTGCGAGGCGAAGTTGGGGTCCTCCTCCTGCGGGGGAGTGAGTGAGGGACCCCCGGAGCCCCCCGCGGGTCCCCCCCGCGCCCGCCCCGGCACTCACCGAGGTGTGGGACCAGTACGAGTAGTCGAAGGTGAAGTGCTTGGTGCCGTCTTTGGGGACCTTGGGGTTGGTGATGCCTGGGGGGCGGAGGTGACGGTGGCGTTGGGGTGACCCCCCCACCACGTCACCCTCAACCCCCACAGCACCGTCACCCCCCCCCCCCCAAAAAACCTCTCAGTTGCTATTTTTAGCCCGGCGGCAGCTGGTCCTCCGGGCCCGAGGCCAGCACGGGACAAGGACGGGGACGGGCCGGGGTTGGGGGGGGGGGTCCCACACCGCGATCCCCCACCCCTGGGCTGTTCCCTCTCGAGACCTCCCCCCTCCCATGCGACCCCCACTCACTCACAGGTGGTGTTCCCTTGCATCTGGATGACACACTTGGCCTGGCGGCTGCTCTCCCGCGCGCTGAAGGGCCGGACTCTGACCGCCACCTTCACCGAGGCGCCCGCCATGCCCGCGACAGCCTCACCCTGTCGCGACGCGGGAGCGTCACCCCCCGGGACCCCTCTGCCAGGTGTGCGGGACCCCCGCTCATGCCCACCCCCAGCAGCTCCCCAGCTGGGGCTGCGGGGTGGGAAGGGGGGGGGGCCTGGCTCCGTGTTCCTCCCTCAATCCCGCCCAAGGAGAGCCCTAAAAATAACCCGGGGCGGTGCCGGGTGATGAAAGAGCCCCCAGCCCGACCCCCCCCCCCCCCCCGGCACCCCCAAAGCACGGGCGGCCTCCGGCAGGGTCAAAGATCAGGGCTGGGGGCAAAGGGTGGGGTTTGGGGCAAGGAGAGAGGAAGAGGAAGGTGAGAAGCCCCCCCTGGATCTCCCCCCCCCCCCCCGCCATTCCCAGGTGACTCCAGGTCAGCATAAACAGCACATGACACCCCCTACCCCGCCCCCGACCGTCCCTGACCCCCCCAAAATGCGGGCGTCCCACCCCCGGGCCTGAGCCCCCCCACCATGGAAAACAAGGGCTGTGACCCCACGACCCCCAGAGACCCCAGTGCCGGCACGGACTCCCTACAGCGCCCCTAAATCCACCGCTGCACCCCGAGACACCCCCGAACACCACTCCAGCTTCTCTACACCGGGCTCTACACCCACGTCTCCCCATAAACTCACCCTCTCCGCCCCTCAAACCCCCCGACACCTGCTCCTCACCTGCTCGGGAACGCTGAGGTTCCTCAGCTTCCCCTAGAGGTGCCCTAAACGCGTTCCTATAGCCCTGCGCTCACCCTAAACCCAGCCCCTACACCCCTCTGACCCCTTGAACTCCCCTACGGGACCCCCAAACCCGCCTTTTGGGGACCTGAGCCCCCCCCGAGCCCCGTGACACCCCCTAAGCCAACACCCCCAAACCACCCCACAGCCCCTCCAAGCCCCCCCCCCCCGGGATCTCCCTGCACCCACTTTCCACACTCCCAGGACCCCTCCCCGCTCCGGGACCCCCCAAACCTGTCCTTACGCCCCTGGGAGCCCCCCGGGACCTCCCGAACCCGCGCCCCCGCCGCCCCCGCTCACCGGCCCCGCGGTGCCGCATCCCCTCGGCCCGGGGCTGTCCGAGCCGCCGCCGCCGCTGCTCCGGCCCGGGGCTGTCCGAGCCGCCGCCGCCGCCGCCGCCGCTGCTCCGGCCCGGGGCTGTCCGAGCCGCCGCCGCCGCCGCTGCTCCGGCCCGGGGGCTCCGCGGCGGCTCCGGGGCTGCGGCCGCGCCCGGGCCCGGTGGGGCGGGGCCTGGTGGCGTGACGCAAGGGGCGGGGACTCGCTGCCCCGCCCACTCTTAAAAGGGCAACGCCGCGCAGATGAGGCCCACCTCTGGCGCGGCTTTTCCCGCGTTTTTACCTCAGGATTTTCCCCTCACATTTCTCTCTCCTTTTTCCTTCAGGGTTGTGTTTTCTCAATTTTTTCCTCACGCTTTTCTCTTCTTTATATGAAATAATTTTCTCCGCTTTTTCTTAGTTTTTTTCTTTCTCTTTTTTTTTTTTCAGGTTTCCCTACATTTTTTTTTTTTCCGCTCAGAAATGGCTGCAGAAAGCCTCCAAATCCTCAAAATGGCCCCAAAATCGCCACAAGAAATTTTATTTTCAATACTAATGGTATTTTTCATACAATTGCACACCTTATTTCGCAGTTGCCTAGTCCGAGAGTATAACCGCTGGTACTAGCTGTAGAGTTTGTTGCATTGGCAGGCCTGAACGCGTGTGAATTCCCACGAGTAATCCACAATCCAACCGACCGCGGGGGGCCGGCGCACCCTAATTAACAAAGTTCATCGCCCGGCGCCTCCCCGCCCACGCGACCCCGAGTGCCCCCACCCCACCCCTGGCCACGCCCATCCGCCCTGGCCACGCCCCACGCCCGGCGGCGCCGCCCCCTTGCGCGCCGACGTCACGCGCCGGCGGCGCCGTCGGCGCTGGCCCCCGGCGGGCGGGAAGATGGCGGCGGGCGGCGGGGGCGGGGGCGGCGGCGGCGGCGGCGGCCCTGAGGCGCCAGGTGGGGCCGGGGGGGGCCGGGGCGGGGCCGAGGGCGGGGCCGGGGAGGTGTGGGGCGGGGATGGGGGGGGTAGCGTTGTGGGGGGGCTGCCGTGGGGCGGGGTGTGGGGTGGAGATGTGGGGTGCAGTGGGCGGGGCCTGGGGGCCATAGGGCAGGGATGTGGGGAGCAGCGAGCGAGGGATGTGGGGCTCGGGCGCAGGGACGAGGGGTGCGGTGGGGCAGAGACGGGGGTATAGGGCAGGGTTGTGGGTGCAGTGGGGCAGAGACGTGTGGGGTTATAGGGCAGGGACATGTGGGGTTGTAGGGCAGGGACGTGTGGGGTTATAGGACAGGAATGTGTCGGGTTGTAGGGCAGGGACGTGTGGGGTTGTAGAGCAGGGATGTGTGGGGTTATAGGGCAGGAACTGTGTGGTTATAGGGCAGGGATGTGTGGGGTTATAGGGCAGGGATGTGTGGGGTTGTAGGGCAGGGATGTGTGAGGTTGTAAGGCAGGGATGTGTGGGGTTATAGGGCAGGGATGTGTGGGGTTATAGGGCAGGGATGTGTGGGGTTATGTATGGATGTGTGGGGTTGTAGAGCAAGGATGTGTGGGGTTGTAGGGCAGGAACTGTGTGGTTATAGGGCAGGGATGTGTGGGGTTGTAGGGCAGGAACATGTGGGGTTATAGGACAGGAATGTGTCGGGGTGTAGGGCAGGGATGTGTGTGGTTATAGAGTAGGGATGTGTGGGGTTGTAGGGCAGGGATGTGTGGGGTTATAGGACAGGAATGTGTCGGGTTGTAGGGCAGGGACGTGTGGGGTTGTAGAGCAGGGATGTGTGGGGTTATAGGGCAGGGATGTGTGGGGTTATGTATGGATGTGTGGGGTTGTAGAGCAAGGATGTGTGGGATTGTAGGGCAGGAACTGTGTGGTTATAGGGCAGGGATGTGTGGGGTTGTAGGGCAGGGACGTGTGGGGTTGTAGGGCAGGAACATGTGGGGTTATAGGACAGGAATGTGTCGGGGTGTAGGGCAGGGATGTGTGTGGTTATAGAGTAGGGATGTGTGGGGTTGTAGGGCAGGGATGTGTGGGGTTGTAGGGCAGGGATGTGTGAGGTTGTAGGGCAGGAACGTGTGGGGTTGTGGGGCAGGGATGTGTGGGGTTGTGGGGCAGGGATGTGTGGGGTTGTAGGGCAGGGAAGTGTGGGGTTATAGGGCAGGGATGTGTGGGGTTGTAGGACAGGGATGTGTGGGGTTATAGGGCAGGAACATGTGGGGTTGTAGGGCAGGGATGTGTGGGGTTATAGGGCAGGAACCGTGCGGTTATAGGACAGGGATGTGTGGGGTTATAGGGCAGGGATGTGTGGGGTTATAGAGCAGGAACGTGTGTGGTTATAGGGCAGGCATGTGTGGGGTTGTGGGGCAGGGATGTGTGTGGTTATAGAGTAGGGATGTGTGGGGTTATAGGGCAGGGATGTGTGGGGTTATAGGGCAGGGATGTGTGGGGTTATAGAGCAGGAACATGTGGGGTTATAGGACAGGAATGTGTCGGGGTGTAGGGCAGGGATGTGTGTGGTTATAGAGTAGGGATGTGTGGGGTTGTAGGGCAGGGATGTGTGGGGTTGTAGGGCAGGGATGTGTGGGGTTGTAGGGCAGGAACATGTGGGGTTATAGGGCAGGGATGTGTGGGGTTGTAGAGCAGGGATGTGTGGGGCTATAGAGCAGGGATGTGTGGGGTTGTAGGGCAGGGATGTGTGAGGCTGTAGGGCAGGAACATGTCGGGTTGTAGGGCAGGGATGTGTGGGGTTGTAGGGCAGGGACCTGAGGCGCAGTGGGGCAGGGCTGCGGGGATATAGGGCCGACATTCCGGCTGTAATAGGGGAAGGTGCTGAGGACGGTGACGGGGTCCCTGGCCCCGTGTCCCCCCCGATGTCCTGCCGTTGCTCCCCCGCCCCATCAGCCGTTTTTGGGGGGTCCCTGCAGGTTCCAGCCCCTCCCGTGCCCCCCGAGGGGAGCCCTGAGGGCCCCGCACGCGCTCCGAGATGAGCAGCAAGGACCCCCCCGAGGTCTCTGGTAAGGGCAGGGGGACACAGGGGCCGCGGGGGCCGGGGAGGACGCGCGGCGGGGACGCTGAGCCCTCCCCCCTGGCAGAGAGGAGCCACCTGAAGGTTTTCCTGCCCCGGAAGCTGGTGGAATGTTTGCCCAAATGTCCCGTCCTCCCCAAGGAGCAGCTGCGCTGGAACACCAACGAGGTGGAGGGCACAGGGGGGCGTGGGGGGGGGCTCGCAGGAGGAGATGTGGGGACACGGGGACAGAAGGGACATGGGGCGTGCAGGAGGCACTTGGGGATGTGGGGACACGGAAGGGGCGTTAAAGGGGAAGGGGGGGTTGGCTGGGGATGGCTGAAGATGGGGGACAGGGGTAGGGACATAGGACAGGGGACGTCGAGACTGTGGGATGGCGTGTCAGCAACAGCGGAGTGATGCAGTGGGTGGGGGACGGCGGGGACAGGGGACACAAACGGGCCACCTGTCCCCCCCCCAGGAAATCGCCTCGTACCTCATCACCTTTGAGAAACACGACGAGTGGCTCTCGTGCTCCCCAAAAACCAGGTGGGGGGGCCCAGGGAGGTGCCCTGGGGGGCCGGGGGGGTGCCCTGGGGGGCTCCCAGGGGCCCCCTGACCCCGTGTCCAGGCCGCAGAACGGGTCGGTGATCCTGTACAACCGGAAGAAGGTCAAGTACCGCAAGGACGGGTACTGCTGGAAAAAGCGCAAGGATGGGAAGACGACACGCGAGGACCACATGAAGCTGAAGGTGCAGGGAGTGGAGGTAGGAGGCAGGGGGCCCCCAAAACAGAGCCTCCCCCCTGCCAGAAAAAAACCTGATGCCCACAAAAAAGCGCTCCTTTCCACAAAACTGCCCCTGGTTCAGGTACGGGCAGCTGGGAATGCGCGTGGAGGGGCTTGAGGGCGTCAGGACACACAAGAGGGGGGGTCAGAGAGAGCCGGGTGCCCTCAAGGGATGGTTTTGGTGTGCTAGGGACACCCAGTGGGTGGTTTAGGTGGTCCAAGATGCCCAGTTTTGTGTCCAGGGGTGCTGGGAGCTCCCTGGTTGGTAGTTTGGCGGTGTTGGCAGATGCCCAAAATGGGCTTTGGGGGTGTCAGGATCAGCATGGGGTGGTTTGAGGGTGATGGGGATCCCTAGGGGGGCAGTTTGGGGGTCCCACAGGATGCAGGGACCCCCCTCCCCCCCCTGCAAAGGCTGCTTTGGGGCTCTGGTCAGGGTGGTGGGGTCCCCCAATCCGTGCTGTCCCCCCCAGTGCCTCTACGGCTGCTACGTCCACTCGTCCATCGTGCCCACCTTCCACCGCCGCTGCTACTGGCTCCTGCAGGTAACGGGGGGCACCGGGACCCCCCCCCGGCCCGCCGGGCCCCCGGCCCCTCCCCAGAGCTCCCGTGTGTGCCCCCCAGAACCCCGACATCGTCCTGGTCCACTACCTGAACGTGCCGGCCATGGAGGAGTGCGGGCGGCCCTGCGCCCCCCGGCTCTGCAGCCCCCCGCTGTGCGCCGGGGCCCCCCCGATCTGCGCCGCCAGCGCCGACCCCCGCGAGTGGCTCAAGTGGTCCCAGGAGGAGCTGGTGGCCCAGCTGCGCCCCATGTGTGAGTGGGGGCTGCCCCGGAGCCTTTTCCTCGGGGGTTTTACCCACGGTTCGCGGGGAGGAGCGGGGTCGGGGCTTGGCGTTTTCGGGGGGAGGGGGAGACGCCCTAAATCCTCTTTTTTGACAGATTTGTTGTCCCCTCTGTGGAAGTCTGCAGGATAAAGTGGGGTTGGGGAGGGGGAGGATGCCCCCAAACCCACCTGTGGGATTTTGCCTCCCTTTTGCTGTGGGGTGAAGCAGGACTGGGGCAGCACGAGGCTGTTTTGGGGGTTTGAGGAGGACACCCCAAACCTCCTTATAGAGGAACGTTGTGCTAGCTTTCCCACAGGATGCAGTAGGGTGGGGAGGGGGGTGTGTGTGGCTCTTTTGGGGGGCTGGATGGAGAGTGCACTGCACAACTCTCTTCCTGAGGGATTTTCCCCCCTCTCCCGCAGTCCACGGGGTGAAGTGGGGCTGCGGGAATGGGGGGGCTGCCCCTGGGCTGTCCCTGGAGCAGCTGGTGCAGCACGTCCTGGAGCGGCACCAGGCCCGGCCGCCCCCCCGCACCCACGCCTGCCTCTGCGCCGGGGGGCTGGGTGAGACAGAACCCCCCCGGGAACCCCCAAATCCCTGGGGAACCCACTGGGACTTCCTGGGGCTCCTCCAGCTCAGTGGGACCCCCCCCAAACCCCTGGGGACCCCACATGGACTCCCATCCCCCTGGGACCTCCCACAAACCTTCCATCTCTTCCTGGGGTACTCCTGAACCCTCCCTGGGGTCCCCCCACAACCACTGCAACGCCCTGAACCCCCTTGGGAACGCCCAGAACCCCTTGGGACCCCAGAACAGCCCCTGGGACCCCGAAGTGTCCTTTGGATTCATGTAGAACCACCCCAAACCCCTCGGGACAGCCCCAAATTCCTCTGGTCACTCTGAATGCCCCGAGTCTCTTTGGGACCTTCCCAAATTCTTCTCAGGACTCCCCCTGCGACCCCGAAATCTGCCCCGAACCCTCCCTGTCCCCTGCTGACACTCCCCCTTTGCCCCTCACAGGCACTCCCGGCCACAAGTGCAGCAGCACCAAACACCGCATCATCTCCCCCAAAGTGGAGCGGGGGGGCGAGGGGGGCACGCCGGGGGACCCCCCCAAACCCGCCCCCTCCTCCCCTGACACTACCCAGCCTTCCCCAGGCCTGGGGGGGGGCACGGTGCCCCCCGAGGGGCCCCGAGCCCCCCCATTCCCCCCCGCGGGGGGGCTGCCGCTCCTGGTGGTGGCCAGTTTGGGTGGGGGGGCAGCGCCAGGGGGGCCTGAGCAGCCGCTGGGCCTGACCCCCAGCCAGCACCTGGTGACCCCCGAGGGGACCTGTCCCACCGCCCCCGCCACCCCCGGCTGCCTTCGACCCTGACTGCTTCCTCAACAGCCCCCGCCGCGGGCAGACCTACGGCTGCGAGGCTGAGGCCCCCCCCGGCGCGCCCCCCCCGCCCCCAGCCGCGGCCCCAAAACTGGAGGAGGACGAGGAGGAGGCGGAGGAAGAGGAGGAGGAGGAGGGAAAGCAGGGCGCGGCTCCCCAGGACCCCCTCTGTGAACTCAGTGCCGCCCCCCTGCCCCAGCCCCCGTTCCCCCTGCCCTTCCCCGAGCTGCTGGTGGGGGACACGGGGGTCCCACCAAACCTGCGTGAGCCCCCCCACACCCCCCACCTCCCCTCTTCCCCCACGGGCCCCCCCAGCGACCCCCCTGTGGCCATCACCGATTTCTCCCCAGAGTGGTCCTACCCTGAGGTGAGCGCTTTGGGGGGGGGGTGCTCTCCCCCTCAGCCCCTCTCCCATCCCCAGGGGTCCCCAGTGACCCCACCCCTGTCCCCCCAGGGCGGGGTGAAGGTGCTGATCACAGGCCCATGGGGGGACCCCGGTGCCTACTCCTGTCTCTTCGACCGCACCTCGGTTCCGGCCGCGCTGGTCCAGCCGGGTGTCCTGCGCTGCTACTGCCCCCGTGAGTGTCCCCGAGACGGGGTCCCCGCTCCTCGTGTCCCCGCTCCCCGTGGTGCTGACACCCCCGTGTCCCCCCCGCAGCCCACGAGGCCGGAGTGGCCGCCCTGCGCGTGGCCTGTCCCCCCCGGCTGCTCTCGGCTGCGGCCCCATTCGAGTACCGGGCACGGGGAGCGGCGCGGGGCCCTCCCGGGGCGCAGCTGGACTGGCTGGCACTGGACGGTGAGTGAGGACCCCCAGAACGGGGCTAAACCCCCTGAAGCACCCCGTGCCCCTGGGGGGCGGCACCCGGCCTGGGTTCCTTTTGGGGGTCCCGTTGTGGTGACCCCGAACCTGTCCCTCTCTCGCCGTGGGGTGACGCTCTCTGGGGTCAGGGCGTTCGGGGGGGCTGTGGCTGTCAGGGTGCCCCCCTCACCCTCGGGTCCCCCCTCTCCCAGAGGCCCAGTTCCGTCTGTCCATCCTGGAGCGCCTGGAGCAGCTGGAGACGCGTCTGGGGGCCCTGCCTCCCCCCGCACCCCTTCCGCCCCCACGGGGGTCCCCCTCCGAGACCCCCCCCGAGCAGGTGAGGCCACCCCAACACCCGAGTCAGCGCGTGGCCCCTGAAGATCCCCGTGTTTTCTCACGTCCTCTGATGTCCCCAGTGGCCCCTAACGTGCTGTGGTGTTGCCTGGCATCCCCCGTGTCTGCCGGGTTCCTTGGGGTGCCCCATGCTCCCCCAGGTACCTTCATGTTCACAAGGGTGTCCCGATGCTCTCTGGCGTTCCTCGATGTCCCCGCTGTGTCCCGCAGTGGCCTGTAGTTCCCTGGTCACTATCCCCCTCTGCTATCCCCTGCCACCTCGCAGAGTCCCAGGTGCTCCCTCCCACCCCTGTGCCACCCTCTCCTTGTGGCCTGGCGTTCCCTGACGTGCTCCCTGGGACCAGGGGCCGGGGTCATCCTTTGAGGCGCGGGTGGTGGCCATCTGCGAGGCCATGATGGCGCGGCCAGGCTGGTCGGGGACGTCGCTGGGGACATCGGGGACCTCGATGCTGGCGCACGGGGTGACGTTCCGTGGGATGACGCTGCTGCACCTGGCGGCCGCCCAGGGCTATGCCAGCCTGGTGGAGGCTCTTCGGCGCTGGCGGTGAGCAAGGACACCTGGGGACACCTGGGGGACCTCAGTGGCCTGAGGCAGGGATAGCGATGGGCATCCCCCCAAGCAGTGTGCCTGAGTAGAGGTGACCCTCTCCAGCCTGTGTCCCTTCCTGTCCCTGCAGGGCGCTGGCAGTTGAGAGCCTGGAGCTGGAGCAGGAGATCGACCCCCTCAACGTGGACCATTTCTCCTGCACCCCCCTGGTAAGGGGACACTGGGGACATCGAGGGCACTGTGGCCGTGGTGGTGGCAGTGGAGCAGGGTGGCAGGGCTGGGAAGGCGGCAGTGCCAAGGGGATGGGGTGCAGGGTGGTGTCTCAGGCAGGGATGGAAGGGTGCCAGGGCTGGCATCTCGGGATAAGGGACGCCTTGGGGACACGCTGTTGACACGTGCCTCCGTGTCATCCCCCAGATGTGGGCGTGTGCCCTGGGGCACCGGGAGGCGGCGGAGCGGCTGTGCCGCTGGGACCGGCGGGCGCTGGCCGTCCCCCGACACCCTGGGGCGGCTGCCACTGGCCCTGGCACGTGCCCGCGGCCACCTGGCCCTGGTCACCCGCCTCGAGGAGCTGCAGATGTCACCTGTGTCCCCACGCTGTCACCTGCCTGGCCTGCGCATCCCTTCCCCGCTCTCTGCCAGCCCTGACACAGGTACGACGCTGGCACCTTGTACCCTCCCTGTCCTTTGTCACTCTGTCCTGTTGTCCCTGTGTCCAGTCCCGGGCTCCTGGTCACCACCACCCTGGTGTGGTCACTGTCACCCTCTTCTCCCTCTGTCCCCTTTTGTGTGCCAGGGCATCACTGGTCCCCTCCAGCCTTTCCCCTCTGTGTCCTCCCCATGTCCCCTGTCCTCCCCCAGCACCTCTGTGTACCCAGGTGTCCCAAGTTCCCCCTCCATGTTCTTTGTCCCCCCCTTCCTGTGTTCCCCTGTGCATCCCTGTGTGCCCCTTGTTCTCTGTCCTCCCCAGCTTCTTTATGTCCCTGGTGTGTCCCCGTGGTATCCCCTGTCCTCTTGCCATGTCCCACATGTCCCCCCTTCTCCTCGGGGTGTGTCTGTCCAGGACTAAACCCCCTCCGTGTGTCCCCCCCCGTCCCCAGGGCTCAGCACAGCCAGCAGCCTGTCATCCCCATCGGGTCTCTCGGAGGGCCCTGCCTCTGTCCCGCTGCCCCCCGGCCCCCCTGGTCCCTGCGAGGATGAGAGCTGGGGGGTGGCAGTGCCCCCCAGCCCCCCTGAGGATGCCCTGGCCCCGCCCTCCGACACCCTGCAGGTAAAGGTGGGGTTCAGCCAGGGCTGGGGACGCCCATAGTGCAGGAGGGTCCCAATGTCCCCCGTCCCCAGGCCGAGGTGGTGACGCTGGCGCGACAGATCATCGAGGCGACCCCTGAACGCATCAAGCAGGAGGCACCGGGGGGGCCACCGGGGGCACTGGGAGCGCTGGGAGCAGCAGGGGGGACAACGGGGACACCGGGGCCAGCCGGGCCAGCAGGGCTTGGTGCTGCCATGGCCTGGCTGGCCACGTACCTGGAGAGCGTTGACCGTCCCCCCGCTCCTGCTAACAGGTACTCCTGAGGTTGGGGGATGTGCAGGGGCACCCTCTGCTCCCCGTGGGGGTCGCCCACATTCAGGAGCACCCAGGGATGCTCTGGGGGATCCCATAGCCTGGGACATGCAGTATCCTGTCGGGAGGGTCCTGTACATCTGTGATACTCCATGGTGGGGGTCTCCCACATCCTCCAAACCCCAGTATCCCCCTGGGGACACCCCCTGGGACACCGCAGCGTCCTCCCGGGGACACTCCGTGACACTGAAATTCCTTCCTGCGCGTCCCCCATCCCCTCGTGGGGTGCCAGCCCTCGCCCCCTGACCCTCCTGTGTCCTGTGTGTTCCCCAGAGCGGAGGTGGCCTCACGGGGGTCCCCGGGGATCCCCGAGCGGCCGCCCCCCCCTTCGGCCGCGGGCTGGGCTGAGTTCCTGAACGCCTCGGGGGGGGCGCGGGGCGAGGGGGGGGCCGTGGCCCTGCTGACCCTCAGTGACCAGGAGCAGCACGAGCTCTACGAGGCCGCGCGTCTTGTCCAGGGCGCTTTCCGCAAGTACCGGGTGTGTGCCCCCCCCCCCCCTCAGCTCCTGGCACCCCAAAACCCCCCCGGGGCCCCTCCTGGCACTGCTGACCCCCCAACCCCCTGACTGCCCCCAGGGCCGGAGGCTGAAGGAGCAGCAGGAGCTGGCTGCCGCCGTCATCCAGCGCTGCTACCGCAAGTACAAGCAGGTACTGAGGTGTGGGGGGCCCGCAAACCCCCACGGACCCCTCCTGGGCACCCCCCGGGCACCCCAGACCCCCCCCTAAGCCTCTTTCTCTGCCCCACAAGCTGACCTGGATCGCTCTGAAGGTAACAGGGGGGAGTATTGCGGGGGTCACCCAGATTTTTGGGACTGTTTTGAGGGCTCTGGATGCCCGGGGTCCAGAGCACGTGGGCATGGGGGTCCTTGCTCGGGGGTGTTGGGGTGGATTTGGGGTGCCCCTCTCTGTATCCCCTGTGTCCCCCCAGTTCGAGCAGATGACACGGGGTGCTGGGGTGGCATTGGGGTCCCTGTTTGAGGGCGCTGCCACACCGGTGTCCCCCTGTCCGCCCCCAGTTCGCCCTGTTCCAGCGGATGACGCAGGCCGCCATCCTGATCCAGAGCAAGTTCCGGAGCTACGCGGAGCAGAAGCGATTCCAGCGGCGCCGGCGCGCGGCCGTGCTCATCCAGCAGCGCTTCCGCAGCCTCCGCCAGCACCGGTGTGACCAGGGGCACTGGGGGACGCTGGGGACGCAGGGGGCCGGGGGCAGAGGGGTCCTCACCCTCCCCTCCATTCCGCCCAGGAGCACCTTCCTCACCCTCAAGCAGGACCAGGCAGCCCGGAAGATCATGAGGTTCCTGCGGCGCTGCCGCCACCGGTACGGGGATGTCGACGTCGCAGAGGCACCGCAGGGAGGGGACGTGGGGGAGGACTGGCCGGGAGGTGTCACACGGGGGTGGGTGGAGACAGGTGACACTGGGGCTTCGGGGACAGGTGACGCCGTGGGGGCAGAGCCTCAAAAGAGCCTGAGCCTGCCCCAACTCGCGTTCCCTCGCCCAGGATGGAGGAGCTGAAGCAGAGCAAGGAGGTGGACAGTTTACAGACGCGGGGCCTGGCCTCGTGACCCCCCCGCTGCGGATCCCGGCGCTGGGGGGGCTCCACTCCCCCGCCACGTGGGACCCAGGCAATGGGGGACCCTCACTGCCCCCCAGGCGTGGGGGGGGAGCGCCCCTCCCTGCCCCCCCCAGGCGTGTCTGGGTGTCCCCGGAGGGCTCGTGCGGAGGGCAGGAAGGGGGAAGAGCCGCCCCGCGCCCCCTCCCCACTCGCCCCTGTACCTCCCCCGCATGCCCACTCCCCCCCCCCCCCCCCCCGCCCCGCGTGGGCTCTTTGTACAAAGTTCCATTAAAAGACGAGGAAGCGGGAGTGGAAGCCCCGAAGCGTTTTTGTGTTTGTGCGTGGGGAGGGACACTGCGGGGGACACGGGGAGGGAGGGGACATCGCCGGGGGGCGCCGGAGGACCCCGGCCGCGCCGGAGGGACGCGCCCTTTAAACGGGAGGCCACGCCCCCTGGCGCCGGGCCACGCCCCCTGGCGCCGGGCCACGCCCGCTCCTCCCCGGGGGCCGGGCCCTCCTACGTCCTCGACGCGATGACGCACGACGACGCCGGGGACGCGGCGTCACGCATCGCCCCGTCGCAAGATGGCGGAGCTGGACTTGCTGGGCTCCATCCTGAACTCCATGGAGCGGCCGCCCGCCGCAGCCGACGGCGAGACGCGGCGCCGGGCGCGGGGTCAGCAGGGCCGGGGAGGGCGCGGAGGCACCGGGGCACGGGCACCGACCGGGCGCGGCGGGGAGCGGCGCGTCCCGGCCTTTCGCCCTCAGAACCACCCCCCCACCCCCGGCGCCCGCCCTCACGCGAGGCCGCGCCCTCCGCGGGCTGCCGGCTCCGCCCCCGGCGCCCTGGGCACGCCCTCGCCGCCCTGATTGACAGTGGGGGGCTGTCTGGCCACGCCCCCGCCCTTTGCCCTGTTGGTCACACGCCACGCCCATCCCAGGCCACGCCCCTGCCCCTTTCAGAGGCGCCCCCGGGATGGGGCAGGCCCCGCCCCCTCCGCCGCCCCGACTTTTGGGGGGTCACCCCGGCCTGACCCTCCCTGTCCACCCCAGAACAAGCGGCTCGCATGAAGAAGCTGCAGGAGCAAGAGAAGCGCCAGAAGGTGGAGTTCAGAAAGAGGGTGAGTGCAGGGCCGTGCATCACTGGGTATTTTGGGCCACTCCCCGCGGGCCCCCCACAAATTCCTGGGCTCCCCTGGACTGCCCGTGTGTCCCCAGATGGAGCAAGAGGTGTCCCAGTTCATCCAGGCCACCGGGGAGCCCCGGCGCCGGTTCCAGCCCATGAACAAGATTGAGAGGAGCATCCTGTGAGTGAGGCCCTGGGGGGGCACTGAGGGAGTACTGGGGGGCACTGGGGGGCGCTGGGGGGCGCTGGGAGGGCAGTGGTGGAGCAGTGGGGACGCTGAGAGCGCTTGGGAGAGCACTGGGGATGCTGAGGGCCGTGGGGATGGGAGGATCCCGGGGGTACGATGGTGGCACTGTGGGGCAGTACTGCACGTGCTGGGGTTGGACACTGGAGACACGGGGGTGGCCCCAGGATGGCAGCACCCCTGGGGCAGCTGGGGGCCCTCACGGGGAGGGGAGGGACCCCACTGGGGAGCACTGGGGAGCCCCGGTGCCAGCGGTTCCGTGTTCCCCCAGGCACGACGTGGCGGAGGTGGCCGGCCTGACGTCTTTCTCCTTTGGAGATGACGAGGAGAGTCGCTACGTAATGGTGTTCAAAAAGGTGGGCGATGGCGGGAGGCGCCGTGGGGGGGACGGGGGGAGGTGGGGGAACACCGGGTGACGCCGCTGTCCCCAGGAGTTTGCGCCGTCGGACGAGGAGCTGGAGGCGTATCGGCGCGGGGAGGAGTGGGACCCGGCCCGAGCTGAAGAGCGCCGTCGCCTCCGGGTAGGCAGGGCTTGGCGGGATTTAATTGAGATATGGGTGGGGCACGCGTGCATGGCGGAGGGAGGGACTTACATGGGTGTGGCATTGGCTGGGTGGGTGTGGCCTGAGTGGGTGGGGTGGTGTGGGCGGGGCTTGTTGCTGACTCCTCACCTGCAGGAGCTGGCAGCACAGCAGGAGGAGGCGGAGCTTGAGCGCGGCCCCGCCCCCCCGGGCCCCCCCAACGACTACAAGGACAAATACCGGCACCTGATCGGCTCGGACGCTGCCAAAGCCGCTGCCCGCACCATGGAGGCCAACAAGGCGTACGGCTGCGGTGAGCAGAGGGTCCCGCCGAGGTCCTTAGGCCCTTCAGGCTCCGGGAGCCTTGGGGGTGTCCTGCATATCTGGGTCCCTTCCCAGGGAGGTTTTGGGCAGCCCAATACCTGGGCTGTCCGTGGGGCACCGGGGGGTGTCCCTGAGGGCGGTCACGACCACCTGGATCTCTCCTGTGCCCCCCCAGTGCCGGTGGCCAACAAGCGGGACACGCGCTCCATCGAAGAGGCCATGAACGAGATCCGGGCCAAGAAGCGGCTGCGGCAGGCGGAGGACGACGGCGGGGCCGGGGGGGGCCCCGGGGGGCCCGGTGTGTGATGGGGGGTGGTGGTGGGGGTGTACCCCCAGGGGTATTTAACAGCGGGGGGAGGGTGGCGGGGACACACAGAGGGGGTGATAAAGCGCCTCATCTCCTCTCCCGGTCCCCATGTCTCTTTTTGGGGGGGCGGTTGGGGTGAGGGGGGCGCCCCCACGTCCCAGATTGCGTGTGTGCGTGCGTCCCGCTCCCCAGACAAAGCGTGAGTGAGGAGCTCCTGGTACTTTACAAAGTTTATTGGGGGCGGGGGGAGCCCTCTGGTGGGGGGGCCAGCGTGGGCCCCCGCTGCTCTTCCCCCTCCTTCTTGGCCTTGGGGTTTCGGAATTTGCCCCCTCCCAACTTGGCCTTGTCCCCCAGCACCTCCTCAGCCCTGGGAGGGACGAGAGCTCAGTGGGGTGATGTGGGGGCGATCCAGGGGTCAGCAGACGTGGGGGGTTTGGGGAAGAGGGGGAGCACATGTGGGATTTGCCCTCGTGACAGACCCCAGAGGCTGCCACGTCCGTCCCGATGCCCGCCTTGTCCAGGTGCCCAGCCTTCCCAGTGGCTGCTTTCAGGAGCTCCAGCACTGGAAGCGCACGCAGGGAGTTGGGCCTGAATCCCCCCAGAATCCCCAAATCTCCCTGAACCCCCACCCCAACTGAGACAGACCTGGGGCGTCCAGGCCCCAAATCCCTCCTGATCCCCCAAATCCCTCCAGAGACCGCAGGGCCCCCACACATGAACACACCCAGCACTGACCCTTAGCCAAGGGGACCTGGGCATCCAGGCCCCAAGGCCACCCCCTCCAGATTGCTCTCCCACCGCGGGCAGATGGACCCTGATGTTCGGGTGCCCCCCTGCACCTTCTGCCCTTTCCTACCCTTTCCCCACTGCCCCATGACTTTTCTCCAATTACCAGAAATTTATGATGTGAGCCCAGAACCCAACCCCATCCTGGGGACCGTCACCGCCACCCTCCATGTCCCCAGCACTCCTGATATGTTTCACCACAACCCTGAGCCTCCTCCAAGTCCCCACACACCCCCATGACACCCCCCCTTACCCCAGCATCCCCTCCTGCCCCTCCGTACCCTTGGCTGTAAACAAATCCACCTCCAGCGTGAGATTCCCATGGGAATCTGGGATCTTCTGGATGGACACGGCTGTGGGGTAGGGGACCTAGGGGTCAAGGCCAAGATCCTGGGGGTCCCAGCCGGACCCCAGACTCCAGAGACAGCCCCCAGCTCCCGTGGGGAGAACCCCCGAGTCCAAGTGCCCTGAGCTGGCCGCGTGTCCCCCCCATCCCATGGGGGACCCTGAGTGAGCCCAGACCACCCTCCCCAAAACGCAGGACACCCAGAGGGGCCCAGGGTGGGTTCGGGCCCTTCTCACCCAGCGCTGCCTCTGCCCGGGACCCTGCCCCGCTCCCTCCCCCCTGGATTATTTATCCCTTTCCCTTCGCCCCTCCCCCCTGGAGGGACCGTGCTCAAATTCAGTCCCCGCAGGGGGAAACGGGGTGGGGCCACGAGTGCCCGGGGCTGGTGGCACTTGACGATGGTCCCTAAGTGTCCCCCCCACCCCCGGATTTGGGATTATTTTTAGCCCCTCCTCAAAGGTCACTAGAACACGACCCCCAACCGGGGGGGCTGCAGCGCCGCCTGAAGGCCCTGGGGGGAACAGCAGCAGCCAGAAGGGGAGGGGGCGAATGGGGGGGGTGACACGATTTTGGGGATGCAGAGGGTCCTTTGGGGGGGGGGAGTTCGGCCCCTAAGGAGTACCAGGGGTGGGGGAGGGGGGAACTCAGCCCCACGGGCCCCACAGCGTGGGGGGAGGGGCGGTGGCTTTGACCACTTCCCGGGGAAGTTCTCGCCGGGGGGGGGGGGGGGGCGGGGCCGGTCCTTTTATGGGGGGGAGGTGGGGGGGGGGGGGAAACGGGCACCCTCACGAGGCCTCGACCCCCCCCAGCCCAGTTCTGGGGGTCCTGACACCCTCGGCCCCCCGAGGGGGGGGGATGATCCCGAACGCCTCGGTCCCCCCCGTTCCCCGCGCTCAACCGCCGAGCCCCTCCCCCACTCCGGGGCAGGAAGTGAAACCGCTGCCCCTCCCCCCTCCCCCCGGAAAGTCCCGCCTGAGTCAAACCGCGACCCACGGGGGGAAGGGCGAGGGTCCTGCACCCCTAGACCCGCACTGAGCTGTCAGCCCCCGCCAGCGACCCCCGCTCGGGGCCGCACCTGGGGCCCAGCGCGGGGCGGGGTGTCGCGATAACGGCGTGGGTGTATCAGAATAACCGGGAATCACCGTATAGAGGGAGGAGGAGCGATAACGAGGGATTCGTTATCAGTCTGGGGCGGGGGGGGGGTCACGATATCCGTGAGGGTGTCGCGATAGCGGGGGGAAGTCGGAATAACGGGGAAGAGGGGGCACAATAAAGAGTGGGGGTTGAAGTAACGGGGAGGGTCCGAATAATGGAAGCGAGCGTCGCTGTACTGAGGGAGTGTTTGAGTTTTGATGCGTCGTGATAATCGCGGGACGCAGAGTACGAAGGGCTTGGGTTAAGGGGCGCGGCAAGGGAAGGGCTCACGGTAAACGGGAGTGCAGCGATCGCAGTAACGGTGGGGGCTGCAACAACGCGGGGGACCGCAATGGGCGGAGGATGTCGCGATAAGGAGGGAAGGGTCGCAATAATAAACCCCCCCCTCCCCCCCAAAATCGCCGCGCGCCCTCCGCGGGGCCGGGGCCGCTCGTGCCCCAAGCCCCGCCCCTCGGCCCCGCCCCCGGCCCCGCCCCCTTGCCGTCCCCTATGAAAACCGCCGCGCGGCGCCGCCGCCGCTCCTCCGCCGCCGCCGCGCCTCGGTCGCACTGCGCAGGCGCCGAACGAAAAGCCCACCCCTTCCCCGGCGAAGCCCCGCCCCCCGCGGAAGGCCGCGCCCCCGCGCCCCGCCCGCCCGCCCGCCGCCGCCATGAGCGGGTGGGCGCCCTACGTGGAGACGCTGCTGGCGGACGGCACCTGCCAGGATGCCGCCATCGTCGGCTATCGCGACACCCCCGCCGTCTGGGCCGCCGCCCCCGGCAAGACCTTCGCCAATATCACGGTGAGAGGCCGGGACCGGCAGGGCTGGGGGGGGGCAGCGCGCCGAGGCGTTTCCCGCCCAAGCGCGCGGAGGGCGGGGGGACCCAGTGGCCTCTGAGGGGCGGGGCTGACCCCCCCCCCACCCTCCCGCGACGGGCTCCGGGAAGGACAAAAAAGGGAGAAAAACGCAAAAGCGCCAGCGTGGAGCGCGGCGGGGCGGGGGGGGCTCGGGCGCTGCCCGTGCCCGCGGACCCAGCGCCGGGGGAGGGCCGGTGCTGGGGGGGCCCTGGAGGCGGGGGGGGCCCGGCGGCGAGGCAGTCCCCTCCTCAACCCCGCTTCGAGCGTTTTGGGGGGTCGCAGGCGGGCGGGGAAGGGGGGGGATGGGCGAACACCACGTGGTTCGACGACCTCCCTCCCGGCTCCCCGTCTCTTTTATTGCACTCCCGTCAGTGGGTGGCGGGGGGTCTCGGGGGGGGGGGGTTTGTGTGGAGGAACCCCTCCCCACTTAAAAACCCTCTAAAAATGCGCGGAATGCGGCCACTTCCCGGTGGAGGAGGGGCGGCCGGGGCTTCCTGTGGGGGAGGGGCGGCGCGCGCGCACCCCCTCCCCCCTCCCCACTTCCCCCCACGGAAATGGAGGGGAGGGGAGAAGTTTGGGGAAGCCCTTGGTGGGAAAAGGGGGCCTACCGGACCCCTGGTCCCTGTCTGGGGTCACGGAGGAGTTTTGGGGGTCCCCCGAGGGGCTCTGACGGGGTTCACAGGGGTCCCCGGACTTGAGGTCCCCATGGGGTTGTCTGGGTTAAATGTGGGGTCCCGGAGCGGTTTGCTCGAGGGGTCCTTTCTGGGGTTCCTGGCGGGCTGGTCTGGGGGTTCCTGACCTGTTCTCGCCCGTGGCAGGTGGTGGGAAGTGTTGGCCCTGGAGGGTGCCGAGTTTGGGGGCTCATGGGGATCCCTGGATTCTCGGGTGCTCTTGTGGGGACCCCTCGGGGCTCAGGGTTCTCACGTGGGGAACCTGGCGGGAGTTATGGGGGTCCCGGGACACCTAGGTCCCTTTTATGGTCATGGAGTGGGAGTTTTGGGAGTCCCTGTTTGCCGAGTGCCCTACAGGGGCCCTGCCTGGGGGTTTGGCGCCTGCGTTGGGTTTTGGTGGTCCCTGGGTGCGAGCCTTTGGGGTCCCCTTGACCTGTCCCCACCCCTGTCCAGCCTGCAAAAGCGATATGCCTTGAGCGGGGGGGGGGGGGGTTATGGCAGTCCCCAGACAGCCGCGTTCCTCACGGGTGGGCTTTGGGGGTCTGGGCTCTGTTTATGGGCTGCCCCTGACCCTTGTACCGACAGCCAGCGGAGGTGGCGGCACTGGTGGGCCCCGAGCGGGGGCCGCTGCTGGTGCAGGGGCTGACGCTGGGGGGGCTGCGCTGCTCCGTCATCCGGGACTCGCTGCTGGTGGAGGGCGAGCACAGCATGGACCTGCGCACCAAGGGGGCTGCCGGAGCGCCCACCTTCAACATCACGGCTGCCATCACCAACAAGAGTGAGGGACCCCCTGGAACTACCCCCCCTGCCACCCCTACCCCACAGCCTGTGTCGTCCCTGTCGCCCTCCCAGCACACCCCCTGCCATCCTGTCCCCTGGGACCCCCCACCTTCAAAATCACCAACAAGAGGATTCTTCCCCCGTGGAAGCGCCGTCACCCTGTGTCACTGCCCCCCCACCTCCCTGTCACCCTGTGTCACCCCCTGCCCACCTCCCTGTCACCCCGTGTCACCTCCTGACCAGTTCCTGTCACCACCCATGACCCCAAGCCTCCAGAGGTGCCTCCCATGTACCTTATGGCATCACAGTGTGTCACCCAGTGTCACTCCCCAGGTGCCCCCCACCTTCCCCAGTGTCACCCTGTGTCCTCTCCCCTACACAGCTCCACTTGGCCATGTCACCTGCCCTGTCACCTGTGTCACCCCTGGCCTGCTTCCCGTTAGTGTCCCCCCTCCCCCTTGACCCGGGTCCCCACAAATTACCCCTTGCCAACTCCTGGCGTTCCTTCATCCCAACTCCTGCCCCCCTGCCCCCCGTCTGTCTGGGGCTTGGTGGGGGCTTTGGGAGGCTTGGAGATGACCCTCCCACCTTGTTCCCCTACCCCTGCAGCCATCGTGCTGGCCATGGGCAAGGAGGGCGTCCACGGCGGCTGCGTCAACAAGAAATGTTACGAGATGGCCAATCACCTGCGGCGCAGCCAGTACTGAGGGGGCTGGGGGCGACCCCCGGACCCCCAGGGACCAGCAGGAGCCGCCAGGGACCAGCAGGACCCCATCCCCCACCCCCCTGTCCACCCCTAATCCCCGCTGCCGGCAGCAATAAAGTGCCCTTGTGGGGAGTCGCTGTGGGTCAGGCATATTCGGGGATCTGGGTGCTGTGGGGGGAACCTCGACGTGCGGCCGGGGCCGTGGGGTGCGGCTCCGTCCTCCACCCAGGGTGGAGGAGGCTGCCCCGGATACCCGGGTCCAAGGGTGCTGCCGTGCCCCAGGGGGACAAAGTCCGCGGTGGGGCGGGGGTGACGCCTCAGCACCCGCCCCACGGCGCCCCCCTCCCAACCCCCCGACTCTCAGGAGGCAAAGTTGGGGGGCAGAGGCTTTATTGGAGGGCTGCACTCATGGTGGAGGCTGCCCTTGCAGCGAGGGGGGGCAGTCAGCTGGGAGTCCGGGGGGGCGGTAGGATGGAACAAGCGGGCTGGGGGGACATCTGGGGGGGGGACAGAAGGGGAAGTGGGGGGCAGGAACTCTAGGTACTCTGGCAAGCTGTGAGGCAGGGCCCCAGGTGTTCGGGGGGTGGTGTGGGGCAGAGGTGGGGAGGTGGTGGGATGGGTTGATGTGGGGCAGCGGTGCAGATGTGGAGGATGGGGTGGGGCACAGGGAGATGGGGGGGGGGGGCTGATGTGGGGTGAAGAAGGTGGTGTAGGGCAGAGATGGGGATGTGGGAAGGTGATGTGGGGTAGAGGGGGAGATGTGCGCCAGGACGGGCAGGCGGAAGCAGCTCTGGTGCCGTCGAGTCCTTATAAGGGCAATGTGGTGGCTCTGGCGCTTCCTGTTCCCCCCCCTTCACAAGCCCCGGCTGACTCACGGAAGGGGGGAAGGGCCCGCAGTTGCCCCACGGCGGGAATTGGGGTATCAGGGGCTGGGCCGTGGGGGAGATGGGAGTGTCGTTCCCCCGGTCCCCCTCACCCAGCATGGATGGACTCGGGTGCTGGGGCCCCCTGCGTGCCTTTGCCCCTGCCATGAGGTGACCCCCCCATGGCTGTGAGGCTGGGGCTCACCATCACCCCATCACTGTCACCTGTGGAGCCACGGCACCCCTACATCCTGTAGGACGGTGTCGCTGCCCCCCTCCCACCCCACGTCCAGGTGATCCTGTCACCTGTGACACCTGTAGGATGCTGTCACCCGTGTCATCCCTGACACCGTGTGCCCTCTGGTGTCCCCAACACCTCAGGGGTACCCCAAAACTGAGGGGAGGGGGATGGAAGTGCTCGGGAGGGGGTGGGGTGCAGTACCTCACCGGTGACTCCCAGTTAGAATCAGCAGTAGGGGTCAGTGGGATGTGCCAGTACGAACAGGGGGACTCCGAGTGCCCCCGGTGCTGACTGATTGCCCCCGGTAGACCCAGACATCCTTCACTGCCCCCCCAGTGCACCCAAAGTGCCTCCCAATGACCCCAAAGTGCCTCCCAGTGACCCCCAGTGCGCTCAAAGTGCCTCCCAGTGCCCCTCAAATGCACCCAAGGCGCCTCCCAGTGACCCCAAAGCGCCTCCCAGTGATCCCAAGTGTACCAAGTGCTTCCCCGCATAGCCTCAGAGCCTTGCAGCACCTGACAGCGCCCTCCAGTGTCCCAAATGCCTCCCAGTATCGCCCGGTGCGTCCCAGTACCCCGCAGCACTCACCGCCTGGAACAGGACGGGACAGGCATCCCCCCGGGGCGCTGAGCAGCGGCGGGACCCACTCCGTGAGGCGCCGGCCGCCGACCCCTCCCGCCGCCGCCGGCTCCCCTCTGGCCCCCTCAGGATGGCGAAGTATCGCGAGAGAGGGGCGGGGCTACCTGGCACCAGCCTCCGCCCCGACCAATCCCCGTGGCTACCGAAGGATTTCCCTTCCCGCCTAAACGTGCTCCACCAATGAGAGGCGTGAGGGCGGGGCGGGGCGCACGGCCACGCCCCCATAGAGGCGGTGCTTCCCGCCAAGCCGCGCTCCCTGCGCGGGGCCCCCGCCCCGGCGCCGCGCAGGCGCCCCGCGCAGGCGCACTGGCGCCGCGCCCCCCCCGAGTCACCTTGGGGCGCCGCCGGTGCCGGACCCCGCGCCCCCCCCCGCGCCCCCGGCACCAGGGCCCGGCCGTGATGGCGGCGGTACCGGCGGCCGAGAGGCCCAAGACCTCTCCGAAATCCGTGAAGTTTCTCTTCGGCGGCCTGGCCGGGTGAGAGCCCCCCCCCCCCCCCCCCCCCCATCTTCCCCTCGTCCGCCAAAATCGGGATACCGCACTCCCAAACCGAGAATCCCCCTCCCAGACCCTTCAGGTCGCCCCTAAACCACCCCCGGTTCCCCTCCTAACTCCTCAGCCCCCCCCCCCCCAACCCTTTAATTTCCTCGGTTCCCATCCCTACCCCCCACAGCCTCCCCCAAATCCCTTCTGTGTCCCTCAAATGCTCCCCAAACCCCCTTCAGACCCCCCAACCCTCCCATCAAAATCAACCCTCCTCCAAAATCAGTTCAAATCCACTGAACCTTTTCAAAGCTCTCAGAATCCCATCCAGCTCCCCTCCAACCGTTCCTGTGCCCCCCCCCCAAATAGATCCCCAAAGCTCTTTCTGACTTCCTCGTCACCCCCAGGTTTCCCCCGAGAGGGCTGTGGGTGGATTTGGGGGGCTGTGGAGAGGGGTGTGAGTATTTTTGGGGCCCCCTGACCCTACCTGACCTCCTTCCTTCAGGATGGGGGCTACAGTCTTTGTGCAGCCCCTGGACCTGGTGAAGAACCGGATGCAGCTGAGCGGGGCCGGGGCCAAAGGCCGCGAGTACCGGACGTCCCTGCACGCCCTGGGGTCCATCCTGCGCCACGAGGGACTGAGGGGCATCTACACGGGGTACGGGCACCCCCCTGAACCTCCAAATCCCTGGGGCATCTCTCGAGCCCCCAGACCCCCCTGGGACCCCACTCAAACCTGCACGCCCTGGGGTCAGTCCCGTCCTGCAGCTTGCTGGCCATCTACATGGGATGTAGAAGCTCAAAACCCCAAGCACCTGCCAGGCTAAAGCTCTTTCCTGTCTCCCCCCACCCCGTTTTTGGGACTCCTCCCATTCTCTGTGTCCCTCCAGGCTATCAGCGGGGCTTCTGCGCCAGGCCACCTACACCACCACCCGCCTGGGCATCTACAGCGTCCTCCTGGAGCGTTTTGGGGGGGCTGATGGGACCCCCCCTCCGTTCCTGGCCAAGGCAGCCATGGGCATGACAGCAGGGGCTGCCGGGGCCTTTGTGGGGACCCCGGCTGAGGTGGCCCTCATCCGCATGACAGCTGATGGCAGGTAATCCCCCCAACCCTCCAAAACGTATCTGCGCCCCCGTCCCCCTCCCCAAGTCAGCTTTTTTTAACCAAAATCCCCTTTTTTTTGCCCTGAATCCCAGGCTACCCCCCGGCGAGCGCCGTGGGTATCACAATGTGTTCGACGCCCTCGTGAGGATGGCGAGGGAGGAGGGGGTGCTCACACTGTGGAGGGTAGGTGGGGGCTGCGGGACCCCAGGATCCTCCCATGACTCCCCTGCTGCCTCCGCAGGGATGCAGGGGTGTCCTCATGCTCTGGGGGGGGGGGAGCTGGGTCCCCCAAACTGCCATCTCCCCCCCCCCAGTGCTGTGTCCCCACCGTGGTGAGGGGGGAGAGCATGGTCTGTGGGGGAAGTGGGAATGCAGGGGGGGGTCTGGGGGTGCACAGCACTTACCCAGACATGCCTTTTTCCCCTAGGGCTGTATCCCCACCATGGCCCGTGCCGTGGTGGTCAACGCTGCCCAGCTGGCCTCCTACTCCCAATCCAAACAATTCTTGCTTGACTCCGGTGAGTTCAGGGGGTGGGTCTGCCATGGGGAAGCCCTAAATCCTAGTGCACTCTTCCCCCCCCTCCGTTCCCCTTTGATGTTTTGGGGTGCCCCCAGGGCATTTCCGTGACGACATCCTGTGCCACTTCTGCGCCAGCATGATCAGCGGGCTGGTGACCACGGCCGCCTCCATGCCCGTCGACATCGTCAAGACCCGGTGGGTTCATTTGTTGGGGGGGGGGGTCCCTGCTCCCCTTTAGATAACCACAGATATGACACGTGGTCACCCCAAAACCTCCTGTTTAACCCCTGAATTCTCCCCCAACAGGATCCAGAACATGAGGACAATAGATGGGAAACCCGAGTACCGCAATGGGCTGGTCAGTGAGCGGGCTTTGGGAGGGCGACACCATTTGGGACTCCCCATTTAGGAGGGGCTCCTGTCATTTTGGGAGTTCATTTTCAACTAGGGGGGGGGTTCATGCCATTTTGGGGGTGTTCCCTGACACTGGAGGTGGGGGGAGAAATTCAGGTCATTTTGAGGAGATGCCCATAATTTTGTGGAGCTCCCCAGGCATTTTGGGAAGCTTCCCCATTATTTTGGTGGGGGGGGAGGGTAACCCCTGTCATTTTTGCAAGGTTTCTCATAATTTTTGGGAGGATTCCCGATCATTTTGACAGTGTCCATGTTACTTCAAGAAAATTTCCCATCCTTCCCATGGAAGGGCATCCATGTCATTTTGTAGAAGGTTTCTCGTTATTCTGCTCCTCCTGCAGGACGTGCTGCTGAAGGTGGTGCGGTATGAGGGCTTCTTCAGCCTCTGGAAGGGCTTCACCCCCTACTATGCCCGCCTGGGCCCCCACACCGTGCTCACCTTCATCTTTCTCGAGCAGATGAACAAGTGGTACCAGCGGCTCTTCCTCAGTGCCTGACACCCCCAGGGGGGGTCGGGGGGATCTGACCCCATCCCGTGGGCTCTGTAGGGGCACTTGACGCCCCCCCCCCCCCATTGAAGGGGCTCTGGGGGCATCTGACCTCTCCCTCAGGTGCTGTGGGGGTGCCTGACCCCCCCCACATCACCAGGGGCTGGGGGGGGAGGTGGTTCTAGAGGAGTGCCTGACCACCCCCATCAAGGCTTTGAAGTAGCCCTGGGGCCCTACAGAGGGGTCTTGGGCCCTATAGGGGTGCATGACCCACTCCTTGGGGCTATAGGGATCCCTGGGGCCCTGTGAAGGGGCCCTGGACCTGATACAGGGGTGCTGGATCCCTCCCTTGGGGACAACAGGGGATGCCTTGTCCCTGCGGGGCAGCCCTCTAGAGACTGTAGGGTGCCCTCCCCCTGTGCTCCCTTCCCACCCCTCTGGGGGTTTTGTTACCAGCCAATATCAAGGTCACAGCGTGGGGCAGGAGCCCCCCTAAATTCCCCCCCCCTCCCTTCCCCCCAGCACCTTCCACCTTGCGCTTTGTTAATGAATCATGGATCGTGATAATGTAATTAAAGCAGACCCACAGACGTTGGGGGGTGCTTCATCTCTGTCACACCAGGGGCAGCGTCTGTGTCTGTCACACTGTGGGTGTGGCCTTGCCCCCAGCAGGGACAGGGTGATAGGAGGGGACTCCAAAGGCAGACCCCAAGAACATCCAGCAGAGGCAGCCGAGCTGTTTATTGTCTCCCCCGCCAAATTCGGGAGTCCTGGGAGTGGGGGGGGGGGCTCTCCCTCAGACAGGGGGGCCACCATCACCCCAGGGCAGGTCAGAGCCAGCCAGGACTGTCCGTTCCACCCCCTCCTCCGTGATGGCCGCCAGCCTGATGACTCCCCCGCTGGAGCCGTCCCGCACCATCGCCAGGGCCAGCGCTGGGGGAACACAGGTCAGGAACCCCCCAAACCGCTCATGTTCCCAAATCCCCAAGGCACTCCAAAACCCCGCAGCACTGCCCAAACTCCTCTGTGCCCCAAAATCCTCTCCCAGGGTCCCCCACACCCCTCCACGTTCCCAAAATCCCCTCCCAGCACACGCCCAAACCCTTCAATGCCAGCCAGACTCCTCTGTGCCCCCGAATTCTCTCCCAAGACCCCTCCCCCCCATCCGAATTCTCCAGTATGCCCCAAACTCACCACGGGCAACGAATTCCTGGCACTGGGAGCGGCTCATCCCAGGCTGGAATGTGGCGTCCAGGAATCCATAGATGTAGGAGCTGCCTGAGCCCCCCACAGCGAAGGGCTGGCGCAGGAGGAGCCCTCCCATCGGCACCACGTACACCTGGGGGGCAGAGGGGGGGCTCTAGGGCGCTGTGGGGCAAAGGAAGGGGCTGTGGCGCAGAAAGAGGGGACTGTAGGGAAAAGACGGGGTTATGGGGCAGAAAGCGGGGGGCTGTAGGGCAGAGGTGAGTGCTGCAGGGTAGAGAAGGGGACACCGGGAGGCAGAAGGAGACGTGGGGCAGGGTGAGACGCTCCCGGGGGCACTCGGGCAAAAGAAGGGACATTCTGGGACAGAAGAAGTGACGCTCCAGGGCAGAGAGGGGAACGCTCCGGGGTGGAAAAAAGGACGTGCCGGGGCAGAAGGAGGAATGCTGTAGGGCAGAAAAAGGAGACACGCTGGGGCAGAAAAGGGGACACGAACTGAAGGGAGCCCACCTGTCCCCCCCGCCGCGGGTCCCAGCCGGCGACGATGATGCCGGCGCTGAGCTCCTCACGGTAGCGGTAGCAGCTCTGCTGGAAGAGGCGGGCGGCCGTGCGCACCCGCGGCGGCTCCTCCAGCTCCACGCTGTGGGGCAGGGCCAGGCGTGGGGCTGGGGGTCGCTCTGCCAGCCCCCCACCCCCACCCCGGCCCTGCCCCACGCCCACGGCGGGGGGGGGGGTACCTGTGGAAGGCCAGCTGATAGGCCACGGCGTCGGCCACTGCCTGCGTGTCGGCGGCTGAGCCCGAGCGGCAGCAGAAGATGCGGTCGTGGACGGGGGTCAGTTTGTCTGTCACCCTGTTGGCTATGTAGGCCCTGCGGGACACCGCGGTGATGTCACCGTGCCGGCCGCCGGGTGACAGCAGCGTGACGTTACCGTCACAAACCAACGAACTGGAGGTGCTGAGAAACCCCTGGAAAGCAGCTGCCGGTCCCAAAGAGATGCTGGAATTTCTTTGGGCAGAAAGTGACGGGTTCTGCAAGGGCATGGGACTTAGAAACGTGGGGTTTTCTGTGGTAATGACAAAAAAGAAATAGGAGCGGAAATCCCGGAAAGCCAGGGATAACCCCTAGGGAATGCTGGGAAATGGATTTTACAGGATTACCAGGATGGAATCAATAAAAGTTATTTGTGTTTTGTTCTAAGATCTGAGGCACTGGGAAGAATTTTTACACATAATGGACCCAAGATTATAATAAAAATAGTGTGTGTGTCCCATATTTTACATATTAATCAAGAATTATATGACTTAGAAGGATGCAGGCAGCCCTTTGGACTGGGTGATTTCAATACGGGATTTAAATCCGATTTTTATCAACACGCTGGGTTCTGTGGGACTGAAAACTCTCCCTAAAAGAGGAAAACCGATTTGGCCAACAAAAACGTGATCTGTGGAGCGAAATCCAAAGACTGGGACCAAGAGGACAACCCTTAGCCTGAGAATGTTTTTTGTGGAAATTATTCCACATAAACAAAGGATCCTTGGGCGACTTTTGGTGACGGAAAATGCCTGTGACAAGGCAAGGTGCGGACACTGACACCCGGGGACCCTGCCCACAGCTTTGGGGGCGGCTTCCCAGCGGCATCGTCGTGACGCCCTGACACAGAGTGACAGCCCTACGGCGCGGCCCCGGGCCCCCGTGAGGTCACCGATGACGTCGCGGCCCCGGGCCCCCGTGAGGTCACCGATGACGTCGCGGCCCGTGGCGCTCACCCGGTGGTGGTTCGGGAGTCGGCCCCTATGACGACGCCTCCATCGAACTCCACGGCCATGATGGTGGTCTGGGGGAGGGGAGGGCTGCGCTGGGACTCCCCGCCCCACAGAAACCCCCTTCCCACAGAAACCCCCTTCCCACAGAAAGCCCCTTCCCACAGTAGGGAAAGAAAGCCCCTTCTCCCACAGAGAAATCAATCCGTGCCCCACAGAAAGCGTCTTTCCAAAGAACTCCCGGTCCCACAGCAACTCTCCCCCTCAGCAGAGGAACCGCCCCGTAGCCCACAGCACCCCTCTCCAGCGGGGTCCCGCTGACCCATACTCCCCGCACTCTTCAGGGAACTCTGCTGCCCCAGCCCCTTCCACCCCACACTCATCCCCACCCTCAGCCGCACATCGCAGACCCGCTGCCCCACAGCCCGCTCCCTCCACCCCATGGCGGGTTCTCCTGCTCCACAACACCCCCACCCCCCCCCCCCCGTAAGCCCATCGCGAGTCCACAGCCCTCCGAGAGGGTCCCCCCCCGCGCCACTCACGCCGGTGCTGACGGGCTCCGTCGTCCATTCCCGGTGCGGCCCGGCGGGGCCTGACCCGGCCCGCGGCTCCCACACCGTCACCGCCGCCATCTTCCGCTGCGCTTTACGGCAGCGTGATCGGCACGGCAGGGTTGGGCCGATGCTTTACGGCAGCGTGGCGGGAGGGGACAGGGCGGGAGCGGGATCGTGCTTTTCCTCGGAATTAAAACTCTTCCCTTTCCCTCCGCGCCCCAGCCCGTGCACTGACCCCCGGCCTGACCAGTGCGGACGAGGAGGGGGCGGGTGCTGCTGGGGCCTGTTAGTGGGGGTTACCTGGGCACACCTGAGCAGGGTGGGCAGGGGCCGAGGGAGCATCCGGGGGCTCTCTCAAGGAAGGATGGTTGGAACATCTCAGAGGCTGGGGCAGCCCACGCCACCCCCAGTCTCTCTCCACCCTCCGCCCCTGCCCCATCCCTCACTCCTCCCACCGCCCAGGTGTTGCTCCCTGCAGCAGGACATGGGAGCCCGGACTCGTGGGGATAGTGCGGCCCTCGCAGCAGGACAGCGCCCAAATAAAACAGGCAGGGACGGCGTCTGTGGGCCGCGCGGTGTCACAAAGGCAGCTGGGGCTGAGGGGAGGGGGCTGGAGGGTGACACAGAGCATGGGGGCAGCTGAGAGGCTTAAGGGGTCTTTAGGAATAAAAAGAGGGGCTCCAGGGTGGTGCTGAGAGGCTGCGGTGGGAGCCTGGGGGTGACACAAGGAGGCTGAGAGGCAGGGGCTGTCCTGAGGGACAAAGTGGGGGGTGCCTGAGGGTGACAGGTCACAGGGTCACAGCACCCTTAACCCCACCCTTAAAACCACCCCTGCCCGGGTGGAGAGTGCACGGTGGAGGTCAGGGGTCCACGGGACAGTGTCGGGGGGCTTGGGGTGACACACAGACATTGCGGGCTGAGGGGCAAAAATGGGGGGACTTGACAGGTGGAGAGCTGACCCTGAGGGTTAGGGGTACAAAGGGCAGGGCACGGGGTACCAGGAAGGGTTAGGGTACAGCAGCAGCCCTCACCTCACCCTAAAAGCACCCCTAGAACACCAATGTTCCTCAACAGCAGCTGCAGGCTGTGACCCTAATGAAAAGGTAGGGATGATATTTGCTGGCTAGAGAGTGACTGGTAAAGGTTGCTTTGAAGGAATTTTCTGGGAATATTTAGGATACTTTTAGGGCTTTTTCAGGGCTTTTAAAAGATTTTTTTTTTTAGGGTATTTTAAGGGCGTTCTTACTACTAATTAGAATTTTTAGGGTTTTTTTTGGGTGTTCTTGGGGCTTTTTTAGTACTATTTAAAAATGTTTAGGGCTTTTTTAGGACTATTGAAGGTATGTGGAGGACTCTTAGGACTAGGGTATTTTTAGGTCTTTTGAGGGAACTTTTAGGGTTTTTTAGGGTCTTATCAGGGCATTTTAAAGATTTTTGGGGTATTTTTCGAGCTCTTTTAGGGATTTGTTTAAAGGTTCTTTAGGGATATTTAGGTGTGTTTTAGGGGTATTTTAAAAGTAGGGTATTTTAAATTGTATTTTAAGGGTATTCTGAGGCTGTTTTTATGGTTTTGTGGGGCTTTTAGGACATTTTGAAGATGAGGGTTTTTTAGGGAATTTTTATGGTTTTTTTGGGTCTTTTCATGGCACGGCACATAGAGGCTGAGGGGCACTGTGGGGGCTTGAGGGTGACAGAGGCTGGGAGCTGAGGGAGGCACGGGGAAAGGGGACAGTGGGTGACAGAGAGATGCTGAGGGGGGCAGGGGCAGCTGGAGGGTGGCACGGAGAAGCTGGGGGCTGAGGGGCAAAGGAGAGGGATTAAGGGTGGCACACAGGAGCTGAGAGGGGGCTTGAGGGGAAAAGGGGGGGCTCGAGGGTGACACACAGAGCCTGAGGGCTGGGGGGCAGAGGGGAGGGCTTGAGGGCTGGACAGTGCAGTGGAGATCAGGGCTACAGGGTACAGCTTAGGAGGCAAGTTAGGGTACAGGTGCACAGCCCTAACCTCAGCCTAAGCAGCCCCCCTAACAAGAGCCTTTTCCCTTTTCAGCCCTGCCAGCAGCAGCACCACACAGCAACCCTAACAGCGAGAGCACGCTGGGACAAGGCAGTGACCCTCACACCAGGACAACAGCAGAACCCTCAGAGGACAACAGGACCCCCTGCAAAAAGGTAGGGATGACATCTGTGGGTTAGAGAGCAACAGGAAGGGTTTGGAGGCTGAGCAGGTTTCCTGGAGTGTTTTTGCAGGACTATTAGGAATATTTAGGGGGATTTTGGAAGGTTTTTTAGGACTTTTCTGGTGTCTTTTAGGGCATTGTTACACCTTCCTAAGGGCTGTTTTAGAATTCCTTAGTGCATTTTAAGGGTCAGGATGAGGGTCAGGCAGGCTGCCCGCTGGAAATGCAGAGTATTACTGGAATGTAGTGCAATGCTTTGGAAAGGTGCCAGTGGAGGGGCAGTGGGCAGGGTCCCATGCTGATGGTCTGAAGGTTGTGATTTCTGGGCCCAGCGAAGTGGTTGGTGTAAGGGTTACGTGCTGGCAGCTTTCTCGAGGAGAAATCCAGCACAGAAAAAATCAAGCACCAAGTTTTGTACAGTCAGTTTCCAAGAGGCATTCAGCACCAAAAAAATCCCCTGAGTATTTGGGGGTGGCAGATGGGGTCTCGGAGAAATCCTGCGCCGTTTGGAAATGGAGGAGGCAAAAGGACACTCGGGGCCTGACGGCCCAGGGGGAGTGCTGGGCCCTGGTCACAAACGAGAGATATCAACCCTGTGAAAGCAAATTCAGCAGCCCAGGCTCCTGATGTCAGTTTGTAGGGTGCCCTTGGGACTGTCAGGGCAGCACAGGTTTGAGGTGGGGGCAGCTTGGGTCTGGGACAAATCATTGTTTATTTGGATTTTTTGGAGGTGTCCGGCCACTCAGGGCCACAGGCCCCTGGAGACAAAGACTGGCCCTTTTCCCTGGGAAAGAAAAGTGGCCAGCCCAGGTTCCTGATGTCAGTTTGTAGGGTGCCCTTGGGACTGTCAGAGCAGCACAGGTTTGAGGTGGGGGCAGCTTGGATCTGCGACACATCCTCGATAGTTTGGATTTTTTGGAGGCAGCTCGGTCACGGGAGGCTGAGGCTACCTTCACCTTAGTGGAATTATCTTGATTAGTGTTTCCCTCCTTGAGTTGACACAGTCATGCTGCCAGGACAGAAGTGAGTTGATGAACTTTGGACCTGATTAGCATAAAAGATTTGATAGTCAGAATGCCTTGGCAAGAACAAACACAGCGTTGAAGACTGCAAGAAGACTGAATCAAGAAAGATTGAATCAACTTCTATTAGCAAGACATGTTGCAAAATGGATAAGTTTGTTTGTGATGATTAACCCAATCATTGTAGTAAAAAAATAATAGTCTTCCTAGAATTGTGTATAAGCATGTGTAGCCCATGTGAAAAACACGTTCACTCTCCTGTGAAAATGTAAAAAGTTTAATAAAGGACAATAGGAGACAAGGACCATGGAGCAAAGGTTATTTATGGCCAGGTGCATCTTGACACTCAGCCAAGAGCACCCTGTTACCTTCGGGGATACCCCTTAAATACCTTTTTCCTTACATCAGCCTGTTGCATATTCATAGACTCTTATGCATACCCATTAACTAATTTACATTTTCCAGGAACTATTTGACATGGCCCCTCCTCGGGTCTGCCTTTTTAGAGCATGCCTGTTTCTTGGCTGTGGTTTTGGCTCCTTCTCTTTACCACTTCCAGTCCGGGTCCCAGCCCACGCTGCCTTCAGATGGTGAATGCTGATCATTGGCAGATCTGTACAGGTGTCCTCATCCTGTGTTCACTGGATGTTATCCCATCCAAGCAGGCATTTTAACACAAGCAGACTTCTGTCAGCTATTGCACTACTATGTCTAAGCTTAATTAACAACAAAATTAGAAACTATATCTTTGGTACAAAGTTATTTAACATCACACATATAAAATCCATTTTAATATTTGTGAAAAGCCAGTATTATAATATGTATCTATAACACTCCTCTCCTGCAAGGAAAGGCTGAGACAGCTCGGCTTCTTCAGCCTGGGCAAGAGACTGAGACTTGATCCAACTGTGGCCTTCCAGGACCTGAGGGCAGCCTACAAGAAAGCTGGACAGGGGCTTTGTAGGAGGGCAGGCAAGGACAGGACAAGGGAGAATGGATCCAAATGGAAAGAGAGTCGGTTTAGGTGAGGGATTCAGAAAAAAGACTCTCCTGGAACAGGCTGCCCAGAGAAGGTGTGGCTGTCCCGTCCCTGACAGTGCTCAAGGCCAGGCTCCATGGAGCTCTAGTGCAAGGGGTGCCCAGCCACAGCAGGGGGGTTGCAGCCGTGTGATTTTTCAGATCCCTTCCAAGCCAAACCACACCACACCTCCATAATTCTGGGATACTTCCCCTCCTCATCCTCTGGCAGAAAAAGTAACTGGACCCCAAGTTCCACATTGCAGACCATGTCTTTTAGCAGCCTGCAACTGTCTCAACAGAGGATGAAAAGAGATGAATTTACTGACACGATTTCCCTTTTCTACTTGAAAATTAAATGCTCCACTCCTATCCACTCACGCCAAACTCTCAGAAGAGGCAATTCTTCCCCATGAAATGCTTCACCTCAGCCAAAGAAGAAAGAAGCCACAAGCCAACACTCTTCTTTATTGCTACATTGTTTGATTTGGTTACTTCTCTAATAGGAATTCCTCTGGGGTTTTGTTTGTTTGTTTCTCTCTTTCGTTCCGCGGGGCGCGCGGCGGCTCCTCCGCTGGGTTCGCGGAGGCAACGGAGGAACGTTCGCGAGCTGCGGCGGTTCCGCAGCAGCAGCAGCAGCAGCAACAGCAGCAGCAGCAGCAGCGCTTCTCTCGATCGGTTTTCCGCTCGACTTTCCACTCGCTCCCATCCCCTTCTCCCTCTCACACTCACTCCACTCCCGTCCCGTCCCGTCCGTGTCCCCCCCCGATGCCGCGTCCCGCAAGGCGCCCCTCGGCGGGGCCGCCCCGTGCCCGGCCCTGCCCGTCCCGCCGCGGAGCCGCCTCCGCCGGGCTCTCTCCGTACTGGCTGTGGCGCCGCTGGAAGTGCCGCTCGCTCTGGTGCTGGCGGAGCAGCGCGGTCTTTTGGCTCCGCCTGGCGCGGGCTCTGGCCCGGCCCCGGCCCCGAACGAAGCCCCTGCCGCGGTTCCGCCCGCAGCCGCCCCGCTGCCGCCCCGCGCCCGCCCCGTCGCCGACAGCGTCGCCGGCGGCTTCCCCGCTCCGAGCTCCGCCGCTCGTCAGCTCGGCCGCCGGCCCCGAGCCGCCGCAGCCCGGGGCGGCTCGGCAAGCAGCAGCGCGCCGGGCGCTCGGCTTGCCGGGGCAGAAGAGCGGGAGCGCGGTGCCGCCCGCACGGGCGGAGAAGCCTCCCCTGGAGCAGCTCTACCGGGAGGGCCCGCTGCTGGGGAGCGGCGGCTGCGGCAGCGTTTACTGCGGGACCCGGCTCGCCGACGGCGCTCCGGTAAGAGACGGGGCCCGGTCGGAGGGGGGCGGCGGGCGGCGGGCAGCGAGCTCAGCCCGGCGCTCGCCTTGGCTTGCAGGTGGCCATCAAGCGAGTGTGCCGCGATCGCATCTCGGAGTGGGCGCGGCTGGTGAGTGAGCGGGGCCAGCGGGAGAAGGCGGCGGGGCGTGCCGGGCGGGGCTAAGGCGAGGCCCGGCAGGGTGGCAGCCGGAAGGCTGCGAGGGGAGCGAGCGGGGAGTGAGCGGGGCCCGCGCAGCGTCCCGGGCCGGGCAATGGCGAGCGGCGGCGGGGCCGGGCAGGGGGTGGCCGAGGCGCGGCGCAGCATCGGCCCCGCTGAGGGCATCGCGGTCCCCCCGCAGCACAACGGCGCCCTGGTGCCCCTGGAGCTGGCGCTGCTGTGGATGGTGTCGTGCCCTGGCTTCCGCGGCGTCGTGCGGCTCCTGGACTGGTTCGAGCTGCCCGACGGCTTCGCGCTGCTCATGGAGCGTCCGCAGCGCTGTCAGGACCTCTGGGACTTCCTGCACGAGCGGCGGTTCCTGACGGAGCCCGTGGCGCGGGGGCTGTTCCGCCAGGTGCTGGAGGCCGTGCGGCACTGCACCAGCCGCGGCGTCCTGCACCGCGACATCAAGGCCGAGAACGTCCTCGTCGACCTGGCCACGGGCGAGGCGAAGCTCATCGACTTCGGCTGCGGCACGATCCTCCAGGACACGTTCTACACCCGGATGTCAGGTGAGCCCAAAGCCGGGGCCCAGCCGGGCAGCGGAGGTTCCCCCCTTGGCTGGCAGAGGGGGAAGAGGGAGAGAGGGAGGGGAGGGTGGGGAATCCTCCTTCAGCCGGCTGCAGCCAAGTTGCTTTTTGGCGGGGCAGGGGCTGGCTGTTGTGGAACGGGGGCGGGCTGGGAGGGAGGGAGGGAGCAGCATCGGCCTGATGAGCTGTGCCCGTGTCCCATAGGAACGCCAGAGTACAGCCCACCGGAGTGGATCCTCTTTGGCTGCTACCATGGCCAGCCAGCCACCATCTGGTCCCTGGGCATCCTGCTCTATGACCTGGTCTGTGGGCACCTTCCTTTCCACACAAACGAGGACATCGTCCGGGGCCAGCTCTTCTTCCCGCCCCGGGTGTCTCAAAGTGGGGATGTGCCTTCAGGGCTCGGGAGGAGGAACGGGGCTGGGAGGGGCAGCTGGCACATCAGTGTCCTGCTCTTGCAGCTAGTGAGGAGGTTGATCTCCTGGGCTTAGCTGGAGGAGGTGGCACGTGTGCCTCTGTGCTGCTCTCCTCCAGAAGGGAAGATCGATGGGAAGCTTTTGGCTGCAGCTCTGAGCACTCCTAGTGTGGCCTGGGCACCGTGGAATGTGGGAGAGCATGGACAGGAGCCTTGTCCCGCTGAGCGGCGGTTTCTGGTTTCTCTCTGCAGAGTGCCAGCACCTCATCAGGTGGTGTTTATCCATGGACCCCGCAGACAGGCCATCACTGGAAGACCTTTTTGAGCATTCTTGGCTGCAGGAGCCCTGCCTGGCCCAGGAGACAGCAGAGATCCATCCCTGTGCTCAGTAGGATCCAGGAGCCCAGCAAGCACCAGCTGCACACGTCTGGTGGCACTCCAAGAAAACCCCGGAGCGTTTCCCTGCGGCCGCAGCACGGAGGAGAGAGCGCAGCCGAGGAGATGCTTCCGCTGGTCCCCGGCGAGTTGTGGAGGGAGCGGCTCAGTGCTCCCCGTGCCACTGGAGAAGTGGTGGCAGTGCGGTGAAGGTGCCACGGACTGGAACAGGGGAAACATTCCCCTGCAGCTCAATGGCATCGGGATGTCCCCGCAAGCCGAGGCACAGCTGGCGTGTTCTTCTGGAGCACCACGTGGAGCTGGGAACACCATCCTGGAGCTGGCCGCTGGCGGGGCAAAGCCGACGGGCTTTGGCTGCGGCCCCTTCCTGGAGGACACGCTCTGCGCCCCGATGAAATCAAGATGAGTCCCCAGCCGGCGCAGGGGCGGGGGGATGCTCGTGCTTCCAGGCATGGCAGGGCTCGGCCTGGCCACGCGCCGCAGGTTCCCCGCTCGGCGGCGCTGGGGAATATTAATTTTTCCCCTGGCCGCCAAGCTGCTTTTTGGTGGGACAGGGGACGGATGTTGTGGAAGGGGAGCCGGCTCCTGGCCTTGCTGACAGCTTCTGCCAGCCAGCCTGGCACAGGCTGGGGCGGGGGCAGCCAGCCTGACAAAGCATCCATCCATGTGGATGGGGGCAGCAGAGGGGGATGGGTTCTGAAGCCGTGCCCAGGCTGGTCTGCTTTGCAGGCCCTCGAGGAAGGGGTGCGTTTATGGGTGGGAAAGGTGGGGTTTTTCCCCACCCGTGGACAGGTTTCATTCTCGCATGGAGTGGTCAGACCCTCCTCAGGCCTGTGAAATGGTGACAGGCTGTGTAGCTTCTTCTTGTTTCCAGGTCTTGTTTTGAATTGACTTTCATGCAATTGTTCTTTATTTTCCCAGGAAGATTACACCTGGTGCCCAGACCGGACGGGGAAGCCCCTGCACCGTCCGTGGAGCACATCCAGTGCCAGCGCTACCCCAGGGGCCACGGCCTGCAGGGACATCCCCTTCAAGAAGGACGAGGACCTCGTGCGGGATCGGCTCCTCTCCTGGCAGCAGGTCTGCAGAGGTGGGTACCCGGCTCCACAGCTGGGCTGGCAGAAGGGCTTTGGGCAGAGGGCAGCGGGCACACGGGCATCCCGCCCTTGCAGCTGCTGAGGAGGCTGCTGTGCTGTGCTGAAGCGGAGGAGGTGGAACGTGGCCTGCCACGCTGCCCTTCTCTCGAAACAGAGAATGGCTCGGGAGGTTTGGGCTCTGAGCACAGCCAGCAGCCTGGCCCGGGCACAGGCCATGGCAGGACAGGGCACAGGAGCCTTCTGTGACTGACCGTGGCTCTCTGGTTTCTCTCTGCAGGCTGCCAGCACCTCATGCCATGGAAACGGCTCCGCTCGGCCTGCCAGACTGGGAGGGCTGGAGGGCGGCGGGTGTTCATTTGCTGTCAGAAAGAAATCCTTATGTTTTTTTGTCATCATCATGATCAGAGCATTTCTTTCATCATTTTCCAAGCTTTTGGCCTCCCTTCCTCCAGGGTAATCTTTTTGTGTCCTTCCTCAGCCACTTGATGGCATTTGGCAGGGGGGGTTAAGCAACGTGGAAAATTCAACAACAGCTCCTGTTGCCAATTGCAGCAGCCCCTTCAAGAGCCCTGAGCTTCCAGTGAGGTCCACGTGTGCCTTGCAAAAGGGAGTGGTTTGCAGCCATGGGGTTGTCACCCTGCTGCAAAAGCTGGGAGGAAATCAGAAGTGGCAAAATGCCATTTTGGCTCAACCCCCGCCCAGGTTCTTCATCTTTCCCCTCTGCTCCATGGTGGGCAGGCAGGGCTGGACTCCAGCAAGGTTCGAGTTCTTGGTGCTCCCTGGCATCAAGGGGATCAAGTAAACTCTTGTATGCAGTGGCTGCAATAGGGCTACTGAAGGAAAAAAGGAAATGTCGTGAGGCGGGGAATCCTTCTTGTCTCCTTTGTCTCCCCAGGAGCCCCTTGGAAAGGGAAATGCCCACACGGGTTTATCTGACTCCTTCCCAGCCAGCCTTTCCCTCAGTCCCGGCTCTCATTTGCTCCGCAGGCTTCACCAGCTCGCTCAGCTCAGAGGAGCTCTCAGAGGAGAAAACGCTGCCTGGCGTGGGGCTGGCTGATCCCTGTCTCATCTTGATTCCATTTCCCCGCTCCCTCCCCCATCCAAGAGACCGAAGGATCCCCCGCAACTCCCCGGTCCTGCAGCAGATCCCGGGCACGTTCCCTCCTCTGCTCCTTGGTGGCCCTGGGGAGGCTCCAGAGCCCTCCCTGTGTGCGGGACAGCTGCTGCAGCACCGCTGCGCCTGCGTGCGAGCGGCGCCCCAGGAGCAGCTGCGCGAGTTCTGAGTCTGAAGCGGAGTCCTCAGCGCACACAAATGACAACTGGCATTTCAGGGGCTGGCAGGAGAAGCTAAATCCATCTGCTCGCTGCCCCTTCTAGCCATGGCCACGCTGATGCAATTGGAAGAATTGCCCCCACCCAGGAAGCTCTCAGGTGGAAGAGAGGAGCAAAAGCCACGTGTTTCTGAAACACAAAATACCAGAATAAGGCTCCTTAACGCTAATTTGCTATTTAAGAGGGGATCATTTATTCAGGCCTGAGGTCCAGTGAGGGATAACTCCTAACCTTATGTGGACATGCAATTTGACCAGTGTGTTGCTTATACACAGTCGCTAAATGTGTATTACAATTTCCCCATTTCCATAAAACCCACCCCAAGTTCCCAGATTCAGCCCTTGTTTTCTCTATCACTGCATTCTTGAGCCACATGTCTTCTTCTTATCTGCCAGCCATCCTTGCTGGGACAGCAGGACCTGCATGCCTTTTTCCTGTGCTAAAAGTTCACAGGCACGGTAAAAATGGAATGAACCCTTTTGGTATCAAGGCCAAGGCTTTGTGTGGCCAGGCAGGGGCAGGCAGGAGGCAGAGCTGTCAGCAAAGGAAGGGGCCAGCCAGGTGGGGCAGCCGGGGGATGAGGACAGCCTGCAGGGACAGAGGCGCAGGGCAGGGACACCGTAGGACAGCCTGGGCTGCAGAGGGCACAGGCATGTGCAGCAGCTGCAAGGCCCTGACAGAGCCAACCTGTGCAGCACTTTGGCCGTGGCTGCTGGCCCTGGCTCCAGGAGGGGACAAGTGACCCTGGCAGCCCTGGGGCCTCATTGCCTCCTTGTCCCTGCTCAGCAGCCTGGCAGGGGCCGCCCCATGGTCCTGCCCTTGGCACTGCACATCCCCACATGCCAGTGCCCATCTCGGGAAGAGCCCTGAGCAAGGAGGGAAGGACAGGATCTGCCTTGCCAGGGGCTCGGGTTCAGCCCTTGGCCCTTTGCATTCCTGAAACACATCTTCATGATTTCCCTCATCCAGCCCCTGGCACTCAGAGCAGCTGAGGAATGGAGTCACATCCAGGGCTGTCCCCAGGGCTCAGGACTGGGGCCAGGTCAGTGAAATCTCTTTATTGCTGATCTGGACGAGGCCATCGAGGGCACCCTCAGGCAGTTCCCAGGTGAGCCCAAGCTGGGTGGCAGTGTGGCTGTGCTGGAGCACAGGAAGCTCTGCAGAGGGATCTGGACAGGCTGGAGCCATGGGCCCAGGACAATTGGATGAGGTTCACCAGGGCCAAGGGCCAGGTCCTGCCCTGGGCTCACAACCACCCCAAATCCCTGGCTCTGCCCTGCCCCTGATCCCCACAGCCTGTCCTGTTTCCTCCATCCCTGCATTGCCAGGGACTTTTTGGGACAAGGGAGCTCTGCTCTGGGCATGGAGGGAGGTGCAAGTGCCACCACTGGAGTGGAGAACCACAACTCATCAGGTTTGTGTCCTTTGGGGGTCAGAGCTGGTGAGAGTCAGAGGCACAGGAAGTTTCTCTTCATGGCCATCAGACCACAGTTGAACAGGACACAATTTAATAACAATCATGCTCTTCCCTGAGCTATGTGCAACATCCCAGCAGCATCTGATGAGTCCACCATCCACAGGTGATTTTCATATTAAAATTAATTTTAGACAGATGTGGTTCTGTGATAGATATAACCACAATTAAGTTTTTGTATCAGGATGCTCGTCCTGGAGCGGGGGCAAAACAGTTCAGAACAATTTCTGAGCAGGGGCCCGCTGGGGCTGCAGCAAGTGCTGGCTCCCACTGAGGCTGCCTGGCCAAGAGCAGCCCCAGGGGCACAGGGCAGAGGCAGAGCAAGGTGGGGAGGAGAAAGAGCAGGGATGAGATTGCCCTTGAAAGGCAGTCGCGCTCTGGGGCCCGCTCCTGGCCAGGGAGCCTGCCCAGAGCCGTCCCCTGCTCACCGGGGCCTTGAGGGGCAGCTGTCCAGCTGGGCCAAGGTGTGCCAGCAGCTCCAGCCGGGCTGGGGAGCCTTGCCAGCTCTGGGCCCTGCTGTGCAGGAGGGTCCCAGTGTGCTACTGGCAGCTGGGGGCCTCAGCCACTCCTCTCTCCAAAGGTGCTCCTGCCCATCTTCAGAAGACGAGCCTAACAACGCAGGCAAAGAGAACTTGACCCGTGTTCCCAGCTCTTCACTTCTGTCCCCATCTGCCCTGCTGCAGCTGCAGCACCGTCTTGATCTCATCCCCAAACTCACCCCTCCATAACGAGACCCTCAGCCCCTGAGCCCCCTGGTCCTGTTCCCCAACCACGACTGAAGGTGGGCAGGCCCTGTCTGCCAGGGCAGGGCTTGGCCCACATTTTCTGTTCAAATAAAGAAATAGAGTTGTCAGAGATATGTCCAGGGCTGAGGGCACATTTCCTCCAGTGGGATTATCTGGGCCTGGACTTCATGAGGCACACAGGGATGTTTTGGGCTCTCTGCTGAGCTGTGCAGGGATCCCTCATGAGGCACACAGGGATGTTTTGGGCTCTCTGCTGAGCTGTGCAGGGATCCCTCATGAGGCACACAGGAGTATTTCCGGCCTCTCCTAAGGTGTGCAGGGATCCCTCATGAGCTGTGCACCAGGGTAAATGTCAGGGGGTTTTTTACTCTTCACAGCACAGCAAAGGGACACTTGGCCAAGGTTTTGCAAGGCTGGGAGAAAGCCTCTTGCAAAGCCTGGGGCCCAAAAGGCTGTGGGCACAGCGGCCGGGCGGAGCCCATCCCCTGGGGCCAGGCCGGGCTGCTCAGGCCGGGCCGGGCCGGGCCGGGCCAGGCCAGGGCCCCGGCAGGGAAGGGCCGCGGCCCTGGGCTCTGATGAGGCTGCTGAGCTCCGCCCTGGCCCTGTGCTGCAGCCCAAGACATTTCCAGCCAGGGCCGTGCCCTGGGGCACAGGAGGCACCGGGGCTACAAGTGAGGCCGCGCCTTCTGGCTCTCAAGGGGGCTGGCTCTGTTCCTTGGGAGGATGCAGAGCCTTGTGCCTCAGCCTGATGGGGCAAAAATCCCCCCAACATCCCTCTGTTTGCAAAAATCAAGGCTTTGTGCTCATTAATAGGAAAAGCTGTATGGGTGGCCTGCAGCTAATGTTCTTTTGTTGGCTGGACCCCAGTCCGTGCTCAGGTCTCAGTGACTGACCCAGCCCCAAGCTGCTCTTAAGACTGATTTGATCAAAGGCACTGAAGCTCTGTTGACTACAAATGCTCCAAGAAAACAAGCACAGGAACTTGGCTAATGTTGGTGACAAAAGCAGAGTGCAGAGTTGAACCTTTGAGGCCACTTCACTGCCACCTACCCCCACCCTTTTCTTTTTAATTGATTTAATATTCTGAGTGCCCGTTCTTGCATGAAATGGGCCCTCAGCAAGGAGCTGCTGGGCCTCCTTGTGGTAAACAGGTGAAATGCAATTAAAAGGAGGCTGATGACTTTTATAAAAAATGTGCCTGTTTATTAAAACTTGGAACAACAGAGGCCGAGGCCTCAGGGTAAGCCTAGGGCCTGCGCCACAAGCCAGAGGTAGCTCTAACAGCGCTGTGTGACAAAGTGTTCCTGCGGACACGAGGTACCCTCGAAAGAGCCCGGGTGCTCCGCACCCAGGGATTTTTTAAAGTCTCTTGGGGGTGCTCGATTGGTGCACTTTGGATCCTCTTGCCGACCGGTCCTTTTCTTGGTCGCTGATCGCTCTATAAGATGGTGCAGTCCTGACCAATCATTTTGGAACACAGCAAACTTACTGGGTGGCTCGTTTCCCAATCGTAGTTCCAGTTGCTGTCATCACCCTATTGTTATGAACAAGTTCAGTATGGTTAAAGTTGTTAAAACACTTACAGTTGTGATAAGCTAATTATGTCAATAAATGTTAACCCTTATTATACCCCCCCACTGTTAACACTCCCACATACACCCTTGTTGTACCCCTCACTGTTAATCCCCTTACATATACCCTTTGTTATTAGACACCCTTGTTGTACCCCCCCCGATTTATTAAAGAAATATGGATATTGATCTAGCACCAATATCCAACTGTGATGGACAAAAACTCTCTAACAGTTTAAAGTTAGAAAGTGTATGTTTATTGCAACGCCGGACAGCGTGCGGGATGGCTCCCAAATACACACCGTGCCTCTCAAATGATTACAGAGTCCTTTTATCCACACAAGAATTGAATACCCAAAATACAAATACATATTCATAATTTAGTACATCCCATTCCTTGCTTCGTATGCTAATCATTCCGAAAGCTATTAAGCATGTGTAGTTTGTTCCTTGAAATGGGTCAGTGGTCCCTTTCATGAGGAGGGGTCCCAAAATGAGGAAATAAATGAAGTCTTCCTCATTTTGACCTTTCTACCTTTTCAATGCAAATATGACAAATGAACCTTGGTAGAGCTCCCATTCCTTGTCTTCAATTGGTTTCAGAACAGAGGAGGCCCACAATTGTCTTATGTTCCTAAAAGCTATTTGTCAGTTTCTATATTCTTCATTATAAACCCAGCTAACTGAACATTGTGTTGACAAGCAATCAATTATTAGTTAACTACTAACTCTTAACTTCATCAAAGCCTACTTACAGAGTCCTTATATTTTAATTAACTCTAGTAAGGCTTATCTCTAACTAAAATCTTAGCTCTTCTAAAATCTCTAAATCCCTTAAAGTTTATCTTTCAACCCCACTGTTACTCTTTGTTCTTACACACCCTGGTTGTACCCCCCTTGTGCCCTCCCCACTGTTAAACCCCTTACATACCCCTGGTTGTACTCCCTTTACCTGTACCCTTATTGAGTCCCTCGGGTATCGCCTCTGCTGCTCCCAAAATGGCGGTCGGAAACAGTCCCGGTGATATGCAAATTAAGCAAAGCAGAAGAAAATCCAACCAAAGACCCTAGAAACAACGAGCCAACCTAAAATTCGGAAAACTAAGTGACTGGACCTGCTGGGGGAAAGCCCCCCTATTCCATCAACAGGGTTTTGGAGGTGACCACCACCTAGGGTAACTGGACTAGAATGAGGACCCTAGCCGACGAGCCAGAAGACGTCTTCCTAGGCATGCCCATGAGGACGGGAGTCCCAGTTCTGCTGTGAAGCAAAACTGATCACCTCGTCTGCGTTGCTGAAGGGAGCAGCGGTGGTGTGCACGACCCCTTGGGCCCCCACCCAGAGCTGATCACTTAATAAAGGCCTTAAAAAGGAGCTGGTCTCCTGGCCCATTTCTATCACTTGGGGGCTCGTCCGGGATAGCCACGCCCACCAAGGACACCAGGACTGGGACGGCCACCCACCCTGGGCCTCCGGGACTGCTGGCTACTCAGACCGCAGGATCAGCCTTTGACCAGCGACACACAGGAGCACCGGAGGAGTAAGTAACCCCGGTGGCGGGCGAAGGGGGCGTGCGAAAGGTGTGTGAGTGAGACGAGGGCCGGCAGCTCGGACCCTCAAAGCGATTGTGGACCCCCTAGTATCGCTGTTTCGGACTCCCACGAGGGGGCCGGCTGGGAACGGGGGGAAGCAAAAGGACTTGTTGAGTGAGGTGTCCCCTGGGGATAGTAAGGTCCCCCCGCGAGCATGCAGGGGATAGCCAAGTGTGAGTGGCACGCAGCAGGGCTAGGTCTCCCTTGATAGGACCGTTGAGGTCTGGGTAGGTCCGGGCGTGTGGAGTACCCAGGCAGTGTGTGAGTCACACACATCACAGGGTGACCCCAGGCACTGCCGGCACCAAGCGCCCACGAGGGTCCTCACTTCCCAGGACCGGGTCAGACGTGCTGTAGGTGGTGCGCTGCCCCGATCTCAGGGAGGAGACTGTGAACCACGGCCAAGAGCACTGGGGTGGGGAGTCTTTAGGTTAAGGCAAGGACAGGCACCACACATTCCCGCACACATCCCTTTTGCCTCGGCTATTCCGCTGGGGAGGGGTAGTTAAGCCGGGATGGTGGACAGCAAAGGGGTCGGGCCCCGCTTGGGTTGATCCCAGTTTCTGGGAAGGGATACCCCCGGGTAACCCCACAGAGTCTCCTGGAACCTTCCTACCTCCGTTTAAAAAAATTGAGGAAGGCAGACACGGTATTAGAACAGGACGGTCTAGCCTGGGGAGTGGACTCGTGGTCCAGCCTGGTGGGTCGCTAGACAAGGGGAGGTCCTGGTGCCCAGGGAGGGGCTTCTAATGCTAGGGACCCTGGCGTGCGTTGAAAAAGGTGCTCAACAGTCTCTAGGGTAGAGGCAAGGCGCGGGGGTACATTTAGGGGGGGTCGGATCACTAGGATAGGCCCCAAGGGGTACGGCAGAGGGCCGAACCCTAAAAAGGTGTGATTGTAGTGATTTACCCCGGTAAAAGGAGAGAGAGAGAGTGAGTGAGCCCCATCCCTTCTCCCTTAATAAAAGTTACTCCCTGGTATGAGAGTGGAAGAATGAAAGCATAAGAAGGGGTTTAAGTTATCTCAAGGAGGGAAAAGGCCTGTGTTAAAGTTAGATATTTAGTTAGAAAGGAGTTTTGAGTTACTTATAGATTTGTGTTGCCCGTCTGTAAATTTCCGTTCGGGTAGGGGCACCTTAGAGGTTTGAGTTGACTATTTAAGAATGGGTCAGTGTGTGAGTAAACAAGGAGGCCCCCTGAAAGAAAAAAGGAAAGCAAAAAGCATTCCCATAAACAGCCCACTAGGACAGTTACTAAACCATTGGGATTCTAAGGAAGCCACTAAAACCCTTGACCAAGTTAAAATGATTTATTACTGTACTGAAATTTGGCCAAAGCTAAAATTACAAGGGAAGTGGCCCTGGTATGGGACTCATGATCCATGGATCTGTTCTGAATTAAACCAGTATTTAAGAACCCAAGAGAATCTTGATATAGAGCAACTGACATATGCTGCCTGCTAGCAGACTGAGGATGCGGGTAAAGGAAGTGTGGAAATTTGTAAATTAAAGAAAAAAGAGGAAAATAAGGAGGAAGGTGAGGAAGAACAAACAACTAACAAGACTTGGGATCTTCTAGATCACCTACCCCCTCCTCCTCCAATTTACCCAGTCCTAAATCCCAGCCCCTTACCTGCCCCTCCCACAGTGATCCCACTACCACCTCCTCCTAATGTCCCTATCCAAGACCCCAATCCTGTTCCTGTTCTGACTCTTCCAGTGGTAACCCTAGCCCCTTCCTCACCCTCTCTCTCCACCCCGATTCCTTTGCAGGCTCCATTAACAACCAATTCGACCCCTACCACAACCTTTCTTTCTTCTCCAACCACTCTACTTCCCCCTAATGTTTCTAATCTTAAACTAGAGCCTTCACCTCACCCAATAGTGACTTTTCCATCTTCTCCTAGCTCTGCTATATCTTCACCTCCCTCTTCAGCTCTTCCATTGCCACCCCAAAGTCTAACCTCAAACCCCAGTCATATGAATTTACATCCTTCCCCCTCACCTGCGTCTATCCCCTTACCACCTCCTAATTGGGATTTGAGTTCATCTCCTTCTTCCACTAATCAGCAAGACACTACATACCAGATAACTCCCCAAATTGATAACACTATTGATGGCCCCTGGTGCAATACTAGGTCAAGGACATCAAAACCTGAAAAAATGATGCCCCTCAGGGAAGTCCCAATGGGAGGGATGTTGGGAGGGATAGGATTTGTAAATGCACCGCTCACAGCTTCAGAGGTTCGGAGCTTTAAAAAGGAGTTGGGAAATTTGGTGGAAGATCCAGTGGGTATTTCAAACCAGGTGGACCAGTTCCTCGGACCTAGTATTTACACCTGGGGGGAGTTGAATTCCATTCTTAACATTTTGTTTTGTCCTGAGGAAGTCAGGATGATAAGAGCGGCAGGCATACGGATATAGGAAAGGGAGAATAGAATAGGGCCTCCTGGAGACCTTAAGATGCCCTAGTAGATCCAGGATGGCATCTGAATCGGGAAGAAGGCAGAAGGAGTATGAGAGACTACAGGTCTCTAATAATTAGAGGTATAAAGGAGTCTGTTCCCCGGAGCAGTAACACCAAACTGGCCTTTGAGAGTACTCAAGAAAAAGATGAGACTCCAGCAAGTTGGCTCAATAGGTTAAGAAGAAATTTTCAGTTATATTCAAACATAGACCCTGACAGCCCAGAAGGGCAAGTGCTTTTAAAGGTACAATTTGTCACTAAATCTTGGCCAGACATTAGAAAAAAGCTAGAAAAGACTGAGGACTGGCAAGAAAAAGGTATAAATGAGTTGTTAAAAGAGGCCCTGTGGATCTATTTAAGAAGGGAAGAGGAGAAGGCAAAAGCAAAAGCCAGAATAATGGTAACAGTTGCCAGGGAGAGCGTTGGGGCTGACAATGAACCACCAACACGTTCTCCTAGAATAAATCAGGGAAAGCCAACACCCTTGAGAGGGCGATATTGGGAAAAACCCGGACTCAGGAGGGAAGGGGAAAGACCAAGAAGAATAGAAGGAGCACCTAATGACAGGGCATGTTATTATTGCGGGGAAGTAGGACACTTTAAGAGAGATTGTAAGAAGCTGAGGATGGATGAAACAATTGCACAAGAGCAAGAGGCCCTAGAGCGGGTCTTGAGGGGTGATGACTAGGGGTGTCAGGGGCTCTATATGTTGGGGGATCCAATGAAATACCAAGAAGAGCCCCTAGTAAATTTTAGTGTGGGTCCCCAAGAGGAAGACTTTGAATTCTTGGTAGATACTGGTGCTGATAGGTCTAGTATTAATAAGCTACCCTTGGGAATGACTACTGGGAGCAAAACATGTGAAATATTAGGGGCAGAAGGAAAACCATTTAGAGCATCAAATATTGAAAAGGTAAAAATAGAGGGAAATTCAAGGCAATGTATAGCAGATATAATTTATTTGCCTAACCTGGAAACCAACCTATTAGGAAGAGATTTACAAGTCCTGCTGGGGGTGGGAATTATACCAGAAAAAGGGAAAATGGTGGTTAGACTCATGAGGTTAACCTAAAGTGACATCGAAGAGATTTACCCTGAGGTGTGGGCAGAGGAAGGAAAATATGTGTATTTGGATATTCCACCAATAAAAGTAGAGATGCACAAAGACACTCCTCCCATACGGGTGAGGCAGTATCCTGCATCACCAGAGGGAAGGAGGGGATTGGTACCGGTGGTTGAACATTTATTAAAGGAAGGTATCCTGGAACCATGCATGTCCCCTCATAATACCCCCATACTGGCTGTTAAGAAGGCTGAAGGAAAGTATAGACTGGTCCAGGATTTAAGAGAAGTAAATAAGAGGATTATTGCAAGACACCCAGTAGTGCCCAATCCATATACATTATTGAGTCAGATCCCAAGAGAACATGCTGCAGGCAAGAACTTCAATGAGAAAATAATTTCAGCATTGAGTAAGAGCTTCTGACAGAGACCAAGTGTTGTCAGCAGTTGCTCCAAGTGCTCCTGCCAAGAGCCCCTGCAGGCAGGAGCGCAGCCCCCAGTGCACGTGGGCTTTGGCTCCCTCTGGCACAGAAGCCCCCCACGGGCACAGGTCTCTGGGGCAGGAGAAGGGCACCAGAGCTGCCAGGGCCCAGGGGGTGGCAGGTCTGCTTGGGCAGGGACTCTGCCACACCTGCTGATGTCAGCGCTCCCCGGGCCCCAGGGGTCCGAGCAGCATTGGTGCCCTGGCCCACACGTTCCTTGTCTGTGTCACAGCCGCGGGTTTAGGATGGCCACCAGCCGGGACGTGTCCCAAGGAGGCCGTGCCAGCTTCTGTGGAAGGCCCCGTGCCCTTCCCAGCACAGCTGCGTCGGCAGCCCTGGGGGCTCCTTCTGCTGCCCTGAGCCCGCAGAGCAGGGCAGCGTTTGCTGATGGTTTCAGCTGTTCCTAAAGACCCTGTCGGGCTGTCTTAGACACTTGGGGTGAGGAATTCCTTCCAACCTGGGCCACTTTGGGTGGGCGGAGGGCGGCCCCAGGGCAGGGGGCAGTGTGTGCAGGGGCCCTTTGTGACACGGTGCTGCGTGGTCACCGTGTCATGGAACGGGACAGCGTGTCCAAGGGCCCTTTGTGACACGGGGTGACATAGGAGCTGGCGGTGACAAGACCACGCCAGAGTGCTTGGAGCACGCGACGGGACAGGACGGGACAGAGCGGTGCCGTGAGGAGCCCCCGCACAGCGCACTCGTTCGTGTCTGACCCGGAGCTTTTCCCAGGCGTTATTCCTGCAGCTGACCTCGAGGCCAGACCACAGGACTTGGTGACCTGTGGCCTTCCCGAGGCTTCTCTTCTGCAGGTGCCCTTGAGGGCAGACCGTGGGACTCGGTGCCCCGGAGGCATCTCCCATCCCTGCCACCGGTGCCCTCGAGGCCTGACCACAATCAATCCTTGACAGGAGTCTCCTGTCCTTGTGGCAGGAGCCCTCGAGACCAGAGTGCAGGACTTGCTGTCCTGTAGCCTTCCTGAGGCTTCTGTCTTGAAGGTGCCTTCCAGGCACGACTGCAGGACTCGCTGACTCGGAGCTTTTCCGAGGCATCTCTCCTGCAAGTAGCCTCAAATCCAGTCACTGCCATGGAGCAGAGATCCCTGAGAGGGCCCAAGCTGGCCTGGGTGCAGGAGGAGGAAGAAGGCCCTGGAGCTGCCCCAGTAGAGGAGATCAAAGAGGTGGTGCGGTTCAAGACTCTACAGGAGGGTGAGTGGCAGAGCTGGGCTTAGGGTTGGTGCCTGCAGCCAGCTTGGCACCATTCCATCCCATCCCATGGCATCCCACGGCATCCCATGGCATCCCATGGCATCCCATGGCATCCCATCCCATCCCATCCCATCCCATGGCATCCTATCCCATCCCATCCCATCCCATTCCATCCCATCCCATCTCCTGAGGACATGCCCACGGACAGGACAGAAGAGGGGCCGGGCAGACACCCCGCAGCGGCCGTGCTCCATCCCCTGGGGTATCCCGGGGCTGTCCCTGCCTGGGGAGCTCAGGGCTGGGCTGTGTTCTCCGGCCTCTCCCGCAGCCCCTCAGCTCTGGCTGCGCTCGCTCTTTGCCAGATGCAGCCATGGACCGCACACAAGAGCAGGACCCCGCCCGTGGCCTCTTCCGCAGAACAGTGGAGGTACCTGCAGCCATCCCCACCTGGGCTGGGCCTGCTGGCACCGCTCAGCCGAGCACCGCGCTTGGAGCATTCCGTGGAACATCCCTGGCTTCCTGCCCTTCTCCTACACTTGGTTTGCAAATTCATCAAGAGGATTCAGGAGGAAGAGCCCAGCACCATGGGCAAAGGGCTCAGAGCATATTCACACACCTTCAAAACCAAGACCTGTGCTGCCCTGCTGGATATGCTCGTAGAGGGCGGGTTTTGCAATCCAAAGCAAATAAGCAGCCTGTGGCCAGGGTTTGATCCTCCCAGGAATTGCTTGGCCTCCCAAGCCACGCCCGCTGGTCACTGGAAGCCTTTGAGGCCATGGCAGTGTGGTGGGAAGGGAAGCACTTCTCTGGGGAAGCTGGGGACATTCCTCCCTCTGGCAGCTTTCCAAGTCTCCCCGTGCCTTCTCCAGGTGCCCGCCATGGTGAGGTACATCCACGAGTGGCTCATGGACAATCAGTTTGCTGAGCAGAGGCTGAACAGGGCCCTCCTGGATCTCACTGAAGAACAGCCTGCTGATGTAGTAATGACGCTCCTGTGTGTGGCCCCATCCTGTGACAGGTATGGGGCCACCTGCCCAGAGGGCTCAGGGCTCCCCAGCCCATCAGCCTGTACAGCCTGTCCCAGATGTCTGACCAACAGAGAGTCCCCAGGGCCCTCTGGCTGCTCCCTTTGCCAGCCCTGGCACCTCAGCCCCCGAGCCTGCTGCCATGCTCCCTCGCTGCCCCTCAGGAGCCTGTCCCCACAGGCCTGGGCTGCCTGGGCGCTGCTGGCGAGGGGCAGTGGGCAGAGGCAGAGCCGGCAGCCAGCTCAGGTCCCCGCTGCTGCCCAGGCTACGGTGCTGTGTCCCAGACCCCCCTGAGACAGAGCTCTAACCCCACAGAGCTGCTTTCACCATGTGGAAGAGCATCATGTGCTCGCCCAGGACTGCCGAGCCAGTGCAGCTGATGCTCCTCGATGTGCTGGGGAGTTGGCCAGAGCACAGCACGTTCACCTCTGATGGGGACAAAACGGGTGTCTTTGTCCTGGCTGTGAGTTTCTGCAACTGGCCTTTGCTGGCCCCAAGGCCACCTGCCCAGCAGCTCTCCATCCTCCTTGCCCCACTGCATCTCCCTGCCTCAGGCGCTGGGCTGAAACCTGGCCTCGGGGCAGCTTCAGGGGCACCAGGCCCGCTGCTCCCCCTGCGTCTCTCCGGGCCTCTCCCTCCCGTGCTCGGGCCCTGCCACACCGACACCTCGGCACTGAGCGCTGTCTCGGGGGGCTTTGTCCTTTGCAGGCAACTGTGGTGATGTGGGAGATCCTCCAGGTGCCCTGTGTCCCACATATGGTGACGGTGTATTTCCCCCACCTACTTGTGCATCTGCTCTTCCAAGTGTTCTTCAGCACTCTGGATATGCCAGAGGAGGTCGATACCTTCTGGAAGGGATGCCAGCAGCAATACGGCCTTGCCACCAGCCCCAACAGGTACTCCATCCCACTCCTCTGTCCCTGCCACATCCCTGGGCAGGAGCCAGTGCTCCCAGTGTTACCTGGGCTTTGCTCTGCACGCAGGTTTGCAGTGCGGACCCTGAAGTCCCTGCTCTGCCAAATGGAGCACGAGGATGTGGTGCTGGCAATGGAACGCAAGCGTGGCTGGGACACGCTGCTGTGTGCTGACACCCACCACTATGCCGTGGGTCTGCTGGCCAGGTGAGACCCCCTTCTCCCCGCTGCCTCTGACATTTGTGCTCTGTGCCCAGGGTGCCCCACACAGTCCCAGAGGTCGTGGGCCAGAGGGCCTTGTCACCGAGGCACAGCCAAGCAGACTGGAAAAGGCTGGCAGAGGAGGGTACCCACAAGGAGCCGCCTCCCAAATAGCCCAGGGCCCCTTGCAGGATGCTGGGGAAAGACCAGACCTCTGTGAGTCCGTCCTGGGAGAGGTTTGTCCCCCGGCCCAAAGTCTTGGTTACTTTTTCTCCTGCCAGGGAGATATCCCGTGTCTCCATCCCCTTGTGCTCCCGGATCGCTCGCTACCTGCTCCAGCTGCTCAACACACTGGAGCCACGCTGGGAGCTGCCCGCCCTGGCGTTCCTTGTGGAGGTGAGCCTGATGGCCAGCGCTGCCTCGCTCAGCTGCCTCCCAGCTCTCTGTCCTCTCGTAGCTGCACCTGCCTGGGACGGGTGCCCGCGCCCTGTGCTGCTGCCTGGGCCCGGCCCTGTGCGGTTCCGGGCTCCTGCCGGCCGGGTCCCCTGTCACTGCCCTGTGCCTTTCAGGTCCTCGAGTGCCTGAACTTGAGTGGAGGCAGTGCTAACAGAGTCCTGCAAATCTTGTCAAGGCACCTGCACAGCAAGTGCAGGGACAGGCGTCGCCTGGCGCTCAGGGCCCTTCTCAAGCTCATTGACAATCCCTCGATGGTGAGAAGGGGGCAGCGGCTGAGGCTGCGCTCGGGAATGCAGTCGCTTGGGCTTTGCTGGGCTTTAGGCACTGGGGCAGCTGCTCCCAGCTCTCCTGCCTCCTGCTTCAGCTGCCCAAGTGCTCCGCAACAGCCCTTTGGCCTCTAGGCCCTGCGGCAGCAGGATGGCGTTTCACAAACTTGTGTTCCGCACAGAGTGAAAAAATGGGGAGCCTGACTGAAAGTCTTGTGGAGCTCCTGTGCGACACAGATGGAGAGATAGTTAGCATGACAGTCACGCTCCTCAGCTTTATCTCCCAGGACAAGGACATGCTGATAGGCAGCTCCATTGCACTGCGGCTGGTTGAGGCGCTCCTGCCACTCTTTGACCACGTAAGGCTCGCTGCCTCCAGCCACAGGCACTGGCTGCTGCCCGGACACTTTGTGCCCTGTGGATTTCCAGGCCTGAGACAAGCTGAGCCCCATGCAGCCGATGCTCAGGTCTTTTTTTCTTCCTTTCATACAGGACAATAGCCAGGTGCAGCTGCTCTCCATCCTGCTCTTCCAAACATTGGTGTCTCTTCCACTGCAAAAGGACAAAAAGGCCCTGAAGACACACGCGCGCCAGAGTCTGCTGCCACTCTTCTTCCACTGCCATGATGAGGATGGGCGTGTGGCACAGGTGAGGACTCGTGGGCTGCTGCTGTCCCCCTGGGAGGTGGCTCAGCTGCCTCTTGCCCTGGCGCCTGCTGGGCTGCAGCCTCCTCCAGGCCTTGGCACAGGGACACAGGTCCTGCGCCCTGGGCTGTGGGGCCATCTCCGTGTCTCTGCTGCTCTCCAGGCTTCTCAGGAAACGCTGCTTTGTGTGGCCCAGTTCCTGAAGAGGAGGGATCTGGAAAAAGTGGTGAAGAACAAGAAGCTGTGGAAGTTCACCGAGTGCCTGGTAAGGATGGTCTGGAAGTGCCAGCCTCAGGCTGGAGAATCCCCCTGAGCGCGGTGCTCAGTGTGCGGGGCTGGCAGCTGTGCCCCTGCCCGCTGCTGCAGCCAGAGGCGGCGCGGGCTCTTCTCCAGGCTCCTGTGGGCCCGAGCTCACGGCGGTGCGGGCAGGGGAGGCTGGGGCTGGGCGCAGGGAGTGCCCGGCCCAGGGGCTGAGCCCGCGCCAAGCCTTCCCTCCTGCCGCTCTCTCCAGCTGGCAGACGACAGCAGCAGAGCGGCCGAGCACCTGCGCCAGGCCATGCCCTACCTGGAGAGCCCAGAGGAGCCCCTGCGAGAGGCGGCCATCAGGTTCCTGGGTGAGCCGCGAGGCCGGGCTCCCTCCCCGCCCCGCCGCAGCTCGGCCCCAGCCCCGCCTGCTGCCCCGGCAGCGCCATCCGGGCCCGGCGGGGTGGAGCCCCGGCTGGCCTGGGCGCTGCTGCCGCCCTCTCGCAGCCGTGCCCTTGGGCGGCAGCGTGCGGCAAGGGCCCGGCTGAGCCCTGCCGGGCCAGGAGGCCGTGTGGCCACAGGGCTGGCAGCGCCGCTGGCAGGGAGCTGTGCCGCTGGGCCGTGACAGGCTCTGTGTTGGCAGGGATGGCCGGGCGGCAGCTGAGGGGGAAGAAGGAAGAGCTCCAGCTCATCTGTGAGGGTGAGTGAGGGCAGCGGGCTGTCAGCAGGGGCTGGCGGGGGAGCTGCAAGCCGTGCCCCGGCTGCGCAGGGCTCTGCTCCCTGTGCGGACGAGGGGCGGCGTGGGCAGAGCACACGGAGATTTCAGGGCCACCTGGGGGATTCGTGGCCAGCAGCTTCGGGCTGATCCCGTTTGTCCCTTATTCCCTGCTGGCCATGGCCGGAGCCGGCTGGGATGGCCCTGGCAGGGAGGTCTCCTCGGGTCCCCTCAGATCCGGGATCTGACCATGGCTCTGTTGCTCTCTCTTTCAGCCCTTGAAGGCACGGCAAATGACATCAGCGTTGCCGTTGGAAGCCTGGCAATTCAAACGTTGTACATCCTCCAGGCAGTAGAGAGAGCTGGATATTCCCTCTTGGACAGCCTGCATGATCAGCTGCGCAGGGCATGGAGGACACGGCCTCGTCTCTTGGGGCTCGGCTGGCTGCGCTGCCGGAGCTGTGCAGAGTGCTGATCCCAGAGGCTCTGTCTGCTGGGGCCACCTGAGCCAGCAGCAGTGTTTAATTTCTTCAAGATTGTTCTTTCATTCTTTTTGCTTTTCTGTAGGATATAAATATAGGATGTGTTATAATAGACAGACTCCCAGGATCTTTCTTTTGCTGCCCAGGCTCTGCAGGGCATAGGGGAAGAGGGAGCAAAGGGTGCCTGGGCTCAGCAAGCTGCCCAGGCACGTGCAGGCTTGCAGGGAAAATGGCCAGAAGCCCCTTGGCCTTTGGTGGTTTTGCTGAAGCCTTTGTGCTGCCAACAGAGCCGGTGGGCAGGGGCCGGAGTTCCAGGGATCCCTGTGAGACCGGTGCCTGGAGATGGCCACAAGCCCTGTCCCAGGCAGGAACGGCCATCTGTGTCCTCCTGCCCGTGTGTTGCTGGCTGCATTGCTGAGGGCTCCGAGGTGCCTCTGGATGGGGCTCCTCGGGAGCTCCTGTGGGGCTGCGGCGCTGCTGCCGGGCAGGTTGGCCGGGCTGAGGGAGACCCTGAGGGGATGGGGCCAGCAAGGGATGAGGGGCTGCGAAAGCCCTGACAGGACAAGGCAGTGGGAAGGCACGGGGGGGATGTGGGAGGCAGTGGGTAACGTTGGCTCGAGAAGGAAAGTGGGTTGGAGCCAAAGAGGCCACTCAGCCCGATGTTCATGGGGCAAACAGAGAGCGTTTGTGCTCAAGCCCTTCCTTCTAAGGGGCCTTTGAAAAAGCCAGTCTGGATAATTTCACTGCTCTGACCTCTGCGCCCCTTCAGATTCTGGCCTGTGAAATGCCTGCAGCCTTGGGAGAGATGTGATGGGCGAGGCCCCTGTCAGTCAAAGCAGGGGCTGGTGCATTCACCCAGTACAAGGCAGCCTGCACTGTGACACACGGCAACAGAGTGCCAGGCACAGCTGCGGGTGCTCCCCATGAACCTCAGCTCTGGGACCACTGTCTGCCCCAAGCTTCAGGGCTGCAGTGGGAGCTGGTCTCTGCCCGGGGGCCGTCCTGCAGGGACAGCTGCAAACAGGGAGCATTCCCTTGCCACCAAGAGCCAAGCCAGGGCTGCAGGGCAGCTGCTCCAGCCCGGACGGCACTGTTGGGTGCTGCGCTCTGGGGCTGGGGCTCCCCGCACAGGGGACTGGACTGGTGTGCCAGAGGAGACAGAGAAGCTGCAGCTTCAGCCTAACTGAGGTGGGTGCATGGGCTGGGAAGAGTGGGGAGGCTCAAGGGGATTCACAGAGCTCATCCTGCTGAAAGGACAAGGAAAAGAGAGTGGGAGCTCAGCAGTGCGGAGAGCTGAGGGCTGGAGAGCAGCTCTGAATGCCAGTAAAATCCAACCAGACCTCTGAGACATTGCTGATCCTCAGCCAGTGACAGGATGAGTCCCTAAGCCAGGGGCTCGGCCTTCCTCGTGGTGAGGCGCATCAAGGAAGGCAGAAGTGTGATGGAGACTGCCACGGGCTGGGAACTCACTGGGGGAAAAGAGGGAGCAGTTGGGAAGTAAAAGGCAGGTGGGGGAGAGAATTGTTCAGAGAAGGGCTGAGCTACAGCTTGAGCAAGCTGCAAAATGTCATTTGGGGTCATCCCAGATTGATTTCATCTCAGAAAAGTATTGAACAAGTTTATTTTTTGGCTGGTGGCATGTTTTCCCTTGGAGGTGTACACTCTGCAAATTTGAGCTGTGTTGCTGAAATGCTCAAGCAAGTCTGTGCTGCAGGTCACACCATTTCTTCTTGGGCTGATTCTGGCCCGGTGCTGAGCTCCAGCAGAGCCCTGGCAGAGCCCGGAGCAGCCTCAGCACCCGCAGAGCCCGTCTGCAAGGAGAGAAACCAGAAAGTGCCCCTCAGCTGAAGGCTCCTGTCCCCTTGTCCCAGCCGCCCGCGGTGCCCAGGCCATGCTGGCCGTGCCCAGAGCGGGCTTTGGGGCTGTGAGGAGAAGCTGAGGGACCTGGGCTGCTGCAGCTTCTGAAGAGGAGGCCCAGGGCTCCTCCTGCAACTGCTCCAAGGGTGGTTTCAGAGAATCACAGAACCAGCCAGGCTACAAAAGACCTTGGAGATCATCAAGTCCAACCCGTGCCCTGACACCGCCTTGTCTCCCCTGAGTCTTCTATTCTCCAGGATAAACAACCCCAGCTCCCTCAGCTGCTCCTCACAGGACTCGTGTGGCAGAGCCCACACCAGCCTTGTTGCCCTTCTCTGGACATGCTCCAACCCCTCCATGTCCTTCCTAAATTGGGGACCCAGAACTGGACACAGCACTCGAGGTGCTGCCCAACCAGTGCCCAGAACAGGGGAAGAATCACTGCCCTGCTCCTGCTGGCCACACCATTCCTGATCCAGGCCAGGAGCCATTGGCCTTCTTGGCCACCTGGGCACACGGCTGGCTCATGTCCAGCCTGCTGTCCATCAGTGCCCCCAGGTCCCTTTCTGCCTGGCTGCTGTCGAGCCGCTCTGGCCCCAGCCTGTAGCTCTGCAGGGATTTTTGTGGCCAAAGTGCAGGACCTGGCACTTGGTCTTGTTAAACCTCACCTTGTTGGACCTGGATCCAGCCTGTCCAGGCCCCTCTGCAGAGCCCTCCTACCCTCCAGCACATCCACACTCACACCCAGCTTGGTGTCATCTGCAAATTTCCTGATGGTGGATTCAGTCCCCTCATGCAGATCATCAATGCAGACATTGAAATCCACGCTGGCTGGCTCTGATCCCTCGGCCATCCTGTGGGTGCCCTGTGATGGCACTCAGGGTGATCCATTCCAGAACCTTGCTGGGTACCGAGGTCAGGCTGACAGGCCTGCAGTTCCCCAGATCCTCCTTCCAGCCCTTCTTGGGGATGGGCTCACACTGGCATCTCCAGTCCTCTGGGGCCTCCCTGGTGAGCCAGGACTGATGGTAAATGATGGATAGCAGCTTGGGGAGCTCATCCACCAGCTCCCTCATCCCCCTAGGATGAATCCCATCTGGTGCCAGAGACACCTGTGAGCATCTGAGTGGCTCAGCAGGTCCCCAGCTGCTCCCTCCTGGATTCCAGGGAGCTGTTCTGCTCCCTTTCCCCATCCACCAGCTCAGGAGAACACTTGTCCTGAGCATGACCTGTCCTAATGATGAAAACTGGGGCAAAGAAGGCGGCTCAAGTTAAGCAGCTCAGCTTTTCCTTATCTTTAGTTACTTTATTCCCCACTGCATCCAATAAAGAGTAGAAGTTCTACTTATCCCTCCTTTTGCTATTAGTTTATTTTTAAAACACTTGTTATTCTTTTTCACAGAAGTGGCCAGCTTAAGCTCTAATTGACCTTTCACCACTCTACTTTCTGCACGACCTAACAACATCCTTAAAGATTTCCTGACATGCCTGATCTTCTGTCCAAAGTTGATGCACCCTCTTTTTTCCTGAGTTCCAACAATAACTCCATGCACAGACAGAACAGTCCTTTTTCCTCACTGGCTCAACTTTGGCACAGAGGGACAGGCTGCTCCTTCCCCCTTAGGATTTCTTTCTTGAGATGTGTCCATCCTTCCTGGACCTCTTTGTTTTTAAGGGTCGTTTCCCTGAAAAAATCAGTACTTGATTCGCTACTCTCCAAATCTGCATCCTGAATAAGCCCAGGTCTGCCCTCCGTAATTCCTGTGTAGAAGTTTGGTTGATGCCCCTCCTGCTTTCACAGAACATTGAAAACTTGATTATTTCATGGTCACTGTGCCCCAGGCAGCCTCTGAGCACCACATTTGGCACCAGCCCTTCTCTGTTTGTGAACAGCAGGAGACAGAGCTTTCCTTGGGAGTGGGAGTTACCAAAAATTCGGTAAACCAGAACACTCCTTAACCCCAATGTAGCATTAGGAAGCAGCATTCTTTATTCAGCCTGATGCATGGGGGAGAGCTCCTCCCAAAGCCAAGCATGCTGAGTGCAGGAAAGTTTCTGTTCGTATTCTGTATTTTGCACACATATTCATTGATTGTCCTGCACTAAACACACAGATGATAATCATTTCCCCAAAATCATGAACACATTTCCCCTCCCCTTTCGCATGCATTTTTCTGTCCTGGGGGGTCTCTCTGGTGGTCCCTGGTGGTCATGGACCCCAATGTTCCCGTCAGCCTGGCTGAGCTGGCAGGACACTGAGGCTGGTGAATTTCAGTTCCCCTTCTCACACAATGGGCATTGTGTGGTTTCCATAGGCCCGGGGTTTTGCAGAACGAGCATTGTGTGTGCTCAGCAGGTGGAGACAATTTATCATCTGGGAACATGAGGTCACAGAGTGGGATATGACACCACAGAGTGGGTTATGTGAGGTCATTGCGCAACTATGGTATCATCGGCTGTCTCAGTGACATCACAGAGTCAGCTGTGACATCACAGGGCAGAGATCTGACATCACAGAGCAGGCTATGAGATCACAGAACAGGCTGTGACATTAGAGACCAGCTGTGTGACATTCGAGAAAGGTAGAGGAATTTCTCATGGAACAAGGCCATGATATCCTTGATGGCATTTCTTTGCAGGAACTGGACAACCCTGGCCTGCAGATTACGGAGATACTTTAGTTACTTTAGAAGTATTTAGGACATCCTTGGAAAGACAATAAGCTTTGTATGAATACAATAGTCTATGCTGGATGCTGAAAATTGTCACGTACTATAACCTGATCAGACGCTTGTAGTATAACAGCCAATCAATAGGTGACTTGTAGATGTAATCACATGACCTTAACCAATGAATGTTAATTAGCTATTGTATGATGCAAGGCAGTAAGGTATAAACTATGGATAATTTAGACCATAAAGGAGTGTACACATCTAGCCATAGTGGTTTGAGTGTCATTACTCCGGCCGGCTCTCCATGGGACCCTCTTCATACTGGCGCCATGAAGAGGGACTCCTTTGCTTAAATGCGGATCACTTAAATGCGGAAGGCTCCCAAGCATCAGGGAAGCACCTGATTTGGGAGCCGGAGAGCTGGAGGCAGGAGAGGCCTGGTAGGCAAACGCAAGAGCAGAGTCCAGAGCTTGAGTGGCAGATCAAGCCCCTGCCAAGGTAAGACCAGGATGGAATTAGATGCGGCAGTTAAATTACTGACAACTATCCTCTCAAAGAGAGGTGAGGACACCAAAGAAGAAGAAGTAATAGCCCTAATAAAATGGGCATGTAAAAAAGGAAAGCTTTCTGAACCTGCCTTGCTCTTTAGTGAATCTGAGTGCAAGAAGTAGGAAACTTCCTCTGGGATATCATGATAGAAGGTGGAAAATATGGAAAAGAAGCAAGGGAGTTAGGAGTTACTTGGAAATCTATCACCAATACTTCAGAGACTATGAAAGCTGAGAAAAAGGTAGCTGCCGCAGCCATTGGGATTTGGGAGGCGATGTGAGTGGAGCAAAGCAACAAGTTCCTTCCAAGCCGTCATGTCTCGCTAACTTTTTTGGAGTTGGAAAGGTCCCCATGAAAGGAATCTCTGCCCCTGTTTGCTCTAATTCACAAGAGTTGCTAAATAATCCATCACAAAAAGAGGAGGTTGCCCCATCAGAGTCTGCTGCAGCTGGTCAAAAATGAGAAAAAGTAACTGATCCCCCTTCAAGAGAAGCCATAGATATGGAAGCAGTGCCTGAAGCAGCAGAAATAGAAGAAATTCCTGAGGCGGTGGGTGATGCAAGGCCAAAAAAGGCAGCTTCAGCTTGCGGGCAGAAAAGAGAAGAAAAGAATGCTGCCCTTCCCTGTGCCCTCCTTTGCCTGACATAGCATCAGACCAATCTATGCTGTCGGCTGAGTCCGAGGAAGAGGAAAAAGATAGAGTTAGAAGGTCAAAGCGCTCTGAATTTAAGTACAAAGCTAAAAAGTCGGATTCTAATGACTCAATTAAAGAAGTGTTAAAGAAATTAGCAGAATTATCCATACGGCAGGAACAATTGGAAAAACGAACAGAGACTGTGTCAGTGCTAAAGACTATTCCGACACCCCTTTCCGTCCTAGTCCCTGTGACACCCCCTGAGGAGCCGACTGCTCCACCCATGCCCGGATGCCTTGCAATACCCCCGCAGGCACCAAGGCCGGAAAAAGATCCAATTCAACAGCGATGGTCGGGTGTGATTCCAGATGCTATCATAGAAGGTGAATGGCAGGTTGCCAGTTCTCTTGCTTGCCCTGCAATAGTCAGTAATAATTAAGCAAATTGGGAACCTCATGATTGGAAAATATTACAACCAGCAAAACAAGCAGTTCCTAGCCATGGTATTTGATCAGAAGCTACCCGACAAATTATTCCGTTTATTTTTACAGCAGATGTCCTTGCCCCTGCTGACTGTGCAAGAGTTGCTTCCCTTCTCCTCACTCTGTCTCAGTATTTGTTGTTTGAAAGAGAATGGAAAAGATTAGCAGTTGAAGAAGCAAATAAACATTTAATAGTAGGAGACCCTCTGTAAGGTATACAGGCAGACATGCTAACTGGGCAAGGACCCTATTCTAACACACAGGTTCAGCTACCATATCCTATTCAAATGCACCAAATTGCCCAGACTTTAGCCCACTGAGCTCTTTTGTCTGTACCTGATAAGAAAATCCTGCACCTTAGACCGCTGTCCGCCAGGGAAGAACAGAGCCCTGTGGACTATTCCTAGACCGTCTGTCAGCAGCAATAAAAGATAATGCAGATTTGCCTCCTGAACTCCAGGAACATATGTTCCGCACTCTCGCTTTTGAAGGAGCAAATCCCAGAACGAGAGCAATCCTGGCAACATTACCACAAGGGAGCCCAGTTGACAAAATGCTTATGAGAGCCACTTGGGCAGAACAGAATAATCAGACAGCCGCCTTCACGGCAGCGAGGAAAGAAACATTAAAGGAACAAGGTCATGTAATTGCAGCTGCTCTGTCTGGAAACAGAGGCAAGCAAGCTAAAAAAAAGGTCAAAATAACGGAAAGATTAAAACTGCTACCTGCTTCCGATGCGGTGAATTTGGGCATATGCGGTGAACCTGTTCCAAAACCGTTTGGTGTCACGTGTGTAACTCTGACACTCATGCCACCGCTGCCTGTACTCACAAACCGTCAAGAAACATGCAGAGCAGCGCGACCTGTCTCCGCACAAAGACACAAGTACAGACCCCTTCAACCCAACACAACCCTTCGACACAGATGAAAAATACGGTTTCCTATACCAGCGCGTCCCAGCCACCCGAGGGAGTCTCAGAGTGGACGTGGCAACCACAGTAGAGGTAACCCTGAGCAACAAAGAGGTAACATTGATTCCAGCTGAAGTAAAAGGCCCTGTGCTCAGGGCTGAGTCTCCAGCCGGAGGGCTTTTACTTGGGAGGTCGTCAACAAGCAAACAAGGAGTAATTGCATTACCCGAAGTAATAGATGCAGATTTCATAGGGCAAGTACAAACCATGGCCTGTGCTTTACAACCACCTGTAACAATTCCTAAAGGCAGCAAGATTGCACAAATACTTCCCTATGAAAACTTTCTTACACATTGAGAGTATTATGAAAAACTCAGAAAACAAGGCCAAGTAGCTAAAGTAAGAGGAAATGAAGGTTTTGGATCCTCTGGATATGGTGTGTTTTTCACATTGGACCTTAATCAAAGACCATATGTGAAAATTCAACTGAAAAAGGGCAGTCAACAAATTAGTTTAGAACCATTACCAGACTCTGGAGCAGATCTCACCATCATTAATCAACATATGTGGCCTCTGACATGGGAATTACAATCTCCAGTTGCCCAAGCAGTGGGGGTGGGAGGAGCAAAAGCACCAAAACAAAGTAAAGACTTAATTACTTTGCAGTTTGAAGACGGCCCAACAACTGTAATTAAACCTCATGTAATGCAACTTCCACACACTTTACCAGGATTGATTGGACAGGATGTTTTGTCACAACTGGGACTGGTCCTGACAACAGATCAGCATTTTGTGCCACGGCCACTGGGCGGCAGCCGCCCATTCTAAAAATTACATGGTTAACTGAAAAGCCAGAGTGGGTAGACCAGTGGCCGATGACCTCAGAAAGGCTGCGCATTGCAGAAGAGTTAGTGCAGGAACAGCTAAAAGCAGGTCACATTCAACCTTCCACAAGCCCGTGGAACACTCCTATATTTGTCATCCTGAAAATAATCTGGCAAGTGGCGACTTTTGCATGATTTATGAAAAGTTAATGATCAAATGTTAGGTATGGGTGCACTGCAAAGTGGCCTTCCTGCTCCTACAATGATCCCACAAAATTGGCAAATAATAATAGACTTAAAGGACTGCTTTTTCACAATTCCATTACACCCTGATGATACACAGATGTTTGCATTTACTCTGCCATCTGTCAACCGTGCAGCCCCTTCCAAACACTATGAATGGGTAGTTTTACCCCAGGGGTCCAGAAAGTGTCCAAGTATGTGTCAAATCTTTGTGGATTGGGCACTTCAGCCTGTGCAAAAGCGATGGTCTCACATGCTCATTTATCACCACATGGATGATATTTTGTTTGCTGCCAAATCTGCTTTAACAGATAGTGAATTTGAGTGGATCATCAACCATTTGCACTCCTGTGGACTGACTGTCGCCCCTGAAAAGGTCCAGCGTTCTGTACCATGGAAATACCTGGGTTGGCTCATCTCGGACACTCAGATCAGGCCACAAAAGGTAACCATCACTGCACAGATCGGTACCCTGCATGATGCTCAAAGGCTTTTGGGAGACTTACAACATTCTTCTACCTTCTCTCCATCTTTATGGAAGCACCAGGACTAAGGGGAAGAAGTTGACAAAAACCAGAGAAATTCTTAATTTGCAAGGAATTTATGCATCATATATGAGATAGATGAATATGCAACAGGCTGTTGCTTTTAAGGGTTATTCCTTTGTTCGCAAGGCATGTTTTTGGCAGCTTAATGCACAAGAACATCCGGACGTCTGTAAGTCTTTGCTTTTAATTGTCTTGTCATTGTCCTAAGCCTAAATTTTTATTGCTCTAATTGTATTGCTTATTTTATAACCATTTTATTATTATTATTAAACTTTTAAAAATTCTAAAAACAAGTGATTGGCATTTTTCACAAAATGTTTCATCAAAATGCAAAATCATTGCAACGACAGAACAGAATCCCTTTGGCAGATGCAAAAGGAATTGTTCGTTCCTGTCCTCGGTGTAGTCATCATGGGCCTGGTATAGGGTTTAAACCCAAAAGGTTCAAAAGCATTCCAAATTTGGGGAAAGGATGTAACACACGTTCCTGAATTTAGAAAGTCTAGATGTGTCCATGTAACAATTGATACATACTCTCACTTCATTTGGGCCACTGCCCAGGCTGGAGAAAAGGCAGTTCATGTTGAAAGACATTTAACAGTCTGTTTTGCAGTTATGGGAGTGCCTGCAGAAATCAAAACAGATAATGGTCCTGCTTACAGTAGTTTATGGGTTGCTAGATTTATGATAACATGGGGCGTGAAACATGTCAGGGGAACTCCACACTCCCCTACAGGACAGGCCATAGTCGAGAGAGCAAATCGCACAATAAAAGAATACTTGAGGAAAGAAAAGACAACAGAGATTGATGCAAGTAAACGGTTAAATAAAGTAATTTTTACATGGAATTACTTGTCTCTAACAGAAGGAAGAGAGGGGCCTCCTGTTGTTCTACATCATCAGGCTATTCAAAACAGTCAAAATCAAACCATTCCTGGGATGCAAGTTCATTATAAAAACATGTGACTACGGGCAACTGGGAAGGACCCAGTCCAGTGTTCTTTATCGGTCAAGGATATTTCTGTATTTCCACAGGTAAAGAACCTTTGTGGGTCCCTAGCAGATTTGTCTGCCCTGCATGTCAACCCCAGCAGAATGAAGGGAATATCGATATCAACTCTACTTCTTCCCAATCTTCAAGAGACTCCACAAAGAACTCGGACCAATCCCACCTTCCAGAGAAGACGTCGTGTCAAAAGTCATAGCAGGACAATCATTTGGTCTGCTAGCTTGTAATGCTGTGTTAAGAAAGTGCTATAAAAATTCTGCTTGTGAGAATTGTGGAAAGCAAGCTGACATAGTGTTACCTTGCAGTAGTTGTGGAAAGAATTTTGTTATACAGTGGAACCACTTGCAAAATGATCATGCTTTGTGCTCAGACTGCTGAGATGTAATTGTTAGTATTACCTTTGAAGAACCTGGTAGAGCATTTCTGAACCTTGAGCCAGATCAGCCTTTTCCAGAAACATGGATACCAGAAAATATTGAAGGCTTGTATGAAGCTTTCTTTTGGCATCTTTTAGCCAAGGCTTACACTGTTGTCTTATCCACAAAAAGAACTCAAGCTCTTAGCCTGTGGTGTTCATTTTGCCAGTTAGGAACAAGAATTACAAAATTCTTGTTTCATTTGATTACAGGGCTGTTAGGACTGACAAAACTGTCCTTGGAGAAGACAGCATGGATTAACATCCAACCATGAACAAATATGTGGGTTACCTGGGCCAATCAGACAGGGCAAAAATCATTCTGTTTATCACTAGCTACCCCCCTCTGATCCCTTTTGTACTTGCTTAATCAGAGTTCCTTTGAACAATCTCACAGAATTCAGGCCTTGGACAAAAAGTAAAGTATATCCCAAGCCTGAACAAGCAGCAGATGAGTTTTGTACTACCACCTGTTGTTGTTGTTGTAGCAGGACAGGAACAAAGAACTCCAGTTCAGAAGTGAGAAGGAAAACTGATTTATTTCAAATGCACCACTCTCTTTAGAGAGAACATTGTGCAGACAAATTTCATTGGTCTTAAAGTAAAAACATCTCACACCATTGTGGTGCTCTGAATGATGCACGGTGGCAGAATATATCTATAAACAATATGAACAACAAGAGACATAGTGAATTCTTTACATTCTTTTCCAACTCTCTCCCAGGTCCAGCCTGGTAGAAATCTCTCTTTTTCTCTCTGACTGAACTGAGAATATCCACAACAATGAAATGAAACAAAAGGCGTTCCAATTAATTGCTGCAAACAACTCAACATTTCGACCAACCCCCCTAGGGTCCCGAGCATTCTTAATTGCAAAAAGGACTGAATGTTACAGGTATAAAAAGAACCTCAGGAGCTTGACATGTTAGGGTCTGCTCCAGGAAATTACTGTCTAGTTTTTGGATTTCAGAGAAAGGACATTAGCTCCGAAAACCTTCAGGCATTCAAACCAAGAAGTAATAGTACTTGCATTGCCCCTGGATCCCCTTGGTACAACAACATTCCTGCTGTTTGTGACAATTGGATTTGGCCTGTTCCATGGTTTAGGGCCATGGCACAGATGTAACCTCCAGGAGTATTCCTCATTTGTGCGGATCGTGCCTGACCTGCCATACCTGCAAAGCAGCAGGAGGACCGTGTTACTTTGGCAAATTAACATCATTTGCCCCCAGCATCCAACAGGTACTCAACATAAGTCACAAGTCTCAACGTGTTAAGCGTAGCGTACACCAATTAGAATTAGGACCTGGCTGTAGAGATGATGTTCAATTGTGGGGACGACCATCTGTCATTTTAGCATCAATTTTTGCACCAAATTTTGCACCAAATTTTGCTTCTGCCCGAGCTTGTGAACTAACAAGACGACTGGCTTGTTGGACAGGGAAACAAAGTAATATCACCTCCAAAATATTAAGTGAGCTCACCACTGACGTTGGCAGTAGAGGACACGCTGGATTACAGAATCGTGCCGCAACTGATTTCTTGTTACTGGCTCAAGGACATCGCTGTGAGGATTTTGAAGGAATGTGTTGCATGAATCTTTCTGATCACTCTGCTTCCATTCACAAGAGACTTTCCCTACTTCAAGAGAATATGAAAAAGCTTACTATTGTTGAAAATCCTTTGGACAAATGGCTCAAGGAATGTGGAATTAGTGGATGGCTGAAAACCTTCTTGATGGAAGGAAGTAGAATCCTTCTTGTCACTTTTGCTGTGCTTATTATCTTTGGCAGTATTTTTTTGTGTAAAGAAAACTTTAGAATCTATTACAAATAGAGCCTGGGTTGTCCAGAAAGAAAAAGGGGAATGGGTAGAGGAATTTCTCGTGGAACCAGGGCATGATATCCTAGATGATATTCATTTGCAGGAAGGTACTGGCAAGAGCATCCTGCGGGAACAGGGCTCTGGGCTCTGGCTGGAACAGCCTGGTTTTGCTGCCCTGACCTGAGGCACGAGTTGAGGCAGGTGAAGAGGCAGCGGGCAGCTTGTGTTTGTAGAGGGCCTGGGGCTGCACCTCTGAACCTCCACCTGGAAACACACTTGGGGGAATAGGAGCTACAGCTGGACTGCCTGTCCTGAAAGGACCTGAAGTCATTCAGCCTTGCCAGCTTTTCTTAAGAGTGTGTTGGTGTTCCCCAGGAAAGCTACACGTTTGGGGAAATGGCTTTGGAGGAAAGGGGCTTGCTTCTCAAGGGAAGTGCTTCCCAGGGAGGCAGGTGCAAGTGTCCCCCTTTGTCTCTCTGTGGTCCTTTCAGTCTTTGAGGCTCATTGCACTTGGCAGAGGGGCAGGGCAAGGGAGAAGGCTGTGAAGAGCAGGTTTGGCATCCGCCTGGACCTATGCAGACCAACCCAAGCACCTGCATCAGGGTGTGTTCCCCCCTTTGGACAGAGGTGTGAGCAGGAGCGCCTCTGTCCAGCCACGAGCCCCAAAGCTCTCTTTGAGAGCTGTGAATTAAAAGGCCTTTATGCATACACTTTTCACATCTTCCCTGTCTGCTGGGTTTCAACTCTTGGCAATATGCATTTGCCTCTTGCTTGGGGGATGCTGCTGTGGCCCAGGGCCAGCACAGAGCTGGGCTGTGTGGACCACGCAGCGTGGAGAGTCTTGTTTGATCTTGGTGTGTCCCTGGCCTCAGAAAAGGCAGGGAAGGTTTGCCTCCCAAGGCATCCTGCTCATTGGCTCTCCCTGTGCATCTTGGAGAGAGCAAGGTAGGCATTTCTGGCAGCTGGGCATCAGCAGGCCTTAAAATGGGGCTGTATTGTGGAGCGAGCCCAGCTGAGATACCCTGAGAGGAGTCCAGTGCTCCTTGCTCCCCTGTGCTGACACGTGAGCGTTTCTCTGGTTTCGGGATGACCCTGGCTGTGTCAGGGGGGGCTACGTGGACACGAGACAGCCGGTCCCGTCCCGCTGGGTCCCAGCAGTGCCTCGCAGCAGTCCTGCATCCACGTCAGGATGCTGGCCAAGAGAGGTCCTGGAAGCTGAGGCAGCTGATTTTAAGCTGGTGCAGGTGCCTACAGGTCAAGGTCAACGGTGTTCCCTCAGGATACAGCAGTCCTGAGGGGTCTCCCTTATTCAAAGAAATCGGCAGACAAATGCACTGTCTGCCAAAAGCCCTTTTACTGACCTGGCAAGAGGGCAGGGGTCTGCAGCCACCGAAATGTTTCTCCACCACCTATAAATTTCAGGGGGTTGATGTAGGAATTGTATCAAACATACCATCCATCTTTACACTGCTGAGGTGATTCGATAGGCAGGGGGTTAGAAATACATTGTGTCAGATTGCTGTACTTGAAGCTGATGTCCAGGCCCTGGCCAGGAGCCGTCTCCATGCCCCAAAGCAGCACAAAGTCTTCCTCATGGCTTCCCTGCACAGGGCTGACTCCACACTTGCCCTTAGTTCTTCTGCTAGACTATGGCTAAAGCTTTTTGTCAAGTCACTCTCAGGTCAAGTTAGGCCTGCCAGGTTTTTCTTATGCTAACTTCTGCTAAGTACTTCAGTATGTCTGTGCTCATTACTTGTTTACTCATGTGAATTGCTTGTGCTTCCTTCTGTCAAACAAAGGCCTTGTTTCCTTGCCAAAGGTGCCTGAGGCCACTCGCTCCTTGTGGCAGCAGTTGCTTTCCTGTGGAATGTTCTACCTCCCTGAGAGTAAAGAGGGAGCTGGAGAAAGAGCTTGCCAGGCTGCTCTCCATCCTTCCCCAGCACTCGTGGGTCAGTGGAGAAGTCCGAGCTGAGCACAAAGGTGCAAATGGAACAGCCGTGCACAGGAAGGCTCGGTGGGAAGGATGATGCAGGAACCATAGGCCTGGCAGCCTGAGCTTGCTCCAGGGGAAGGCCTTGGAGCAGATCCTCCTGAGTGCCATCCCATGGCACCTGCAGGGAACCAGGGCGTCTGCTGGAGGCTGGGAAAGCTCTGTGGAGGGACGGGGACAGCTGGGGCTCCTGGCAGGGTGTTGAGGGCTTCTGTGCGGGAGTTTGGGGGGGTTGGTGCTGGTGGGGTGTTGGAGAAGGAGTTGTGTGGAAGGTGAGAGGTCTAGGCTGGAATTGGAGTCAGTTGGAAGGCAGCATCTGTGCTTTGGCACAGCTTTGGTTAGGGAGGGCAGAAAGAATATCTGTGACTTTTCCTCTTCATGCTCCTGATTCTGCTGCAGGGAACAAGAGGGGAGAGCTGTACTTTAATGGCCACTTACATATCTGTACCAGGGGGAGGATTCGCCCTTTTGCCATCTACTCATTTCTCTGGGCTAATTTTGTACCACTGAGTGGACTTTGATTTCTTGAGAGCTTTTATTCCTTAAGAGAATTAGGATATTATCATCCCTTCATAGAAAACCAAAGAATGGCCCTTGTTTTTGCCCTAATTTTGTGTAGTGTTAGGTTCTGTGAAGTGACCCTCAGTGGATGAGGTTAAGGCAAATGAGTTGCTGCTTTGAGATGGGAAGCAAAATTCCAAATCTTCACCTCCTCACGCCATCCCAATTAATTTGGGAAGCTTGCAAATTTTTGGAACTACTTGAGTTGAACAACAGGAAGGAAAGGTTTCCTGAACTGAGGATTCTTACTTGCCAGATTCTTCCGTGCCTTGGCCACTAAGGTGTTTTTGTGCAGAAGGCAAGAACTTCAATGAGAAAATAATTTCAGCACGGAGTAAGAGCTTCTGACAGAGACCAAGTGTTGCCAGCAGTTGCTCCAGGTGCTCCTGCCAAGAGCCCCTGCAGGCAGGAGCGCAGCCCCCAATGCACGTGGGCTTTGGCTCCCTCTGGCACAGAAGCCCCCAACGGGCACAGGTCTCTGGGGCAGGAGAAGGGCACCAGCGCTGCCAGGGCCCAGGGGGTGGCAGGTCTGCTTGGGCAGGGACTCTGCCACACCTGCTGATGTCAGCGCTCCCCGGGCCCCAGGGGTCCGAGCAGCATTGGTGCTCTGGCCCACACGTTCCTTGTCTGTGTCACACCCGCGGGTTTAGGATGGCCACCAGCCGGGACGTGTCCCAAGGAGGCTGTGCCAGCTTCTGTGGAAGGCCCCGTGCCCTTCCCAGCACAGCTGCGTCGGCAGCCCTAGGGGCTCCTTCTGCTGCCCTGAGCCCACAGAGCAGGGCAGCGTTTGCTGATGGTTTCAGCCGTTCCTAAAGCCCCTGTTGGGCTCTCTTAGACACTTGGGGTGAGGAATTCCTTCCAACCTGGACCACTTTGGGTGGGTCAGGGGCGGCCCCAGGGCAGGGGGCAGTGTGTGCAGGGGCCCTTTGTGACACGGTGCTGCGTGGTCACCGTGTCATGGAACGGGACAGCGTGTCCAAGGGCCCTTTGTGACACGGGGTGACATAGGAGCTGGCGGTGACAAGACCACGCCAGAGTGCTTGGAGCACGCGACGGGACAGGACGGGACAGAGCGGTGCCGTGAGGAGCCCCCGCACAGCGCACTCGTTCGTGTCTGACCCGGAGCTTTTCCCAGGCGTTATTCCTGCAGCTGTCCTCGAGGCCAGACCACAGGACTTGGTGACCTGTGGCCTTCCCGAGGCTTCTCTTCTGCAGCTGCCCTTGAGGGCAGACCGTGGGACTCGGTGCCCCGGAGGCATCTCCCATCCCTGCCACCGGTGCCCTCGAGGCCTGACCACAATCAATCCTTGACAGGAGTCTCCTGTCCTTGTGGCAGCAGCCCTCAAGACCAGAGTGCAGGACTTGCTGTCCTGTAGCCTTCCTGAGGCTTCTGTCTTGAAGGTGCCTTCCAGGCACGACTGCAGGACTCGCTGACTCGGAGCTTTTCCGAGGCATCTCTCCTGCAAGTAGCCTCAAATCCAGTCACTGCCATGGAGCAGAGATCCCTGAGAGGGCCCAAGCTGGCCTGGGTGCAGGAGGAGGAAGAAGGCCCTGGAGCTGCCCCAGTAGAGGAGATCAAAGAGGTGGTGCAGTTCAAGACTCTACAGGAGGGTGAGTGGCAGAGCTGGGCTTAGGGTTGGTGCCTGCAGCCAGCTTGGCACCATTGCATTCCATCCCACTGCATCCCATCCCATGGCATCCTATCCCATCCCATCCCATGGCATCCCATCCCATCCCCTGGGGACATGCCCATGGACAGGACAGAAGAGGGGCCGGGCAGACACCCCGCAGTGGCCGTGCTCCGTCCCCTGGGGCATCCCGGGGCTGTCCCTGCCTGGGGAGCTCAGGGCTGGGCTGTGTTCTCCGGCCTCTCCCGCAGCCCCTCAGCTCTGGCTGCGCTCGCTCTTTGCCAGATGCAGCCGTGGACCGCACACAAGAGCAGGACCCCGCCCGTGGCCTCTTCCGCAGAACAGTGGAGGTACCTGCAGCCATCCCCACCTGGGCTGGGCCTGCTGGCACCGCTCAGCCGAGCACCGCGCTTGGAGCATTCCGTGGAACATCCCTGGCTTCCTGCCCTTCTCCTACACTTGGTTTGCAAATTCATCAAGAGGATTCAGGAGGAAGAGCCCAGCACCATGGGCAAAGGGCTCAGAGCATATTCACGCACCTTCAAAACCAAGACCTCTGCTGCCCTGCTGGATATGCTCGTAGAGGGCGGGTTTTGCAATCCAAAGCAAATAAGCGGCCTGTGGTTTGAGGGTTTGATCCTCCCAGGAATTGCCTGGCCTCCCAAGCCACATCTGCTGGTCCCTGGAAGCCTTTGAGGCCATGGCAGTGTGGTGGGAAGGGAAGCACTTCTCTGGGGAAGCTGGGGACATTCCTCCCTCTGGCAGCTTTCCAAGTCTCCCCGTGCCTTCTCCAGGTGCCCGCCATGGTGAGGTACATCCACCAGTGGCTCATGGACAATCAGTTTGCTGAGCAGAGACTGAACAGGGCCCTCCTGGATCTCACTGAAGAACAGCCTGCCGATGTAGTAATGACACTCCTGTGTGTGGCCCCATCCTGTGACAGGTATGGGGCCACCTGCCCAGAGGGCTCAGGGCTCCCCAGCCCATCAGCCTGTACAGCCTGTGCCAGGTGTCTGACCAACAGGGAGTCCCCAGGGCCCTCTGGCTGCTCCCTTTGCCAGCCCTGGCACCTCAGCCCCCGAGCCTGCTGCCATGCTCCCTCGCTGCCCCTCAGGGGCCTGTCCCCACAGGCCTGGGCTGCCTGGGCGCTGCTGGCGAGGGGCAGTGGGCAGAGGCAGAGCCGGCAGCCAGCTCAGGTCCCCGCTGCTGCCCAGGCCACGGTGCTGTGTCCCAGACCCCCCTGAGACACAGCTCTAACCCCACAGAGCTGCTTTCACCATGTGGAAGAGCATCATGTGCTCGCCCAGGACTGCCGAGCCAGTGCAGCTGATGCTCCTCGATGTGGTGGGGAGTTGGCCAGAGCACAGCACGTTCACCTCTGATGGGGGCAAAACTGGTGTCTTTGTCCTGGCTGTGAGTTTCTGCAACTGGCCTTTGCTGGCCCCAAGGCCACCTGCCCAGCAGCTCTCCATCCTCCTTGCCCCACTGCATCTCCCTGCCTCAGGCGCTGGGCTGAAACCTGGCCTCGGGGCAGCTTCAGGGGCACCAGGCCCGCTGCTCCCCCTGCGTCTCTCCGGGCCTCTCCCTCCCGTGCTCGGGCCCTGCCACACGGACACCTCGGCACTGAGCGCTGTCTAGGGGGGCTTTGTCCTTTGCAGGCAACTGTGGTGATGTGGAAGATCCTCCAGGTGCCCTGTGTCCCACAGATGGTGACGGTGTATTTCCCCCACCTACTTGTGCATCTGCTCTTCCAAGTGTTCTTCAGCACTCTGGATATGCCAGAGGAGGTCGATACCTTCTGGAAGGGATGCCAGCAGCAATACGGCCTTGCCACCAGCCCCAACAGGTACTCCATCCCACTCCTCTGTCCCTGCCACATCCCTGGGCAGGAGCCAGTGCTCCCAGTGTTACCTGGGCTTTGCTCTGCACGCAGGTTTGCAGTGCGGACCCTGAAGTCCCTGCTCTGCCAAATGGAGCACGAGGATGTGGTGCTGGCAATGGAACGCAAGCGTGGCTGGGACACGCTGCTGTGTGCTGACACCCACCACTATGCCGTGGGTCTGCTGGCCAGGTGAGACCCCCTTCTCCCCGCTGCCTCTGACATTTGTGCTCTGTGCCCAGGGTGCCCCACACAGTCCCAGTGGTCGTGGGCCAGAGGGCCTTGTCACCGAGGCACAGCCAAGCAGACTGGAAAAGGCTGGCAGAGGAGGGTACCCACAAGGAGCTGCCTCCCAAATAGCCCAGGGCCCCTTGCAGGATGCTGGGGAAAGACCAGACCTCTGTGAGTCTGTCCTGGGAGAGGTTTGTCCCCCGGCCCAAAGTCTTGGTTACTTTTTCTCCTGCCAGGGAGATATCCCGTGTCTCCATCCCCTTGTGCTCCCGGATCGCTCGCTACCTGCTCCAGCTGCTCAGCACACTGGAGCCACGCTGGGAGCTGCCCGCCCTGGCGTTCCTTGTGGAGGTGAGCCTGATGGCCAGCGCTGCCTCGCTCAGCTGCCTCCCAGCTCTCTGCCCTCTCGTAGCTGCACCTGCCTGGGACGGGTGCCCACGCCCTGTGCTGCTGCCTGGGCCCAGCCCTGTGCGGTTCCGGGCTCCTGCCGGCCAGGTCCCCTGTCACTGCCCTGTGCCTTTCAGGTCCTCGAGTGCCTGAACTTGAGTGGAGGCAGTGCTAACAGAGTCCTGCAAATCTTGTCAAGGCACCTGCACAGCAAGTGCAGGGACAGGCGTCGCCTGGCGCTCAGGGCCCTTCTCAAGCTCATTGACAATCCCTCGATGGTGAGAAGAGGGCAGCGGCTGAGGCTGCGCTCGGGAATGCAGTCGCTTGGGCTTTGCTGGGCTTTAGGCACTGGGGCAGCTGCTCCCAGCTCTCCTGCCTCCTGCTTCAGCTGCCCAAGTGCTCCGCAACAGCCCTTTGGCCTCTAGGCCCTGCGGCAGCAGGATGGCGTTTCACAAACTTGTGTTCCGCACAGAGTGAAAAAATGGGGAGCCTGACTGAAAGTCTTGTGGAGCTCCTGTGCGACGCAGATGGAGAGATAGTTAGCATGACAGTCACGCTCCTCAGCTTTATCTCCCGGGACAAGGACATGCTGATAGGCAGCTCCATTGCACTGCGGCTGGTTGAGGCCCTCCTGCCACTCTTTGACCACGTAAGGCTCGCTGCCTCCAGCCACAGCCACTGGCTGCTGCCCGGACACTTTGTGCCCTGTGGATTTCCAGGCCTGAGCCAAGCTGAGCCCCATGCAGCCGATGCTCAGGTCTTTTTTTCTTCCTTTCATACAGGACAATAGCCAGGTGCAGCTGCTCTCCATCCTGCTCTTCCAAACATTGGTGTCTCTTCCACTGCAAAAGGACAAAAAGGCCCTGAAGACACACGCGCGCCAGAGCCTGCTGCCACTCTTCTTCCACTGCCATGATGAGGATGGGCATGTGGCACAGGTGAGGACTCGTGGGCTGCTGCTGTCCCCCTGGGAGGCGGCTCAGCCGCCTCCTGCCCTGGCGCCTGCTGGGCTGCAGCCTCCTCCAGGCCTTGGCACAGGGACACAGGTCCTGCGCCCTGGGCTGTGGGGCCATCTCCGCGTCTCTGCTGCTCTCCAGGCTTCTCAGGAAACGCTGCTTTGTGTGGCCCAGTTCCTGAAGAGGAGGGATCTGGAAAAAGTGGTGAAGAAGAAGAACCTGTGGAAGTTCACCGAGTGCCTGGTAAGGATGGTCTGGAAGTGCCAGCCTCAGGCTGGAGAATCCCCCTGAGCACGGTGCTCAGTGTGCGGGGCTGGCGGCTGTGCCCCTGCCCGCTGCTGCAGCCAGAGGCGGCGCGGGCTCTGCTCCAGGCTCCTGTGGGCCCGAGCTCACGGCGGTGCGGGCAGGGGAGGCTGGGGCTGGGCGCAGGGAGTGCCCGGTCCAGGGGCTGAGCCCGCGCCAAGCCTTCCCTCCTGCCGCTCTCTCCAGCTGGCAGACGACAGCAGCAGAGGGGCCGAGCACCTGCGCCAGGCCATGCCCTACCTGGAGAGCCCAGAGGAGCCCCTGCGAGAGGCGGCCATCAGGTTCCTGGGTGAGCCGCGAGGCCGGGCTCCCTCCCCGCCCCGCCGCAGCTCGGCCCCAGCCCCGCCTGCTGCCCCGGCAGCGCCATCCGGGCCCGGCGGGGTGGAGCCCCGGCTGGCCTGGGCGCTGCTGCCGCCCTCTCGCAGCCGTGCCCTTGGGCGGCAGCGTGCGGCAAGGGCCCGGCTGAGCCCTGCCGGGCCAGGAGGCCGTGTGGCCACAGGGCTGGCAGCGCCGCTGGCAGGGAGCTGTGCCGCTGGGCCGTGACGGGCTGTGTGTTGGCAGGGATGGCCGGGCGGCAGCTGAGGGGGAAGAAGGAAGAGCTCCAGCTCATCTGTGAGGGTGAGTGAGGGCAGCGGGCTGTCAGCGGGGGCTGGCGGGGGAGCTGCAAGCCGTGCCCCGGCTGCGCAGGGCTCTGCTCCCTGTGCGGACGAGGGGCGGCGTGGGCAGAGCACACGGAGATTTCAGGGCCACCTGGGGGATTTGTGGCCAGCAGCTTCGGGCTGATCCCATTTGTCCCTTATTCCCTGCTGGCCATGGCCGGAGCCGGCTGGGATGGCCCTGGCAGGGAGGTCTCCTCGGGTCCCCTCAGATCCGGGATCTGACCATGGCTCTGTTGCTCTCTCTTTCAGCCCTTGAAGGCACGGCAAATGACATCAGCGTTGCCGTTGGAAGCCTGGCAATTCAAACGTTGTACATCCTCCAGGCAGTAGAGAGAGCTGGATATTCCATCTTGGACAGCCTGCATGATCAGCTCCACAGGGCATGGAGGACACGGCCTCGTCTCTTGGGGCTCGGCTGGCTGCGCTGCTGGAGCTGTGCAGAGTGCTGATCCCAGAGGCTCTGTCTGCTGGGGCCACCTGAGCCAGCAGGAGTGTTTCATTTCTTCAAGATTGTTCTTTCATTCTTTTGGCTTTTCTTTACCATTTAAATATAGGATGTGTTATAATAGACAGACTCCCAGGATCTTTCTTTTGCTGCCCAGGCTCTGCAGGGCATAGGGGAAGAGGGAGCAAAGGGTGCCTGGGCTCAGCAAGCTGCCCAGGCACGTGCAGGCTTGCAGGGAAAATGGCCAGAAGCCCCTTGGCCTTTGGTGGTTCTGCTGAAGCCTTTGTGCTGCCAACAGAGCCGGTGGGCAGGGGCCGGAGTTCCAGGGATCCCTGTGAGACCGGTGCCTGGAGATGGCCACAAGCCCTGTCCCAGGCAGGAACCGCCATCTGTGTCCTCCTGCCCGTGTGTTGCTGGCTGCATTGCTGAGGGCTCCGAGGTGCCTCTGGATGGGGCTCCTCGGGAGCTCCTGTGGGGCTGCGGCGCTGCTGCCGGGCAGGTTGGCCGGGCTGAGGGAGACCCTGAGGGGATGGGGCCACCAAGGGATGAGGGGCTGCGAAAGCCCTGACAGGACAAGGCAGTGGGAAGGCACGGGGGGGATGTGGGAGGCAGTGGGTACGCGTTGGCTTGAGGAGGAAAGTGGATTGGAGCCAAAGAGACCACTCAGCCCGATGTTCATGGGGCAAACAGAGAGGGTTTGTGCTCAAGCCCTTCCTTCTAAGGGGCCTTTGAAAAAGCCAGTCTGGATAATTTCACTGGTCTGACCTCTGCGCCCCTTCAGATTCTGGCCTGTGAAATGCCTGCAGCCTTGGGAGAGATGTGATGGGCGAGGCCCCTGTCAGTCAAAGCAGGGGCTGGTCCATTCACCCAGTACAAGGCAGCCTGCACTGTGACACACGGCAACAGAGTGCCAGGCACAGCTGCGGGTGCTCCCCATGAACCTCAGCTCTGGGACCACTGTCTGCCCCAAGCTTTAGGGCTGCAGTGGGAGCCCGGCTGGTCTCTGCCCTGGGGCCATCCTGCAGGGACAGCTGCAAACAGGGAGCATTCCCTTGCCACCAAGAGCCAAGCCAGGGCTGCAGGGCAGCTGCTCCTGCCCGGACGGCACTGTTGGGTGCTGCGCTCTGGGGCTGGGGCTCCCCGCACAGGGGACTGGACTGGTGTGCCAGAGGAGACAGAGAAGCTGCAGCTTCAGCCTAACTGAGGTGGGTGCATGGGCTGGGAAGAGTGGGGAGGCCCAAGGGGATTCACAGAGCTCATCCTGCTGAAAGGACAAGGAAAAGGGAGTGGGAGCTCAGCAGTGAGGAGAGTTGAGGGCTGGAGAGCAGCTCTGAATGCCAGTAAAATCCAACCAGACCTCTGAGACATTGCTGATCCTCAGCCAGTGACAGGATGAGTCCCTAAGCTGGGGGCTCGACCTTCCTCGTGGTGAGGGGCATCAAGGAAGGCAGAAGTGTGATGGAGACTGCCACGGGCTGGGAACTCACTGGGGGAAAAGAGGGAGCAGTTGGGAAGTAAAATGCAGGTGGGGGAGAGAACTGTTCAGAGAAGGGCTGAGCTACAGCTTGAGCAAGCTGCAAAATGTCATTTGGGGTCATCCCAGATTGATTTCATCTCAGAAAAGTATTGAACAAGTTTAATTTTTGGGTGGTGGCATGTTTTCCCTTGGAGGTGTACACTCTGCAAACTTGAGCTGTGTTGCTGAAACGCTCAAGCAAGTCTGTGCTGCAGGTCACACCATTTCTTCTTTGGTTGATTGGGGCCCGGTGCTGAGCCCAGCAGAGCCCTGGCAGAGCCCGGAGCAGCCTCAGCACCCGCAGAGCCCGGCTGCAAGGAGAGAAACCAGAAAGTGCCCCTCAGCTGAAGGCTCCTGTCCCCTTGTCCCAGCCGCCCGCAGTGCCCAGGCCATGCTGGCCGTGCCCAGAGCGGTGCCCAGAGCTGCCCATCACTGCTGCCTTTGGCAGCAGAGCAGGAGGGCAGGACATGTGCCCAGCCTGCAGCCAGCCACGGCACATCCAGCCCTCAGCAGCTGCCCAGAGCAGGATGCTCCTGTGCTTGCTGCCATCTCCCCAAAGCTCTGATCCCACCATGCCAAGCAGACGGGACCCACCTGACGCCATCCACCGCTGGAAGAAAAGCTGGTCCCAAACGATGTCCTCAGCCTTCTCCAAGGGCACGGCCCATCCACGCCGCAGCTGCTCCCAAGCACTTCCCCATCCAGACTGGACCCCACCTAGAATGCTTCCTCTAGAAAAACACACAACAAATTATTGAAAGTAGATTACAGACAAAAAGGGGAAACAAGAAAAAAGGTCAAAAATCATATCTCTGTCAGGGGCTTGAGGAAGGCCCAACCCCTGCATGCCAGGGAAAAACCCACCCACGGGTGAAGGAAGCCCAGGCTTTCTCCCTTCCCCTGCACTGCCCCCCAAAATAAGAGTGATCCCAAAGCAAACAAGGGCAGGGGAGCAGCCCAAGCCCTTCCTTGCCTGCAAAGCAAAGCAGCCCCTGCACAGGTTCTGGAGTCCCACCTCTGCTCCCACCATGAAGGTTGGTTTGTGTCGGGCTGGCTGCCCCAGCCCCAGCCCCAGCCCGGGGCACGGTGGGTTGTGGGGGCTGTTGGCAGGGCCAGGAGCCCACTCCCATTTCGTACCCACCCCAGCCCATGCCCCGAGCCCTGCCAAAAGCAGCTGGGCAGCCAACTGAAGGATCCCAGCAAAAGGGGAACCTTCTGTTCCCGGCCAGGCTGTGCAATGCCCAAATCTGGGAGCATCCCCTGTGTGTGGACTCATCTGCAAATTCCCTGTGGAGCCTGGCTTTGGAGAAGGTGCCAGAATCAAAGTGACGTCATCTTCAGCCTGCCGGTGACCAGGTGGAGCAAGAGGTTGTCATCCTTGATGTTGTCCTCGCTGTCTCCAGCAGCAGCAGCCCCACCTGCTACAGCTTCTCCAGGGGCTCCTTCTCCTTCCCTGGGGCTGAGACCAGGCTGTCAGGGTTCTGCCCAGGGCCCCAGCTGTCAGGGAACCAAGGACAAGCAAAACCAGCTCAGATGGCGGCCACCAGTGCTGGGCAGAGCAGCTCCGCTCCAGCACAAGGGCTGCGTGTTCCCATCTGATGACCCCTGGGCAGTGACACAGGCAGCACAAAAAAGTCTGGGTTCCTGTGCTTCTGATTGCCAATGCGTGTGTGGGGCTGTAACTTACCAGGGCCTTGCATCAAAGTGTGCCTGTGGCTCTCTCCCTTCTTCTAGGGCAGATGAACTTCCTGCATCCAGGGATCACACAACAGCTCTTCTAAGGAAGGCCTTTCCATGTCCAGCATGGATAAACACCTCCTGATCAGATCTTGGCACTCTGGGCAGAGAAACCAGAACCCGCCGGTCAGTTGGAGAAGGCTCCTGTTGGCTTTGCCCCACTATTCCCGTGCCCAGGCCATGCTGGATGTGCTCAGAGCTGGGCCTAAACTTTCCCATCAATTCCCTGTTTTGGAGGAGAGCAGGAGAGCAGGACATGTGCCCCCTCCTCAGCAGCTGCCAGAGCGGGATGCTCACGAGCTGCTGCTGTCTCCCAGCACTGGTATTGCCCCTGTGGCCAGAGATGAGGATCCACCTTGAGAGAGCCGTTGTGGCAGCGAGAGCTGATGGTCCCAGCTGATGTTCTGGCAGCCCCTGAAAGGGTGCTCCCCGCAGACCATCTGGTGCAGCACGATGCCCAGGGACCAGACAGTAGCTGGCTTGCCGTAGTACCAGCCAAAATGCATCCATTCCGGGGGGCTGTATGACCGTGTTCCTATGGAATAGAGATGGGCTTCAGCAGGGGGATGCTGCTGCTCCCAGAGCCTGGCCCCAGCATCCCTGGGCATGCGGGGGCTGCCCCAGTGGCACACGGGGTGACCGTTGCCCTCTGGCCAGCACCTGGGACTTGTGTACAGACTTGGGGTTGGAAAAGAAGCCACTGGTCTTGAAAGAGGGCAGCTGAAGCCCTGGCAAGGCCCAAGTATGACAAGGAAAAACCCACTCAGTGCTGGGGAAAACCATGCCTTCATCCTCCCTGCCTGCATTGCCCCAAGAAACATTATGAATCCAAAGCAAACCCGGTGAGTGGAGCAGTCCAAGCCCTTTCTCACCTGCACACCAAACCGGCTGGGGCACAGGTTCTGGCCCCCCCTCTCTGCTACCCCCACCCACGGGTGTTTTTGTTGGGCTGGCTGCCCCAGCCCCAGCCCCAGCCCTGGGCAGAGTGGTGGGCAAAGGCTGCCAGCAGGGCTGGAAGCTGGCTCCCCACCCAGCCCTGCTGAAACGCAACTCGGCTGAAATCTCAGTGCCATCAAGGGCAGCAAAAGGGACAATCCCCGATGCCACAGCCAGCTTGGGCTAGGAGATGTTGGGCCGTGAGATGCTGGGACCGGGAGCACAGCCCTGTGTGGACTCACCTGCAAAGTGAGTGTAGGCTGTGTCTTGCAGGTAGGTGCCACAGCCAAAGTCGATCAATTTAGCCTCCCCAGTGGCCAGGTCAACCAGGATGTTCCCTGGTTTGATGTCCCTGTGGAGGACCCCGCAGCTGGTGCAGTGCCGCACGGCCTCCAGCACCTGGCGGAACAGCTCCCGTGCCACCTCCTCGGACAGGAACCCCCGTGCCCGAATGAAATGGCGCAGGTCCTGAGACCGCTTTGGGCGCTCCAGCACCATCAAGATGTCGTTGGGGAGCTCAAGCCACTCCAGCAGCTGGACGACACCGGGGAAGCCAGTGGACACCTTGGCCAGCAGCACCACCTCCAGGGGTGCGCTGGTGCCGTCGGGCTGCGGGAGGAGCGCGATGCCGTCAGTGGGGCTGAGGCCGTGCCGGGGCTCGGGAAGCCCTCGCCCAGCCCGGGACGCTCTGCGCCCTGCGCTGGCCCCACGCTCGCTCTCCCTCGAGGCGTCCCGGCGGCTTCCACCCTGCCGGGCCCCGGCTCATCCCCGCCCGGCACGCCCCGGCTTCTGCCGCTGGCCCCGCGCACTCACCAGCTCGCCCCAGTGCAGGACGCGGTTCTGTGGCACCCTTTTGATGGCCACCTGCAAGCCAAGAGAAGCAGCGGGCTCAGCTCGCCGCCCGCCCTGCCCAGCCCCATCCTCCTCCTCCTCCTCCTCCTCCTCCTCCTCCTGTTCCTCCTCCGCCCCCTCCTCCTGCTCCCGCCGCCGTCCCCGCCGCTCACCGGGGCGCCGTCCGAGAGCCGCGTGGCCGCGAAGACGCTGCCGAAGCCGCCGCGGCCCAGCAGCGAACCCAGCCGGTACTGCTCCTTCAGGCCCTGCTGCGCCTTCCCTGCCGGCGGGACGCGGCTGTCAGCGCTCGGCCCGGGGCCAGGAGCGGCCCCCGAGCGCCCCTCAAGCGCCCCGGGCCGGCCATCCCCAGGCGTTCGCTCCTGGCAACGGGACAGCGGCGGCTCGGGGCCGGCGGCCGCGCTGCCGAGCGGCGGAGCTCGGGCCGGGGAAGCCGCAGCGGAGGCGACGGCAGCGGCCGCGCCGCCTGTGTCCTCCGCGGGGCCCGGGAGGAGCCGGCGCCGGGGCCGGGGCCGGGGCCGGGGCCGGGGCCGGGGCCGGGGCCGGGCTCGGGCCAGGCGGAGCCAAAGGGAGGCGATGCCGCCCCAGCCCCAGGCACTGATGCCCGCCCAGCAGCGCCAGCGCCAGCACGGCCAGAGCCGGGCGGGGGCGAGACGGCGGCGGGACGGCCGGGGCCGGGGACGGGACAGCCCCGCCCGGGGCCGGGGGCGGGCCGGGGGCATGGCCCGGCCGGGCATGGGGAGAGAGAGACCGAGAGAGGAGGGGACAGCGGGAACGGGAGAGCGGGAGAGGCTGCGGGACAGCGGGAGAGGGAGAGGAGGAGCAAGAGGGACTCCACAAAGTTGCTGCTTTCGCTGCTCTGTCTGCTGCTGCTGCTGCTGCTGCCGCTGCTGCCGCTGCAACTGAAGCTCCGGGGCCGTTTGTCCCCGTGTCCGTTTGTCCGTTGCCCGCTCGCCCCCGCGCCCAGCCCCGCGCTCCCCGGGGGCAGCCCCTGAGCCTGTCCAAACACGGGAACTTTGCGCTGTTCAGGCCAGACCCAGAGTCTGGACTCCTGCACAGGGGCACAGGGATCCCCTCAGTCGCTGCTGTGCATTGTCCCTGCTGAGGATCAAACCCTGTCGGGGCACATTCCCTGAATGCAGAATTTGTACCTGACCCAAGCACTGCATTTAGTTTACAGCATTGCTTTCCAAGAAAACCAGGGGAAGGCACACTGTGTCTAGCTCATGGTATTTGCCAGTGTCTAGACCTTGCCATGTCATGGATCTTAGAGGTGAGATGCATTTGGAATTCATGGCATAGAGAAGTAGTGCAAGATGGAAAAGGGGAGCATGAAAATAAATAGAGAAAAACATCTTGGATTGTTTCTTTCCATTTTCATTTCATTTCCTAAAAGCTGTTTCAGTTTTCCCGGACTCTACTCCTGGGAGTCCTGTTTGCTCTTTCCAAGAACTTTTCCTGGGGAATGAGGTGCAGCTTCTGTCACAAGATGTGCCACCAACTGCAGCTTCTCTTGACTTTCCACACTGTGTGTGCAGCACAACTTTTGCAGCAAAGCAGGACAAATGTTTGCGAAACTTGACAGCTTGTTCTTTCTCTTCCTTGTGGGCTGGGGAGCTGTGCCAATTCCTCAACGCGAGTCCACCCCAGCCAGGCCAGAACTCCTGTCAGGGGTCTGCAGGGTCCTTGTGACGGCCGTGAGGCAAATGAAGGAAAGTTTGGACCGTCTCTTACAGGGGGATGGCATGACGTGGGTCCCGTCTGCTTGGCATGGTGGGATCAGAGCTTTGGGGAGATGGCAGCGAGCACAGGAGCATCCTGCTCTGGGCAGCTGCTGAGGGCTGGATGTGCCGTGGCTGGCTGCAGGCTGGGCACATGTCCTGCCCTCCTGCTCTGCTGCCAAAGGCAGCAGTGATGGGGCAGCTCTGGGCACCGCTCTGGGCACAGCCAGCATGGCCTGGGCACCGCGGGCGGCTGGGACAAGGGGACAGGAGCCTTCAGCTGAGGGGCGCTTTCTGGTTTCTCTCCTTGCAGCCGGGCTCTGCGGGTGCTGAGGCTGCTCTGGGCTCTGCCAGGGCTCTGCTGGGCTCAGCCCTGGGCACAGCTGGGCTGGCTCTGCCCTCACATTGCTCTGACAGCTTTGCATCAGACGAGCCCCTTCTGAGCACAGCCCTGAGCTTTCTGCTTTGGCAGGTGAGCGAGACTCTCCTGCAGGCCAGGAGATTGCGCTTGGGGACACACATCCCATTGGCAAGGACCAAACTCTCCACAGTCCCAGCTGAATGCCTGCATCTCCCCAGGATGTTTTGTCTGTCCCACTCTCCATTCCTTTTTGGCTGGAATGGTGCAGTTGCACTTTCTTCCTCCTCTAGAAGTGCTATGAGTGGGCCAAACCTGGCGAGTGGGCCGTGTTCCTGAGGCAGTGCAGGCTGGAGCTGATGGATGGAGAATTGCCCTTCCCACTTCCAAACCAGAGCAAAAAGCTCTAAGTGGGACTTTGTGTCTTTAAGAAACCCCTGACAGTTTCAAAGGGAATGTGCAGCTCATTCATAGGGTGAGAAGGAAGGGCATCTTCTGAAGGGTTTGTGATTTGATAGAGTTTAGATTCCCAGTCCTGCTTGGAGCTGGAAGGGCACAAAGCAATTTCCTCTTGCTTCAACCACAATTTAAAATAACAATGTTGGAAACAAACCCCTAAAACTTTTAAAAAGTCTGCTGAGGTCAGTTAGATGGATCCATGCCATCAGCTCATTCATAAAGTAAATAACTGAGTTCTCCTTTTCATAAGATCAGTTACCACTTAATCCTAAGCTAAAGAAGTTTTTTCACAACACACTTAGGTTTTGTTTTTATCTTTCACATTTATATAGTTTTTTATTGCTTTTGCTTTTTTTTTTTTTTTTTTCCTTTAAATAGAAAACATGTCCTATAAAAGGAGTGTCCTTTGCTCCTGGTTCCCGTGGGGAGCAGCTCCCTTCAACCTGGCTGAGCTGCTCAGGCAGAGCCCGGCAGCTCCTGGCCCTGCAGGGCTGAGGCTTTTCCCCGTTGCTGGGCACAGACTGATGGAGCAGCACTGCTGAACACGGGCACACAGAGGGACCAGCAGCAGCTGCCTTTGGCCACCTGAGGCTCCAAGGCCCAAACTCGGAGCAGACAGGGCTGGAAGAGACTCGCAGGCTCCCCGCTGGCTCTGCTGCCCCCCTTGTGCCCGGCCCAGATCTGGGTGAGGCAGGGGGAGAACAAGGGGCAGCTCCCTCCCAGCCCCAGCCCAGGGACCCCTCTGGCCCCGGGGCTTGGGGCACTGTCAGCACCCGCTGCTGCAGCCACTGCTCCTGCTGGCCCTGACAGCAGCACCCAAACTGGGGCTGATCCCCAGGGAGCAGCAGCAGGGCCTGGATCTGACCCCTGACTCTGGGGCAGGGCTGGACAAATGACCCCCCAGCAGCAGCAGCACATGGAGCTGACTTTCAGCAGAGCCCCTGCCACTCTTCCCTCCCCTGTGCAGCGGTGTCACAGCAGCCTGAGGCACCTGGGAGCCCCCAGGGCCAGCAGGGACTTGAGGTGGCAGCCCTGGGCTCCTGGAGGTTGTTCAAGGAACGGAGCTGGGGACAGCTGTCCATGGGGAGCTTCCAGATGGAAAAGGCTGCTGTGCCCAGGCAGCTCCAAGGGCAGAGAAAGGAGGGTCTCGCCCACTGGATCTGTGCCAGTCCCACAGTCCTGGGCAGCAGCCACCGAGCCCTGGGGGAGCAGAGGGCACAGCAAGAGGGACAAAAGCAGGCAAGGTCAGAGACTGGAGAGAGCCAGAGCGGGGAGCAGGAACAGCTGCTCCATTGCACTCTTGGAGAAAGCTCTGGGCTGGTTCAAAGCGCTGAAAGCGTGAAGGGCAGAGAGGAGGCCACAGCAAACAATGCTCCTGTTTCCACAGCCTCCCCTCTCCGTGTCCCAGAAGGAATTGGATGGACTGTGTTCTTCTCTCCGACTCATCTGGTTCAGCATGAGCAGCTGAGCACCAGGAGCTGAAGGGGCTGAAGCCTCAGGCCTCAAGGGATGAGCAAGAAGAAACTTTCTGAGCAATTTAATGCTGCTAACATGGAGCTGGCTGAATGCAGCAGATGGAATCATGGAATTATAGAATCCTTTCTGTTGGGAAAGTCCTCTGAGCTCATCCAGTCCAGCCGGTCACGCAGCACTGTCAAGCCCAGCACTAAACCACGTCCCTGAAGTGCCAAGGCCTGGACAACAGCCCTGAGTGAGGCCTGAACAACAGGCCCTGAGCCAAAGGTGGCCTCTGGAGGAACCTTCCAGCCAAAGGTTGTCTTTGTATCTGCTCATTAATGAAATATGCATGGTCATTAGTGCTGTGATAGATGTACCCACTCATTAGTGAAACATGTATTGAACTTTCTGTGTTTAGAAGCAGGACAAGGCCATGAAATCTGGCATCTGGCCTTGTCTGGGGCTGTATGGTCAAAGTCACCTCCCTTGGTTCCTCTTGGGCCCTGGCCAGGCTTTGGGAGGAACCCAAGAGGAGAATGAAACCAGGTGTTCCCACACCAGAAGTGCTGTCAGTTTGTTCATTCGGCACTGTCAGAGCTGGGCCCTCTCACAGCGAGGCTGGAGCCTCACCTGTGGCTGGAGGCACCTGCAGGAATTGCCAGAGTCCGGGAGTGGCTCTGCAGCCCTTAGCTGTGACAGCTTCCCCAGCTGCTGTGTGGATCTGGGGGAAGGTAAAGCCTGAGGGTTAACTGGGGCTGGATCTTTCTTAATCACTGCTGCAATCTTTGGTGGTGATGGCTGGGTGCATTGCTCAGCTGCTCCTTTTGTGATTCCTTGCTGCTTTGAGCTACAGTAACTGATACTGATTCCTTCAGTTGGTGTCTGTGTCTTTGGTGCTGACCCTGCCCACTGGTAAAACAAAAGTGGCACAGTCTGGCCAGATCACAACAAAATGTCACTTTTTAAATGTAGATGTGAGGAATCAGTCCCATCAGGAATTCCCAGATGGGAAGCCCTTCCCTGGAGTTCCCTGGCTCTGGAGTGGGCTGAGGTCAGAGCACCGTGTGAGCAGTGGGGCAGTCGGTTAAAAGAGGCTGAACCCCTGGATGTCTTAAAATGCATCCAAAAATTGCATATGGGAAAAGGAAAAGATCTTGTGGGTTTGGGAAGACGGAGATGGATTTTGTTAACAGCACATTGGAAACAGCACCAACAGAAGGAAAAACTGTTGTTAGAATACTCCCACATGGAGTGACAGAAGAAGGTTTAAATCATGAACTCAGGTTCATTTGTTCAAATGATATAATAATAATAATAGCTATATATAATATAACCCAATTATCTGTATTGATATCTGTATAATTTAAAATTGATAATGTGAAATAATGCTGACAATACTAATTTGACAGCTTTGACTGCTCCCTGTGACACTGAATACCCCACAGAAAAGGACTGGCCAAGACCCAGCTGTCAGTGGTAAACTTTGTGAATTGTGTACAATGAAGAAAGGAGGAAGGGATGAAATTGGCTGTTTTTATAGGATTTGCTGATACTGTGATGCAGAATGCTTTTTCTATTACTGTGAGAAATAAAGTGATTAAGACTGCTGGGTTTTTCATGTCCCAGACAATCCCCAAGCTGCAGGATTGGTTGAACGGGTGAAGGGATTGCTAAAAGAGCAGTTGACAAAAGCAGGAGATGGGAACCTGTCCCCATGGAGAAGCCATCTCCCAGAGGTGCTCCATGCCCTTAGCAATGGCCCCCTGGGGAAATGGAAACCCCCTGGCTGTGCACAGCTGCTCCCAATTTGCAAATACAGCCATGGACAGTGAGACTTGGACTGCCTGGGAAATTGTTCTGGCTGTGATGGCCCTGGCAGGGCCAGCCCAGAGGCTGCAGGGCTGGACCTTCATGCATTGGAATTAGTTAGGATAAATCAGAAGCAAATGAGAGTTAACAAGACAGGAACAGGAATCCAGATTCCTCCAGGACACTTAGGTTCCATAACTGTTCACTGGAGCTTGGCCTTGCAAAGTGCTCATGTCATGAGAGGAGGAACTGATGCAGATTTTCAAGGAGAAATTGAAGGAAATTGGTTAAACAATAGTGAACAAGATTGGATTATTCAAACCCACGACAGGGTAGCACAATTATTGATATTGTCAGTTTTAAAAACAATTGGGAAAAAGGAGATCCACCTCAAATCACTGCTGTTGGTGGAGATAAAGGGTTTGGATCCAACAGTGCGAATAAAGGAGCCAGAGTGTGGGTCCAGAGGCCAAAAGGCCCTCCTGAGGCAGCTGAAGGGACAGCTCCTGGGAAAGACAGGACAGTTTGAATCCTGAAACCTGGGTAGGAACGATGGGAATGTGTCCCTGCAGCCAAGTGCTCTGTGTGAGAACAAGTAGATATTACAGGAGATTGTTTTACACATCCTGCCAGATCAAATCTCTCTGTTTGCCCCAATGGACAAGCAAAGGACCTCGGGGGCATTATTCTGGAATTAAAAAGGTGCCAGCTTCATGGACAACAGAATTATTGTCCTTATCCTGCATGAGATAGAGGAAAAAGAATGATTAACCTTGTCACTGAAGTACTGCTGATATCTGTAAGTTGTACGTTGAGAGTCAGCCAGAATCTTTGCCACAAACACCTCTAGAGGTTCACCAAGGATTAGTCATGGAAACTGTTTTGAAAATTTAAAGCTCAAAGTAGCCAAAGTACTCAATGTCACTGATGGCTGGGTGTGTTCTCAGCTGCAGTTGGGAGGAATGGGGTTCCCTTAGAGGGCCCACCCTGTGGGGTGGCCAGAACTCTGTCCATGGGCTCTGCCTGGTAATGGAGTCAGAGCAGGGACAGTTACAGAAAACTGCTGTGGAACACAGGGATACAAGGATCAGTTTGACAGGATTCACTAGGATTTCCCTTCCGGAGAAACCAAACCCTGTTCTAGTTCTAGAGGCCACGGTGTGAGAGGATTTCTCTGCTTTACCATCACTCCCAATGCCAGTAGAACTCGGAGTGCTGGAGCTGGTCAGTGTCAGTGTCACACCACTCCCAGCTGCAGGGCCACCATTTCGGGTCCTTCAGCAACAACCAGCAGGAAGAGCTGGGGCCAAGAGAACACTTTCCCCCCAGGGAGTGCCGTGGGTTTCAGAAAGCAAAAGGATCTGGTTCACCCTGTGCCCCACGTGCACTGCCTCGTCCTGTGGAGTTTGCATGAATGAGCTAAATCAACTATTAGAAGAAATAGCAGATGCTCCTGTGAAAATATCCAAGAGCACATCCCGTGAGCTCCAACAAACACGAATAGGGCTCTACAGAAGTGCATGGCCTTGGACTATCTGCTTGCTGGCCAAGGAGGAACCTGTGCTACCATGGGACAGGAATGTTGCAGGAATGTCTATAAGTGCTGGGTTTGAGGTCCAACAATCAGGAATGGCCTCAATAGAACAATCAGTAGAAGAGTGGCAGCAAGAAGAAAATTCTTCATGGTGGGGTTGGCTTCTAAGTTGGAGGCTGCTGTGAAATGAATTCATGCAGTCACTGTGATCCTTGCAGTGTGAGCACTTGGTGTGTTATGATTCTGTATTGGAGTTGTTGTGACACTTCATGCTGGAAATGGAGACTTGTCTAAAAAGAGACACAGTCTCAAGAAAAAAAGGGGCATTTGATAAAGAAGAGAGAATAGCATCTAACTAGGCATGTTTTAAAAGGAATCAAATGATAGCTCTGAGTAATGAATTTGAACAGCACTTAATTGAAGAAGAAGAGGCACTGCCTTTATGCATAACACCTAAATCTAAGCTCTGTTATCCAAAGAGTTGTTATGAACCTTGTACCTCCTCTATAGATCAAAGCACTGATTGAAGTTCCAAGGCCTGAGCACCAGGCCCTGACTGAGGCCTGAAGGACAGGCCCTGGGCCAAAGCTGAGCTCCACATGAACCTTCAAACCAAATGCTATATTTGTGCCCGCTCATTAACAAAGTCTTATTAGCAATAGGATCTATGTATCTGTTCCTTTCTGAAAGATGTATTTTTCTTCCTGTATTTAGAAGCAGGACAAGGCCCCATCTGGCTTTGTTTGGGGCTGTAGGATCAAAGTCACCTCCCTTGGTTCCTCCTTGAGTCCTGGCCAGGCTTTGGGAGAAAGCAAACGGGAGAATGAAACCACAAGTTCCCACACTAGCAGTGATGTCAGCTTGTTTGTTTAACAGTGTAAAAGCTGGGCCCTCTTACAGAGAGGTTGGATCTGGGGGATGGCAAAGCCTGAGGGTGACTGGGGCTGGATCTTTCTTCATCACTGCAGGCAATCTTGGGTAGTGATGGGTGGGTGCATTGCTGAGCTGCTCCTTTTGTAATACTTTGCTAATGACAATGTGCTTTGCTGAGCTTATCCTTTTGTGATTCTTTGCTGTTTTGCATGATATAAATGACACAATTTCTTAGGTTGGTGTCTGTGTCTTTGTTGCTGACCCTGCTCTCTGGTGAAACATGGCCCCATCCTGCCAAGTGTTACCTGGGATGACAAAAACCCTCACTCCAAATGTCCCCCCTTCCTCCTTGTTCCCCCACTTTATACACAGAGCAGGATGTCCGATGGTCTGGGGTATCCCCGGGCTCAGTTGGGGTCACCTGTGCTGGCTGTGTCCCCTGCCAAGCTCCCCACAGCCCCAGCCCCTCCCCAGCATGGCCGGACGAGGGGCAGGACAGGCCTTGGCTCAGTGGGAGCTCAGCAAGAACAAAACTGAAATGAACAGGGCTAATGCCTTTATTAATGTTCAGCTCTTTATTAAAAAGATCAGCTGGGCAGGGGGCTCGACGCAGAGCTCGCCCCCGCAGTCGTAGCTTTCCCAGGCAGCCGAAAGGAAGGCGGCGTGCAGAGTCGGTCACTGGAGTCCCGAGCAGCAGCTGTCCTTTCTCCTTTCCTTGTGGCACACCGGTGGCCCGAGGATGAGGAGGCGTGGTGTGCAGAGTCTGTTGCTGAAGTCCAGAACAACAGCTGTCCCCGCTCCTTCCATGGTGGCAGCACCAGGGCTCTCTGTCTCTATCTCCCTGCTTCTCAGAGCCTAATATAGTCTGTTCTCTCTTAGGTGATGGCGACGGTTAAAAGCCAGTCAGGGGATGTGTTTCCCTCTTCCTCAGCTAGGGCATTTATCTAGACTCCTCTATTGTGTTCAGTTTTTGATTTATATTCATTTTTATCTCCTAAAAATACTCCCATGATCCTAAGGGGTTTTTATTTGCATGTTAGTCCCAGAATGGCAGCGTGGAGGGGTGGGAGGCCAGGTAGTTTAGAGAAAACAAACAGAGCAATTAGCTAATTAGCATTTCAATATCGGTACTTAGCTAGAGTTAGTTGTTTTCTTTTAGTGTTGCTATGGGAACTAGGAAAGCCCTGCCCGTGTCTCTGGGGAACACCTGGAAACTGTTCATAACAAATCCCTCCTCTACTTCTTTGATCGGGCTTAAGCCCGCATCAACTTACAGTCTTTGGCTTTTGAGGGCTAACTTCTTTTGGCTTTTGTATGCTTTTACTCAGGCCTGAGGGTAATTCTAGTGTTCTTTAGAAACCAAGGTTTTTTTTTTTTTTTAGGGAACTCCTTTGGCTAAAGGACACATAGTCTTATTAAACAATTACCAAGTACTTAAACCTTTTCTATGGTACTTTAACTGAGAAACAGTTATTAACACCTTACTGTATATCAGCCTCTAGCAAGTCTTCTTTAAAGTTAATTTTAAGTCCTCTGGTTTCTTAATTACTGTCCATGCACAAGAGGAGGCGGGTGACACTGTTGGGTCTGGTCTGGCGTCTGGGGGTGGCACTGGTCCTTTAACTCTGGTGACGTGGGTCCAGCCTTTTTCTTGGGTCCGTACCGCAGTGTGTGTGGTGAGTAGTACCTGGAAAGGTCCTTCGAATTTGGGGGTTAATGGAGTGGTAGTGTACCAGGACTTTATCAACACCCAATTCCCAGGACTGATGTGGGCATTGGCGTCCAGAGGGGAAGTTTGGGAGAGATACCCCTTCTTTCGGAGGCCTTCTAGGGATTTTCCTATGACCTCTAAATATTTCTGAGTTGCTGCCTCCCCTTCCAGATAATCTGCTGTACTGAAAGGGGTGATTAAAAAAAAAGGGAGTCCAAACATTATTTCATAGGAAGAGACCCCTATGTCAGACCGAGGTCTGGTTCTGCTGCACAAGAGAGCGAGAAGTAAACACCTGAGCCAATTCATCTTTGTTTCTTCAATTAATTTAGTTAACACATTTTTAAGAGTTCTATTCATCCTTTCCACTCTTCTAGAGCTTTAAGGATGCCATGGGGTGTGCAATCTCCACCTTACCCCCAGGACTTTTGTTACTTGATGTAAAGTTTGAGTGACAAAATGTGTACCTTGGGCTAAGTCAATGTTATTGACTAGCCCATATCGTGGTATGATGTTTTCTAAGATTATTCATGCAACTTCCTGCGCAGTTTCCTTTTTGGTTGGGAAAGCCTCCACCCAGTGAGTGAGGTGATCCACGATCACTAGTAAATGTTTGTACTTTAATTTTCCCATGCAGGATCAACTTTTGGGCTTCTTTTATCAGGATAGCTGCTGCTGCTGCGATTACTTGCAGGCAAGTTGGCCATCCTCTGGCTACTGGGTCTAGTAGTTTTGAGAGGTAGGCTATTGGCTTTTTTTTATCTTTCCCACTTAAATACATTCTTAGGGCTTCTTTGAGCAACTCATTCATGTTCTTTTCTTGCCAGTCCTCTATCTTTTCTGGTTTTTGTCTAATATCGGGTCAGGATTTGGTGGCAAACTAGACCTTTAAGAGGACTTGACCCTCTGGGCTATCTGGGTCTATATTTGAATATAACTGGAATTTTCGTTTTAGTTGGTTAAGCCAAATTGCCGGGGTCTCATCCTTCTCCTGAGTACCATCAAAGGCCAATTTCGTGTTGCTTCCCCTAGGGATACTCTTTGATCCCTCTTATCATGAGGGACCTATAGTCTCTCATGTTTTGCCTACCTTCTTGTTGGCTGGGACTCCAGTTGGGGTCCACCAAGGGCATCCCCTGGTTCCCTGGGGGCCCCAATCCACCCTCTCTTTCCCATATCTTCACCCCTGCTGCTCAGATCATCTGGACCTTTCTCAGAAAGAACAGAATTCTTAGAATAGCTCAGGTCTCCCCAGGTACAAATACTCAGCCCTAGAAACTGGTCCAACTGGCTAGATATTCCAACGGGGTTTTCCACTAAATTTCTTAGCTCTTTCCCAAATCCCCAGACTTCAGAAGCTGCCAAAGGTGCATCCACAAACCTAACTCCCCCAGCTGCTCTACCCATAGGAACCCCTCTAAGGGGAAAGAGCCCCTCCACCCTTGGTGCTTTGGATCGGGTGCTACAATACGGCCCTTTTTCTAAGGCACCAAGCAGGGAAATAGTAGTGGAGAGAGACACTGGAGGCCAGGGGGCATGCCAGGTGATGAACCAACCCTGGGCAAAGGTGGCCTCAGCTCCTAAGTGGGAGGAGGCAAGGAAACTCCAGCTGGAGAAGGGGAAGAGGGAGTTGGGGAGATGGTTGAGGAAACTAAGGGAAGGGACGATGAAACAGAGGTGGGAAAACGGGGGAAAGGAATCAGGGACTTAATAGGAGGGGCTGAAGGACCAACTGGGGAAACTGTTGGGGAAGTAACAGGAGCAGAACGGGACAGGCAATCGAGGGGGTCCCATTCCTTTATTTTTCTAGTCTCCCCCTCTCTATTCCCTTTGTCTTCCTCTCTATTTCTTTGTAACTTGCATATTCTCACAGTCTCATTATTTATCGAATTCTCCAGCCAGCAAGCTGCATGAGATAGTTGTTCTATATCAAGGCCCTCTCAGTTGTGGTTTGTTTTTTTTTTTGGTTTTTTTTTTGTTTTTTTTTTTTGTTTTTTTGGTTTTTTTTTTGGTTTTTTTTTTGTTTTTTTGTTTTTTTGGTTTTTTTTTTTGTGTTGGTTTAACTGATTACACATCCACTGATCTTGGGTTCCATATCACGGCCACTGTCCCTGTAATTCTAACTTTGGCCATACTTCCTATACTGTAATGTATCATCTTACTCTTGTCTAAACCCTTCATAGTCTCCTGAGAATCCCATTAGTCTAACAGTTGCCCCAAGGGGCTGTTAGGTGGAATTCTCTTTGCTTTGGAAGGATTTGCTCCTTTACTATAACCTCTTCCCATTTTCAGGCCTCAAAAACAAAAAAAATATATACCTTAAATGGTGCTTCTATCTAAAATGGAATATACTGACAGGCAGCTAAAGCGCATCTGACCCCTCCCAACTTCGTATTTTGAATCACTTGACTAAACTTAATCACTTTTAACTAAATTCCCCTCGTGGCACTTTACATTGTCTCTTGGCCAGGACAATCATTAGTCATACTCTTATCTATTGTCTTCTGTTCTTTTTCTCTTTGGCCTAAGTTTTGAACTCCTTGATGGACTTTCTAGCCTTGTACCCCTGCTAAGTCCTGCCCAAACTCTTACTTGGCCTTTTGCCTAACCTTCTTACTAGGCTTGGGAAGCTTGGTCTCCCTGCCGAGGTAAGGTCGAACGTCCTGCCGAGCCTTACACTCGAACACTGGCCAAGCCCCCTTGCCTGACTCTCCTACTAGGTTTGGGAAGCTTGGTCTCCCTGCCGAGGTAAGGTCGAACGTCCTGCCGAGCCTTACACTCGAACTCCGGCCAAGCCCCCTTGCCTGACCCTACTAGGCTTGGGAAGCTTGGTCTCCCTGCCGAGGTAAGGTCGAACGTCCTGCCGAGCCTTACACTCGAACTCCGGCCAAGCCCCCTTGCCTGACCCTACAAGGCTTGGGAAGCTTGGTCTCCCTGCCGAGGTAAGGTCGAACGTCCTGCCGAGCCTTACACTCGAACTCCGGCCAAGCCCCCTTGCCTGACCCTACTAGGCTTGGGAAGCTTGGTCTCCCTGCCGAGGTAAGGTCGAACGTCCTGCCGAGCCTTACACTCGAACTCCGGCCAAGCCCCCTTGCCTGACTCTCCTACTAGGCTTGGGAAGCTTGGTCTCCCTGCCGAGGTAAGGTCGAACGTCCTGCCGAGCCTTACACTCGAACTCCGGCCAAGCCCCCTTGCCTGACTCTCCTACTAGGCTTGGGAAGCTTGGTCTCCCTGCCGAGGTAAGGTCGAACGTCCTGCCGAGCCTTACACTCGAACTCCGGCCAAGCCCCCTTGCCTGACCCTACTAGGCTTGGGAAGCTTGGTCTCCCTGCCGAGGTAAGGTCGAACGTCCTGCCGAGGCTTACACTCGGACTCCGGCCAAGCCCCCTTGCCTGACCCTACTAGGCTTGGGAAGCTTGGTCTCCCTGCCGAGGTAAGGTCGAACGTCCTGCCGAGCCTTACACTCGAACTCCGGCCAAGCTCCCTTGCCTGACCTTACTAGGCTTGGGAAGCTTGGTCTCCCTGCCGAGGTAAGGTCGAACGTCCTGCCGAGCCTTACACTCGAACTCCGGCCAAGCCCCCTTGCCTGACTCTCCTACTAGGCTTGGGAAGCTTGGTCTCCCTGCCGAGGTAAGGTCGAACGTCCTGCCGAGCCTTACACTCGAACTCCGGCCAAGCCCCCTTGCCTGACCCTACTAGGCTTGGGAAGCTTGGTCTCCCTGCCGAGGTAAGGTCGAACGTCCTGCCGAGCCTTACACTTGAACTCCGGCCAAGCCCCCTTGCCTGACCCTACTAGGCTTGGGAAGCTTGGTCTCCCTGCCGAGGTAAGGTCGAACGTCCTGCCGAGCCTTACACTCGAACTCCGGCCAAGCCCCCTTGCCTGACCCTACTAGGCTTGGGAAGCTTGGTCTCCCTGCCGAGGTAAGGTCGAACGTCCTGCCGAGCCTTACACTCGAACTCTGGCCAAGCCCCCTTGCCTGACCCTACTAGGCTTGGGAAGCTTGGTCTCCCTGCCGAGGTAAGGTCGAACGTCCTGCCGAGCCTTACACTCGAACTCCGGCCAAGCCCCCTTGCCTGACTCTCCTACTAGGCTTGGGAAGCTTGGTCTCCCTGCCGAGGTAAGGTCGAACGTCCTGCCGAGCCTTACACTCGAACTCCGGCCAAGCTCCCTTGCCTGACCCTACTAGGCTTGGGAAGCTTGGTCTCCCTGCCGAGGTAAGGTCGAACATCCTGCCGAGCCTTACACTCGAACTCCGGCCAAGCCCCCTTGCCTTACTCTCCTACTAGACTTAGCTTCCTTGCCTTCCTGCCTTTCTGCTTACTTGGGTTATTGCCTGCTCTGACGGGGACATCCTGCCCTGCCTTCCAGGGCCATTCCCCTATCTGCTCTGACGGGTACCTCCATCCTTGCCTGCCATGGACATCCTTCCTGCCCTGTTATCCTGTCCTGCCTGCTGGGGACATGCCCTCTGCCTGGCGGGACTTGCTGCTCCTGCTTGCTAGGACATCCCGCCCTACATGCCCTGTTATCCTCTCCTGCCTGGCGGGGACATGCCCTCTGCCCGGTGGGGACATGACGCTCCTTTCTGCTTGGACATCCCACCTGCCCTGTTTTCCTGTCCTGCCTGGCAGGGACATGCCTTTTGCCTGTCGGGGACATGCTTTCTGTCTGCCAGGTACATGCCCTCTACCTGCCAGGTACATGTCACTCCTGCCTGCTAGGACACCCTGCCCTACCTGCCAGGGACATCCCACCTGCCGTCCTATCCCATCCTGCCGGCGCCGGGGACATGTCCTCTAGGACCTCCACATCCCACCTGCCCTGCTGGGGATATTCCCCTTGCCCTGATTGCCAGGGACTTACTTTGCCCATAGGGCACCTCCACACGCTCGGAGGAGGGCCTGCTTTACTTCTAAGGAGACGCCTCAGTCGCTCCTCTATTCCACTCGCTTCCCCCCGTTCCCGGCCGGCCCCTTCGCAGGAGTCCGGAAACGCGGTACTAGCGGGTCCCTCTCACTTCGGGGGTCCGAGCTGCCGGCCCCCGTCTCACTCACTCACTCATTCGCTCGTCTTCCGGTTTTTCTTACCCATCCGATGCTCCTCTGCGTTGCTCGTCTCACGCGGATCCTAGGGTCCGAAGGTAGCCAGCAACTCCCGAGGGTCCCTCGAAGCAGATGGTTGAGCTGTCCAGCTGTCCGGGGGTCCTCTTCGGGCGTGGCTATCCCGGACGAGCCCCCAAATTGAAATGAACAGGGCTAATGCCTTTATTAATGTTCAGCTCTTTATTAAAAAGATCAGCTGGGCAGGGGGCTCGACGCAGAGCTCGCCCCCGCGGTCGTAGCTTTCCCAGGCAGCCGAAAGGAAGGCGGCGTGCAGAGTCGGTCACTGGAGTCCCGAGCAGCAGCTGTCCTTTCTCCTTTCCTTGTGGCACACCGGTGGCCCGAGGATGAGGAGGCGTGGTGTGCAGAGTCTGTTGCTGAAGTCCAGAACAACAGCTGTCCCCGCTCCTTCCATGGTGGCAGCACCAGGGCTCTCTGTCTCTATCTCCCTGCTTCTCAGAGCCTAATATAGTCTGTTCTCTCTTAGGTGATGGCGACGGTTAAAAGCCAGTCAGGGGATGTGTTTCCCTCTTCCTCAGCTAGGGCATTTATCTAGACTCCTCTATTGTGTTCAGTTTTTGATTTATATTCATTTTTATCTCCTAAAAATACTCCCATGATCCTAAGGGGTTTTTATTTGCATGTTAGTCCCAGAATGGCAGCGTGGAGGGGTGGGAGGCCAGGTAGTTTAGAGAAAACAAACAGAGCAATTAGCTAATTAGCATTTCAATATCGGTACTTAGCTAGAGTTAGTTGTTTTCTTTTAGTGTTGCTATGGGAACTAGGAAAGCCCTGCCCGTGTCTCTGGGGAACACCTGGAAACTGTTCATAACAGTTTACAGCATTGCTTTCCAAGAAAACCAGGGGAAGGCACACTGTGTCTAGCTCATGGTATTTGCCAGTGTCTAGACCTTGCCATGTCATGGATCTTAGAGGTGAGATGCATTTGGAATTCATGGCATAGAGAAGTAGTGCAAGATGGAAAAGGGGAGCATGAAAATAAATAGAGAAAAACATCTTGGATTGTTTCTTTCCATTTTCATTTCATTTCCTAAAAGCTGTTTCAGTTTTCCCAGACTCTACTCCTGGGAGTCCTGTTTGCTCTTTCCAAGAACTTTTCCTGGGGAATGAGGTGCAGCTTCTGTCACAAGATGTGCCACCAACTGCAGCTTCTCTTGGCTTTCCACACTGTGTGTGCAGCAGAACTCTTGCAGCAAAGCAGGACAAATGTTTGCGAACCTTGACAGCTTGTTCTTTCTCTTCCTTGTGGGCTGGGCAGCTGTGCCAATTCCTCAACACGTGTCCACCCCAGCCAGGCCAGAACTCCTGTCAGGGGTCTGCAGGGTCCTTGTGACGGCCGTGAGGCAAATGAAGGAAAGTTTGGACCGTCTCTTACAGGGGGATGGCATGACGTGGGTCCCGTCTGCTTGGCATGGTGGGATCAGAGCTTTGGGGAGATGGCAGCGAGCACAGGAGCATCCTGCTCTGGGCAGCTGCTGAGGGCTGGATGTGCCGTGGCTGGCTGCAGGCTGGGCACATGTCCTGCCCTCCTGCTTTGCTGCCAAAGGCAGCAGTGATGGGCAGCTCTGGGCACCGCTCTGGGCACGGCCAGCATGGCCTGGGCACCGCGGGCGGCTGGGACAAGGGGACAGGAGCCTTCAGCTGACGGGCGCTTTCTGGTTTCTCTCCTTGCAGCCGGGCTCTGCGGGTGCTGAGGCTGCTCTGGGCTCTGCCAGGGCTCTGCTGGGCTCAGCCCTGGGCACAGCTGGGCTGGCTCTGCCCTCACATTGCTCTGACAGCTTTGCATCAGATGAGCCCCTTCTGAGCACAGCCCTGAGCTTTCTGCTTTGGCAGGTGAGCGAGACTCTCCTGCAGGCCAGGAGATTGCGCTTGGGGACACACATCCCATTGGCAAGGACCAAACTCTCCACAGTCCCAGCTGAATGCCTGCATCTCCCCAGGATGTTTTGTCTGTCCCACTCTCCATTCCTTTTTGGCTGGAATGGTGCAGTTGCACTTTCTTCCTCCTCTAGAAGTGCCATGAGTGGGCCAAACCTGGCAAGTGGGCCGTGTTCCTGAGGCAGTGCAGGCTGGAGCTGATGGATGGAGAATTGCCCTTCCCACTTCCAAACCAGAGCAAAAAGCTCTAAGTGGGACTTTGTGTCTTTAAGAAACCCCTGACAGTTTCAAAGGGAATGTGCAGCTCATTCACAGGGTGAGAAGGAAGGGCATCTTCTGAAGGGTTTGGGATTTGACAGAGTTTAGATTCCCAGTCCTGCTTGGAGCTGGAAGGGCACAAAGCAATTTCCTCTTGCTTCAACCACAATTTAAAATAACAATGTTGGAAACAAACCCCTAAAACTTTTAAAAAGTCTGCTGAGGTCAGTTAGATGGATCCATGCCATCAGCTCATTCATAAAGTAAATAACTGAGTTCTCTTTTTCATAAGATCAGTTACCACTTAATCCTAAGCTAGAGAAGTTTTTTCACAACACACTTAGGTTTTGTTTTTATCTTTCATATTTATATAGTTTTTTATTGCTTTTTCTTTTTTTTTTTTTTTTTCCTTTAAATAGAAAACATGTCCTATAAAAGGAGTGTCCTTTGTTCCTGGTTCCCGTGGGGAGCAGCTCCCTTCAACCTGGCTGAGCTGCTCAGGCAGAGCCCGGCAGCTCCTGGCCCTGCAGGGCTGAGGCTTTTCCCCGTTGCTGGGCACAGACTGATGGAGCAGCACTGCTGAACACGGGCACACAGAGGGACCAGCAGCAGCTGCCTTTGGCCACCTGAGGCTCCAAGGCCCAAACTCGGAGCAGACAGGGCTGGAAGAGACTCGCAGGCTCCCCGCTGGCTCTGCTGCCCCCCTTGTGCCCGGCCCAGCTCTGGGTGAGGCAGGGGGAGAACAAGGGGCAGCTCCCTCCCAGCCCCAGCCTAGGGAGCCCTCTGGCCCCGGGGCTTGGGGCACTGTCAGCACCCGCTGCTGCAGCCACCGCTCCTGCTGGCCCTGACAGCAGCACCCAAACTGGGGCTGATCCCCAGGGAGCAGCAGCAGGGCCTGGATCTGACCCCTGACTCTGGGGCAGGGCTGGACAAATGACCCCCCAGCAGCAGCAGCACATGGAGCTGACTTTCAGCACAGCCCCTGCCACTCTTCCCTCCCCTGTGCAGCGGTGTCACAGCAGCCTGAGGCACCTGGGAGCCCCCAGGGCCAGCAGGGACTTGAGGTGGCAGCCCTGGGCTCCTGGAGGTTGTTCAAGGAACAGAGCTGGGGACAGCTGTCCATGGGGAGCTTCCAGATGGAAAAGGCTGCTGTGCCCAGGCAGCTCCAAGGGCAGAGAAAGGAGGGTCTCGCCCACTGGATCTGTGCCAGTCCCACAGTCCTGGGCAGCAGCCACCAAGCCCTGGGGGAGCAGAGGGCACAGCAAGAGGGACAAAAGCAGGCAAGGTCAGAGACTGGAGAGAGCCAGACCGGGGAGCAGGAACAGCTGCTCCATTGCACTCTTGGAGAAAGCTCTGGGCTGGTTCAAAGCGCTGAAAGCGTGAAGGGCAGAGAGGAGGCCACAGCAAACAATGCTCCTGTTTCCACAGCCTCCCCTCTCCGTGTCCCAGAAGGAATTGGATGGACTGTGTTCTTCTCTCCGACTCATCTGGTTCAGCATGAGCAGCTGAGCACCAGGAGCTGAAGGAGCTGAAGCCTCAGGCCTCCAGGGATGAACAAGAAGAAACTTTCAGACCAATTTAATGCTGCTAACATGGAGCTGGCTAAATGCAGCAGATGGAATCATGGAATTATAGAATCCTTTCTGTTGGGAAAGTCCTCTGAGCTCATCCAGTCCAGCCGGTCACGCAGCACTGTCAAGCCCAGCACTAAACCACGTCCCTGAAGTGCCAAGGCCTGGACAACAGCCCTGAGTGAGGCCTGAACAACAGGCCCTGAGCCAAAGGTGGCCTCTGGATGAACCTTCCAGCCAAAGGTTGTCTTTGTATCTGCTCATTAATGAAATATGCATGGTCATTAGCGCTGTGATAGATGTATCTACTCATTAGTGAAACATGTATTGACCTTTCTGTATTTAGAAGCAGGACAAGGCCATGAAATCTGACATCTGGCCTTGTCTGGGGCTGTATGGTCAAAGTCACCTCCCTTGGTTCCTCTTGGGCCCTGGCCAGGCTTTGGGAGGAGCCCAAGAGGAGAATGAAACCAGATGTTCCCACACCAGAAATGCTGTCAGTTTGTTCATTCGGCACTGTCAGAGCTGGGCCCTCTCACAGCGAGGCTGGAGCCTCACCTGTGGCTGGAGGCACCTGCAGGAATTGCCAGAGTCCGGGAGTGGCTCTGCAGCCCTTGGCTGTGACAGCTTCCCCAGCTGCTGTGTGGATCTGGGGGATGGTAAAGCCTGAGGGTAACTGGGGCTGGATCTTTCTTAATCACTGCTGCAGTCTTTGGTGGTGATGGCTGGGTGCATTGCTCAGCTGCTCCTTTTGTGATTCTTTGCTGCTTTGAGCTACAGGAACTGATACTGATTCCTTCAGTTGGTGTCTGTGTCTTTGGTGCTGACCCTGCCCACTGGTAAAACAAAACTGGCACAGTCTGGCCAGATGACAACAAAATGTCACTTTTTAAATGTAGATGTGAGGAATCAGTCCCATCAGGAATTCCCAGATGGGAAGCCCTTCCCTGGAGTTCCCTGGCTCTGGAGTGGGCTGAGGTCAGAGCACCGTGTGAGCAGTGGGGCAGTCGGTTAAAAGAGGCTAAACTCCTGGATGTCTTAAAATGCATCCAAAAATTGCATATGGGAAAAGGAAAAGATCTTGTGGGTTTGGGAAGACGGAGATGGATTTTGTTAGCAGCACATTGGAAACAGCACCAACAGAAGGAAAAACTGTTGTTAGAATACTCCCACATGGAGTGACAGAAGAAGGTTTAAATCATGAACTCAGGTTCATTTGTTCAAATGATATAATAATAATAATAATAATAATAATAATAATAATAATAGCTATATATAATATAACCCAATTATCTGTATTCATATCTGTATAATTTAAAACTGATAACGTGAAATAATGCTGACAATACTAATTTGTCAGCTTTGGCTGCTCACTGTGACACTGAATACCCCACAGAAAAGGACTGGCCAAGACCCAGCTGTCAGTGGTAAACTTTGTGAATTGTGTACAATGAAGAAAGGAGGAAGGGATGAAATTGGCTGTTTTTATAGGATTTGCTGATACTGTGATGCAGAATGCTTTTTCTATTACTGTGAGAAATAAAGTGATTAAGGCTGCTGGGTTTTTCATGTCCCAGATAATCCACAAACTGGATTGGTTGAACAGGTGAAGGGGTTGTTAAAAGAGCAGTTGAAAAACCAGCAAATGAGAACCTGTTCTGCTGGAGAAGCCATCTCCTAGAGGTGCTCCATGCCCTTAACAATGGCCCCCTGGGGAAATGGAAACCCCCTGGCTGTGCACGGCTGCTCCCAATTTGCAAATACAGCCATGGACAGTGAGACTTGGACTGCCTGGGAAATTGTTCTGGCTGTGATGGCCCTGGCAGGGCCAGCCCAGAGGCTGCAGGGCTGGACCTTCATGCATTGGAATTAGTTAGGATAAAACAGAAGCAAATGAGAGTTAACAAGACAGGAACAGGAATCCAGATTCCTCCAGGACACTTTGGTTCCATAACTGCTCACTGGAGCTTGGCCTTGCAAAGTGCTCATGTCATGGGAGGAGGAACTGATGCAGATTTTCAAGGAGAAATTGAAGGAAATTGGTTAAACAATAGTGAACAAGATTGGATTATTCAAACCCACGACAGGGTAGCACAATTATTGATATTGTCAGTTTTAAAAACAATTGGGAAAAAGGAGATCCACCTCAAATCACTGCTGTTGGTGGAGATAAAGGGTTTGGATCCAGCAGTGCTAAGAATGGAACCAGAGTGTGGGTCCAGAGGCCAAAAGGCCCTCCCGAGGCAGCTGAAGGGACAGCTCCTGGGAAAGACAGCACTGGTTGAATCCTGAAACCTGGACAGGAACGATGGGAATGTGTCCCTGCAGCCAAGTGCTCTGTGTGAGAACAAGTAGATATTACAGGAGATTGTTTTACACATGCTGCCAGACCAAATCTCTCTGTTTGCCCCAATGGACAAGCAAAGGACCTCGGGGGCATTATTCTGGAATTAAAAAGGTGCCAGCTTCATGGACAACAGAATTATTGTCCTTATCCTGCATGAGATTGAGGAAAAAGAATGATTAACCTTGTCACTGAAGTACTGCTGATATCTGTAAGTTGTAACTTGAGAGTCAGCCAGAATCTTTGCCACAAACACCTCTAGAGGTTCACCAAGGATTAGTCATGGAAACTGTTTTGAAAATTTAAAGCTCAAAGTAGCCAAAGTACTCAATGTCACTGATGGCTGGGTGTGTTCTCAGCTGCAGTTGGGAGGAATGGGGTTCCCTTAGAGGGCCCACCCTGTGGGGTGGCCAGAACTCTGTCCATGGGCTCTGCCTCGTAATGGAGTCAGTGCAGGGACAGTTACAGAAAACTGCTGTGGAACACAGGGATACAAGGATCAGTTTGACAGGATTCACTAGGATTTCCCTTCCGGAGAAACCAAACCCTGTTCTAGTTCTAGAGGCCACGGTGTGAGAGGATTTCTCTGCTTTACCATCACTCCCAATGCCAGTAGAACTCGGAGTGCTGGAGCTGGTCAGTGTCAGTGTCACACCACTCCCAGCTGCAGGGCCACCATTTCGGGTCCTTCAGCAACAACCACCAGGAAGAGCTGGTGCCAAGAGAACACTTTCCCCCCAGGGAGTGCCGTGGGTTTCAGAAAGCAAAAGGATCTGGTTCACCCTGTGCCCCACGTGCACTGCCTCGTCCTGTGGAGTTTGCATGAATGAGCTAAATCAACTATTAGAAGAAATAGCAGATGCTCCTGTGAAAATATCCAAGAGCACATCCCGTGAGCTCCAACAAACACGAATAGGACTCTACAGAACTGCATGGCCTTGGACTATCTGCTTGCTGGCCAAGGAGGAACCTGTGCTACCATGGGACAGGAATGTTGCAGGAATGTCTATAAGTGCTGGGTTTGAGGTCCAACAATCAGGAATGGCCTCAATAGAACAATCAGTAGAAGAGTGGCAGCAAGAAGAAAATTCTTCATGCTGGGATTGGCTTCTAAGTTGGAGGCTGCTGTGAAATGAATTCATGCAGTCACTGTGATCCTTGCAGTGTGAGCACTTGGTGTGTTATGATTCTGTATTGGAGTTGTTGTGACACTTCATGCTGGAAATGGAGACTTGTCTAAAAAGAGACACAGTCTCAAGAAAAAAAGGGGCATTTGATAAAGAAGAGAGAATAGCATCTAACTAGGCATGTTTTAAAAGGAATCAAATGATAGCTCTGAGTAATGAATTTGAACAGCACTTAATTGAAGAAGAAGAGGCACTGCCTTTATGCATAACACCTAAATCTAAGCTCTGTTATCCAAAGAGTTGTTATGAACCTTGTACCTCCTCTATAGATCAAAGCACTGATTGAAGTTCCAAGGCCTGAGCACCAGGCCCTGACTGAGGCCTGAAGGACAGGCCCTGGGCCAAAGCTGAGCTCCACATGAACCTTCAAACCAAATGCTATATTTGTGCCCGCTCATTAACAAAATCTTATTAGCAATAGGATCTATGTATCTGTTCCTTTCTGAAAGATGTATTTTTCTTCCTGTATTTAGAAGCAGGACAAGGCCCCATCTGGCTTTGTTTGGGGCTGTAGGATCAAAGTCACCTCCCTTGGTTCCTCCTTGAGTCCTGGCCAGGCTTTGGGAGAAAGCAAACGGGAGAATGAAACCACAAGTTCCCACACTAGCAGTGATGTCAGCTTGTTTGTTTAACAGTGTAAAAGCTGGGCCCTCTTACAGAGAGGTTGGATCTGGGGGATGGCAAAGCCTGAGGGTGACTGGGGCTGGATCTTTCTTCATCACTGCAGGCAATCTTGGGTAGTGATGGGTGGGTGCATTGCTGAGCTGCTCCTTTTGTAATACTTTGCTAATGACAATGTGCTTTGCTGAGCTTATCCTTTTGTGATTCTTTGCTGTTTTGCATGATATAAATGACACAATTTCTTAGGTTGGTGTCTGTGTCTTTGTTGCTGACCCTGCTCTCTGGTGAAACATGGCCCCATCCTGCCAAGTGTTACCTGGGATGACAAAAACCCTCACTCCAAATGTCCCCCCTTCCTCCTTGTTCCCCCACTTTATACACAGAGCAGGATGTCCGATGGTCTGGGGTATCCCCGGGCTCAGTTGGGGTCACCTGTGCTGGCTGTGTCCCCTGCCAAGCTCCCCACAGCCCCAGCCCCTCCCCAGCATGGCCGGACGAGGGGCAGGACAGGCCTTGGCTCAGGGGGAGCTCAGCAAGAACAAAACCATCTCTGTGTGCTCAGCCCTGTGCTCAGCACCCGGCCCAGCAGTGTCTGAGTGCCAGTGTCTGTGCCATCAGTGCCTGCCAGGGGTTTCCATGGCAACTGCCAGGACAGGTGACCCAGGTGTCACAGCCAGTGAGGGTTGCCATGGAAACAGTGCCCAGCACGGCCCCTTTCTGTCTGGCTGACCTGGCCTTTGGCCCTGGCACTGCCCTTTGCTGCTGGTTCCGCGGCGCCTGAGCGGCCAGCGCGGCACAGGGCAGGTGGCCGTGGCACAAGGCCCCAGCACGGGATCCCCTCTGGCTCTGGGCAGTGAGAGCAGCCCTGAGCAATGTGCTGGCACCGTGGGGTCAGTGCAGTGACCATGGCCACAGCCCCTTGCACTGGCCCAGGGCAGGTTGGCATGATGATCCACCCTCACAGCTGGCCCAGGGCAGCTCTGCAGTGCCCTTCCCCACAGCCTGTCTGCACAGAAGCACTTCCAGGGCTCTCTGCACTTCCCTTTCCTCACTCTTGGGTCACTCCCACACCTCCCAACAACCCACTGGATGCTTTGGAGTTCCAAGCTGCTCTGGCCTCCAGGAGCTGGTCAAATTCTGCCCTGAGCCAACTCTGCATTTGTGTTTATTGCAGAAATTCCTACGTGTCTAAATCATTCCTTGCATGGTTCTGCCTTGGGGAAGGGGAACCACCTTGGAGGCACCTCGGGCTTGGCACAGCCTTGGAGGAGGGTGTCTGTTTTCAGTGGGGAAACTCAGGAGTTTTCTATTGCTTGAAAAAGAAGAAGAAAACCCCTCTTTGGCTGTGCACAGCCACTTCTCTGAGCAAAGCAGATCTCAGGTGAATGAGGAGAGACAGGATGGGCTTGGGGAATGTGGAGCAAAGTTGTCCCCACTGGGTCACATCTCAAGGCACAGCTTCTCTGAGCAGGCCAGACCTCGTTAGGAAAGACTCTGGTTCAATATCAGTCACAGAATGCTGTAGTCATATCTTCTCACAAAAGAACAGGAATAAAATGCATCCTTTATAACAGGAATGTGGCTTTTTTAGAAGCTCTTTGAAACATTTCTCCATAATTGCAGTAGGAAAGCTTACTGATGAACTGCCCTAGGCCAGAGGGAAATCTAGGCACAGCCAAGGTTTGTCAGGACTTGCTTGATCCTAATGAGCCCCGTGATGCATTTGGAGCTGAGCCCTGGAACCTCAGGGCCCGAGAGGAGATTGCACAAACCTTTCCAGGAGTCCAAGTCAGAAGAAAACCCCAAAGTGTCTCAAAGCATAAATGGGATCCACTGAGGTCCATCCCCAACACAGGCTCCTCATGGACTCCTTGGAGGAGAGAATTGGAGGCCAGGATGGCACAAAAACCTCTCAGAGACTCAAAATGGCACAAAAACCTCTCAGTGTGGAAAGGAAAATCCAAAGTACCTTAAAAATCTTGAGTATCTCAAAGCATTAATGAGCCCCACTGAGAGTCAATACAAAGCTCTCAAGGGACTCGTTAAAGCAGATAATTGGGGCCATGATTGCACAAACCTCTCAGAGAGTCTGTATCCAAAGGGAAACACCAAGTCCCTTAAAAGAACTGAAGTACCTTGAAGCATTCATGAGCCCCACTGAGTGCTGTTCCTGACAAAACCTCTCCAGGGACTAATTACATCAGATAATTGGAGGCCACGATTGCACAAAGCTCTCAGAGACTCCAAGGCAAAAGCCAAAGCCAAAGTCCTTTGAAAAACCTGCAGTCCCTGGGAGCATTGTGGAGCCCCCAGGGCCATTCCTGAGCAAGGCTCCCCAGGGACTCCTTCCAGCAGATCCTTGAGGCCACTGGGATGTGGGCTAGGGGGGGATGCTGAGGGCAGGACAAGGGGCTGACAGTGGCCAGCCTGGCTGGGGCTGTGCCAGGAGGCCCCAGTGCCTCAGGACAAGGTGTCTCCTGACAGCCCTCGGTGGCACAGACACTGCTGTGCCCCAGGGCACCCAGACTGGGCTTCTCCTGGGCACTGCCAGCCCTGCCAGGGCCCTTGGCCATGTCCAGCACAGCTTGTCCTGCATGTCCCACAGCTGCTGCTGTGTCCCTGCAGGCTGCACACTCCCATCTCGCTGCCCCCGGCTCTGCCCTGCATTTCCCTTTCTCTTCTCCCTGATATCTAGTGTTGGAACATCTGAGAAGGGTTCAAAGCTGTGCCAGGATGGTTTAGACTGGACAGGAGAAAGGGTTTCTTTACTGAGAGGGTGGTCAAGCACTGGAACAGGCTCCCTGGAGAGGTGGCTGATGCCCCAAGCCTGTCCGTGTTTAAGAGGCATTTGGACAGTGCCCTAATGCCTGCTTTAACTTTTGGTGACCCTGGAGGGGTCGGGCAGTTGGACCAGACCCTCATTCTGGTCTGAACTGCAGATCATTCCCAGCGGGACTATCCTGGTCCAGTCTGTCCCATTCCATAGTCATACCTGTGCACGGATCCCTGCACAGCTGTGCTCGGACACTCGTCTGCTCAGCAGCTTCCCCTGGATTGCAGTCTCACAGCTGAGGCATTTGGGCATCTGAGCCCTGAGCCCACAGCCCCATTCCAGGTGCTGGTGCAGACCAGACACACCCCACACCCCCAGACCCCTAAGTCCAGTCCCTCCGGTCACTCCGTGGCCAGCACCGTTGGCAGGTGGGCTCTATGGTGCCCTCCCCCAACTGCTGCCCTCACACCCCCAGGCTCCCATGCTCAGGCAGAACAGAGATTTGCTCACACAGAGGGAGAATTCAAGTTTAATGAGCAGACAGGACAGACTGCTCTGGTTGGGGTCCTCCCCTCACCTTCCCACAAGTCCTGTGCTATCCAAAACTGCTCCTCCCCTTCATCCCAAAACGTGTCCTACACGCCAGGGCAGCAATCCCCTTAGTCCAAATGGTGACCTGCTCTCAGTGACTTTGGGGTTTCAAAGGTGGACACGAGGGCTGATGGCTGTCCCAGGAAAGGAGCTGGGACAAGGTGTCCATTGCTCAGGAGCTGTAATTTGGATTGCCACTTGCCACTGTTCCGCTGAGCTCTTCTCTGTTTTGGAGATGGGCTCTTAATGAGCTGGGGGCTCTCCAGTGATGGGCCTGGGAGCAGCCAGGGCAGAGAATGAACTGAGTTTCTCCTCCTGCCATTGTTGGTGCCCTGTCTGGGTGTGCAGATGAGTCTCTTATCTCTTAACCTGACACAAGCCGGCAGGAGCATCAGTCTCCTGAGGCAGCCCTGTTTGGAGGCTGCACTCACAGGCACTGGTAGTGTGCAACAGATGACATCAGATTCTTGGGATGGCTTTCCAGAAATGCACCATGGTTAGGGGAAAAGCTTTGTTCTTGCCTTGGCAATGGATTTGTTCAGGGCCAGGATCACAGATTTGTTCCGAAGGCTGTAGATGAATGGATTTAAGAATGGGTACAGGACTGTGTTGAGCAGAGCTACAATTCTGTTGGTCCTCAAGGAAACATCTTCTGCAGGACACGTGTAGAGAGCAATGCAGCTCCCATAGGCAATGGACAAGGTGATGAGATGGGAAGAACACGTAGTCAAAGCTTTCTTCCTCCCAGAGGCTGCTGGAAGATGCAGAACACAGAAAAGGATGCAGGTGTAAAATGCCAGAGTCAAACATAAGGAACCCAGCACGACACACGGTAAGAAGACAGAGTCTATTTTCCAAAGCAGGCTGGTGTCAGAGCAGGACAGTCTGAACAAGGGGGAGTTGTCACAAAGGAAATGGGGGATCTTGGAGCCACAGAAAGACAGCTCCGAGAGGAAGAACAGCTGGTAGCTCAGCAGGGCAAAGCCGAGGACCCAAGCAGCAACAACCAGGTGGACACAGAGCTGAGGCTTCATGATGGCAGCATGGAGCAAAGGTTGGCAGATGGCAACATAGCGGTCAAAGGACAGGACAACGAGCAGGATGAACTCTGTGCAGCCCAGGGCAAAATAGAAATAGTTTTGGGCACAGCAGCTGCTTCGTGAGAGAGTGTTCTGACCAGAGCTCAGCATCACAAACAATTTGATGCTTGTGGAGGATGTAAAGCAGATCTCCAGGAAGGCCAGGTTGCTGATGAAAAAGTACATGGGGCTTTGCAGCTGGTGATCCACACACACGAGGAAAATGATGGTTGCATTCCCCATCACTGTTGTCAGGTACATGAGCAGAAGGACCCAAGAGAAAAATACCTGCAGTCTCGGATCAAGCTCTGGGAAACCCTCTAGGATGAACTCAGTAACTGCTGTTTCATTTTCTGATCCCATGCTGAATTCCAGCTCATCCTGCTGAGACAGGAACATGGCAAAACCAAGTGGGATCATTTCACAGTCTGGACAAACATTTCTATCCTTCCTTCTCTGCTGCTTTCTTTTCCTGCAGTCTTGCTATAGAGCACAGAGATTGTGCTTCAAACAATTCTCACACCCTGATTGTTCTCTTTCCCATTTCAGGTAGAGACCTCAGAGACTTTCTTGTGTTCTTTCTACCTTTTCCAAACACTCCCAAAGAATTCTTTCACCAGAACAGAGGATTCAAAGGAGCTATTGGCTATTTCCCCCCATTCCTGGGAAATTCCCAGCTCACTCAGACCTACTGCAAACATCTGTCACACCCATGCGCCAAACACCTCTCATCTACAGCACAAACACTAAACGCTGAAATTACACCAAATCTGTGCATTGAACTTCCTTGTTTCTGCTTTTCAGTACTTGCCTTTGGACCAGGAGTCCCTGAGGAACTGTTGCTTCCAAAAGAAGCAATCCCAAGTATCTCTTTTGCAACCCTCTGCTTTCTTCCACAGCTTTTTCCTCTCTGTCTCTTCAGGAAAGGAATGGGGAGGGCAGAATAGGGACCAAGTAGAACTTGGATTTTTAGTACTCTAAATGAGGACTGGAATTTATTATGGATCCACACAGAGTGTCACAATCTGAGCTGTCACCTGTCTGCACCAAAATGAACCTGTGCAGAGCAAGGGAAAAGTGCCAGCAAGAGATTTGTAACTTTTGTTTTGTGTGCCAGTTGGTAGTACCCAGCCTCCAAATGTTCTATTGTCTCCACTGGCTACAGAGGGAGCCTCGAGAAAACATATTCTCCTGGGTGCCTGCAGGGGAGTAGATGAAACTCACTTTTCAAGTCTCAAATCCCTGATTAATTAAGTAATTAAGTTACTCTGTTTTGAAACTAAAATACACAGCTAAGAAAAGATGCATGAGAAAAAATATATGCAATAAAGACTGGTGTTCTCCTTTTCAGGTTTTTTGATTTGCTTTTCAACATGGAGAAGAGCAGAGCAGATGACTGTGAAAATAGGATTATTTAAAATGCCAGGAGAGAAGAGGAGAGGGAGGGTCTGAAGCAGTGAAACAAAGCTCTGTTCATGTGCAACCAGAGCACTGAAGTCATCGGTCCCCGGGGTGGCCCAAGGGCTCTCCCATCTCATTGTCCACACAGAGCAGAGGAGAGCCTGGTCTGAGACAGGCCATCAACTTGAAACCAAGTGACTGAGTTCAGTCAAGAGCCCTCAAAATGAACCAACTCTAAAATGAGCAAAAATGAGTCACCTTCAAAATGAACTGTGGGACTGAAATGTTTGGGAGCTCTCCAGGTGGGGACTCGGGGCAGCCCTAGAGATGAGCAGATCCTGCTGTGCCCAGGTTGATTCTTGTGCATAAATGCAGTGATCCCCACCCTGGGTGGAGGCTCTGACTGCTTCAGAGACCCCCCTGTAGCAGCTTCTGCTGCACAGCTGAGTAAAACGGAGCAAATTCCAATTCCATAGGATGCTTCCACACTCCAGAGACCACAGGGCAGGCGCATTATCAGAAGCAATCGGAACAGCTGTAAGTGAAGCCACATTTGATGCAGTTGAAGGCTCTGTTGCAAAGGACACTCTCCCAAAGTGAGTTATTCCACAATTCAGTCCATCTTTCCCCTGAGGGCTCATCAAAGAAGAGCAGAGGAAGGAAGAAAAGAGACTTGCTGTTAATCAATGTGCACACTGTAAGAAAGAGAGGCGTTTGAAAAGGGACTGTCCGCAGGTACAACACGAAACTCCCCTCTCGTGGCCATCACCGATGGTCACTGCGGGGGACTAGAGGATTCTTTCCCAGCAGAACATCCGGTCACAGCTAAGCTGGGACAATGAGCAGTTAGGATTTTGAGTGGCTACAGGAGCTGGTTGCTCTGTGCTAAATACAGTAAAAGGAAACTTGAGTAATGATTCTATAACAATCATTGGTGCAACAGGGAATCATGAAACTCAGCCATTTTTCCAGCCCATTGATTTTAAATTAGGAAAACAATGGGTGACTCCCCAGTTTTTGTATCTACTCAATTTACTTAAGCCTCTCCTTGAACAATTTCTTGGAAAACCTGAATGCTAAAATCAAGATTAAAATGGCAAAATGCAGGTTATTACTCCAAAATCTAATTTTGTGGAAGCCTCTGTTTTTGCACTCCCATCTTCAGATGTGATCCATCTGCCATCTGTATCACTTGAGGATGCAGTAAATCTGGTAGTCTGGACTGGAGAGGTGCCCCAGTGACCCAGAAAAGCAGAGCCTGTGAGAAACAAATTGAAACCCTGAGCAGGACCAGTAAGGCAGAAGCAATACCCTTTGAGAAAAGAAAGTTGTAAGGGGTTATTATCCCTTGGATAGATTTATAAAAGAAAAGAAAGATTAGATTTATAAAAGAAAAATTTATAAAATGAGGCCTGTTGAAGGAATATGAATCCAAATTTAAGAGCCTTATTTTGCAGTTAAGAAGGCAAATGGAGAGGATTAGTGGCTGGTACAGGATCCTAGAGCCATACATGAGACAGTAGAAGATATACACCCGTCCGTAGCAAATCCTTCTACCTTGCTAACAAGCTAGAGTGAAAAATTAAAATGGTTGACAGTGTAGAATTTGAAAGTGGCTTTTTCTGTATCTCTTGGAGTAGTGAAAGTCAAGAACTATTTACTTCTGAATGGGACAGTCCAAACACAGTGAGAAGAGCCCGGCTGACTTGGCCAGTTCTACCCCAGGAGTTTAAAAATACCCCCATGATATATGGAAACCAAGTGGCAAAAGAACTGGAGGAATGGAAACATCAGAACCCTCTTTGGAGTCTTGTTCCAGTCTGGAGATGGCATTCATCTCTGAAACTGAAACTCAGCAGCAGTTCAGGGATCAGACTGTGGCATTGTGGAATTTTCTGGGACTAAGTGGATACAGAGTACAAACAGTCCAGAGCACAGAACCCTACCTGGGATTCAAAATCCTCCAGGGACAAAGGAAGGAAAAGAAGCAATTTGGCAAGTCCCACAGCCTTGAACAATGAGAGAGTCACAGGCATTTCTCGGGGTGTGGGATGATGTCAGCTGTGCATCAGCAATTATGGGCTGCTGCTAAAGCCTCTGTGTGAGCTCAGGCAGCTCAGCAGGGCTTTATAGTCTGGACTGGTGTGGCATGGGCTGCCTTTTCACAGCTCCAGCGAGCCCTCATGCGGGCCCTGCATTGGGGCTCTCAAACCCCATGGACCCATTGGATCTGTTTTTTCCATGTGAGAGACAAAACCCAGCACGGGGAGTGCTGTCACAGTTCCTGGGGAGTGGAGCAGGGCTGTGCCTACTTTTCACAGCAACCAGACAATGTCAGCCAGAGCTGCTGGGCTGTCTGAGGGCAGTAGCAGCTATTCTTCTCTTCATCCAGAAAGCTAAAGAACTGACTTTGGGACAGAGTGTTATAGTTTAAAAATTCTTTCAATGCACAGCTCAAGATCTGGACCAAATTTCCTTCATGGTTACCCAGCTGGGTTCGGATAAAACAACTGTTCATAATGGTCACCACAATAATTGCTGTATGGATTTAGCTTGCATCACGATTCAGTGTTATAGTGCCCTACACTAGAAAACAAAATAGAGATATTGAGAGACCGGTGCCCATAAGGAGCTGAGTCTCAAGAAAAGGGGGGACTTGATGAGGGCAGTAGAACAGAACAGCACAACCTTGGAGAAACACATAAAGGATGTAACTCATGCAAAGCACAAGCAGGATGCCAGCTCTGCTCTGCAAGGCTGACAAAGCAGAAGTTATGCAAAACAATGATATTGCCCTTACTCAAAAGCAGGAGTTGAGGAACAGCCATCTAAAAAGGACACTGGATGTTGAAGACAGACCCCAAAGAACCACATAAAGACTTCTGATAAGGGGTGCAACTATGTCAAATAATGTCAAAGGAAGTGGGGATAGCTCATGACTATGTAATCAGTGTGTCTGCAAAAAATTCTTCACTCAATGTTCACTGCACTCAAATGGATGTAGGATCAGCCAAATGACTGCCATGCTGTATGTAATGAATAATATCTACTTTCAAATACTCAGAACTGTGTGAGAAGGTTTCTATCCAGCACATTTCAGTATCAGTGCTGTCCTTGACTCCATTATGCCCCACAGTTTCACAATGGCCCCTTGGTTCCATCAGGCCCTGCTGTATAACAACGGACCCTTGGTTCTCTACTCTTAAAATGGCCTCCTTGGTTCTGCACTGCCACAATGCTCTCCTTGGTTCCACGAGGCCTTGGTGTGTCACAGCAGCCCCTTGGTTCCATGAACTGCCATCGTGTCACCCGCTCTCTTGGATCTGCAGTATCACAACGGACAATTGGTTACAAGCAGCCCTGCTGTGTCACCATGAATATTTGGTTCCATGGGGCCCCACAGTGTCACAACGGCCCCTTGGTTCCACGAGGCCTCGCTGTATAACAACGGCCCCTCAGTTCCATGAGGTTTTGTTCTGTCAGCAATGGTCTCCTTGGTTCTGTAGGGTGAAAACGGCTGCTTGGTTCCATAAGGTTCTCAGTGTCTCAGGGGTCTCCTTGGTTCCATGAGGCTCTGCAGTGTCACAATGTCCCATAGTTTCCAGGAGCTTCTGTCCTATCAACCATGTCCTTTGTTCCAAAGAGGCCCCACAATGACACAGTGGCCCTTGGCTCCATGAGGTTCCATAGCGTAAGCCGGTTGCCTTGATTCCAAGAGATTCTGCTGTGTCACAATGGCCCCTTGGTTCCATGAGGTTCCACAGCATCACCATGGTCTCCTTGGATCCGCACTATCTCTGTGGACCGTTGGTTCCATGCAGCCCTGCTGTGTCACATTGGTTCCTTGGTTCCATGAAGCTTCACTGCATAGAAATGGAATCTTGGTTCCACGAGGTTCCATGATGTCACAATGGTCTCCTTGATTCTGGATGGTAACAATGGAGTCTTGGTTCCACGAGGTTCCATGATGTCACAATGGTCTCCTCGTTTCTGGAGGGTAACAATGGAGCCTTGGTTCCACGAGGTTCCATGATGTCACAATGGTATCCTTGGTTCTGGATGGTAACAATGGAGCCTTGGTTCCACGAGGTTCCATGATGTCACAATGGTCTCCTCGGTTATGGACGGTAACAATGGAGCCTTGGTTCCACGAGGTTCCATGATGTCACAATGCCCTCCTTGGTTCTGGACGGTAACAATGGAGCCTTGGTTCCACGAGGTTCCATGATGTCACAATGCTCTCCTTGGTTCTGGACTGTTAACAATGGAGCCTTGGTTCCAAGAGGTTCCATGATGTCACAAGGGTCTCCGCGCTTCTGAACAGTAACAATGGAGCCTTGCTTCCACGAGGTTCCATGATGTCACAGTGCCCTCCTTGGTTCTGGACGGTAACAATGGAGCCTTGGTTCCACTAAGTTCCATGATGTCATAATGGTCTCCTGGGTTCTGGAGGGTAAAAATGGAGCCCTGCTTGAAGGAGGTTCCATGATGTCACAATGGTCTTCTCAGTTCTGGAGGATAACAATGGAGCCTTGGTTCCACGAGGTTCCATGATGTCACAATGGTCTCCAAGGTTCTGGACGGTAACGATGGAGCACGGGTTCCACAAGGTTCCATGATGTCACAATGGTCTCCTTGGTTCTGGAGGGTAACAATGGAGACTTGGTTCCATGAGGTTCCATGATGTCACAACGGTCTCCTCGGTTATGGTGGGTAACAATGGAGCCTTGGTTCCACAAGGTTCCATGATGTCACAATGGTCTCCTTGGTTTTGGACGGTAACAATGGAGATTTGGTTCCACTAAGTTCCATGATGTCACAATGGTCTCCTCGGTTCTGGACAGTAGCAATGGAGCCTTGGTTCCACGAGGTTCCATGATGTCACAATGGTCTCCTCGGTTCTGGCGAGTAAAAATGGAGCCTTGGTTCCACGAGGTTCCATGATGTCACAAAAGTCTTCTTGGATCTGGAGGGTTAAAATGGAGCCTTGGCTCCACGAGGTTCCATGATGTCACAATGGTCTCCTTGGTTCTGGACTGTTAAGAATGGAGCCTTGGTTCCAAGAGGTTCCATGATGTCACAATGCCCTCCTTGCTTCTGGACGGTAACAATGGAGCATTGAATCAGCGAGGTTGCATGATGTCACTATGGTCCCCTTGGTTCTGGACGGTAACAATGGAGCCTTGATTCCACGCGGTTCCATGATGTCACAATGGTCTCCTCGGTTCTGGATGATAACAATGGGGCCTTGCTTCCACGAGCTTCCATGATGTCACAATGGTCTCCTCGGTTATGGACGGTAACAAAGCAGCCTTGGTTCCACGAGGTTCCATGATGTCACAATGGTCTCCTTAGTTCTGGACGGCAACAACGGAATCTTGGTTCCACGGGGTTCCATGATGTCACAATGGTCTCCTTGGTTCTCGACTGTTAACAATGGAGCCTTGGTTCCACGAGGTTCCATGATGTCACAATGCTCTCCTTGGTTCTGGACGGTAACAATGGAGCCTTGTTTCCACTAAGTTCCATGATGTCACAATGGTCTCCTAGGTTTTGGAATGTAACAATGGAGCCTTGGTTCCACGAGGTTCCATGATGTCACAATAACCACCTCAGTTCTGGACGGAAAGAATAGAGCCTTGGTTCCACAAGGTTCCATGATGTCATAATTGTCTCCTGGATTTTAGACGGTAGCAATGGAGCCTTGGTTCCACGACGTTCCATGATGCCACAATAGCCTCCTCAGTTCTGGACGGAAAGAATAGAGCCTTGGTTCCAGGAAGTTCCATGATGTCACAATGGTCACTTTAGTTCTGGACGGTAAAAATGGAACCTTGGTTCCACGAGAATCCATGATGTCACAATGGTCTCCTTGGTTTTGGAGGGTAACAATGGGGCCTTGGTTCCATGAGGTTCCATGATGTCACAATGGTCTCCTTGGTTCTGCACATGAAAATGGAGCCTTGGTTCCACAACATTCCATGATTTCACAAAAGTCTCCTTGGTTCTGGACGGTAACAATGGAGCCTTGAATCCACGAGTTTCCATGATGTCACAATGGTCTCCTCGGTTCAGGAGGGTAACAATGGAGCCTTGGTTCCACGAGGTTCCAAGATGTCGCAAGGATCTCCTTAGTTCTAGACTGTAACAATGGACCGTTGATTCCACGACGTTCCATGACGTCACAATGGTCTCCTTGGTTCTGGACGGTAACAATGGAGCCTTGGTTCCACAGGGTTCCATGATGTCACGAGGATCTCCTTGGTTCTGTCCTATAACAATGGAGCCTTGACTCCACGAGGTTCCATGACGTCAAAATGGTCTCCATTGTTGTGAACAGTAACAATGGAAAGTTGGTTCCATGAGGTTCCATGATGTCTCAATGGTCTCCTTGGTTCTGGAGGGTAACATTGGAGCTTTGGTTCCACTAAGTTCCATGATGTCACAATGGTCTCCTCGGTTCTGGACAGTAGCAATGGAGCCTTGGTTCCACAAGGTTCCATGATGTCACAAGGGTCTCCGCGGTTGTGAAAGGTAGCAATGGAGCCTTGAATCCACGAGGCTCCATGATGTCACAATGGTCTCCTCGTTTCTGGACAGTAGCAATGGAGCCTTGGTTCCACGAGGTTCCATGATGTCACAATGGTTTCCTTGGTTCTGGACGGTAACAATGGAGCCTTGGTTTCACGAGGTTCCATGATGTCACAATAGACTCCTCGGTTCTGGACAGAAATAATAGAGCCTTGGTTCCACAAGGTTCCATGATGTCAGAATGGTCTCCTGGATTTTAGATGGTAGCAATGGAGCCCTGGTTCCACGAGGTTCCATGATGTCACCATGGTCTCCTTAGTGCTGGACAGTAACAATGGAGCCTTGGTTCCACGAGTTTCCATGATGTCACAATGGTCTCCTTGGTTCCCGACTCTTAACAATGGAGCCTTGGTTCCACGAGGTTCCATGATGTCACAATGGTCTCCTAGATTCTGGAAGGTAACGATGGAGCACGGGTTCCACAAGGTTCCATGATGTCACAACGGTTTCCCCAGACGTGAACTTTAACAATGGAGCCTTGGTTCCATGAGGTTCCATGATGTCACACTGGTATCCTTGGTTCTGTACTTGACAATGCAGCCTTGGTTCCATGAGGTTCCATGATGTCACAATGGTCTCCTTGGTTCTGGAGGATAAAAATGGAGCCTTGGATCCACGAGTTTCCATAATGTCGCAATGGTCCCCTTGGTTTTGGAGGGAAACAATGGAGCCTTGTTTCCAGGAGGTTCCATGATGTCACAACGGCCTCCTCGGTTATGGTGGGTAACAATGGAGCCTTGATTCCACGAGGTTCCATGATGTCACAATGGTCTCCTTGGTTCTGCACATGAAAATGCAGCATTGTTTCCAAAACGTTCCATGATGTCACAATGCCCTCCTTGTTTCTGGACGGTAACAATGGAGCCTTGAATCCACGAGTTTCCATGATGTCACAATGGTCTCCTCGGTTCAGGAGGGTAACAATGGAGCCTTGGTTCCACGAGGTTCCAAGATGTCACAAGGATCTCCTTGGTTCTAGACTGTAACAATGGACCCTTGATTCCACGAGGTTCCATGACGTCACAATGGTCTCCTTGGTTCTGGACGGTAACAATGGAGCCTTGGTTCCACAGGGTTCCATGATGTCACAAGGATCTCCTTGGTTCTGTCCTATAACAATGGAGCCTTGACTCCACGAGTTTCCATGAGGTCAAAATGGTCTCCATTGTTGTGAACAGTAACAATGGAAACTTGGTTCCATGAGGTTCCATGATGTCTCAATGGTCTCCTTGGTTCTGGAGGGTAACATTGGAGCTTTGGTTCCACTAAGTTCCATGATGTCACAATGGTCTCCTCGGTTCTGGAGGGTAAAAATGGAGTCTTGGTTCCACGAGGTTCCATGATGTCACAATGGTCTCCTTGGTTCTGGCGAGTAACAATGGAGCCTTGGTTCCACGAGGTTCCATGATGTCACAATGCCCTCCTCGGTTCTGGACGGAAAGAATAGAGCCTTGGTTCCACAAGGTTCCATGATGTCAGAATGGTCTCCTGGATTTTAGATGGTAGCAATGGAGCCCTGGTTCCATGAGGTTCCATGATGTCACCATGGTCTCCTTAGTGCTGGACAGTAACAATGGAACCTTGGTTCCACGAGTTTCCATGATGTCACAATGGTCTCCGTGCTTCTGGACGGTAGAAATGGAGCCTTGGTCCCACGAGGTTCCATGATGTCACAATGGTCTCCTCCGTTTTGGACGGTAAAAATGGAGCCCTGGTTCAAGGAGGTTCCATGATGTCACAATGGTCTTCTCGGTTCTGGACGATAACAATGGAGCCTTGGTTACACAAGGTTCCATGATGTCAAAATGGTCTCCTCAGTTATGGACGTTAACAATGGAGCCTTGGTTCCACGAGGTTCCATGATGTCAGAATGCTCTCCTTGGCTATGGACATGAAAATGGATCCTTGGTTCCACGAGTTTCCATGATGTCACAATGGTCTCCTTTGTTTGGGAAGGTAAAAATGGCGCGTTGGTCCCACGAGGTTTCATGATGTCACAATGCTCTCCTTGGTTCTGGAGGGTAACAATGGAGCATTGGTTCCATGAGTTTCCAAGATGTCACAATCATTTCCTTGGTTCTCGACTGTTAACGATGGAGTCTTGGTTCCATGAGGTTCCATGATGTCACAAGGGTCTCCTTGCTTCTGGAGGGTAACAATGGAGCCTTGGTTCCACGAGGTGCCATGATGTCACAATGGTCTCCACGGCTCTGGACCGTAACAATGGATTCTTGGTTCCACGAGGTTCCATGGTGTCACAATGGTCTCCTTGGTTCTGGACAGTAACAATGGAGCCTTCGTTCCATGAGCTTCCATGATGTCACATCGGTCTCCTCAGTTTTGGAGTGTAACAATGGAGCCTTGGTTCCACGAGGTTTCATGATGTCACAATGGTCTCGTTAGTTCTGGACGGTAGCAATAGAGCCTTGGTTCCACGAGGTTCCATGTTGTCAAAATTGTCTCCTTACCTCTGGACGTGACAATGGAGCCTTGATTCCACGAGGTTCTATGATGTCACAATGGTCTCCTGGGTTCTGTACTTGACAATGGAGCCTTGGTTCCACGAGGTTCCATGATGTCACATTGGTCTCCTCGGTTCAGGACGGTAACAATGAATCCGTGGCTACACGAGGTTCCACGATGTCACAATTGTCGCCTTGGTTTTGGAGTGTAACAGTGGAGCCTTGGTTCCACGAGGTTACATGATGTCACAATGGTCGCCTTGATTATGGAGGGTAACAATGGAGCCTTGCTTCCATGAGGTTCCATGATGTCACAATGGTCTCCATGATTCTGGATGTGACAATGGAGACTTTGTTCCACGATGTTCCATGATGTCCCAAAGGTCTCCTTGGTTCTCGACTCTTAACAATGGAGCCTTGGTTCCACGAGGTTCCATGATGTCCCAAGGGTCTCCTTCCTTCAGGAGGGTAACAATGGAGCCTTTGTTCCTCGAGGTTCCATGATGTCACAATGGTCTCCTCAGTTGTGGACGGTAACAATGGAGCCTTGGTTCTACGAGGTTCCATGATGTCACAATCATATCCTTTGTTTTGGAGGGTAACAATGGAGCCTTGGTTCTACAAGGTTCCATGATTTCAGAATTGTATCCTTTGTTTTGGAGGGTAAGAATGGAGCCTTGGTTCCACGAGGTCCCATGATTTCACAATGGTCTTCTCATTTCTGGAGGGTAACAATGGAGCCGTGTTCCGCGAGGTTCCATGATGTCACAATGCTCTTATCGGTTCTGGATATCCACATGGAGACTTCCTTCAACTAGGTTCCATGATTTCACTAGGATCTCCTTGGTTCCAGACTGCAACAATGGAGCTTTGGTTCGACGAAGTTTCAAAATGTCATAACGATCCCCTTGGTTCCGGATGGTAACAATGGAGCCTTTGTTCCACGATGTTCGATGATGTCACAATGGTCTCCTCGGTTCTGGACGGTTACAATGGAGCCTTGGTTCCACAAGGTTCCATGATGTCACAATCGTCTTCATGTTTCCGGACGGAAAGGATGGAGCCTTAGTTCCACGATGTTCCATGATGTCACAATGGTCTCCTTGGTTCTGCGTGGTAACAATGGAGCCTTGGTTCCACGAGTTTCCATGATGTCACAATGGTCTCCTCGGTTCTGAACGGTAACAATGGGGCCTTGGTTCCATGAGATTCCATGATATCACAATGTTCTTAGGGTTCTGGATGGTAACAATGGAGCCTTGGTTTCACAAGGTTCCATGATGTCGACATTGTATTTTTAGTTTTGGAGGTTAACAATGGAGCCTTGGTTCCACAAAGTTCCATGATTGCTGAGCCATGGGGGCTTGTAGCCACTCGGCACGAAGCTCGGATAGCTGGTACATCTGAGGGTCCACCAGAAGAACAGGAGGGACACTCGGGCTGCTGAAATCCTGCTCGTTTATTGAAGGGTCGCAGAAGGGGCAGACAGGGAGACAACGAAGCAGAAGGGAGGCAGATTCTGAGAGCCCCGAAGGGCGGGGTGAGGATTCCTTTACTGCGTAGGGGTAGGAGGGTTTAGCATTCGAGGGTACAATCGGCAGAAGGCTAAAGGGAGGGGAAATATAACATTAACCAGTGGGGAAAAGGGAAAGGAGTGTTCTTGGTGGAAGAACCAAAGGGAAAACGTGGAACAGAGAAGATTCTAGGCTAAGGGGCAGACTTGAACAATAACTGACAGGACAGGGGGAGGGTACAATTCTCTTACAAAAGGGGGTGGAGAACTCATACAACTGCTGTTTCCCATGGCAACCCTAGACTGCCTTCCCCAACCCCTCCTCCTACAGAGAGGTTTCTGCAGCTCCCTCTCAGGGCCTGATGTTCAGGGCCTGAGCACAAAGCCCCAGAGGGTCATTCAAGTCCTTGTGCTGTGTCTGTGCTGCTGAGCTGGGCCAGGCTCCTGGCACAGAGGGTGAGCCTGGCAACCAAGCAGAGCTTCAAAAGCACATTTCTCTTGATGAGCAGCTCTTCTCCCAGCCCAGCAGGGCTGGGGCACTGCCTGCAGCCAGCCCGGGCACAGCCCAGAGGCACAGAGAGCTTCAATCAGTCAGGGCTGGGAAGGTGCTGAGAAGTGCCTGGGGCAGAATCACTGCCAGCCCTTGGCACAGGAACCTCTGGCTGCAGGACAAGGCAGCTGCAGCTCCTGCAGTGATCTCCTCAAGCTGGAACATCCCAATGCCCACAGACCCTCTAAGTACAACTCTGAGTATTTCTGGTGCAGGACAGGTGAAATGCTCATGAAGCTCTAACATGCTGGGGGGGTTCTGATCAGTCATGGAATATTTCCAAGGCAAGGATTTTGACAAAAATGAGGAAATAGGCTCCTAAGACTTTGTATTCAGTTTCCTGCTATTGGAGAATGACAGGGAAGGGGGATAAATATTAAAGGTTGACTGTGAATTTTGAAAAGCACCTGAGACATCTGAACTGTTACTTTTAGTGATCAATAGGTTCACAGGAGATCCCTAATGTGCTTTCAGCCACTCTGCCCATGGACAGCAGCAGCATCACCTCTGCTGGAGCCATCAGGCTCAGTCTGAGCTGTCCTTTCTCCAAGCTGCAAACAGAAGCTGCCCCCAGCCAGTGCCCTGCAAACAGGCAGGGTTCTGTCAGGCCAAGGAGAGTGCACAGAGATTTGGGGTCTCTGAGTGCTGGCACGGAGAGATCAGGCACAGGCAAACACCTGCAGGAGGAAAATCTCCAGGAAGCAGAGAGAAGATCAGGCAAGGAGAGAGAACAAAACCCAGAAGTGCTGTGGCAGGGAGAGTTTAGAGATGTGCAGAGGATCCCCTCCAGTGCAGCCCCTCCCTCTGCACAAGCCCCCTCCCTCCTGTGCCCCCAGCCAAGCCTCTGCCCTCAGGGCCGGGGCTCCAAGGCGTGCAGCCCCTCCTGTGCAGGCAGAGCTGCAGCAGAGCCGTGGGGCAGCTCTGCAGCCCCGGGCCCAGTTCCCTCTGCAGAGCACAGGGCTGGGAGCAGCTGCCCGGCACTGGGGGCTCTGGCAGGGGGCACAGCTGGCTCAGGGTGACACAGCTGTCCCCAGGGCCCGGCTCTGGGCAATGCTGGCAGTGCAGCCAGGGAAGGAGCTGCATCTCCCTTCATCCAATGCCATCAGAAGGATTCTTGGAAGTCTCCCTGAGATTTCAGTCCAAGCTGGGAGCTCCAATCCAGGATGCAAACCTGTCCTAGAGCATCTCTGAGTTATAAGATTGATGGGGAAAGACAGAGGTGTTGTGACACTGAAAATGTTGCTGGGTTGGTGAAATGAGCAATGTGAGTCCTTGGCTACAAATGTGGAGCTGGGCTGTGGTGGATCCATCTGTTCTCAGCAGTACCTGGTGACATTTTAGGGGAAGTAGGAGAATGTGATCACCCTCCACCTGAGAGAGGTTAAAGCCCCGAGAAAGTCTGAACAGGTCAGAATGACAGACCATCTCCCCTCACTCTCCTCTCATCACTTTGCCTCACACAACTTGCTCTGTTCTCCCTGGGGAAGCAGAAATGCAGAGATTTTGATATACAAGAATACTAGGAAAAATATTGGGGAGCTTATAAAGAAAACCCCAGAACTTTGTGTCCGTGTGTGCTACAGAGGAGGGTGTATGGGAAATGGCTTTGATTTTGGTTACAGGTATCTCCTCTAACTCTTCCCTGTCCTTTCTCCATGAACAGGTCCCCCTGTGCAGCCACAGCAAATGTCCAACAGCAGCTCCATCAGCCACTTCCTCCTGCTGGCACTGGCAGAGACACGGCAGCTGCAGCTCCTGCACTTCTGCCTCTTGCTGGGCATCTCCCTGGCTGCCCTCCTGGGCAACGGCCTCATCATCAGCGCCGGAGCCTGCGGCCACCACCTGCACACGCCCATGTTCTTCTTCCTGCTCAACCTGGCCCTCAGCCACCTGGGCTCCATCTGCACCACTGTCCCCAAAGCCATGCACAATTCCCTCTGGGACACCAGCACCATCTCCTACTCAGCATGTGCTGCACAGCTCTTTTTCTTTCTGTTCTTCAATGGAGCAGAGTATTTCCTCCTGAGCATCATGTCCTACGACTGCTTCATGTCCATCTGCAAACCCCTGCACTACGGGACCCCCGTGGGCAGCAGAGCTTGTGCCCACATGGCAGCAGCTGCCTGGGCCACTGCCTTTCTCTATGCTCTGCTGCTCATGGCCAATACATTTTCCCTGCCCCTGTGCCAGGACAATGCCCTGGGCCAGTTCTTCTGTGAAATCCCACACATCCTCAAGCTCCCCTGCTCCAAATCCAACCTCAGGGAACACTGGGTTCTTGTGGTTACTGCCACTTTATCCTTGTGTTGTTTTGTGTTCATTGTTTTCTCCTATGTGCAGACCTTCAGGGCTGTGCTGAGGATCCCCTCTGAGCAGGGACAGCACAAAGCCTTTTCCACCTGCCTCCCTCACCTGGCCGTGGTCTCTCTGTTCCTCAGCACTGCCATGTTTGCTCTCCTGAAGCCCCCCTCCATCTCTACCCTATCCCTGGATCTGGCCCTGTCAGTTCTGTACTCGGTGGTGCCCCAGCCCTGAACCCCCTCATCTACAGCCTGAGGAACCAGGAGCTCAGGGCTGCACTGTGGAGACTGATGACTGGATGCATTCAGGAACAATAAACTTCTGGGCAATTCGCCAAATCACTTCAAATAAAAGTAATCTTTGATTCTTCTTGTTGGTTTCGTTTTGGAGGTTTGTTTTCTTTGTTTTTCTTTTTCAATATCATCCACAAAGCAATGTCTTTGTTTGTGCCATTTCTCATTTTGTTTCTCTCCACCTTCCCTGCAGCCACAGACTGTGTCAATGAGGGCCTGCGCTCTTGGTGTCTTTAAAGGAACTCAAGGATCTCCCAGCAAAGTTTTCTGCAGAGATGCCCTTTTGTTGCCTTCTCTGGAGCTGCAGCAGCAATGTCTGTGTGCAGAGCTGGGGGCAGATCAGTGCTGGCACAGCAGCTGTGCCCAGCAGCAGCAGCAGCACTTGGTGTTGCCAGTGCTGCTCCCGTGGCCCTGCCCCGCTGCCCTGGTGGCCCTGGTGTTGCTGCAGGGCCTGAGTGCTCTCGGGGCCGGGCACAGTCCTGGGGGTGGCAGTGCCGGGGCTGCAGCAGGGACAGGCCATGGGCACTGCTGGGGCAGCACTGACGCCTCAGGCCAGGGCCTGGGGGCTCCAGGCTCCTTGCCCAGGCTCTCTCAAGAACACGGCCAGGCCAATGCTCAGCACAGAAAACCCCCGTCAGCAGCCCCAGGCTGGCCGTGGGCAGGCTGGGGGCAAACAGCACGGCTGGTGCTCTGCCAGGGCCCTGGGGGAGAGGGGAAGGAGCAGCAGAGCAGGGGCTGATCCATCCCCAGTGCGCTGGACAGCCCAGGGCAGTGTCCCAGAGCATCCTCATGGAGCTGCCAACAACATCTCCCCTCTGCAGCCCTGGCCTCTCCCCCAGCTCACACAGGTGCCGCATCCTTGCAGGCACAGACACGGCAGCGCTGGCTCAGGAGCCCCTGTTTGCATTGCACACAGCAGGCGGGAGCACCCCCGTGCTGTTGCTGTGGGGACATGAACCTGAGGGAGCACAAATGCCATCAGCCCCTGGGGCCAGGAAGGGCTGGGGGACGCCAGGGAAACCACTCAGCTTTGTCCTGGCCTCTGCACTCAGCCAGAAAGTTTGTTCCCATCAGCTGGGAGTTTCCTGTCCCACTGCAGACGCTGTTGCTCAGAGCCAGGGCTGCCTGGCAGCCACCCCCAAACTGCCCTGAGCATTTCCTTGGCTTTACCTTTACTTTCTTTACTCTTCCTTCTACAAATTTCTTTCTCTTGCCCAGCCCTGTTCCCTGCCCTGCAAACAGCCCATTCCTGTTTGCCCTCTCCTCCCTGGCCCCACTCCCCATTTCAGTTCCTGACTTGGCACCATGGGAACGTCCCTTGGGGAGCAGGATCATCCCACAAGTGCTGCAGGAATTGTCTGCAGGCTCCTGCAGTGCCTCGTGCTGCTCCCTTGCCAGAGGCACCCCAGGCCAGGGGGGCACATCTGGGCTGCTGTGTCTGCGTCTGGAGCTCCCTGTTCTGGGCAAGGAGGAGGAGCTGCAGAGGCTCTGCAGGACTGACAGGATGGGCTTTGGGGCTGTGAGGAGAAGCTGAGGGACCTGGGCTGCTGCAGCTTCTGAAGAGGAGGCCCAGGGCTCCTCCTGCAACTGATCCAAGGGTGGTTTCAGAGAATCACAGAACCAGCCAGGCTACAAAAGACCTTGGAGATCATCAAGTCCAACCTGTGCCCTGACACCGCCTTGTCTCCCTTGAGCCTTCTATTCTCCAGGATAAACAACCCCAGCTCCCTCAGCTGCTCCTCACAGGACTCGTGTGGCAGAGCCTGCACCAGCCTTGTTGCCCTTCTCTGGACACGCTCCAGCCCCTCCATGTCCTTCCTAAATTGGGGGCCCAGAACTGGACACAGCACTCGAGGTGCTGCCCAACCAGTGCCCAGTACAGGGGAAGAATCACTGCCCTGCTCCTGCTGGCCACACCATTCCTGATCCAGGCCAGGAGCCATTGGCCTTCTTGGCCACCTGGGCACACTGCTGGCTCATGTCCAGCCTGCTGTCCATCAGTGCCCCCAGGTCCCTTTCTGCCTGGCTGCTGTCCAGCCGCTCTGGCCCCAGCCTGTAGCTCTGCAGGGGTTTTTGTGGCCAAAGTGCAGGACCCGGCACTTGGTCTTGTTAAACCTCACCTTGTTGGACCTGGATCCAGCCTGTCCAGGTCCCTCTGCAGAGCCCTCCTACCCTCCAGCACATCCACACTCACACCCAGCTTGGTGTCATCTGCAGATTTCCTGATGGTGGATTCAGTCCCCTCATGCAGATCATCAATGCAGACATTGAAATCCACGCTGGCTGGCTCTGATCCCTCGGCCATCCTGTGGGTGCCCTGTGATGGCACTCAGGGTGATCTGTTCCAGAACCTTGCCGGGCACCGAGGTCAGGCTGACAGGCCTGCAGTTCCCCAGATCCTCCTTCCAGCCCTTCTTGGGGATGGGCTCACACTGGCACCTCCAGTCCTCTGGGGCCTCCCTGGTGAGCCAGGACTGATGAGAAATGATGGAGAGCAGCTTGGGGAGCTCATCCACCAGCTCCCTCATCCCCCTAGGATGGATCCCATCTGGTGCCAGAGACACCTGTGAGCATCTGAGTGGCTCAGCAGGTCCCCAGCTGCTCCCTCCTGGATTCCAGGGAGCTGTTCTGCTCCCTGTCCCCATCCACCAGCTCAGGAGAACACTTGTCCTGAGCATGACCTGTCCTAATGTTGAAAACTGGGGCAAAGAAGGCGTTAAGCAGCTCAGCTTTTCCTTATCTTTAGGTACTTTATTCCCCACTGCATCCAATAAAGAGTAGAAGTTCTACTTATCCCTCCTTTTGCTATTAGTTTATTTTTAAAACACTTGTTATTCTTTTTCACAGAAGTGGCCAGCTTAAGCTCTAATTGACCTTTCACCACTCTACTTTCTGTACGAGCTAGCAACATCCTGAAAGATTTCCTGACATGCCTGATCTTCTGTCCAAAGTTGATGCACCCTCTTTTTTCCTGAGTTCCCACAAAAGCTCCATGCACAGACAGAACAGTCCATTTTCCTCGCTGGCTCAACTTCGGCACAGAGGGACAGGCTGCTCCTTCCCCCTTAGGATTTCTTTCTTGAGATGTGTCCATCCTTCCTGGACCTCTTTGTTTTTAAGGGCTGTTTCCCTGAAAGAATCAGTACTTGATTCGCTACTCTCCAAATCTGCATCCTGAGCAAGCCCAGGTCTGCCCTCCGTAATTCCTGTGTAGAAGTTTGGTTGATGCCCCTCCTTCTTTCACAGAACATTGAAAACTTGATTATTTCATGGTCACTGTGCCCCAGGCAGCCTCTGAGCACCACATTTGCCACCAGCCCTTCTCTGTTTGTGAACAGCAGGAGGCAGAGCTTTCCTTGGGAGTGGGAGTTACCAAAAATTCGGTAAAACAGAAAACTCCTTAACCCCGATGTAACATTAGGAAGCAGCATTCTTTATTCAGCTGGATGCATGGGGGATAGCTCCTCCCAAAGCCAAGCATGCTGAGTGCAGGAAAGTTTCTGTTCATATTCTGTATTTTGCACACATATTCATTGATTTTCCGGGACTAAACACACAGATGATAATAATTTCCCCAAAATCATGAACACATTTCCCCTCCCCTTTTGCATGCATTTTTCTGTCCTGGGGGGTCTCTCTGGTGGTCCCTGGTGGTCGTGGACCCCAATGTTCCCGTCAGCCTGGCTGAGATGGCAGGACACTGAGGCTGGTGAATTTCAGTTCCCCTTCTCACACAATGGGCATTGTGTGGTTTCCATAGGCCCGGGGTTTTGCAGAACGAGCATTGTGTGTGCTCAGCAGGTGGAGACAATTTATCATCTGGGAACATGAGGTCACAGAGTGGGATATGACATCACAGAGTGGGTTATGTGAGGTCATCACACAACTATGGTATCATAGGCTGTCTCTGTGACATCACAGAGTCAGCTGTGACATCACAGGGCAGAGGCATGACATCACAGAGCAGGCTATGACATCACAGAACAGGCTGTGACATTCGAGACCAGCTGTGTGACATCAGAGAAATGTAGAGGAATTTCTCATGGAACTAGGGCATGATATCCTTGATGGCATTTCTTTGCAGGAACTGGACAACCCTGGCCTGCAGATTACAGAGATACTTTAGTTACTTTAGAAGAATTTAGGACATCCTTGGAAAGACAATAAGCTTTGTATGAATACAATAGTCTATGCTGGATGCTGAAAATTGTCACGTACTATAACCTGATCAGACGCTTGTAATATAACAGCCAATCAATAAGTGACTTGTAGATGTAATCATATGACCTTAACCAATGAATGTTAATTAGCTATTGTATGATGTAAGGCAGTAGGGTATAAAATATGGATAAATTAGACCATAAAGGAGGATGACATCTAGCCATAGTGGTTTGAGTGTCATTACTCCGGCCGGCTCTCCGTGGGACCCTCTTCATACTGGCACCATGAACAGGGACTCCTTTGCTTAAATGCGGATCACTTACATGCGGAAGGCTCCCAAGCATCAGGTAAGCACCTGATTTGGGAGCCGGAGAGCTGGAGGCAGGAGAGGCCTGGTAGGCAAACGCAAGAGCAGAGTCCAGAGCTTGAGCGGCCGATCAAGCCCCTGCCAAGGTAAGACCAGGGTGGAATTAGACACGGCAGTTAAATTACTGACAACTATCCTCTCAAAGAGAGGTGAGGGCACCAAAGAAGAAGAAGTAATAGCCCTAATAAAATGGGCATGTAAAAAAGGAAAGCTTTCTGAACCTGCCCTGCTCTTTAGTGAATCTGAGTGGCAAGAGGTAGGAAACTACCTCCGGGACATCAGGATAGAAGGTGGAAAAAATGGAAAAGAAGCAAGGGAGTTAGGAGTTACTTGGAAATCTATCACCAATACTTCAGAGACTATGAAAGCTGACCAAAAGGTAGCTGCCGCAGCCATTGAGGATTTGGGAGGCAATGTGAATGGAACAAAGCAACAAGTTCCTTTCAAGCCATCACGTCTCGCTAACTTTTTTGGTGTTGGAAAGGTCCCCATGAAAGGAATCTCTGCACCCGTTTGCTCTAATTTACAAGAGTTGCTAAATAATCCATCACAAAAAGAGGAGGTTGCCCCATCAGAGTCTGCTGCAGCTGGTCAAAAATGAGAAAAAGTAACTGATCCCCCTTCAAGAGAAGCCATAGATATGGAAGCAGTGCCTGAAGCAGCAGAAATAGAAGAAATTCCTGAGGCGGTGGGTGATGCAAGGCCGAAAAAGGGAGCTCCAGCTTGTGGGCAGAAAGGAGAAGAAAAGAATGCTGCCCTTCCCTGTGCCCTCCTTTGCCTGACATAGCATCAGACCAATCTATGCTGTCGGCTGAGTCCGAGGGAGAGGAAAAAGATAGAGTTAGAAGGTCAAAGCGCTCTGAATCTAAGTACAAAGCTAAAAAATCGGATTCTAATGACTCAATTCAAGAAGTGTTAAAGAAATTAGCAGAATTATCCATACGGCAGGAACAATTGGAAAAACGAACAGAGACTGTGTCAGTGCTAAAGACTATTCCGACACCCCTTTCCATCCCAGTCCCTGTGACACCCCCTGAGGAGCCGACTGCTCCACCGATGCCCGGATGCCTTGCAATACCCCCGCAGGCACCAAGGCCGGAAAAAGATCCAATTCAACAGCAATGGTCGGGTGTGATTCGAGATGCTATCATAGAAGGTGAATGGCAGGTGTCGTGGTTTGACATGGAAGTGAATTTTTTCAAGAAGTTGGGTCAAACCAATCAATGGTCTGGTTTGGATATTGACACCTGGAGTGACCACTGAAGGTATGGACACGCCTCTGAGAACACAGGGGGTTAAAAGCAAGAACTCCCAGGGGAACTGTCTCTTTGGTTCCGGTCGTCAGAGAGTGCAGACTCTCCCCTGCCCAGCCTTAGGCTGGGTGCGGGAGGGGAAGCCACGCGGCCTTGTCCAGGTAGGCCGAGGGGCTGAGGGTCTGGAACCGAGCCAGCTCCTGCGGACGGAAGGGTGGAGAGAAGCGGAGATGCCTTTGTTCCCCCCCCACAGAGGGAAAGAGACAGAGACCCTGACGGCACCTGGAAATTTGCCGGCAGAGGAGAAGGAGAAAGGGGGGGAATGATGCCCAGTGTGGGAGCTGCGAGTTCTGGGCAGAGATTTCAGCTGTCCAGGGAGTCTGAACTTTTAACCCTTTCCAAGAAATGAGGGCTTTGTAAAATATTACTCCTCCTTGATTTGTAGTAGAAGAGAGACAGTCTGGGACCTGAGATGTTAGAAGAAATTTTTAGGTAGGAGGAGATGATGGAGTAGCTTTTGGCTGGACTTTTCTTGTTAGCCATAGACTGAGCCAAACACTCCTGCAATAGAGACTGCATTTTAGGGGGATGCAGTGGTGACCCAAGGAGACCTCCTTCAGCAACCAACAGCACAGGAATGGCAAGAACAGAGGAAAGCTGAGGAGGGAATGGTGATGCCCTCTGTCTTCAGGAAGAAGATGATCTCTGTTCCTAGACCCTTGGCCCCAGGGGAAAATGGGGGGGACTGTAGTCCCAAGATGAGAAGCTGAACTGTTGTCTCTTTTGCTCCATAGCAAAGCATCCTTAAAGGAGCCCTATGGGCAGTCTGTCCATGCACGATGGTGAGAGCACTGTGACATGGAAAGGAGAGTGTCACACTGGCAGATTTTCTCCAGGCGGTTGCCATGTGTGACATGGAAACACAGGAGGTGGCAATTGTGTTTCCTGGGACCGGGGAGGGGGGGGGGGTGTGGGGTCTATGGCGCAAGAGAGACTCCTCTCTCCCTTGATAGACTAAGTATTGATTATCTGAAGGGTGGTAATTTGATCAGGAATCCCGGGTGATGTTTCACGGTGGTTGTTTAAGAAACTGGGAGGAGGAGGGGTGTTTTAGAGGGTCCTCATCCTGGATTTAGCGTGTGTGTCTTCTATAGTAGTAGAAGATTAATAGAGTTTTTTTTCCTTTGTAATTAAGCTTGGGCCTGCTCTGCTCTGTTCCTGATAACATGTCAAACCATGACACAGGCTGCCAGTTCTCTTGCTTGCCCTGTAATAGTCAGTAATAATTAAGCAAATTGGGAACCTCATGATTGGAAAATATTGCAACCAGCAAAACAAGCAGTTACTACCCATGGTATTCGATCAGAAGCTACCCGACAAATTATACCGTTTATTTCTACAGCAGATGTCCTTGCCCCTGCTGACTATGCAAGAGTTGCTTCCCTTCTCCTCACTCTGTCTCAGTATTTGTTGTTTGAAAGAGAATGGAAAAGATTAGCAGTTGAAGAAGCAAATAAACATTTAATAGTAGGAGACCCTCTGTATGGTATACAGGCAGACATGCTAACTGGGCAAGGACCCTATTCTAACACACAGGTTCAGCTACCATATCCTATTCAAATGCACCAAATTGCCCAGACTTTAGCCCACTGAGCTCTTCTGTCTGTACCTGATAAGAAAAATCCTGCACCTTAGACCGCTGTCCGCCAAGGAAGAACAGAACCCTGTGGACTATTCCTAGACCATCTGTCAGCAGCAATAAAAGATAATGCAGATTTGCCTCCTGAACTCCAGGAACATATGTTCCACACTCTCGCTTTTGAAGGAGCAAATCCCAGAACGAGAGCAATCCTGGCAACATTACCCCAAGGGAGCCCAGTTGACAAAATGCTTATGAGAGCCACTCGGGCAGAACAGAATAATCAGACAGCCGCCTTCACGGCAGCGATGGAAGAAACATTAAAGGAACAAGGTCATGTAATTGCAGCTGCTCTGTCTGGAAACAGAGGCAAGCAAGCTAAAATAAAAGGTCAAAATAACAGAAAGATTAAAACTGCTACCTGCTTCCGATGCGGTGAATTTGGGCATATGCGGTGAACCTGTTCCAAAACTGTTTGGTGTCATGTGTGTAACTCTGACACTCATGCCACCGCTGCCTGTGCTCACAAACCGTCAAGAAACATGCAGAGCAGCGCGACCTGTCTCCGCACAAAGACACAAGTACAGACCCCTTCAACCCAACACACCCCTTCGACACAGATGAAAAATTCGGTTTCCTATACCAGCGCGTCCCAGCCACCCGAGGGAGTCTCGGAGTGGACGTGGCAACCACAGTAGAGGTAACCCTGAGCAACAAAGAGGTAACATTGATTCCAGCTGAAGTAAAAGGCCCTGTGCTCAGGGCTGAGTCTCCAGCCAGAGGGCTTTTACTTGGCAGGTCGTCAACAAGCAAACAAGGAGTAATTGCATTACCCAATGTAATAGATGCAGATTTCATAGGGCAAGTACAAATCATGGCCTGTGCTTTACAACCACCTGTAACAATTCCTAAAGGCAGCAAGATTGCACAAATACTTCCCTATGAAAACTTTCTTACACATCGAGAATATTATGAAAAACTCTGAAAACAAGGCCAAGTAGCTAAAGTAAGAGGAAATAAAGGTTTTGGATCCTCTGGATATGGTGTGTTTTTCACATTGGACCTTAATCAAAGGCCATATGTGAAAATTCAACTGAAAAAGGGCAGTCAACAAATTAATTTAGAACCATTACTAGACTCTGGAGCAGATGTCACCATCATTAATCAACATATGTGGCCTCGGACATGGGAATTACAATCTCCAGTTGCCCAAGCAGTGGGGGTGGGAGGAGCAAAAGCACCAAAACAAAGTAAAGGCTTAATTACTTTGCAGTTTGAAGACGGCCAAACAATTGTAATTAAACCTTATGTAATGCAACTTCCACACACTTTACCAGGATTGATTGGACGGGATGTTTTGTCACAACCGGGACTGGTGCTGACAACAGATCAGCATTTTGTGCCACGGCCACTGGGCGGCAGCCGCCCATTCTAAAAATTACATGGTTAACTGAAAAACCAGTGTGGGTAGACCAGTGGCTGAAGACCTCAGAAAGGCTGCGCATTGCAGAAGAGTTAGTGCAGGAACAGCTAAAAGCAGGTCACGTTCAACCTTCCACAAGCCCGTGGAACACTCCTGTATTTGTCATCCTGAAAAAAATCTGGCAAGTGGCGACTTTTGCATGATTTACGAAAAGTTAATGATCAAATGTTAGGTATGTGTGCACTGCAAAGTGGCCTTCCTGCTCCTACAATGATCCCACAAAATTGGCAAATAATAATAATAATAGAGTTAAAGGACTGCTTTTTCACAATTCCTTTACACCCTGATGATACACAGAGGTTTGCATTTACTCTGCCATCTGTCAACCGTGCAGCCCCTGCCAAACACTATGAATGGGTAGTTTTACCCCAGGGGTCCAGAAAGAGTCCAAGTATGTGCCAAATCTTTGTGGATTGGGCACTTCAGCCTGTGCGAAAGCGATGGTCTCACATGCTCATTTATCACCACATGGATGATATTTTGTTTGCTGCCAAATCTGCTTTAACAGATAGTGAATTCGAGTGGATCATCAACCATTTGCACTCCTGTGGACTGACTGTCGCCCCTGAAAAGGTCCAGCGTTCTGTACCATGGAAATACCTGGGTTGGCTCATCTCGGACACTCAGATCAGGCCACAAAAGGTAACCATCACTGCACAGATCGGTACCCTGCATGATGCTCAAGGGCTTTTGGGAGACTTACAATGGGTTCGTAATCTAGTTGGCATCACCAGTGATGACCTCCTCCCCTTCCAGCCTTGGCTGCATGGCACCCAGGCACATAGACCCTGCACCTGTTCACCAGAACAACAGGCTGCCCTGCACGCAGTAGCTCGTAAGATTCAAACAGGATGGAGTAATCGCCGATTGCCAGATCAGCCATTATCTCTCCTGATCTGCAACGCCACCACTTCTCCTCTTGCCATTATCCTACAATGGCAAAAGAAAAAGGGGGAGGACACGGCCATCATTCTTGAGTGGGTGTTTTTGCCAATGCAACTATGGCATCGTATTTCGTGTCGGTCAGAAGCATTAGCAGCTTTGGTAAGGAAAGGGAGGGACAGAATCATTGAACTAGATGGAGCTGAGGCTGCAGACATCAGCATCCCGGTCCGTGGAGATGATTTGGATTGGCTCCTGTGGCATTCGATGGAAGTGCAAGAAGCCTTGATAGGCTCTACAGGAACTGTACATAATAATCGACCAAAAGGGCCTCTTTGGAAGATGCTTGAACGATACGGGTCAAAAGGACACTCTGTTCTGAAAGGCCAGTCAAAGGGCCAACGGTGTTTACAGATGTGGGGCGAAAAATGAAGAAGGCTGCATGTGTGTGGCAATCAGAAAATCACTGGCAGAAGCACATCATCCTTGGGCAACAGAGAGACAGCCTCCAAACCTTAGAACTGAAAGCCATGTGCTGGGCTTTGGAAACTGGAAAGATACGCCTGTAAACATAGCATCAGATTCATTGTGTGTAGTCGGCGTAGTGCAGCGCATTGAAGATGCTTTGCAACGAGAAAGAAAAAATCAGCAGCTTGGTGAACTGTTTGTACAGTTACACACCACGCTTCAGCAAGGAGAGCAAGAATTCTGCATGATGCATATCAGAAGCCATCAGTGGAACATTAGATTAGGCGAAGGCAATGCACGAGCAGATGAAGCAGTCAGTTGTTTTGCAATAAGACCTCCAAGAAACAAATTTGAAGAAGCCCGAAACAGCCATGAAATTGTGAAAATGCATCTTTTATGACTGGCTTTTCACAAATATTAAAATGAATATGATATGTGTAATATTAGAAAGTTATGCTGTATTAATTCTCTTGGGTGGTGTGTTAAATATAGTTTTAGGTTATAACATAATGTTAACATAGAAACTCTGTGGTGTAAGATTTTTTACTAGCTCAAGAAAGGGATAAGATATTCAAGAAAGTCTCCGCAGAGAGATAACAGTAACAGGACACAAAGAGTTACGGCCTCCTTATCGGAAAAGATAAACATTCTTCTACCTTCTCTCCATCTTTATGGAAGCAGCAGGATGAAGGGGAAGAAGTTGACAAAAACCGGAAAAGTTCTTAATTAGCAAGGAATTTATGCATCATATATGAGATAGATGAATATGCAACAGGCTGTTGCTTTTACGGGTTATTCCTTTGTTTGCAAGGCATGTTTTTTGGCAGCTTAGTGCACAAGAACATCCTGATGTCTGTAATTCTTTGCTTTTAATTGTCTTGTAATTGTCCTAACTCTATATTTTTATTGCTCTAATTGTATTGCTATTTCTATAACCATTTTATTATTATTAAATTTTTAAAAATTCTAAAAAGAAGTGATTGGCATTTTTCACAAAATGTTTCATCCAAATGCAAAATCATTGCATCGACAGAACAGAATCCCTTTGGCAGATGCAAAAAGAATTGTTCGTTCCTGTCCTCAGTGTAGTCATCGTGGGCCTGGTATAGGGTTTAAACCCAAAAGTTTTAAAATCGTTCCAAATTTGGGAAATGGATGTTAACACATGTTCCTGAATTTAGAAAGTCTAGATGTGTCCATGTAACAATTGATACATACTCTCACTTCATTTGGGCCACTGCCCAGGCTGGAGAAAAGGCAGTTCATGTTGAAAGACATTTAACAGCCTGTTTTGCAGTTATGGGAGTGCCTGCAGAAATCAAAACAGATAATGGTCCTGCTTACAGTAGTTCATGGGTTGCTAGATTTATGAAAACATGGGGGGTGAAACATGTCAGGGGAATTCCACACTCCCCTACAGGACAGGCCATAGTCGAGAGAGCAAATCGCACATTAAAAGAATACTTGAGGAAACAAAAGACAACTGAGATTGATGCAAGTAAACGGTTAAATAAAGTAATTTTTACATGGAATTACTTGTCTCTAACAGAAAGAAGAGAGGGGCCTCCTGTTGTTATACATCATCAGGCTATTCAAAACAGTCAAAATCAAACCATTCCTGGGATGCAAGTTCATTCTAAAAACATGACTACGGGCAACTGGGAGGGACCCAGTCCAGTGTTCTTTATTGGTCAAGGATATTTCTGTATTTCCACAGGTAAAGAACCTTTGTGGGTCCCTAGCAGATTTGTCTGCCCTGCATGTCAACCCCAGCAGAATGAAGGGAATATCCATATCAACTCTACTTCTTCCCAATCTTCAAGAGACTCCACAAAGAACTCAGACCAATCCCACGTTCCACAGAAGACGTCGTGTCAAAAGTCATAGCAGGACAATCATTTGGTCTGCTAGCTTGTAATGCTGTGTTAAGAAAGTGCTATAAAAATTCTGCTTGTGAGAATTGTGGAAAGCAAGCTGACATAATGGTACATTGCAGTAGTTGTAGAAAGAATTTTGTTATACAGTGGAACCTCTTGCAAAATGATCATGCTTTGTGCTCAGACTGCTGAGATGTCATTGTTGGTATTACCTTTGAAGAACCTGGTAGAGCATTTCTGATCTGGTTGAGCCAGATCAGCCTTTTCCAGAAACATGGATACCAGAAAATATTGAAGGCCTACACAAAGCTTTCTTTTGGCATCTTTTAACCAAGGCTTACACTGTTGTCTTAGCCACAAAAAGAACACAAGCTCTTAGCCTGTGGTGTTCATTTTGCCAGTTAGGAACAAGAATTACAAAATTCTTGTTTCATTTGATTATAGGGCTGTTAGGACTGACAAAACTGTCCTTGGAGAAGACAGCATGGATTAACATCCAATCATGAACAAATATGTGGGTTACCTGGGCCAATCAGACAGGGCAAAAATCATTCTGTTTATCACTGGCTACCCCCTCTGATCCCTTTTGTATTTGCTTAATCAGAGTTCCTTTGAACAATCTCACAGAATTCAGGCCTTGGACAAAAAGTAAAGTATATCCCAAGCCTGAACAAGCAGCAGATGAGTTTTGTACTACCACCTGTTGTTGTTGTGGCAGGACAGGAACAAAGATCTCCAGTTCAGAAGGCGAGAAGGAAAACTGATTTATTTCAAATGCACCACTCTCTTTAGAGAGAACATTGTGCAGACAAATTTCATTGGTCTTAAAGTAAAAACATCTCACACCATTGGTGCGCTCTGAATGACGCACGGTGGCAGAATATATCTATAAACAATATGAACAACAAGAGACATAGTGAATTCTTTACATTCTTTTCCAACTCTCTCCCAGGCCCAGCCTGGTAGAAATCTCTCTTTTTCTCTCGGACTGAACTGAGAATATCCACAACAATGAAATGAAACAAAAGGCGTTCCAATTAATTGCTGCAAACAACTCAACATTTCGACCAACCCCCCTAGGGTCCTGAGCATTCTTAATTGCAAAAAGGACTGAATGTTACAGGTATAGAACCTCAGGAGCTTGACATGTTAGGGTCTGCTCCAGGAAATTACTGTCTAGTTTTTGGATTTCAGAGAAAGGACATTAGCTCCGAAAACCTTCAGGCATTCAAACCAAGAAGTAATAGTACTTGCATTGCCCCTGGATCCCCTTGGTACAACAACATTCCTGCTGTTTGTGACAATTGGATTTGGCCTGTTCCATGGTTTAGGGCCACGGCACAGATGTAACCTCCAGGAGTATTCCTCATTTGTGGGGATCGTGCCTGGCCTGCCATACCTGCTAAAGCAGCAGGAGGACCGTGTTACTTTGGCAAATTAACATCATTTGCCCCCAGCATCCAACAGGTACTCAACATAAGTCATAAGTCTCAACGTGCTAAGCGTAGCGTACACCAATTAGAATTAGGACCTGACTGTAGAGATGATGTTCAATTGTGGGGACGACCATCTGTCATTTTAGCATCAATTTTTGCACCAAATTTTGCACCAAATTTTGCTTCTGCCCGAGCTTTTGAACTAATAAGACGACTGGCTTGTTGGACAGGGAAACAAAGTAATATCACCTCCAAAATATTAAGTGAGCTCACCACTGACGTTGGCAGTAGACTACACGCTGGATTACAGAATCGTGCCGCAACCGATTTTTGCTACTGGCTCAAGGACATAGCTGTGAGGATTTTGAAGGAATGTGTTGCATGAATCTTTCTGATCACTCTGCTTCCATTCACAAGAGACATTCCCTACTTCAAGAGAATATGAAAAAGCTTACTATTGTTGAAAATCCTTCTGAAATATGGCTCAAAGAATGTGGAATTACTGGATGGCTGAAAACCTTCTTGATGGAAGGTATTAGAATCCTTCTTGTCACTTTTGCTGTGCTTATTATCTTTGGCGTTATTTTTTTGTGTATGAAGAAAACTTTAGAGTCTATTGCAAATAGAGCCTGGGTTGTCCAGAAAGAAAAAGGGGAATATGTAGAGGAATTTCTCGTGGAACCAGGGCATGATATCCTAGATGATATTCATGTGCAGGAAGGTGCTGGCAAGAGCGTCCTGCAGGAACAAGGCTCTGGGCTCTTGCTGGAACAGCCTGGTTTTGCTGCCGTGACCCCAGGCAGGAGTTGAGGCAGGTGAAGAGGCAGCGGGCAGCTTGTGTTTGTAGAGGGCCTGGGGCTGCACCTCTGAACCTCCACCTGGAAACACACTTGGGGGAATAGGAGCTACAGCTGGAGTGCCTGTCCTGAAAGGACCTGAAGTCATTCAGCCTTGCCAGCTTTTCTTAAGAGTGTGTTGGTGTTCCCCAGGAAAGCTACACGTTTGGGGAAATGCCTTTGGAGGAAAGGGGCTTGCTTCTCAAGGGAAGTGCTTCCCAGGGAGCTCCCAGGGAGGCAGGTGCAAGTGTCCCCCTTTGTCTCTCTGTGGTCCTTTCAGTCTTTGAGGCTCATTGCACTTGGCAGAGGGGCAGGGCAAGGGAGAAGGCTGTGAAGAGCAGGTTTGGCATCCGCCTGGACCTATGCAGACCAACCCAAGCACCTGCAGCAGGGTGTGTTCCCCCCTTTGGACAGAGGTGTGAGCAGGAGCGCCTCTGTCCAGCCACGAGCCCCAAAGCTCTCTTTGAGAGCTGTGCATTAAAATGCCTTTATGCATACACTTTTCACATCTTCCCTGTCTGCTGGGTTTCAACTCTTGGCAATATGCATTTGCCTCTTGCTTGGTGGAAGCTGCTGTGGCCCAGGGCCAGCACAGAGCTGGGCTGTGTGGACCACGTAGCGTGGAGAGTCTTGTTTGATCTTGGTGTGTCCCTGGCCTCAGAAAAGGCTGGGAAGGTTTGCCTCCCAAGGCGTCCTGCTCATTGGCTCTCCCTGTGCATCTTGGAGAGAGCAAGGTAGGCATTTCTGGCAGCTGGGCATCAGCAGGCCTTAAAATGGGGCTGTGTTGTGGAGCGAGCCCAGCTGAGATACCCTGAGAGGAGCCCAGTGCTCCTTGCTCCCCTGTGCTGACATGTGAGCGTTTCTCTGGTTTCGGGATGACCCTGGCTGTGTCAGGGGGGGCTACGTGGACACGAGACAGCCGGTCCCGTCCCGCTGGGTCCCAGCAGTGCCTCACAGCAGTCCTGCATCCACGTCAGGATGCTGGCCAAGAGAGGTCCTGGAAGCTGAGGCAGCTGATTTTAAGCTGGTGCAGGTGCCTACAGGTCAAGGTCAACGGTGTTCCCTCAGGATACAGCAGTCCTGAGGGGTCTCCCTTATTCAAAGAAATCGGCAGACAAATGCACTGTCTGCCAAAAGCCCTTTTACTGACCTGGCAGGAGGGCAGGGGTCTGCACCCACCAAAATGTTTCTCCACCACCTATAAATTTCAGGGGGTTGATGTAGGAATTGTATCAAACATACCATCCATCTTTACACTGCTGAGGTGATTCGATAGGCAGGGGGTTAGAAATACATTGTGTCAGATTGCTGTACTTGAAGCTGATGTCCAGGCCCTGGCCAGGAGCCGTCTCCATGCCCCAAAGCAGCACAAAGTCTTCCTCACGGCTTCCCTGCACAGGGCTGACTCCACACTTGCCCTTAGTTCTTCTGGTAGACTATGGCTAAAGCTTTTTGTCAAGTCACTCTCAGGTCAAGTTAGGCCTGCCAGGTTTTTCTTATGCTAACTGCTGCTAAGTACTTCAGTGTGTCTGTGCTCATTACTTGTTTACTCATGTGAATTGCTTGTGCTTCCTTCTGTCAAACAAAGGCCTTGTTTCCTTGCCAAAGGTGCCTGAGGCCACCCGCTCCTTGTGGCAGCAGTTGCTTTCCTGTGGAATGTTCTACCTCCCTGAGAGTAAAGAGGGAGCTGGAGAAAGAGCTTGCCAGGCTGCTCTCCATCCTTCCCCAGCACTCCTGGTTCAGTGGAGAAGTCCGAGCTGAGCACAAAGGTGCAAATGGAACAGCCGTGCACAGGAAGGCTCGGTGGGAAGGATGATGCAGGAACCATAGGCCTGGCAGCCTGAGCTTGCTCCAGGGGAAGGCCTTGGAGCAGATCCTCCTGAGTGCCATCCCACGGCACCTGCAGGGAACCAGGGCATCTGCTGGAGGCTGGGAAAGCTCTGTGGAGGGACGGGGACAGCTGGGGCTCCTGGCAGGGTGTTGAGGGCTTCTGTGCAGGAGTTTGGGGGGGTTGTTGCTGGTGGGGTGTTGGAGAAGGAGTTGTGTGGAAGGGGAGAGGTCTAGGCTGGAATTTGTGTCAGTTGGAAGGCAGCATCTGTGCTTTGGCATAGCTTTGGTTAGGGAGGGCAGAAAGAATATCTGTGACTTTTCCTCTTCATGCTCCTGATTCTGCTGCAGGGAACAAGAGGAGAGAGCTGCACTTTACTGGCCACTTAGATATCTGTACCAGGGGGAGGATTCGCCCTTTTGCCATCTACTCATTTCTTTGGGCTACTTTTGTACCACTGAGTAGACTTTGATTTCTTGAGAGCTTTTATTCCTTAAGAGAATTAGGATATTATCATCCCTTCATAGAAAACCAAAGAATGGCCCTTGTTTTTGCCCTTTTTTTGTGTAGTGTTAGGTTCTGTGAAGTGACCCTCAGTGGATGAGGTTAAGGCAAATGAGTTGCTGCTCTGAGATGGGAAGCAAAATTCCAAATCTTCACCTCCTCAGGCCATCCCAATTAATTTGGGAAGTTTGCAATTTTTTGGAACTACTTGAGTTGAACAATGGGAAGGAAAGCTTTCCTGAACTGAGGATTCTTATTTGCCAGATTCTTCCGTGCCTTGGCCACTAAGGTGTTTTTGTGCAGAAGGCAAGAACTTCAATGAGAAAATAATTTCAGCACGGAGTAAGAGCTTCTGACAGCGACCAAGTGTTGCCAGCAGTTGCTCCAGGTGCTCCTGCCAAGAGCCCCTGCAGGCAGGAGCGCAGTCCCCAATGCACGCGGGCTTTGGCTCCCTCTGGCACAGAAGCCCCCCACAGGCACAGGTCTCTGGGGCAGGAGAAGGGCACCAGAGCTACCAGGGCCCGGGGGGTGGCAGGTCTGCTTGGGCAGGGACTCTGCCACACCTGCTGATGTCAGCGCTCCCCGGGCCCCAGGGGTGCGAGCAGCATTGGTGCCCTGGCCCACACGTTCCTTGTCTGTGTCACACCCGCGGGTTTAGGATGGCCACCAGCCGGGACGTGTCCCAAGGAGGCCGTGCCAGCTTCTGTGGAAGGCCCTGTGCCCTTCCCAGCACAGCTGCGTCGGCAGCCCTGGGGGCTCCTTCTGCTGCCCTGAGCCCGCTGAGCAGGGCAGCGTTTGCTGATGGTTTCAGCCGTTCCTAAAGAGCCTGTCGGGCTGTCTTAGACACTTGGGGTGAGGAATTCCTTCCAACATGGGCCACTTTGGGTGGGTCAGGGGTGGCCCCAGGGCAGGGGGCAGTGTTTGCAGGGGCCCTTTGTGACACGGTGCTGCGTGGTCACCGTGTCATGGAACGGGACAGCGTGTCCAAGGGTCCTTTGTGACACGGGGTGACATAGGAGCTGGCGGTGACAAGACCACGCCAGAGTGCTTGGAGCACGCGACGGGACAGGACGGGACAGAGCGGTGCCGTGAGGAGCCCCCGCACAGTGCACTCGTTCGTGTCTGACCCGGAGCTTTTCCCAGGCGTTATTCCTGCAGCTGTCCTCGAGGCCAGACCACAGGACTTGGTGACCTGTGGCCTTCCTGAGGCTTCTCTTCTGCAGGTGCCCTTGAGGGCAGACCGTGGGACTCGCTGCCCCGGAGGCATCTCCTATCCTTGCCACTGGTGCCCTCGAGTCCTGACCACAATCAATCCTTGACAGGAGTCTCCTGTCCTTGTGGCAGGAGCCCTCAAGACCAGAGTGCAGGACTTGCTGTCCTGTAGCCTTCCTGAGGCTCTTCTCTTGAAGGTGCCTTCCAGGCACGACTGCAGGACTCGCTGACTCGGAGCTTTTCCGAGGCATCTCTCCTGCAAGTAGCCTCAAATCCAGTCACTGCCATGGAGCAGAGATCCCTGAGAGGGCCCAAGCTGGCCTGGGTGCAGGAGGAGGAAGAAGGCCCTGGAGCTGCCCCAATAGTGGAGATCAAAGAGGTGGTGCGGTTCAAGACTCTACAGGAGGGTGAGTGGCAGAGCTGGGCTTAGGGTTGGTGCCTGCAGCCAGCTTGGCACCATTCCATCCCATCCCACTGCATCCCATCCCATGGCATCCCATCCCATCCCATGGCATCCCATCCCATCCCATCCCATCCCATCCCATCCCATCCCATCCCATCCCATCCCATCCCATCCCATCCCATCCCATCCCATCTCCTGAGGACATGCCCACGGACAGGACAGAAGAGGGGCCGGGCAGACACCCCGCAGTGGCCGTGCTCCATCCCCTGGGGCATCCCGGGGCTGTCCCTGCCTGGGGAGCTCAGGGCTGGGCTGTGTTCTCCGGCCTCTCCCGCAGCCCCTCAGCTCTGGCTGCGCTCGCTCTTTGCCAGATGCAGCCGTGGACCGCACACAAGAGCAGGACCCCGCCCGTGGCCTCTTCCGCAGAACAGTGGAGGTACCTGCAGCCATCCCCACCTGGGCTGGGCCTGCTGGCACCGCTCAGCCGAGCACCGCGCTTGGAGCATTCCGTGGAACATCCCTGGCTTCCTGCCCTTCTCCTACACTTGGTTTGCAAATTCATCAAGAGGATTCAGGAGGAAGAGCCCAGCACCATGGGCAAAGGGCTCAGAGCATATTCACACACCTTCAAAACCAAGACCTGTGCTGCCCCGCTGGAATATGCTCATAGAGGAGGGGTTTTGCAATCCAAAGCAAATAAGCAGCCTGTGGCCAGGGTTTGATCCTCCCAGGAATTGCTTGGCCTCCCAAGCCACGCCCGCTGGTCACTGGAAGCCTTTGAGGCCATGGCAGTGTGGTGGGAAGGGAAGCACTTCTCTGGGGAAGCTGGGGACATTCCTCCTTCTGGCAGCTTTCCAAGTCTCCCCGTGCCTTCTCCAGGTGCCCGCCATGGTGAGGTACATCCACGAGTGGCTCATGGACAATCAGTTTGCTGAGCAGAGGCTGATCAGGGCCCTGCTGCATCTCACCGAAGAACAGCCTGCTGATGTAGTAATGACACTCCTGTGTGTGGCCCCATCCTGTGACAGGTATGGGGCCACCTGCCCAGAGGGCTCAGGGCTCCCCAGCCCATCAGCCTGTACAGCCTGTCCCAGATGTCTGACCAACAGAGAGTCCCCAGGGCCCTCTGGCTGCTCCCTTTGCCAGCCCTGGCACCTCAGCCCCCGAGCCTGCTGCCATGCTCCCTCGCTGCCCCTCAGGGGCCTGTCCCCACAGGCCTAGGCTGCCTGGGCGCTGCTGGCGAGGGGCAGTGGGCAGAGGCAGAGCCGGCAGCCAGCTCAGGTCCCTGCTGCTGCCCAGGCCACGGTGCTGTGTCCCAGATCCCACTGAGACAGAGCTCTAACCCCACAGAGCTGCTTTCACCATGTGGAAGAGCATCATGTGCTCTCCCAGGACTGCCGAGCCAGTGCAGCTGATGCTCCTCGATGTGCTGGGGAGTTGGCCAGAGCACAGCACGTTCACCTCTGATGGGGACAAAACGGGTGTCTTTGTCCTGGCTGTGAGTTTCTGCAACTGGACTTTGCTGGCCCCAAGGCCACCTGCCCAGCAGCTCTCCATCCTCCTTGCCCCACTGCATCTCCCTGCCTCAGGCGCTGGGCTGAAACCTGGCCTCGGGGCAGCTTCAGGGGCACCAGGCCCGCTGCTCCCCCTGCGTCTCTCCGGGCCTCTCCCTCCCGTGCTCGGGCCCTGCCACACCGACACCTCGGCACTGAGCGCTGTCTCGGGGGGCTTTGTCCTTTGCAGGCAACTGTGGTGATGTGGGAGATCCTCCAGGTGCCCTGTGTCCCACATATGGTGACGGTGTATTTCCCCCACCTACTTGTGCATCTGCTCTTCCAAGTGTTCTTCAGCACTCTGGATATGCCAGAGGAGGTCGATACCTTCTGGAAGGGATGCCAGCAGCAATACGGCCTTGCCACCAGCCCCAACAGGTACTCCATCCCACTCCTCTGTCCCTGCCACATCCCTGGGCAGGAGCCAGTGCTCCCAGCGTGACCTGGGCTTTGCTCTGCACGCAGGTTTGCAGTGCGGACCCTGAAGTCCCTGCTCTGCCAAATGGAGCACGAGGATGTGGTGCTGGCAATGGAACGCAAGCGTGGCTGGGACACGCTGCTGTGTGCTGACACCCACCACTATGCCGTGGGTCTGCTGGCCAGGTGAGACCCCCTTCTCCCCGCTGCCTCTGACATTTGTGCTCTGTGCCCAGGGTGCCCCACACAGTCCCAGAGGTCGTGGGCCAGAGGGCCTTGTCACCGAGGCACAGCCAAGCAGACTGGAAAAGGCTGGCAGAGGAGGGTACCCACAAGGAGCCGCCTCCCAAATAGCCCAGGGCCCCTTGCAGGATGCTGGGGAAAGACCAGACCTCTGTGAGTCCGTCCTGGGAGAGGTTTGTCCCCCGGCCCAAAGTCTTGGTTACTTTTTCTCCTGCCAGGGAGATATCCCGTGTCTCCATCCCCTTGTGCTCCCGGATCGCTCGCTACCTGCTCCAGCTGCTCAACACACTGGAGCCACGCTGGGAGCTGCCCGCCCTGGCGTTCCTTGTGGAGGTGAGCCTGATGGCCAGCGCTGCCTCGCTCAGCTGCCTCCCAGCTCTCTGTTCTCTCGTAGCTGCAGCTGCCTGGGACGGGTGCCCGCGCCCTGTGCTGCTGCCTGGGCCCAGCCCTGTGCGGTTCCGGGCTCCTGCCGGCCGGGTCCCCTGTCACTGCCCTGTGCCTTTCAGGTCCTCGAGTGCCTGAACTTGAGTGGAGGCAGTGCTAACAGAGTCCTGCAAATCTTGTCAAGGCACCTGCACAGCAAGTGCAGGGACAGGCGTCGCCTGGCGCTCAGGGCCCTTCTCAAGCTCATTGACAATCCCTCGATGGTGAGAAGGGGGCAGCGGCTGAGACTGCGCTCGGGAATGCAGTCGCTTGGGCTTTGCTGGGCTTTAGGCACTGGGGCAGCTGCTCCCAGCTCTCCTGCCTCCTGCTTCAGCTGCCCAAGTGCTCCGCAACAGCCCTTTGGCCTCTAGGCCCTGCGGCAGCAGGATGGCGTTTCACAAACTTGTGTTCCGCACAGAGTGAAAAAATGGGGAGCCTGACTGAAAGTCTTGTGGAGCTCCTGTGCGACGCAGATGGAGAGATAGTTAGCATGACAGTCATGCTCCTCAGCTTTATCTCCCGGGACAAGGACATGCTGATAGGCAGCTCCATTGCACTGCAGCTGGTTGAGGCGCTCCTGCCACTCTTTGACCACGTAAGGCTCGCTGCCTCCAGCCACAGCCACTGGCTGCTGCCCAGACACTTTGTGCCCTGTGGATTTCCAGGCCTGAGCCAAGCTGAGCCCCATGCAGCCGATGCTCAGGTCTTTTTTTCTTCCTTTCATACAGGACAATAGCCAGGTGCAGCTGCTCTCCATCCTGCTCTTCCAAACATTGGTGTCTCTTCCACTGCAAAAGGACAAAAAGGCCCTGAAGACACACGCGCGCCAGAGCCTGCTGCCACTCTTCTTCCACTGCCATGATGAGGATGGGCGTGTGGCACAGGTGAGGACTCGTGGGCTGCTGCTGTCCCCCTGGGAGGCGGCTCAGCTGCCTCCTGCCCTGGCGCCTGCTGGGCTGCAGCCTCCTCCAGGCCTTGGCACAGGGACACAGGTCCTGCGCCCTGGGCTGTGGGGCCATCTCCGCGTCTCTGCTGCTCTCCAGGCTTCTCAGGAAACGCTGCTTTGTGTGGCCCAGTTCCTGAAGAGGAGGGATCTGGAAAAAGTGGTGAAGAAGAAGAAGCTGTGGAAGTTCACCGAGTGCCTGGTAAGGATGGTCTGGAAGTGCCAGCCTCAGGCTGGAGAATCCCCCTGAGCGCGGTGCTCAGTGTGCGGGGCTGGCAGCTGTGCCCCTGCCCGCTGCTGCAGCCAGAGGCGGCGCGGGCTCTTCTCCAGGCTCCTGTGGGCCCGAGCTCACGGCGGTGCGGGCAGGGCAGGCTGGGGCTGGGCGCAGGGAGTGCCCGGCCCAGGGGCTGAGCCTGCGCCAACCCTTCCTTCCTGCCGCTCTCTCCAGCTGGCAGACGACAGCAGCAGAGCGGCCGAGCACCTGCGCCAGGCCATGCCCTACCTGGAGAGCCCAGAGGAGCCCCTGCGAGAGGCGGCCATCAGGTTCCTGGGTGAGCCGCGAGGCCGGGCTCCCTCCCCGCCCCGCCGCAGCTCGGCCGCAGCCCCGCCTGCTGCCCCGGCAGCGCCATCTGGGCCCGGCGGGGTGGAGCCCCGGCTGGCCTGGGCGCTGCTGTCGCCCTCTCGCAGCCGTGCCCTTGGGCGGCAGCGTGCGGCAAGGGCCCGGCTGAGCCCTGCCGGGCCAGGAGGCCGTGTGGCCACAGGGCTGGCAGCGCCGCTGGCAGGGAGCTGTGCCGCTGGGCCGTGACAGGCTCTGTGTTGGCAGGGATGGCCGGGCGGCAGCTGAGGGGGAAGAAGGAAGAGCTCCAGCTCATCTGTGAGGGTGAGTGAGGGCAGCGGGCTGTCAGCGGGGGCTGGCGGGGGAGCTGCAAGCCGTGCCCCGGCTGCGCAGGGCTCTGCTCCCTGTGCGGACGAGGGGCGGCGTGGGCAGAGCACACGGAGATTTCAGGGCCACCTGGGGGATTCGTGGCCAGCAGCTTCGGGCTGATCCCGTTGGTCCCTGCTCCCTGCTGGCCGTGGCCGGAGCCGGCTGGGATGGCCCTGGCAGGGAGGTCTCCTCGGGTCCCCTCAGATCCGGGATCTGACCACGGCTCTGTTGCTCTCTCTTTCAGCCCTTGAAGGCACGGCAAATGACATCAGCGTCGCCGTTGGAAGCCTGGCAATTCAAACATTGTACGTCCTCCAGGCAGTAGAGAGAGCTGGATATTCCATCTTGGACAGCCTGCATGATCAGCTGCGCAGGGCATGGAGGACACGGCCTCGTCTCTTGGGGCTCGGCTGGCTGCGCTGCCGGAGCTGTGCAGAGTGCTGATCCCAGAGGCTCTGTCTGCTGGGGCCACCTGAGCCAGCAGGAATGTTTCCTTTGTTCAAGGTTATTCTTTCGTTCTTTTTGCTTTTCTGTAGCATAGAAATATAGGATGTGTTGTAATAGACAGACTCCCAGGATCTTTCTTTTGCTGCCCAGGCTCTGCAGGGCATAGGGGAAGAGGGAGCAAAGGGTGCCTGGGCTCAGCAAGCTGCCCAGGCACGTGCAGGCTTGCAGGGAAAATGGCCAGAAGCCCCTTGGCCTTTGGTGGTTCTGCTGAAGCCTTTGTGCTGCCAACAGAGCCGGTGGGCAGGGGCCGGAGTTCCAGGGATCCCTGTGAGATCGGTGCCTGGAGATGGCCACAAGCCCTGTCCCAGGCAGGAACCGCCATCTGTGTTCTCCTGCCCGTGTGTTGCTGGCTGCATTGCTGAGGGCTCCGAGGTGCCTCTGGATGGGGCTCCTCGGGAGCTCCTGTGGGGCTGCGGCGCTGCTGCCGGGCAGGTTGGCCGGGCTGAGGGAGACCCTGAGGGGATGGGGCCACCAAGAGATGAGGGGCTGCGAAAGCCCTGACAGGACAAGGCAGTGGGAAGGCACGGGGGGGATGTGGGAGGCAGTGGGTAACGTTGGCTCGAGGAGGAAAGTGGGTTGGAGCCAAACAGACCACTCAGCCCAATGTTCATGGGGCAAACAGAGAGCGTTTGTACTCAAGCCCTTCCTTCTAAGGGGCCTTTGAAAAAGCCAGTCTGGATAATTTCACTGGTCTGACCTCTGCGCCCCTTCAGATTCTGGCCTGTGAAATGCCTGCAGCCTTGGGAGAGATGTGATGGGCGAGGCCCCTGTCAGTCAAAGCAGGGGCTGGTCCATTCACCCAGTACAAGGCAGCCTGCACTGTGACACACGGCAACAGAGTGCCAGGCACAGCTGCGGGTGCTCCCCATGAACCTCAGCTCTGGGACCACTGTCTGCCCCAAGCTTCAGGGCTGCAGTGGGAGCTGGGCTCTGCCCTGGGGCCATCCTGCAGGGACAGCTGCAAACAGGGAGCATTCCCTTGCCACCAAGAGCCAAGCCAGGGCTGCAGGGCAGCTGCTCCAGCCCGGACGGCACTGTTGGGTGCTGCGCTCTGGGGCTGGGGCTCCCCGCACAGGGGACTGGACTGGTGTGCCAGAGGAGACAGAGAAGCTGCAGCTTCAGCCTAACTGAGGTGGGTGCATGGGCTGGGAAGAGTGGGGAGGCCCAAGGGGATTCACAGAGCTCATCCTGCTGAAAGGACAAGGAAAAGGGAGTGGGAGCTCAGCAGTGAGGAGAGCTGAGGGCTGGAGAGCAGCTCTGAATGCCACTAAAATCCAACCAGACCTCTGAGACATTGCTGCTCCTCAGCCAGTGACAGGATGAGTCCCTAAGCCGGGGGCTCGGCCTTCCTCATGGTGAGGCGCATCAAGGAAGGCAACAGTGTGATGGAGACTGCCACGGGCTGGGAACTCACTGGGGGAAAAGAGGGAGCAGTTGGGAAGTAAAATGCAGGTGGGGAGAGAATTGTTCAGCAAAGGCCTGAGCTACAGCTTGAGCAAGCTGAAAAATGGCATTTGGGGTCATCCCAGACTGATTTCATTTCAGAAGCTATTGAACAAGTTTAATTTTTGGGTGGTGGCATTTTCTCCCTTGGACGTGTGCACTCTGCAAACTTGAGCTGTGTAGCTGAAATGCTCAAGCAAGTCTGTGCTGCAGGTCACACCATTTCTTCTTTGGCCGATTGGGGCCCGGTGCTGAGCTCCAGCAGAGCCCTGGCAGAGCCCAGAGCAGCCTCAGCACCCGCAGTGCCCGGCTGCAAGGAGAGAAACCAGAAAGTGCCCCTCAGCTGAAGGCTCCTGTCCCCTTGTCCCAGCCGCCCGCGGTGCCCAGGCCATGCTGGCCGTGCCCAGAGCGGTGCCCAGAGCTGCCCATCACTGCTGCCTTTGGCAGCAGAGCAGGAGGGCAGGACATGTGCCCAGCCTGCAGCCAGCCACGGCACATCCAGCCCTCAGCAGCTGCCCAGAGCAGGATGCTCCTGTGCTTGCTGCCATCTCCCCAAAGCTCTGATCCCACCATGCCAAGCAGATGGGACCCACCTGACGCCATCCACCGCTGGAAGAAAAGCTGGTCCCAAACGATGTCCTCAGCCTTCTCCAAGGGCACGGCCCATCCACGCCACAGCTGCTCCCAAGCACTTCCCCATCCAGACTGGACCCCACCTAGAACGCTTCCTCTAGAAAAACACACAACAAATTATTGAAAGTAGATTACAGACTAAAAGGGGAAACAAGAAAAAAGGTCAAAAATCATATCTCTGTCTGGGGCTTGAGGAAGGCCCAACCCCTGCATGCCAGGGAAAACCCCACCCACGGGTGAAGGAAGCCCAGGCTTTCTCCCTTCCCCTGCACTGCCCCCCAAAATAAGAGTGATCCCAAAGCAAACAAGGGCAGGGGAGCAGCCCAAGCCCTTCCTTGCCTGCAAAGCAAAGCAGCCCCTGCACAGGTTCTGGAGTCCCACCTCTGCTCCCACCATGGGGGTTGGTTTGTGTTGGGCTGGCTGCCCCAGCCCCAGCCCCAGCCCGGGGCACGGTGGGTGGTGGGGGCTGTTGGCAGGGCCAGGAGCCCACTCCCATTTCGTACCCACCCCAGCCCATGCCCCGAGCCCTGCCAAAAGCAGCTGGGCAGCCGACTGAAGGATCAGCTGCATCCGCCCCAGCAAAGGGGGAACCTTTGGTTCCTGGCCAGGCTGTGCGATGCCCAAATCTGGGAGCATCCCCTGTGTGTGGACTCATCTGCAAATTCCCTGTGGAGCCTGGCTTTGGAGAAGGTGCCAGAATCAAAGTGACGTCATCTTCAGCCTGCCGGTGACCAGGTGGAGCAAGAGGTTGTCATCCTTGATGTTGTCCTCGCTGTCTCCAGCAGCAGCAGCCCCACCTGGGACAGCTTCTCCAGGGGCTCTTTCTCCTTCCCTGGGGCTGAGACCAGGCTGTCAGGGTTCTGCCCAGGGCCCCAGCTGTCAGGGAACCAAGGACAAGCAAAACCAGCTCAGATGGCGGCCACCAGTGCTGGGCAGAGCAGCTCCGCTCCAGCACAAGGGCTGCGTGTTCCCATCTGATGAGCCCTGGGCAGTGACACAGGCAGCACAAAAAAGTCTGGGTTCCTGTGCTTCTGATTGCCAAGGCGTGTGTGGGGCTGTAACTTACCAGGGCCTTGCATCAAAGTGTGCCTGTGGCTCTCTCCCTTCTTCTAGGGCAGATGAACGTCCTGCATCCAGGGATCACACAACAGCTCTTCTAACGAAGGCCTTTCCATGTCCAGCATGGATAAACACCTCCTGATCACATCTTGGCACTCTGGGCAGAGAAACCAGAACCCGCCGGTCAGTTGGAGAAGGCTCCTGTTGGCTTTGCCCCACTATTCCCATGCCCAGGCCATGCTGGATGTGCTCAGAGCTGGGCCTAAACTTTCCCATCAATTCCCTGTTTTGGAGGAGAGCAGGACATGTGCCCCCTCCTCAGCAGCTGCCAGAGCGGGATGCTCACGAGCTGCTGCTGTCTCCCAGCACTGGTATTGCCCCTGTGGCCACAGATTGGGATCCACCTGGAGAGAGCCGTTGTGGCAGCGAGAGCTGATGGTCCCAGCTGATGTTCTGGCAGCCCCTGAAAGGGTGCTCCCCGCAGACCATCTGGTGCAGCACGATGCCCAGGGACCAGACAGTAGCTGGCTTGCCGTAGTACCAGCCAAAATGCATCCATTCCGGGGGGCTGTATGACCGTGTTCCTATGGAATAGAGATGGGCTTCAGCAGGGGGATGCTGCTGCTCCCAGAGCCTGGCCCCAGCATCCCTGGGCATGCGGGGGCTGCCCCAGTGGCACACGGGGTGATCGCTGCCCTCTGGCCAGCACCTGGGACTTGTGTACAGACTTGGGGTTGGAAAAGAAGCCACTGGTCTTGAAAGAGGGCAGCTGAAGCCCTGGCAAGGCCCAAGTATGACAAGGAAAAACCCACTCAGTGCTGGGGAAAACCATGCCTTCATCCTCCCTGCCTGCATTGCCCCAAAGAACATTATGAATCCAAAGCAAACCAGGTGAGTGGAGCAGTCCAAGCCCTTTCTCACCTGCACACCAAACCGGCTGGGCCACAGGTTCTGGCCCCCCCTCTCTGCTACCCCCACCCACGGGTGTTTTTGTTGGGCTGGCTGCCCCAGCCCCAGCCCTGGGCAGAGTGGTGGGCAAAGGCTGCCAGCAGGGCTGGAAGCTGGCTCCCCACCCAGCCCTGCTGAAACGCAACTCGGCTGAAATCTCAGTGCCATCAAGGGCAGCAAAAGGGACAATCCCCGATGCCACAGCCAGCTTGGGCTAGGAGATGTTGGGCCGTGAGATGCTGGGACCGGGAGCACACCCCTGTGTGGACTCACCTGCAAAGTGAGTGTAGGCTGTGTCTTGCAGGTAGGTGCCACAGCCAAAGTCGATCAATTTAGCCTCCCCGGTGGCCAGGTCAATCAGGATGTTCCCTGGTTTGATGTCCCTGTGGAGGACCCCGCAGCTGGTGCAGTGCCGCACGGCCTCCAGCACCTGGCGGAACAGCTCCCGCGCCACCTCCTCGGACAGGAACCCCCGTGCCCGAATGAAATGGTGCAGGTCCTGAGACCGCTTTGGGCGCTCCAGCACCATCAAGATGTCGTTGGGGAGCTCAAGCCACTCCAGCAGCTGGACAACACCGGGGAAGCCAGTGGACACCTTGGCCAGCAGCACCACCTCCAGGGGTGCGCTGGTGCCGTCGGGCTGCGGGAGGAGCACGATGCCGTCAGTGGGGCTGAGGCCGTGCCGGGGCTCGGGAAGCCCTCACCCAGCGCGGGATGCTCTGCGCCCTGCGCTGGCCCCACGCCCGCTCTCCCTCGAGGCGTCCCGGCGGCTTCCACCCTGCCGGGCCCCGGCTCATCCCCGCCCGGCACGCCCCGGCTTCTGCCGCTGGCCCCGCTCACTCACCAGCTCGCCCCAGTGCAGGACGCGGTTCCGTGGCACCCTTTTGATGGCCACCTGCAAGCCAAGAGAAGCAGCGGGCTCAGCTCGCCGCCCGCCCTGCCCAGCCCCATCCTCCTCCTCCTCCTCCTCCTCCGCCTCCTCCTCCTCCTCCTCCTCCTCCTCCTCCTCATTCTCCTCCTCCTCCTCCTGTTCCTCCTTCGCCCCCTCCTCCTGCTCCCGCCGCTGGCCCCGCCGCTCACCGGGGCGCCGTCCGAGAGCCGCGTGGCCGCGAAGACGCTGCCGAAGCCGCCGCGGCCCAGCAGCGAACCCAGCCGGTACTGCTCCTTCAGGCCCTGCTGCGCCTTCCCTGCCGGCGGGACGCGGCTGTCAGCGCTCGGCCCGGGGCCAGGAGCGGCCCCCGAGCGCCCCTCAAGCGCCCCGGGCCGGCCATCCCCAGGCGTTCGCTCCTGGCAACGGGACAGCGGCGGCTCGGGGCCGGCGGCCGCGCTGCCGAGCGGCGGAGCTCGGGCCGGGGAAGCCGCAGCGGAGGCGACGGCAGCGGCTGTGCCGCCTGTGTCCTCCGCGGGGCCCGGGAGGAGCCGGCGCCGGGGCCGGGGCCGGGGCCGGGGCCGGGGCCGGGGCCGGGGCCGGGCTCGGGCCAGGCGGAGCCAAAGGGAGGCGATGCCGCCCCAGCCCCAGGCACTGATGCCCGCCCAGCAGCGCCAGCGCCAGCACGGCCAGAGCCGGGCGGGGGCGAGACGGCGGCGGGACGGCCGGGGCCGGGGACGGGACAGCCCCGCCCGGGGCCGGGGGCGGGCCGGGGGCATGGCCCGGCCGGGTATGGGGAGAGAGAGACCGGGAGAGGAGGGGACAGCGGGAACGGGAGAGCGGGAGAGGCTGCGGGACAGCGGGAGAGGGAGAGGAGGAGCAAGAGGGACTCCACAAAGTTGCTGCTTTCGCTGCTCTGTCTGCTGCTGCTGCCGCTGCTGCTGCTGCCGCTACTGCCGCTGCAACTGAAGCTCCGGGGCCGTTTGTCCCCGTGTCCGTTTGTCCGTTGCCCGCTCGCCCCCGCGCCCAGCCCCGCGCTCCCCGGGGGCAGCCCCTGAGCCTGTCCAAACACGGGAACTTTGCGCTGTTCAGGCCAGACCCAGAGTCTGGACTCCTGCACAGGGGCACAGGGATCCCCTCGGTCGCTGCTGTGCATTGTCCCTGCTGAGGATCAAACCCTGTCGGGGCACATTCCCTGAATGCAGAATTTGTACCTGACCCAAGCACTGCATTTAGTTTACAGCATTGCTTTCCAAGAAAACCAGGGGAAGGCAAACTGTGTCTAGCTCATGGTATTTGCCAGTGTCTAGACCTTGCCATGTCATGGATCTTAGAGGTGAGATGCATTTGGAATTCATGGCATAGAGAAGTAGTGCAAGATGGAAAAGGGGAGCATGAAAATAAATAGAGAAAAACATCTTGGATTGTTTCTTTCCATTTTCATTTCATTTCCTAAAAGCTGTTTCAGTTTTCCCGGACTCTACTCCTGGGAGTCCTGTTTGCTCTTTCCAAGAACTTTTCCTGGGGAATGAGGTGCAGCTTCTGTCACAAGATGTGCCACCAACTGCAGCTTCTCTTGACTTTCCACACTGTGTGTGCAGCACAACTTTTGCAGCAAAGCAGGACAAATGTTTGCGAAACTTGACAGCTTGTTCTTTCTCTTCCTTGTGGGCTGGGGAGCTGTGCCAATTCCTCAACGCGAGTCCACTCCAGCCAGGCCAGAACTCCTGTCAGGGGTCTGCAGGGTCCTTGTGACGGCCGTGAGGCAAATGAAGGAAAGTTTGGACCGTCTCTTACAGGGGGATGGCATGAGGTGGGTCCCGTCTGCTTGGCATGGTGGGATCAGAGCTTTGGGGAGATGGCAGCGAGCACAGGAGCATCCTGCTCTGGGCAGCTGCTGAGGGCTGGATGTGCCGTGGCTGGCTGCAGGCTGGGCACATGTCCTGCCCTCCTGCTCTGCTGCCAAAGGCAGCAGTGATGGGCAGCTCTGGGCACCGCTCTGGGCACAGCCAGCATGGCCTGGGCACCGCGGGCGGCTGGGACAAGGGGACAGGAGCCTTCAGCTGAGGGGCACTTTCTGGTTTCTCTCCTTGCAGCCGGGCTCTGCGGGTGCTGAGGCTGCTCTGGGCTCTGTCAGGGCTCTGCTGGGCTCAGCCCTGGCCACAGCTGGGCTGGCTCTGCCCTCACATTGCTCTGACAGCTTTGCATCAGACGAGCCCCTTCTGAGCACAGCCCTGAGCTTTCTGCTTTGGCAGGTGAGCGAGACTCTCCTGCAGGCCAGGAGATTGCGCTTGGGGACACACATCCCATTGGCAAGGACCAAACTCTCCACAGTCCCAGCTGAATGCCTGCATCTCCCCAGGATGTTTTGTCTGTCCCACTCTTCATTCCTTTTTGGCTGGAATGGTGCAGTTGCACTTTCTTCCTCCTCTAGAAGTGCCATGAGTGGGCCAAACCTGGCGAGTGGGCCGTGTTCCTGAGGCAGTGCAGGCTGGAGCTGATGGATGGAGAATTGCCCTTCCCACTTCCAAACCAGAGCAAAAAGCTCTAAGTGGGACTTTGTGTCTTTAAGAAACCCCTGACAGTTTCAAAGGGAATGTGCAGCTCATTCACAGGGTGAGAAGGAAGGGCATCTTCTGAAGGGTTTGGGATTTGACAGAGTTTAGATTCCCAGTCCTGCTTGGAGCTGGAAGGGCACAAAGCAATTTCCTCTTGCTTCAACCACAATTTAAAATAACAATGTTGGAAACAAACCCCTAAAACTTTTAAAAAGGCTGCTGAGGTCAGTTAGATGGATCCATGCCATCAGCTCATTCATAAAGTAAATAACTGAGTTCTCTTTTTCATAAGATCAGTTACCACTTAATCCTAAGCTAAAGAAGTTTTTTCACAACACACTTAGGTTTTGTTTTTATCTTTCACATTTATATAGTTTTTTTATTGCTTTATATTTTTTTTCTTTTTTCTTTAAATAGAAAACATGTCCTATAAAAGGAGTGTCCTTTGCTCCTGGTTCCCGTGGGGAGCAGCTCCCTTCAACCTGGCTGAGCTGCTCAGGCAGAGCCCGGCAGCTCCTGGCCCTGCAGGGCTGAGGCTTTTCCCCGTTGCTGGGCACAGACTGATGGAGTAGCACTGCTGAACACGGGCACACAGAGGGACCAGCAGCAGCTGCCTTTGGCCACCTGAGGCTCCAAGGCCCAAACTCGGAGCAGACAGGGCTGGAAGAGACTCGCAGGCTCCCCGCTGGCTCTGCTGCCCCACTTGTGCCCGGCCCAGCTCTGGGTGAGGCAGGGGGAGAACAAGGGGCAGCTCCCTCCCAGCCCCAGCCCAGGGACCCCTCTGGCCCCGGGGCTTGGGGCACTGTCAGCACCCGCTGCTGCAGCCACTGCTCCTGCTGGCCCTGACAGCAGCACCCAAACTGGGGCTGATCCCCAGGGAGCAGCAGCAGGGCCTGGATCTGACCCCTGACTCTGGGGCAGGGCTGGACAAATGACCCCCCAGCAGCAGCAGCACATGGAGCTGACTTTCAGCACAGCCCCTGCCACTCTTCCCTCCCCTGTGCAGCGGTGTCACAGCAGCCTGAGGCACCTGGGAGCCCCCAGGGCCAGCAGGGACTTGAGGTGGCAGCCCTGGGCTCCTGGAGGTTGTTCAAGGAATGGAGCTGGGGACAGCTGTCCATGGGGAGCTTCCAGATGGAAAAGGCTGCTGTGCCCAGGCAGCTCCAAGGGCAGAGAAAGGAGGGTCTCGCCCACTGGATCTGTGCCAGTCCCACAGTCCTGGGCAGCAGCCACCGAGCCCTGGGGGAGCAGAGGGCACAGCAAGAGGGACAAAAGCAGGCAAGGTCAGAGACTGGAGAGAGCCAGAGCGGGGAGCAGGAACAGCTGCTCCATTGCACTCTTGGAGAAAGCTCTGGGCTGGTTCAAAGCGCTGAAAGGCGTGAAGGGCAGAGAGGAGGCCACAGCAAACAATGCTCCTGTTTCCACAGCCTCCCCTCTCCGTGTCCCAGAAGGAATTGGATGGACTGTGTTCTTCTCTCCGACTCATCTGGTTCAGCATGAGCAGCTGAGCACCAGGAGCTGAAGGGGCTGAAGCCTCAGGCCTCAAGGGATGAGCAAGAAGAAACTTTCTGAGCAAATGAATGCTGCTAACATGGAGCTGGCTGAATGCAGCAGATGGAATCATGGAATTATAGAATCCTTTCTGTTGGGAAAGTCCTCTGAGCTCATCCAGTCCAGCTGGTCACCCAGCACTGTCAAGCCCAGCACTAAACCACGTCCCTGAAGTGCCAAGGCCTGGACAACAGCCCTGAGTGAGGCCTGAACAACAGGCCCTGAGCCAAGGGTGGCCTCTGGATGAACCTTCCAGCCAAAGGTTGTCTTTGTATCTGCTCATTAATGAAATATGCATGGTCATTAGCACTTTTATAGATGTATCCACTCATTAGTGAAACATGTATTGACCTTTCTGTATTTAGAAGCAGGACAAGGCCATGAAATCTGACATCTGGCCTTGTCTGGGGCTGTATGGTCAAAGTCACCTCCCCTGGTTCCTCCTGGGGCCCTGGCCAGGCTTTGGGAGGAACCCAAGAGGAGAATGAAACCAGATGTTCCCACACCAGAAGTGCTGTCAGTTTGTTCATTCGGCACTGTCAGAGCTGGGCCCTCTCACAGCGAGGCTGGAGCCTCACCTGTGGCTGGAGGCACCTGCAGGAATTGCCAGAGTCCGGGAGTGGCTCTGCAGCCCTTGGCTGTGACAGCTTCCCCAGCTGCTGTGTGGATCTGGGGGATGGTAAAGCCTGAGGGAAGAGCTGGGATGGTTATTAAACTGTTCAAATGTTCAACCTGTGTTTGTTGGCAAGAAACCTTTCTGTGCCTCTGAGTGTCACCAGGCCCTGAGCCCAAAGGACACAAACCTGATGAGTTGTAATTCCCACTGCAGGGGCACTTGGACCTTGGCTCTGCACAGGAGAGCTCTTCATCCACTTCCTCTCTTTTCCTCCCTCTGGCCATGGAGGGAGCTCCTGACTTCAGCTTGTGACTCGTGTGTACAAAGAGCAAATCTGGGCAGAACTGGGGCAGGGAGGGTTTGGGGGCACCTTGGGATCTGTGCTGGGCACAGAAGGTGTTTTCCATTGCTCTGAGACTGTCTGCTGTGCAAAGTGGAGTTAATAGCCAGCAGAGGAATGTCTTTTGCATTTGATGGAGCTGTGCCTTCCCGCGGCTTTGTTGGCTGGCAATAAATGATCATCCCTCTGTGTCTCGGACAGCTCCTTCTCCAAGGAAAGCAGGTGGGAGTTGAAGCCAAAGAGCTGAAAGCTGCAGGTGCAGCCTGGCTGGAGGGAGCTCAGATTTACACAAGGCTGCTCTGAGTGCCAGGGCTTGGATAGGGGAAATGGTGGGGTGGGGGTAGGGACAGAGTCTGATTGATTGTCAGCCATGAAGGGTCTTGATTTTCATATCTATTCCAACTGCATGAGGAGGTACTTGGATTCAGTGTCAATTGGAGACTGCACTTATCAATGTATTAACAGGGAAAAAAAACTAAACAGGACCTAAAAAATATTTTCTCTTTTTTTTTTTTTTTTTTAATATATTGTATTCACTTGGAATAGGCTTCTGAAATCTGTCTAATCAACCAGAAAAGATTTGAACACTTAAATTATTCCCAGAGGCTTGGCTTGTTAAGGTGTTCTGAATGTTAATGAGCCCTGAGGCACTGAATTCCTGAACTGAAGAGCTGGAGGCTGAACAAGCCTCTGGAGCAGTAAAATTCAGCAGCAGCCTCCAAGGTGCTGAGGATGTCAGCAGCCCCCACTGAGGCCATCCCTGCCCAGAGACCATGGGGGAATGGGCAGACAAGGAGAGCGTCCCTGGGGCTGGGGCAGCAGAACTCAGAGGCACCAGCGGCTCCAGCTGGGAAATGGAGCGTGGAATGGGGCTGTGAAATTCTGCCTGGGCTGTGCCAAGCAGGACAGACAAGCCCTGACCCCCATCCACTAAAAAAGTCTTTCAAGGAGACATTTGAAAGGAATTACAATTATTTGTGTCCTCGGAGTTGGACTCACTGGAAAAATACCAACAAGACATTCTCAGGAGCTCCAAACAATAAAACTGTGAGGAGGGGTCAGGGTATAGAGTGACCTCCCCAGTGACCTCATACAGCTGCTGTGATGTCACACAGCCCCCTGGGATTTCACACAGCCTCCTGTGATGCCGCACATCGTCCTCTGATGTCACACAGTCCCTGTGATGTCACACAGCCACCCCATGATGTCACACAGCCCCTGTGATGTCACTGGCCAGTCTGGGATGTCACACAGCCAACTCTATTATGTCACACAGCCCCTGTGACATCACAGAGGCACCTGAGGTGTCACACAGCCCCCTGTGATGTCCCACAGCCAGTTCTGTGATGTCACACAGCCCTCTGTGATGTGACAAAGCCAACTCTGTCACATGTTCCCCTGTGATGTCACACAGCCCCCTGTGATGTCACACAGCCCCTGTGATGTCACACAACCTTGGCTCAGTGCTGGGCAGCCCCAGCACAGTCCCAGCAGCGGCCTCTCCCTCCTGCCCCGTCCCTCAGCCGGTGCCGCCCTTGGGGCGCTGGGCCTTGGCTTCCTCTTCTCCCCGGGCATCCCCTGCCACCTGCCCGCCCAGGGTGTCCTGGGGAGCTGCTGCCCCTGAGCCAGGGGCTCTGCTCTGCTGCCCTGGGCACCCTGGGGCTCCCAAAACACCCCACGGCCAGGCCGGGCCCCCAAGTGTCACAATGTCCCCTTGGTTCCATCGTGCCCCGCAGGGTCACAGTGCTCCCTGCGCTCCCTGGGGCCCCACATCACCCAGCCCAGGCCATTGCCGTGGTTCCAATCCCTCCCAGTATGATCCCAATGACTCCCAGTCACCCTAACCCCCAACCCAAACCCCCTCCCAGCACCACAAATGACCCCAATAGCCACCCCAAGGGGTGCCCCTGTCCCTGTCACCCCAAGCCATGAGAGTTTAATTAGAGCTTCTTCCGATAGTCCAGAAATGGACCCCTTTTCCGATAATCCAGTCTTTGCTGCAGGTGCCCCCCCGCAAAAAGGCGGGGGCAGAGCCTTTGTCCGTGGCTCAGAAGTTTTCTTCTGCTTCTGCGCAGAGGGAGCCTCCTCCTCCTCCTCCTCCTCCTCCTCCTCCTCCTCCTCCTGCAGCGTGTGAGCCGCGCCTCCACGCTCCTTCGGAGGGTGCGGGGCCGCTCCCGGCGGAGGCGGAGACGCCGCTCCGCCCGCCGGTTTCCCCGCCTGCAGCCGTGCCTCCTCCTCCTCCTGCCCATTCGGAGCTGGGAGACGCACCCGCCGCTGAGAGCCGGCCTGAAGCCGCCTCGGCAGGGGCGGAGACGCCGCCCGCAGCGGCCCCCGCGCCGGCCCCGCCGGTCCCGGCTGCCCCGCCGCCTCCCGCGGCTTTCGCCGGGTCGCCAGGCGCTGCCAGCAGCAACAGCAGCGAGCAGCAGCAGCCCGGGGCCGCGTTGGAGCGGACCCCGCCGACTCCAATCAGCCCGGGGTCCCCTCCCAGCCTGTTCTCTGCTGCTGGCGCTCCTCGGCAGCTCCTTGCAGCTGCCGCGAAAGTGAAAGTTATGAAGTTTAGTGCCTTTCCGGGGAACCGTGTTTTTCTTGGTCCAGTTCTTGCTTGGGTGGGGGATTCTCGCCGGAGCTCGAGGCCCCTCGCCCCTCCCGCTCACGTTTGGGGGGCAGGGGGGATGAGTTCTGGGAATGCAGCCGCTGGTCTTGTGCCCGGAGAGCGTGGGGGTGCTGCGGCCAGGGGTCAGAGAGCTGCGTGCCGGCCCAACCGGCACACTCACAGTTCTGTATTTAATCTCATCCCAGTGCCAGACTCATCTAGCCTCAGACCCAATCCCAACCCCAGCCCTAAAGCCAATCCCATGTCTAGCCTTAGCCCCAATCCCAGCTCTAACCTAAATCTTAGCCCCAACTCCAACCCCAGCCCCAATTCCAGCCCCTTCCTAAATCCTCATCCCAAATCAAATCCCAGGTTCAGCCCTTCTGGGGGCTTGGGGGTGTCTCTGTCCCTCTGACCCCGATGATGTTTGGGCAGGGTCACACCAGGGCTGAGAGGGGCAGAGACCCCCCTGGCCTCCTCAGGGATGAGAAGGTCGGAGAGCCCCCCCAGCCCCGAGCACCCTCAGCAGTGAGAGGGAGAGAAAGCCCCTGGTCCCCAGCCCTGCACAAGCATTCCCCGAGGCCAGAGGGATGGAGAGACCCCGAGTATCCCCCAGGGTGAAGGGACAGAGACCCCTGAGCATTCCCTGGGCTGAGAGGGACAGAGAATCCCTGGAGCACCCCTGGCACAGGGGTGAGAGGGAGAGAGAACCCCCAGGCATTCCCTGGGGTGAGAATGATGGAGACACCCTGGGGAATGCCCTGGGGTGACAGGGACAGGGACACCTCCTCTGTAATGCCCTGGGGTGAGAGGGACAGGGACACCCCTGGGAAATGGCCTGGGGTGACAGGGACAGAGACACTGCCTAGGGAATGGCCTGGGGTGACAGGGGCAGGGACAACCCCCCCAAGCCCCTCCCAAGCATCACCCAGGGCGAGAGGCACAGAGACCCCTCAAGCATCCCCTGGGCACTAGACAAAATAAACTTGGCAGAAATCAAACTTAAGGCTACATAAAGTGCCTTGAGGAATATTTGCTCTTCCCACAAGTCACTTGTGATGGAAACGCAGACAAATCCCAAACATGAAGAAATCTACAACAGAAGCAATTCTGTGGCAATTCCAAATTTCATCGGTTCCTGCACAGCTCCAGCTCAGCTGCTGGCAGGTTCCGAGAAAAGAAAAGTGGAAATTCGGCCCAATACAGATTATTAAAAGGAAGGGAAAGCTCAGTGTATCTGTCAAAAAGGTGACAGGGACAAAGAAAATAATGATTCTCACATTTGGCAAAGCCCCCAAGCCTGTGAATTTGGGAGTTATTTGGGAATTTAACTTCTTGAGCTGGGCTTCTTGTAGGACTTGAGTAGCCTTGTTTTCCTCAGCTTGTGGTGAATCATCCTTGTCAGTCTTGCTGATATCATTTGCTCCCTTTCCTCCAGTGATTTGAACAAACTTTTCAAGGAAGGACAACAAAATATTTTCTTTACACTGGCCAGCCACAACAGCCATTTTCCTCATAAGTTCTCCCATAAGTCGCTCAGAGGAAGCTGCGTCCAAGTTTCCTGGAGTTCCTCCAGAAAGAGCCAGAACCTGCTCAGAGGAGGGAACCATGCTGTTGTCAAAGGCACTTGGTGTCAGAGAACAGTGCCCTGAACTCACTGTGCCAAAATAATATCACAATCTGACGCCGTTGAGCAGGACGGGAACAGAGAACTCCAGATCAGAAGGCAAAGAAAATGAACTCTCTCCTTTATTTCAAATGCACCCCTCTATATATAGAGAACATTGAGAAGACTAATTTCATTGGTCTTAGAATAAAAACATCCCACAGCATTGGTGTGCAGTGAATGACGCACAGAGGCAGAACATATCTATAACCAATGTGAATAACAAGATAGATTAGGGAATTATTTACATTCCTTCCCACCTGCTTTCCAGGCTGTCGCCTGGTTAGAAAACCTTTCTCTTTCTCTCTGACTGAGCTGAGAATACCCACAACAATCTGGTTAATAAAATTGTTAGAGAGATGCCTCTGCCCAAATTAAGGTGCTAAGGAGACCGAATCCAAAGTGGATTTTATTGAACAATAAATATGAGGTAGAGAGAGAGATGGAAGGAAGGAGAAATGGGGGGAGAGCAAGGGAGTGACAGGGACAGAGACCTCCCCTGGGGCAGGGCAAGTGTGACATTGTCCCCTGTGTGTGTGGCCTTCCCAAAGTGGGAGTTTTACACTGGATCCAGTTTGGGTAAGGGGGGTGGTGTTCACCCCCCACCCCGAGCAGGGATTGCCTCACTGTTTCAGGTGACAATGGAAGATGTAACCAAAAGTATGTTTTCAGTCACCATCTTCATGAACTGCTATAAACAGGTGGGGCAGTGTTCTTTATCTCTTCCATGACTCAGCCCTGCTAACGCCCTCCAGGGGCCATCTTCTGTTAATGGGCCATTGAGTGTCACTGCAGGACTGATAAAATTACATCATCCCATTGTGGGATGCTCCGCCCAGGGGGAGGAACCAAGCATTCCTACCTGGATATAATCTCACCCTTGCAACACCAGGAGTACCTTGCCTACTGGATTCCCAGAGGACAAGAGCTCCATAACCAGCACTGGACCTTCAGAGGAAGACCAGACCCTTCTACAGGATCCCTGCTTTGACAGAATCACGTTCATCACTCCAACAGGACTGCAGCCACCATTTCATCAGACGGCTACCACCACCCTGACCAGTGGTGTGTCAGGTTATATCCTGACTCTGTCCGTGTAAGCCAGGGTTTCTGTATCATTGCTTTGATTTTAATTTCTTATTAAATTGTAATTCTGGCTTAGCCTCTCCCCCTGGTTTGTCCTCAAACCAGTACAAAACTCAACGTGCTTATCCCTTGTTTTCCTCCCAAAACAGAATTTCCCATCCTCAAACCTTGGCTAGATGGAGGAGAAGGTTGCGAGGAAGAGAAAGGTGCCCAGGGACAACCAGGCAGGTGAGGAGGAAGTCAGTGCCCCTTTCCCCCTCTCTCCTGCTCCATCTCCCAGCCCAGCACGGCCCCCAGCTGCAGGACAGCCCCGCTGCCGACGCCGTCCTGCTGGGAATGCACTGGGGGGATCTCCTTCCCCTTCCCTCTGGCCCGGAGGCAAATCCCATCCTCTCCTTGTCCTTCCTCCCCCAGACCAGGAGCTGAGGATGGAGACCAGGGAGGACAAATCCCCACAGCAGAACCTCATGGCAGAGGCTGTTTTGAGTAGCTTCATGGCACAGGAATCCAATGGGAAGGAAAAGCCCCAGAGATTCCACAGGAGGAGGGGCTGCAAAGCCAGCCCAGGGTGCTCTGAGGAGGGAAGACCCACCCTGTGCCAGGAAGGTGGGCAGAGCTTCAGCCAGAGCTCGGAGCTGCTGGTCCATGAGCAGCTTCATGATGGGGAGAAGCCCTACAAGTGCCTGGAGTGTGGGAAGAGCTTCAGGCGGAGCTCCCACCTGATCTGCCACCAGATGATCCACACCGGGGAATGGCCCTACGAGTGTGGGGAGTGTGGGAAGGGCTTCAGCTGCAGATCCAACCTCATCATCCATCAACGCATCCATACTGGGGAGAGGCCCTAGGAGTGTCCTGAGTGTCAGAAGAGGTTTCACACCAGCTCAGATCTCCTCTGCCACCAGCGGAGTCACACAGAGGAGAGGCCATTCCACTGCCCTGACTGCGGGAAGAGCTTTAAGCGCAACTCCCACCTCATCAGGCACCGGCACATCCACACCGGGGAGAGGCCCTACGAGTGCCCCACATGTGGGAAGAGGTTTGAGACCAGCTCCAATCTCCTCCTGCATGAGCGGATTCACACCGAGGAGAGGCCCTTCCGCTGCCCTGACTGCGGGAAGGGCTTCAAGCACAACTCCACACTTGTCAGGCACCGGCGCATCCACACTGGGGAGAGGCCCTGCGAGTGTCCCTAGTGTGGGAAGAACTTCCCCCAGAGCTTGAACTTGACCAGAAAGCAGTGGAGTCACCGGTAAGGGAAGCCCTGCAAATGCCCCATCTCCAGGAAGAGCTTCATGCACCGCTCCAGCTTCATCCCCCACTGGAGAACCCACACTGGGAAGAGCCCTGGTGACCCATTTTCCCTGTGATCCATGCTGGGAAGACACCTGTACCTTCTCCTGCCCCTGCCAATGGCTTTATGTGGGAGTTAAGAACATGGAGGTCTGGACATGGCCCTGTCATGACATTCACTCCCACCTCAGGTCATTGCCAGGGGCAGGAAAGGGACTCTCTCTCTCTGTCCCTGAGGAGAAGGGTGTCCTTTCCAGGCAGGAGGAAATACATGGCTGGGAAGGGACGGTTGGTGGTGATGTAGTTTTCCCTGTAAATAGTTTTTCTTATCCCTTCTGTTATCAATATTGTTTCTGTTCCTGTTTGTTCCTTGTCTCGTTGATATTCCCAGGAAATTGTTCTTATCCCAGCCCAGGATCTTTGCCTTCTGTGCTTTCCATGGGAGGTGGGAGGGCAGTGAGCGGCAGCACGGTTTTGGTGGGAGCAGGAAATTGGGGAATCCCATTCCTGAACCCCGGCCCGTGGAAAGCGAGCATCCCAGCTGGTGCCAGCCTTGGTGGCCACGGCAACAGCCTTGGGAGAGGGTCCCTGGCTGGGGCTGTGGGAACCTCTTCACTCTGGTGCCCAGGGACAGGAGTGGAGGGAGCGGCTGCAGCTGAGTCGGGGCAGGCTCGGGTTGGATCTCAGGAAAAGGTTTTTGCCCAGAGACTGCTGGGGCACTGCCCAGGCTGCCCAGGGAAGGGTGACAGCTCCAGGGCTCTCTGAGCTCCAGCAGCGTTTGGGCAGCGCTGCCAGGCCCAGGCTGGCATTGTTGGGGTGTCCTGTGCAGGGCCAGCAGCTGGACTCGAGGATCCTGATGGGTCCCTCCCAGCTCAGCCAATTCTGTGGCTCTGGGATCCCATGACCCTGGGGATGGGACTGCCAATGGTTGCCATGGCAACGGGCTCTGGCTCCAGGCCTGAGCTGGTGTCCATGGCAACCACCCCTGGGATGGGGTCTCCATGGAGCTGCCCAGGGACTGACCATAGCAACAGGGGAGGGGGATGGTTGCCATGGAAACTGACCACAGCAACAGGGGCTGGTGATGGTTGCCATGGAAACTGACCACAGCAACATGGGATGAGGTTTGGTTGCCATGGAAACTGACCATAGCCATGGGTCCTAGCGATGGTTGCCATGGAATCTGACCAGAGCAACAGGAGCTGGTGATGGTTGCCATGGAAACTGACCATAGCAACAGGAGTTGGTGATGATGGTTGCCATGGAAACTGACCACCGCAACGGGTCCTGCTGATGTTTGCCATGGAGACTGACCACAGCAACATGGGGTGATGATGGTTGCCACGGAAACTGACCATAGCAACAGGGGCTGGTGATGGTTGCCATAGAAACTGACCATAGCAACAGGGGTTGGTGATCATGGTTGCCATGGAAACTGAACACAGTAACACGTGCTGGTGATGGTTGCCATGGAAACGGACCACAGCAACGGGTCCTGCTGATGTTTGCCATAGAGACTGACCATAGCAACATGGGGTGATGATGGTTGCCATGGAGACTGACCATAGCAACAGGGGCTGGTGATGATGGTTGCCATGCAAATGGACCATAGCAACAGGGGATGTGATGGTTGCCATGGAAACTGACCATAGCAACAGGGGATGTGACAGTTGCCATGGAAACTGACCATAGCAGCAGGGGCTGGTGATGATGGTTGCCATGGAAACTGACCATAGCAACAGGGAATGTGATGACGGTTGCCATGGAAACTGACCATAGCAACAAGGGCTGGTTATGATGGTTGCCATGGAAACTGACCATACCAACAGGGGATGGTGATGGTTGCCATGGAAACTGACCATAGCAACAGGAAATGTGATGGTTGCCATGCAAACTCATCACAGCAACAGGGGTTGGTGATGATGGTTGCCATGGAAACTGAACACAGCAACGGGTCCTGGTGTTGGTTGCCATGGAAACTGACCCTAGCAATAGGGGATGTGACTTTTGCCATGACAACTCACAATAGCAACATGGGCGGGTGATGATGGTTGCCATGGAAACTGACCATAGCAACAGGGACTGGTGATGGTTGCCATGGAAACTGACCATAGCAACATGGGGTGATGATGGTTGCCCTGGAAACTGACCATAGCAACAGGGGCTGGTGATTATGGTTCCCATGGAAACTGACCACAGCAACAGCGGCTGGTTATGACGGTTGCCATGGAAACTGACCACAGCAAGACGTGCTGGTGATGGTTGCCATGGAAACTGACCGTAGCAACACGTGCTGGTGATGGTTGCCATGGAAATGGACCATAGTAACAGGGGCCGGTGATGACGGTTGCCATGGAAACTGACCACAGCAACAGGGGATGGTGATGGTTGCCATGGAAACTGACCATAGCAACAGGTGCTGGTGATGCTTGCCATGGAAACGGACCATAGCAACAGGGGATGTGATGGTTGCCATGGAAACTGACTATAGCAAGAGGGACTGTGATGGTTTCCATGGAAACTGACCATAGCAACAGGGGGCTGGTGATGATGGTTGCCATGGAAACTGACCATAGCAACAGGGGTGATGATGGTTGCCATGGAAACTGACCATATCGCCGGGTCCTGGGGATGGTTGCCATGGAAGCTGACCATAGTAACAAGGGCTGGTGATGATGGTTGCCATGGAAACTGACCATTGCAACAGGGGCTGGTGATGATGGTTGCCATGGAAACTGACCACAGCAACAGGGGTTGGTGAAGAGGGTTGCCATGGAAACTGACCATAGCAACAGCGGCTGGTGATGATGGTTGCCATGGAAAATGACCATAGCAACAGTGACGGTGATGGTTGCCATGGAAACTGACCACAGCAACAGGGGTTGCTCATGATGTTTGCCATGGAAACTGTCCATAGCAACAGGGGCTGGTGATGGTTGCCATGGAAACTGACCACAGCAACAGGGGTTGCTCATGATGTTTGCCATGGAAACTGTCCATAGCAACAGGGGCTGGTGATGGTTGCCATGGAAACTGACCATAGCAACAAGGACGGTGATGGTTGCCATGGAAACTGACCATAGCAACAGGGGTTGGTGATGATGGTTGCCATGGAAACTGACCACAGCAACGGGTCCTGCTGATGTTTGCCATGGAGACTGATCATAGCAACAGGGGCTGGTGATGATGGTTGCCATGGAAACTGACCATAGCAACAGGGGCTGGTGATGATGGTTGCCATGGAAACTGACCATAGCAACAGGGGATGTGATGGTTGCCATGGAAACTGACCATATTAATGGGTCCTGGTGATGGTTGCCATGGCAACTGACCACAGCAAGAGGGGATGTGATGGTTGCCATGGAAACTGACCACAGCAACAGGGGTTGCTCATGATGTTTGCCATGGAAACTGTCCATAGCAACAGGGGCTGGTGATGGTTGCCATGGAAACTGACCACAGCAACAAGGACGGTGATGGTTGCCATGGAAACTGACCATAGCAACAGGGGTTGGTGATGATGGTTGCCATGGAAACTGACCACAGCAACGGGTCCTGCTGATGTTTGCCACGGAGACTGATCATAGCAACAGGGGCTGGTGATGATGGTTGCCATGGAAACTGACCATAGCAACAGGGGCTGGTGATGATGGTTGCCATGGAAACTGACCATAGCAACAGGGAATGTAATCATGGTTGCCATGGAAACTGACCATAGCAACAGGGGATGTGATCATGGTTGCCATGGAAACTGTCCATAGCAACAGGGGCTGGTGATGGCTGCCATGGAAACTGACCATAGCAACAGCGGCTGGTGATGACGGTTACCATGGAAACTGACCACAGCAACACGTGCTGGTGATGGTTGCCATGGAAACGGACCATAGTAACAGGGGCTGGTGATGATGGTTGCCATGGAAACTGGCCACAGCAACAGGGGAATGTGATGGTTGCCATGGAAACTGACCATAGCAACAGGGGCTGGTTATGATGGTGGCCATGGAAACTGACCATAGCAACAGGGGATGTAATGGTTGCCATGCAAACTGACCATACCAAGAGGGGTTGGTGGTGGTTGCCATAGTAACTGACCACAGCAACGGGTCCTGGTGATGGTTGCCATGGAAACTGGCCATAGCAACAGGGGATGTTGATTGCTGCCATGGAAACTGACCATAGGAACAGAGGCTGGTGATGGTTGCCATGGAAACTGACCAGAGCAACGGGTCCTGGTGATCGTTGCCATGGGAACTGACCACAGGAACGGTTCTTGGTGATGGTTGCCATCGAGACTGATCATAGCAACAGGGGATGTGATGATGGTTGGCAATGAAACTGACCATAGCAACGGGTCCTGGTGATGGTTGCCATGGAAACTGACCATAGCAAATGGGGTGGTGATGATGGTTGCCATGGAAACTGACCATCACAACAGGGGATGTGATGGTTGCCATGGAAACTGACCATAGCAACAGGGACTGGTGATGGTTGCCATGGATACTGACTACAGCGGCATGGGGTGATGATGGTTGCCATGGAAACTGACCATAGCAGCAGGGACTGGTGATGGTTGCCATGGATACTGAACACAGCAATGGGTCCTGGTGATGTTTGCCTGCTAAGGATCAGATTTGTCACATGCCCTCAGAGGGGTTCCATGGGGATTTTCCAAGAGTCTCCCGGCTGTTCAGGAGCTGGAATGTCACAGGCAGAGACAGGGGCTCCATGGAGACCTCCCACGGGTTTCTGGGGATGGTCAAGAGCCGTGTGGTCAGAGGCAGTCACAGCCATTCCATGGTGACATCCCAGGGCACCTTGGGCTGCTCAGGCACCGATCTGTCACAGGCACTCACGGGGGCTCCACGGTGACATCCCAGGAGTCCCCAGGCTGCCAAAGAGCCAGGATGGCACAGGCAATCACAGGGGTTCCCGTCATGGGCAGAGTGGGAGCTTCAGGCTAAAGCTTTATTTCTTTATTGGAGAAAGTCCTGCTGAGTCATGAGATGGAGAAATGACACCCAGCAGCCACCATGTAGCCTCAAACCACTGCAGGACCCGAGAGAGGAGACTGGGAGTGACTGGATCCAATCCCGGCCCCACAATTTGTCAAAGGTGTAAAAGATTGGACAGGTGGAATAGGACCTTAATGCAATTTGTCCCACAGGATTAACGATGGAATACCAGAAATATTTATATAAATACAGCTCTGATTGATTCTGATCATGATTAGACAGAAGGATCTTAACCAGAGTTATTTACTCCACAGTCCAGAAGCTATAACAATTATTCTAATATAGTGCTCTGGGAACCAATTTTGAAGGCAACAGGGCCTTGCTGGAGTTCTTTGAGCCCAGTGCAGGCAGAGCCTCCTGCTCCAGCAGGAACTGCCTTTCCTGTGCCAGGAGCAGGGCAGGTCCCGCTGCAGGAAAAGCCCCAGGCCAGCCCCAGCCCAGGGAAGGCCTCGGGCACAAGGGCAGAGTGCCGTGCTGGGAGCTGTGCCAGGCAGAGCCTGAGGCACCAAAGGCACCTTGGCAGCAGCAGCTGCTTGCAGGGCATGGCCAGAAGCCTCCCTTGGCAAGCCGGCCTGGTGGCCAGCACTGCAGAGCTGCTGCCTCAGGGCTCATTTCTGGCTGGGCTCTGGAAAGCCACTTCTGCTCCAGGAGCCTGACAGGGAAGCCATTGGCCCCAGCACCTTGGGGACAAGATCTTAATGACAAAACTCTTCATGCCAGCAGAGACAAGGCAGGGGCAGAGGAAAGGGGAGAGCCAGGCCCAGGGGACAGGGCTGCAATGGTGATGGCTGTGAGGTCACAGCCCCTGCAGCAGCCTGGCTGCCCTCAGCAGACCTTCTGGCCAGAAGTGCTGTGAGGGCACCCAGCACATCAGAGAACCCACACAACAGGAATTCCATCCCCTGGGGAGGGGACGGGGTTTCCCTGGGTCAGGCTGCACAAAGCTCCTGCTCTTGGAGCATTCCTGGGATGAGGCATCCACTTCTCTGGAAAAACAGTTGCAGTTTTCTGCCACTCTCATCATTGTAAAATATTTCCTCCTTCTAACAAATGAAAATCGACCCTCATTCAGTTTAGAGAGATTGACTCTTCTTCTGTCACTGCAAGTTTTGGGAGAAAATAACTTTGATCACAGTTTCCGTTTTCATAGACCTTGGAGAGGAGCCAAAAATCTCCCAAGATGGGGTTTGGAGGCCTCATCACATAATCAGCAGGTAGAGGCTGCGGGCTCTGGGCTTAGTGGTGTGGAGACTGAGGACAGAACAGGAGAAGCCTGGGAGGGATTGAAGGGTGGTTTCAGAGAGGCTGGAGCTTTTCTTCATAGAGGACATAAGCATGAGAAGGAAATAAAGACTCCAAGTACAGCTGGGGAGGCCCAGACTGGACACCAGGAGAAAGGAATTTCCCTCCCAGGGCAGGGCTGTGGTGCAACACGTCCCCAGAAGGAGCCGGGAGCAGCCCAAGGCTTTGTGTGGCCAGGCAGGGGCAGGCAGGAGGCAGAGCTGTCAGCAAAGGAAGGGGCCAGCCAGGTGGGGCAGCCGGGGGATGAGGACAGCCTGCAGGGACAGAGGCGCAGGGCAGGGACACCGTAGGACAGCCTGGGCTGCAGAGGGCACAGGCATGTGCAGCAGCTGCAAGGCCCTGACAGAGCCAACCTGTGCAGCACTTTGGCCGTGGCTGCTGGCCCTGGCTCCAGGAGGGGACAAGTGACCCTTGCAGGCCTGGGCCCTCATTGCCTCCTTGTCCCTGCTCAGCAGTCACACACAGACACACAAACAGAAATTTAGAATAGGCAGGAAACAAACATGGATGAAGAAGATTGAGTAGGATAGGAGAGACTGTGGAGATCAGGTACCAGGACCAGCCAGCAAAGTCCACTGAGAATCCCCTTCTGCCCATGCAATCCTGGAATGGTTTAGATGGGAAGAGCTCTGCAGTGCTCATCTCACCAAAACCTCACGATGAGCAGGGACATCTTTCAGCAGATCAGGTTGTTCAGAGCCCTGTCCCAGCTGGACTTGAATGTTTCCAGGGATGGGGCATTGACCACCTCCATGGGAACCTCTCCTGGTGTATCACCAATCTCATCATCAAAAATTTTTTCCTTATCTCTTCTTATCTGAACCTCCCTTCCTTTAGTTTAAAACCACTCCCCTTTGTCCTGTTGTGACAGGCCCTACTAAAACCTTTGTCCACCCTTGTCTTTCCAGTGAGCCGGGTTGCCATGGCAACTGCCAGGACAGGTGACCCAGGTGTCACAGCCAGTGAGGGTTGCCATGGAAACAGTGCCCAGCACGGCCCCTTTCTGTCTGGCTGACCTGGCCTTTGGCCCTGGCCCTGGCGTTTGCTGCTGGTTCTGCGGCGCCTGAGCGGCCAGCGCGGCACAGGGCAGGTGGCCGTGGCACAAGCCCCCAGCACGGGATCCCCTCTGGCTCTGGGCAGTGACAGCAGCCCTGAGCAAGGGGCCCAGGGCAGGTTTCCATGGCAACCAACCATCACAACGCCTCCAGGCCTTGGTTGCCGTGGCACCAAACTAAGGAACGGGTCCCTGTGGCCGTGGCCGTGGCACCTGGCGGCACCAACGAGTGTCACTGCAATTGCACCTCCTTGGAGGCAGCTTGGTCTTGGCACACCCTTGAGGAGGGTGTCTGTTTTTAGTGGGCAACTTGGGAGATTTAGATTGCTTAAAAAAGAAGAAGAAAACCCTTCTTTGGCTGTGTGCAATGAGTTCTCCAAGCAAAGCAGGCCCCAGATGAGGAAGGAGAGGCAAGATGGGTTGGGGAATGTGGAGCAAGGTTGTTCCCACTGGGTCACATCTCAAGGCACAGCTTCTCTGAGCAGGCCAGACCTTCTTAAGAGAATCCCTGGGTCACTATGAATCACTGAATACTGCAATCACCTCTGCTAGAAAGAGAACAGTAATGAAATATACCCGTTAAAATAGGAATAAATATTTCTTAGAAGCTCTTGAAATAGTTCTCCATAACTGTAGTAGGAAAACTTACTGATGAACTGCACCAGGCCAGAGGGAAATCCAGGCAGAGCCATGGCTTATCCGGACTTGCTTGATCCTTATGAGCCCCGTGGTGCATTTGGAGCTGAGCCCTGGAACCTCAGGGCCCGAGAGGAGATTGCACAAACCTTTCCAGGAGTCCAAGGCAGAAGAAAAGCCCAAAGTGTCTCAAAGCATTAATGGGACCCACTGAGGTCCTTCCCCAACATAGGCTCCTCATGAACTCCTTGGAGGAGAGAACTGGAGGCCAGGATGGCACAAAAACCTCTCAGACACTCAAAATGGCACAAAAAAACTCTCAGTATGGAAAGGAAAATCCAAAGTACCTTAAAAATCTTGAGCCCCACTGAGTGTCAGTGCAAAGCTCTCAAGGGACTCGTTAAAGCAGATAATTGGGGCCATGATTGCACAAACCTCTCAGAGAGTCTGTATCTAAAGGGAAACACCAAGTACCTTAAAATGACTGAGTACCTTGAAGCATTAATGAGCCCCACTGAGTGTTGTTCCTGACAAAGCCTCTCCAGGGACTAATTACAGCAGATAATTGGAGGCCATGATTGCACAAAGCTCTCAGAGACTCCAAGGCAAAAGCCAAAGCCAAAGTCCTTTGAAAAACCTGCAGTCCCTGGGAGCATTGTGGAGCCCCCAGGGCCATTCCTGAGCAAGGCTCCCCAGGGACTCCTTCCAGCAGATCCTTGTGGCCACTGGGATGTGGGCTAGGGGGGGGATGCTGAGGGCAGGACAAGGGGCTGACAGTGGCCAGCCTGGCTGGGGCTGTGCCAGGAGGCCCCAGTGCCTCAGGACAAGGTGTCTCCTCACAGCCCTTGGTGGCACAGACCCTGCTGTGCCCCAGGCCACCAGGACTTGGCTTCTCTTTGTCCCCACCTGTCATCAGTGCCTCCAGTTCTCTGCTCTGCCTGGAGCCTGGGGACACTTTCTCAGTCGTGTCCCTCAGTGGGACCCATTAAAAGTCAAAGAAACTTTGGAGTTGGATTCTGACTTGTAGTTCTGGAGAGGTTTCTTCAGCTCCCTCTCAGGGCCTGATGTTCAGGGCCTGAGCACAAAGCCCCAGAGGGTCATTCAAGTCCTTGTGCAGTGTCTGTGCTGCTGAGCTGGGCCGAGCTCCTGGCACAGAGGGTGAGCCTGGCAACCAAGAAGAGCTTCAAAAGCACATTTCTCTTGATGAGCAGCTCTTCTCCCAGTCCAGCAGGGCTGGGGCACTGCCTGCAGCCAGCCCGGGCACAGCCCAGAGGCACAGAGAGCTTCAATCAGTCAGGGCTGGGAAGGTGCTGAGAAGTGCCTGGGGCAGAATCACTGCCAGCCCTTGGCACAGGAACCTCTGGCTGCAGGACAAGGCAGCTGCAGCTCCTGCAGTGATCTCCTCAAGCTGGAACATCCCAATGCCCACAGACCCTGTGAGTACAACTCTGAGTATTTCTGGTGCAGGACAGGTGAAATGCTCATGAAGCTCTGACATGCTGAGGGGTTTGGATCACTCATAGAATATTTCCAAGACAAGGATTTTGATAAAAATGAGGAAATTTCTAAAGTTTTGGCATTCAATTTCCTAGTGTTGGAGAATGGCAAGGAGGGGGGATAAATATTAAACGTTGATTATGAATTATTAATTGTGAATTTTGGCAAGTGCCTGCGACATCCAAACTGTTACTTTTAGTGATCAATAGGTTCACAGGAGATCCCTAATGTGCTTTCAGCCACTCTGCCCATGGACAGCAGCAGCATCACCTCTGCTGGAGCCATCAGGCTCAGTCTGAGCTGTCCTTTCTCCAAGCTGCAAACAGAAGCTGCCCCCAGCCAGTGCCCTGCAAACAGGCAGGGTTCTGTCAGGCCAAGGAGAGTGCACAGAGATCTGGGGTCTGTGAGTGCTGGCACGGAGAGGTCAGGAACAGGGAAACACCTGCAGGAGGAAAATCTCCAGGAAGCAGAGAGAAGATCAGGCAAGGAGAGAGAACAAAACCCAGAAGTGCTGTGGCAGGGAGAGTTTAGAGATGTGCAGAGGATCCCCTCCAGTGCAGCCCCTCCCTCTGCACAAGCCCCCTCCCTCCTGTGCCCCCAGCCAAGCCTCTGCCCTCAGGGCCGGGGCTCCAAGGCGTGCAGCCCCTCCTGTGCAGGCAGAGCTGCAGCAGAGCCGTGGGGCAGCTCTGCAGCCCCGGGCCCAGTTCCCTCTGCAGAGCACAGGGCTGGGAGCAGCTGCCCGGCACTGGGGGCTCTGGCAGGGGGCACAGCTGGCTCAGGGTGACACAGCTGTCCCCAGGGCCCGGCTCTGGGCAATGCTGGCAGTGCAGCCAGGGAAGGAGCTGCATCTCCCTTCATCCAATGCCATCAGAAGGATTCTTGGAAGTCTCCCTGAGATTTCAGTCCAAGCTGGGAGCTCCAATCCAGGATGCAAACCTGTCCTAGAGCATCTCTGAGTTATAAGATTGATGGGGAAAGACAGAGGTGTTGTGACACTGAAAATGTTGCTGGGTTGGTGAAATGAGCAATGTGAGTCCTTGGCTACAAATGTGGAGCTGGGCTGTGGTGGATCCATCTGTTCTCAGCAGTACCTGGTGACATTTTAGGGGAAGTAGGAGAATGTGATCACCCTCCACCTGAGAGAGGTTAAAGCCCCGAGAAAGTCTGAACAGGTCAGAATGACAGACCATCTCCCCTCACTCTCCTCTCATCACTTTGCCTCACACAACTTGCTCTGTTCTCCCTGGGGAAGCAGAAATGCAGAGATTTTGATATACAAGAATACTAGGAAAAATATTGGGGAGCTTATAAAGAAAACCCCAGAACTCTTAAACACAGATTTGTGTCCGTGTGTGCTACAGAGGAGGGTGTATGGGAAATGGCTTTGATTTTGGTTACAGGTATCTCCTCTAGCTCTTCCCTGTCCTTTCTCCATGAACAGGTCCCCCTGTGCAGCCACAGCAAATGTCCAACAGCAGCTCCATCAGCCACTTCCTCCTGCTGGCACTGGCAGAGACGCGGCAGCTGCAGCTCCTGCACTTCTGCCTCTTGCTGGGCATCTCCCTGGCTGCCCTCCTGGGCAACGGCCTCATCATCAGCGCCGGAGCCTGCGGCCACCACCTGCACACGCCCAGGTTCTTCTTCCTGCTCAACCTGGCCCTCAGCCACCTGGGCTCCATCTGCACCACTGTCCCCAAAGCCATGCACAATTCCCTCTGGGACACCAGCACCATCTCCTACTCAGCATGTGCTGCACAGCTTTTTTTCTTTCTGTTCTTCATTGGAGCAGAGTATTTCCTCCTGACCATCATGTCCTACGACTGCTTCATGTCCATCTGCAAACCCCTGCACTACGGGACCCTCCTGGGCAGCAGAGCTTGTGCCCACATGGCAGCAGCTGCCTGGGCCACTGCCTTTCTCAATGCTCTGCTGCTCATGGCCAATACATTTTCCCTGCCCCTGTGCCAGGGCAATGCCCTGGGCCAGTTCTTCTGTGAAATCCCACACATCCTCAAGCTCTCCTGTTCCAAATCCTACCTCAGGGAACATTGGGTTCTTGTGGTTACAGCCACTTTATCCTTGTGTTGTTTTGTGTTCATTGTTTTCTCCTATGTGCAGATCTTCAGGGCTGTGCTGAGGATCCCCTCTCAGCAGGGACGGCACAAAGCCTTTTCCACCTGCCTCCCTCACCTGGCCGTGGTCTCTCTGTTCCTCAGCACTGCCATGTTTGCTCACCTGAAGCCACCCTCCATCTCCTCCCCATCCCTGGATCTGGCCCTGTCAGTTCTGTACTCGGTGGTGCCTCCAGCCCTGAACCCCCTCATCTACAGCCTGAGGAACCAGGAGCTCAAGGCTGCAGTGTGGAGACTGATGACTGGATGCATTCAGGAACATTAAACTTCTGGGCAATTCGCCAAATCACTTCAAATAAAAGTAATCTTTGATTCTTCTTGTTGGTTTCGTTTTGGAGGTTTGTTTTCTTCATTTTTTTTTTTCAATATTGTCCACAAAGTAATGTCTTTGTTTGTGCCATTTCTCATTTTGTTTCTCTCCACCTTCCCTGCAGCCACAGACTGTGTCAATGAGGGGCTGCGCTCTTGGTGTCTTCAAAGGAACTCAAGGATCTGCCAGCAAAGTTTTCTGCAGAGATGCCCTTTTGTTGCCTTCTCTGGGGCTGCAGCAGCAATGTCTGTGTGCAGAGCTGGGGGCAGATCAGTGCTGGCACAGCAGCTGTGCCCAGCAGCAGCAGCAGCACTTGGTGTTGCCAGTGCTGCTCCCGTGGCCCTGCCCCGCTGCCCTGGTGGCCCTGGTGTTGCTGCAGGGCCTGAGTGCTCTCGGGGCCGGGCACAGTCCTGGGGGTGGCAGTGCCAGGGCTGCAGCAGGGACAGGCCATGGGCACTGCTGGGGCAGCGCTGACACCGCAGGTCAGGGCCTGGGGGCTCCAGGCTCCTTGCCCAGGCTCTCTCAAGAACACAGCCAGGCCAATGCTCAGCACAGAAAACCCCCGTCAGCAGCCCCAGGCTGGCCGTGGGCAGGCTGGGGGCAAACAGCACGGCTGGTGCCCTGCCAGGGCCCTGGGGGAGATGGGAAGGAGCAGCAGAGCAGGGGCTGATCCATCCCCACTGTGCTGGACAGCCCAGGGCAGCGTCCCAGAGCGTCCTCATGGAGCTGCCAACAACAAATCCCCCCTCTGCAGCCCTGGCCTCTCCCCCAGCTCACACAGGTGCCCCATCCTTGCAGGCACAGACACGGCAGCGCTGGCTCAGGAGCCCCTGTTTGCACTGCACACAGCAGGTGGGAGCACCCCGGTGCTGGTGCTGTGGGGACATGAACCTGAGGGAGCACAAATGCCATCAGCCCCTGGGGCCAGGATGGGCTGGGGGATGCCAGGGAAACCACTAAATTGCGGGCCCAGAACTGGACACAGCACTCGAGGTGCTGCCCAACCAGTGCCCAGTACAGGGGAAGAATCACTGCCCTGCTCCTGCTGGCCACACCATTCCTGATCCAGGCCAGGAGCCATTGGCCTTCTTGGCCACCTGGGCACACTGCTGGCTCATGTCCAGCCTGCTGTCCATCAGTGCCCCCAGGTCCCTTTCTGCCTGGCTGCCCTCCAGCCCCTCTGTCCCCAGCCTGTAGCTCTGCAGGGGTTTTTGTGGCCAAAGTGCAGGACCCGGCACTTGGTCTTGTTAAACCTCACCTTGTTGGACCTGGATCCAGCCTGTCCAGGTCCCTCTGCAGAGCCCTCCTACCCTCCAGCACATCCACACTCACACCCAGCTTGGTGTCATCTGCAAATTTCCTGATGGTGGATTCAGTCCCCTCATGCAGATCATCAATGCAGACATTGAAATCCACGCTGGCTGGCTCTGATCCCTCGGCCATCCTGTGGGTGCCCTGTGATGGCACTCAGGGTGATCTGTTCCAGAACCTTGCCGGGCACCGAGGTCAGGCTGACAGGCCTGCAGTTCCCCAGATCCTCCTTCCAGCCCTTCTTGGGGATGGGCTCACACTGGCACCTCCAGTCCTCTGGGGTCTCCCTGGTGAGCCAGGACTGATGAGAAATGATGGAGAGCAGCTTGGGGAGCTCATCCACCAGCTCCCTCATCCCCCTAGGATGGATCCCATCTGGTGCCAGAGACACCTGTGAGCATCTGAGTGGCTCAGCAGGTCCCCAGCTGCTCCCTCCTGGATTCCAGGGAGCTGTTCTGCTCCCTGTCCCCATCCACCAGCTCAGGAGAACACTTGTCCTGAGCATGACCTGTCCTAATGTTGAAAACTGGGGCAAAGAAGGCGTTAAGCAGCTCAGCTTTTCCTTATCATTAGGTACTTTATTCCCCACTGCATCCAATAAAGAGTAGAAGTTCTACTTATCCCTCCTTTTGCTATTAGTTTATTTTTAAACCACTTGTTATTCTTTTTCTCAGAAGTGGCCAGCTTAAGCTCTAATTGACCTTTCACCACTCTACTTTCTGCACGACCTAACAACATCCTGAGAGATTTCCTGACATGCCTGATCTTCTCTCCAAAGTTGATGCACCCTCTTTTTTCCTGAGTTCCCACAAAAGCTCCATGCACAGACAGAACAGTCCCTTTTCCTCGCTGGCTCAACTTCGGCACAGAGGGACAGGCTGCTCCTTCCCCCTTAGGATTTCTTTCTTGAGATGTGTCCATCCTTCCTGGACCTCTTTGTTTTTAAGGGCTGCTTCCCTGAAAGAATCAGTACTTGATTCGCTACTCTCCAAATCTGCATCCTGAATAAGCCCAGGTCTGCCCTCCGTAATTCCTGTGTAGAAGTTTGGTTGATGCCCCTCCTTCTTTCACAGAACATTGAAAACTTGATTGTTTCATGGTCACTGTGCCCCAGGCAGCCTCTGAGCACCACATTTGCCACCAGCCCTTCTCTGTTTGTGAACAGCAGGAGACAGAGCTTTCCTTGGGAGTGGGAGTTACCAAAAATTCGGTAAAACAGAAAACTCCTTAACCCCAATGTAGCATTAGGAAGCAGCATTCTTTATTCAGCCGGATGCATGGGGGAGAGCTCCTCCCAAAGCCAAGCATGCTGAGTGCAGGAAAGTTTCTGTTCATATTCTGTATTTTGCACACATATTCATTGATTGTCCGGGACTAAACACACAGATGATAATCATTTCCCCAAAATCATCAACACATTTCCCCTCCCATTTTGCATGCCTTCTTCTGTCCTGGGGGGTCTCTCTGGTGGTCCCTGGTGGTCGTGGACCCCAATGTTCCCATCAGCCTGGCTGAGCTGGCAGGACACTGAGGCTGGTGAATTTCAGTTCCCCTTCTCACACAATGGGCATTATGTGTGGTTTCCATAGGCCCGGGGTTTTGCAGAACGAGCATTGTGTGTGCTCAGCAGGTGGAGACAATTTATCATCTGGGAACATAAGGTCACAGAGTGGGATATGACACCACAGAGTGGGTTATGTGAGGTCATCACGCAACTATGGTATCATAGGCTGTCTCTGTGACATCACAGAGTCAGCTGTGACATCACAGGGCAGAGGTCTGACATCACAGAGCAGGCTATGACATCACAGAACAGGCTGTGACATTCGAGACCAGCTGTGTGACAGTAGAGAAAGGTAGAGGAATTTCTCATGGAACTAGGGCATGATATCCTTGACGGCATTTCTTTGCAGGAACTGGACAACCCTGGCCTGCAGATTACGGAGATACTTTAGTTACTTTAGAAGTATTTAGGACATCCTTGGAAAGACAATAAGCTTTGTATGAATACAATAGTCTATGCTGGATGCTGAAAACTGTCACGTACTATAACCAGATCAGACACTTGTAGTGTAACAGCCAATCAATAGGTGACTTGTAGATGTAATCATATGACCTTAACCAATGAATGTTAATTAGCTATTGTATGATGTAAGGCAGTAAGGTATAAAATATGGATAAATTAGACCATAAAGGAGGAGGACATGTAGCCATAGTGGTTTGAGTGTCATTACTCCGTCCGGCTCTCCGTGGGACCCCCTTCATACTGGCACCATGAACAGGGACTCCTTTGCTTAAATGCAGATCACTTACATGCGGAAGGCTCCCAAGCATCAGGCAAGCACCTGATTTGGGAACCGGAGAGCTGGAGGCAGGAGAGGCCTGGTAGGCAAACGCAAGAGCAGAGTCCGGAGCTTGAGCGGCCGATCAAGCCCCTGCCAAGGTAAGACCAGGAGGGAATTAGACGCGGCAGTTAAATTACTGACAACTATCCTCTCAAAGAGAGGTGAGGACACCAAAGAAGAAGAAGTAATAGCCCTAATAAAATGGGCATGTAAAAAAGGAAAGCTTTCTGAACCTGCCTTGCTCTTTAGTGAACCTGAGTGGCAAGAGGTAGGAAACTACCTCCGGGATATCATGATAGAAGGTGGAAAAAATGGAAAAGAAGCAAGGGAGTTAGGAGTTACTTGGAAATCTATCACCAATACTTCAGAGACTATGAAAGCTGAGAAAAAGGTAGCTGCCGCAGCCATTGAGGATTTGGGAGGCAATGTGAATGGAACAAAGCAACAAGTTCCTTTCAAGCCATCACGTCTCGCTAACTTTTTTGGAGTTGGAAAGGTTCCCATGAAAGGAATCTCTGCCCCTGCTTGCTCTAATTTACAAGAGTTGCTAAATAATCCATCACAAAAAGAGGAGGTTGCCCCATCAGAGTCTGCTGCAGCTGGTCAAAAATGAGAAAAAGTAACTGATCCCCCTTCAAGAGAAGCCATAGATATGGAAGCAGTGCCTGAAGCAGCAGAAATAGAGGAAATTCCTGAGGCGGTGGGTGATGCAAGGCCGAAAAAGGCAGCTTCAGCTTGCGGGCAGAAAGGAGAAGAAAAGAATGCTGCCCTTCCCTGTGCCCTCCTTTGCCTGACATAGCATCAGACCAATCTATGCTGTCGGCTGAGTCCGAGGGAGAGGAAAAAGATAGAGTTAGAAGGTCAAAGCGCTCTGAATCTAAGTACAAAGCTAAAAAGTCGGATTCTAATGACTCAATTCAAGAAGTGTTAAAGAAATTAGCAGAATTATCCATATGGCAGGAACAATTGGAAAAACGAACAGAGACTGTGTCAGTGCTAAAGACTATTCCGACACCCCTTTCAGTCCCAGTCCCTGTGACACCCCCTGAGGAGCCGACTGCTCCACCGATGCCCGGATGCCTTGCAATACCCCCGCAGGCACCAAGGCTGGAAAAAGATCCAATTCAACAGAGATGGTTGGGTGTGATTGGAGATGAAATCATAGAAGGTGAATGGCAGGCTGCCAGTTCTCTTGCTTGCCCTGCAATAGTCAGTAATAATTAAGCAAATTGGGAACCTCATGATTGGAAAATATTACAACCAGCAAAACAAGCAGTTCCTAGCCATGGTATTCGATCAGAAGCTACCCGACAAATTATTCTGTTTATTTTTACAGCAGATGTCCTTGCCCCTGCTGACTGTGCAAGAGTTGCTTCCCTTCTCCTCACTCTGTCTCAGTATTTGTTGTTTGAAAGAGAATGGAAAAGATTAGCAGTTGAAGAAGCAAATAAACATTTAATAGTAGGAGACCCTCTGTATGGTATACAGGCAGACATGCTAACTGGGCAAGGACCCTATTCTAACACACAGGTTCAGCTACCATATCCTATCCAAATGCACCAAATTGCCCAGACTTTAGCCCAGTGAACTCTTTTGTCTGTACCTGATAAGAAAATCCTGCACCTTAGACCGCTGTCCGCCAAGGAAGAACAGAGCCCTGTGGACTATTCCTAGACCGTCTGTCAGCAGCAATAAAAGATAATGCAGATTTGCCTCCTGAACTCCAAGAACATATGTTCCGCACTCTCGCTTTTGAAGGAGCAAATGCCAGAACGAGAGCAATCCTGGCAACATTACCACAAGGGAGCCCAGTTGACAAAATGCTTATGAGAGCCACTCGGGCAGAACAGAATAATCAGACAGCCGCCTTCACGGCAGCGATGAAAGAAACATTAAAGGAACAAGGTCATGTAATTGCAGCTTCTCTGTCTGGAAACAGAGGCAAGCAAGCTAAAATAAAAGGTCAAAATAACAGAAAGATTAAAACTGCTTCCGATGCGGTGAATTTGGGCATATGCGGCGAACCTGTTCCAAAACTGTTTGGTGTCATGTGTGTAACTCTGACACTCATGCCACCGCTGCCTGTACTCACAAACCGTCAAGAAACATGCAGAGCAGCGCGACCTGTCTCCGCACAAAGACACAAGTACAGACCCCTTCAACCCAACACAGCCCTTCGACACAGATGAAAAATACGGTTTCCAATACCAGCGCGTCCCAGCCACCCGAGGGAGTCTCGGAGTGGACGTGGCAACCACAGTAGAGGTAACCCTGAGCAACAAAGAGGTAACATTGATTCCAGCTGAAGTAAAAGGCCCTGTGCTCCGGGCTGAGTCTCCAGCTGGAGGGCTTTTACTTGGCAGGTCGTCAACAAGCAAACAAGGAGTAATTGCATTACCCGAAGTAATAGATGCAGATTTCATAGGGCAAGTACAAACCATGGCCTGTGCTTTACAACCACCTGTAACAATTCCTAAAGGCAGCAAGATTGCACAAATACTTCCCTATGAAAACTTTCTTATACATTGAGAGTATTATGAAAAACTCAGAAAACAAGGCCAAGTAGCTAAAGTAAGAGGAAATAAAGGTTTTGGATCCTCTGGATATGGCGTGTTTTTCACATTGGACCTTAATCAAAGACCATATGTGAAAATTCAACTGAAAAAGGGCAGTCAACAAATTAGTTTAGAACCATTATTAGACTCTGGAGCAGATGTCACCATCATTAATCAACATATGTGGCCTCAGACATGGGAATTACAATCTCCAGTTGCCCAAGCAGTGGGGGTGGGAGGAGCAAAAGCACCAAAACAAAGTAAAGACTTAATTACTTTTCAGTTTGAAGACAGCCAAACAATTGTAATTAAACCTTATGTAATGCAACTTCCACACACTTTCCCAGGATTGATTGGACGGGATGTTTTGTCACAACTGGGACAGGTCCTGACAACAGATCAGCATTTTGGGCCACGGCCACTGGGCGGCAGCTGCCCATCCTAAAAATTACATGGTTAACTGAAAAGCCAGAGTGGGTGGACCAGTGGCCGATGACCTCAGAAAGGCTGCGCATTGCAGAAGAGTTAGTGCAGGAACAGCTAAAAGCAGGTCACATTCAACCTTCCACAAGCCCTTAGAACACTCCTATATTTGTCATCCTGAAAAAAATCTGGCAAGTGGAGACTTTTGCATGATTTACGAAAAGTTAATGATCACATGTTAGGTATGGGTGCACTGCAAAGTGGCCTTCCTGCTCCTACAATGATCCCACAAACTTGGCAAATAATAATAATAATAATAGACTTAAAGGACTGTTTTTTCACAATTCCTTTACACCCTGATAATACACAGAGGTTTGCATTTACTCTGCCATCTGTCAACCCTGCAGTACCTGCCAAACACTATGAATGGGTAGTTTTGCCCCAGCGGTCCAGAAAGAGTCCAAGTATGTGTCAAATCTTTGTGGATTGGGCACTTCAGCCTGTGCGAAAGCGATGGTCTCACATGCTCATTTATCACCCCATGGATGATATTTTGTTTGCTGCTGAATCTGCTTTAACAGATAGTGAATTCGAGTGGATCATCAACCATTTGCACTCCTGTGGACTGACTGTCGCCCCTGAAAAGGTCCAGCGTTCTGTACCATGGAAATACCTGGGCTGGCTCATCTCGGACGCTCAGATCAGGCCACAAAAGGTAACCATCACTGCACAGATCGGTACCCTGCATGATGCTCAAAGGCTTTTGGGAGACGTACAATGGGTTCGTAATCTAGTTGGCATCACCAGTGATGACCTCCTCCCCTTCCAGCCTTGGCTGCATGGCACCGAGGCACATAGTCCCCACACCTGTTCACCAGAACAACAGGCTGCCCTGGATGCAGTAGCTCGTAAGATTCAAACAGGATGGAGTAATCGCCGATTGCCAGATCAGCCATTATCTCTTCTGATCTGCAACGCCACCACTTCTCCCCTTGCCATTATCCTACAATGCCAAAAGAAAAAGGGGGAGGACACGGCCATCATTCTTGAGTGGGAGGTTTTGCCAATGCAACTATAGCATCGTATTTCGTGTCGGTCAGAAGCATTAGCAGCTTTGGTAAGGAAAAGGAGGGACAGAATCATTGAACTAGATGGAGCTGAGGCTGCAGACATCAGCAGCCCGGTCCGTGGAGATGATTTGGAATGGCTCCTGTGGCATTCGATTGAAGTGCAAGAAGCCTTGATAGGCTCTACAGGAACTGTACATAATAATCGACCAAAAGGGCCTCTTTGGAAGATGCTTGAACGATACGGGTCAAAAGGACACTCTGTTCTGAAAGGCCAGTCAAAGGGCCAACGGTGTTTACAGATGCAGGGTGAAAAATGAAGAAGGCTGCATGTGTGTGGCAATCAGAAAATCACTGGCAGAAGCACATCATCCTTGGGCAACAGAGACACAGCCTCCAAACCTTAGAACCGAAAGCCGTGTGCTGGGCTTTGGAAACTGGAAAGATACGCCTGTAAACATAGCATCAGATTCATTGTGTGTAGTCGGCGTAGTGCAGCGCATTGAAGATGCTTTGCTACGAGAAAGAAAAAATCAGCAGCTTGGTGAACTGTTTGTACAGTTACACACCACGCTTCAGCAAGGAGAGCAAGAATTCTGCATGATGCATATCAGAAGCCATCAGTGGAACATTAGATTAGACGAAGGCAATGCACGAGGAGATGAAGCAGTCAGTTGTTTTGCAATAACACCTCCAAGAAACAAATTGGAAGAAGCCTGAAACAGCCATGAAATTGTGAAAATGTGTGTCTTATGACTGGCTTTTCACAAATATTAAAATGAATATGATATGCGTAATAGTAGACAGTTATGCTGTATTAATTCTCTTGAGTAGTGTGTTAAATATAGTTTTAGGTTATAACATAATGTTAACATAGAAACTCTGCAATGTAAGATTTTTTACTAGCTCAAGAAAGGGATAAGATAATCAAGAAACTCTCCGCAGAGAGATAACAGTGACAGGACACAAAGAGTTACGGCCTCCTTATCGGAAAAGACAAACATTCTTCTACCTTCTCTCCATCTTTATGGAAGCACCAGGATGAAGGGGAAGAAGTTGACAAAAACCAGACAAGTTCTTAATTAGCAAGGAATTTATGCATCATATATGAGATAGATGAATATGCAACAGGCTGTTGCTTTTAAGGGTTATTCCTTTGTTCTCAAGGCATGTTTTTGGCAGCTTAGTGCCCAAGAACATCCTGATGTCTGTAATTCTTTGCTTTTAATTGTCTTGTAATTGTCCTAACTCTATATTTTTATTGCTCTAATTGTATTGCTATTTCTATAACCATTTTATTATTAATAAACTTTTAAAAATTCTGGAAACAAGTGATTGGCATTTTTCATGAAGTGTTTCATCCACATGCAAAATCATTGCATCGACAGAACAGAATCCCTTTGGCAGATGCAAAAGGAATTGTTCGTTCCTGTCCTCAGTGTAGTCATCGTGGTTCTGGTATAGGGTTTAAATAGGAGCTACAGCTGGAGTGCCTGTCCTGAAAGGACCTGAAGTCATTCAGCCTTGCCAGCTTTTCTTAAGAGTGTGTTGGTGTTCCCCAGGAAAGCTACACGTTTGGGGAAATGCCATTGGAGGAAAGGGGCTTGCTTCTCAAGGGAAGTGCTTCCCAGGGAGGCAGGTGCAAGTGTCCCCCTTTGTCTCTCTGTGGTCCTTTCAGTCTTTGAGGCTCGTTGCACTTGGCAGAGGGGCAGGGAAAGGGAGAAGGCTGTGAAGAGCAGGTTTGGCATCCGCCTGGACCTATGGAGACCAACCCAAGCACCTGCAGCAGGGTGTGTTCCCCCCTTTGGACAGAGGTGTGAGCAGGAGCGCCTCTGTCCAGCCGCGAGCCCCAAAGCTCTCTTTGAGAGCTGTGAATTAAAAGGCCTTTATGCATACACTTTTCACATCTTCCCTGTCTGCTGGGTTTCAACTCTTGGCAATATGCATTTGCCTCTTGCTTGGTGGATGCTGCTGTGGCCCAGGGCCAGCACAGAGCTGGGCTGTGTGGACCACGCAGCGTGGAGAGTCTTGTTTGATCTTGGTGTGTCCCTGGCCTCAGAAAAGGCAGGAAAGGTTTGCCTCCCAAGGTGTCCTGCTCATTGGCTCTCCCTGTGCATCTTGGAGAGAGCAAGGTAGGCATTTCTGGCAGCTGGGCATCAGCAGGCCTTAAAATGGGGCTGTGTTGTGGAGCGAGCCCAGCTGAGATACCCTGAGAGGAGCCCAGTGCTCCTTGCTCCCCTGTGCTGACACGTGAGCGTTTCTCTGGTTTCGGGATGACCCTGGCTGTGTCAGGGGGTGCTACGTGGACACGAGACAGCCGGTCCCGTCCCGCTGGATCCCAGCAGTGCCTCGCAGCAGTCCTGCATCCACGTCAGGATGCTGGCCAAGAGAGGTCCTGGAAGCTGAGGCAGCTGATTTTAAGCTGGTGCAGGTGCCTTCAGGTCAAGGCCAATGGTGTTCCCTCAGGATACAGCAGTCCTGAGGGGTCTCCCTTATTCAAAGAAATCGGCAGACAAATGCACTGTCTGCCAAAAGCCCTTTTACTGACCTGGCAGGAAGGCAGGGGTCTGCAGCCACTGAAATGTTTCTCCACCACCTATAAAGTTCAGGGGGCTGATGTAGGAATTGTATCAAACATACCATCCATCTTTACACTGCTGAGGTGATTCGATAGGCAGGGGGTTAGAAATACATTGTGTCAGATTGCTGTACTTGAAGCTGATGTCCAGGCCCTGGCCAGGAGCCGTCTCCATGCCCCAAAGCAGCACAGTCTTCCTCACGGCTTCCCTGCACAGGGCTGACTCCACACTTGCCCTTAGTTCTTCTGGTAGACTATGGCTAAAGCTTTTTGTCAAGTCACTCTCAGGTCAAGTTAGGCCTGCCAGGTTTTTCTTATGCTAACTGCTGCTAAGTACTTCGGTATGTCTGTGCTAATTACTTCCAAATCTTCACCTCCTCAGGCCATCCCAATTAATTTGGGAAGTTTGCAAATTTTTGGAACTACTTGAGTTGAACAATGGGAAGGAAAGCTTTCCTGAAGTGAGGATTCTTACTTGCCAGATTCTTCTGTGCCTTGGCCACTAAGGTATTTTTGTGCAGAAGGCAGTAACTTCAATGAGAAAATAATTTCAGCATGGAGTAAGAGCTTCTGACAGAGACCAAGTGTTGCCAGCAGTTGCTCCAGGTGCTCCTGCCAAGAGCCCCTGCAGGCAGGAGCGCAGCCCCCAATGCACGTGGGCTTTGGCTCCCTCTGGCACAGAAGCCCCCCATGGGCACAGGTCTCTGGGGCAGGAGAAGGGCACCAGCGCTGCCAGGGCCCGGGGGGTGGCAGGTCTGCTTGGGCAGGGACTCTGCCACACCTGCTGATGTCAGCGCTCCCCGGGCCCCAGGGGTCCAAGCAGCATTGGTGCTCTGGCCCACACGTTCCGTGTCTGTGTCACACCCGCGGGTTTAGGATGGCCACCAGCCGGGACGTGTCCCAAGGAGGCCGTGCCAGCTTCTGTGGAAGGCCCCGTGCCCTTCCCAGCACAGCTGCGTCGGCAGCCCTGGGGGCTCTGAGGCCTGGGGGGAGGAGGAGGAGGAGGACGGGGGGGAACGGGGGGAGGAAGAGGATGGAGAGGATGAAGGGATGAAGGCTTGGGAGGAGGAGGGGGAAGGACCGGGAAGAGGAAGAGGAGGAGGAGGAGGATGAAGGAGCAGGAGGAAGAGGATGGAGAGGATGAAGGGATAAAGGCTCGAGAAGAGGAGGAGGAAGGGGGGGGGGGGATGAAGGACCAGGATGGAGGAGGAGGAGGATGAGGATGGAGGGGATGAAGAGATGAAGGCTCAGGAGGAGGAGGAGGATGAGGATGGAGGGGATGAAGGCTCGGGATGGGGGGGAGAGGATGGAGAGGAGGAGGAGGAGGGGATGAAGGCGCGGGAGGAGGAGGATGGAGGGGATGAAGATCTGGGGGGAGGAGGAGGAGGAGGAAGAGGAGGAGGAAGATGTGGCAGCGGGAAGGGAGGAAGAGTGGGAGGAGGAGGAGGAGGAGGAGCGGGAGGAGGAGGAAGGCCCGGGAGGAGGGACTGGGGAGAGGAGGAGGAGCGGGAGGAAGGCCTGGGAGGAGGAGGAGAAGAAGGAGGATGGAGAGGAGGAAGAGGAAGATGAAGAAAGCGAGGGGATGAAGAAAAGGAGGAGGAGGAAGATGAAGGAGACCCCGGGGGGGAGGAAAAGGAGGAGCAGCGCGAGGAGGAGGAGGAAGATGCGGGAAGGGAGGAAGGCTCGGGAAGAGGAGGAGGAAGATGAAGAGGAAGGCGTGGGCATGCGGAGCCAGGAGGAAGAGGATGGAGCTGGGAGGGGATGAAGGCTTGGGAGGAGGAGGAGGAGGAGGGAAAAGCGAGGTGAGGAAGAGGAAGGAGCCGCGGGGAGGAGGAAGATGAAGGCTCGGGAAGATGAGGATGGAGACAGGAGGGGAGGAAGGCTCGGGAGGAGGAGGAGGAAGAGGAAGGGGAGGAAGGAAAAGTGGGAACAGGGAGGAAGATGAGGAGGAGGAGGAGGGGGGAGGGATGAAGGCTCCTGAGGGGATCTGGGGGAAAATTCGGGAATTTTGGGGGGAAAATTCGGGATTTGGGGGGGGGAAATCGGGAATTTTGGGGGGAAATTTGGGGATTCCTCCTTTTCTATTTGCTGATGGTTTCAGCCGTTCCTAAAGACCCTGTTGGGCTGTCTTAGACACTTGGGGTGAGGAATTCCTTCCAACCTGGGCCACTTTGGGTGGGTCGGGGGCAGCCCCAGGGCAGGGGGCAGTGTGTGCAGGGGCCCTTTGTGACACGGTGCAGCGTGGTCACCGTGTCATGGAACGGGACAGCGTGTCCAAGGGCCCTTTGTGACACGGGGTGACATAGGAGCTGGCGGTGACAAGACCACGCCAGAGTGCTTGGAGCACGCGACGGGACAGGACGGGACAGAGCGGTGCCGTGAGGAGCCCCCGCACAGCGCACTCGTTCGTGTCTGACCCGGAGCTTTTCCCAGGCGTTATTCCTGCAGCTGACCTCGAGGCCAGACCACAGGACTTGGTGACGGGTGGCCTTCCCGAGGCTTCTCTTCTGCAGCTGCCCTTGAGGGCAGACCGTGGGACTTGGTGCCCCAGAGGCATCTCCCATCCCTGCCACCGGTGCCCTCAAGGCCTGACCACAATCAATCCTTGACAGGAGTCTCCTGTCCTTGTGGCAGCAGCCCTCAAGACCAGAGTGCAGGACTTGCTGTCCTGTAGCCTTCCTGAGGCTTCTCTCTTGAAGGTGCCTTCCAGGCACGACTGCAGGACTTGCTGACTCGGAGCTTTTCCGAGGCATCTCTCCTGCAAGTAGCCTCAAATCCAGTCACTGCCATGGAGCAGAGACCCCTGAGAGGGCCCAAGCTGGCCTGGGTGCAGGAGGAGGAAGAAGGCCCTGGAGCTGCCCCAATAGAGGAGATCAAAGAGGTGGTGCGGTTCAAGACTCTACAGGAGGGTGAGTGGCAGAGCTGGGCTTAGGGTTGGTGCCTGCAGCCAGCTTGGCACCATTGCATCCCATCCCACTGCATCCCATCCCACTGCATCCCATCCCATGGCATCCCATCCCATGGCATCCCATGGCATCCCATCCCAACTCATCCCATCCCATCCCATGGCATCCCATGGCATCCCATCCCATCCCATGGCATCCCATGGCATCCCATCCCATCCCATCCCATCCCATCCCATCCCATCCCCTGGGGACATGCCCACGGACAGGACAGAAGAGGGGCCGGGCAGACACCCCGCAGTGGCCGTGCTCCATCCCCTGGGGTATCCCGGGGCTGTCCCTGCCTGGGGAGCTCAGGGCTGGGCTGTGTTCTCCGGCCTCTCCCGCAGCCCCTCAGCTCTGGCTGCGCTCGCTCTTTGCCAGATGCAGCCGTGGACCGCACACAAGAGCAGGACCCCGCCCGTGGCCTCTTCCGCAGAACAGTGGAGGTACCTGCAGCCATCCCCACCTGGGCTGGGCCTGCTGGCACCGCTCAGCCGAGCACCGCGCTTGGAGCATTCCGTGGAACATCCCTGGCTTCCTGCCCTTCTCCTACACTTGGTTTGCAAATTCATCAAGAGGATTCAGGAGGAAGAGCCCAGCACCATGGGCAAAGGGCTCAGAGCATATTCACACACCTTCAAAACCAAGACCTCTGCTGCCCTGCTGGATGTGCTTGTAGAGGAGGGGTTTTGCAATCCAAAGCAAATAAGCAGCCTGTGGCCAGGGTTTGATCCTCCCAGGAATTGCTTGGCCTCCCAAGCCACGCCTGCTGGTCACTGGAAGCCTTTGAGGCCATGGCAGTGTGGTGGGAAGGGAAGCACTTCTCTGGGGAAGCTGGGGACATTCCTCCCTCTGGCAGCTTTCCAAGTCTCCCCGTGCCTTCTCCAGGTGCCCGCCATGGTGAGGTACATCCACCAGTGGCTCATGGACAATCAGTTTGCTGAGCAGAGGCTGAAGAGGGCCCTGCTGGATCTCACCGAAGAACAGCCTGCTGATGTAGTAATGACGCTCCTGTGTGTGGCCCCATCCTGTGACAGGTATGGGGCCACCTGCCCAGAGGGCTCAGGGCTCCCCAGCCCATCAGCCTGTACAGCCTGTGCCAGGTGTCTGATCAACAGAGAGTCCCCAGGGCCCTCTGGCTGCTCCCTTTGCCAGCCCTGGCACCTCAGCCCCCGAGCCTGCTGCCATGCTCCCTCGCTGCCCCTCAGGGGCCTGTCCCCACAGGCCTGGGCTGCCTGGGCGCTGCTGGCGAGGGGCAGTGGGCAGAGGCAGAGCTGGCAGCCAGCTCAGGTCCCTGCTGCTGCCCAGGCCACGGTGCTGTGTCCCAGACCCCTCTGAGACAGAGCTCTAACCCCGCAGAGCTGCTTTCACCATGTGGAAGAGCATCATGTGCTCGCCCAGGACTGCCGAGCCAGTGCAGCTGATGCTCCTCGATGTGCTGGGGAGTTGGCCAGAGCACAGCACGTTCACCTCTGATGGGGGCAAAACTGGTGTCTTTGTCCTGGCTGTGAGTTTCTGCAACTGGCCTTTGCTGGCCCCAAGGCCACCTGCCCAGCAGCTCTCCATCCTCCTTGCCCCACTGCATCTCCCTGCCTCAGGCGCTGGGCTGAAACCTGGCCACGGGGCAGCTTCAGGGGCACCAGGCCCGCTGCTCCTCCTGCGTCTCCCCGGGCCTCTCCCTCCCGTGCTCGGGCCCTGCCACACGGACACCTCGGCACTGAGCGCTGTCTAGGGGGGCTTTGTCCTTTGCAGGCAACTCTGGTGATGTGGGAGATCCTCCAGGTGCCCTGTGTCCCACAGATGGTGACGGTGTATTTCCCCCACCTATTTGTGCATCTGCTCTTCCAAGTGTTCTTCAGCACTCTGGATATGCCAGAGGAGGTCGATACCTTCTGGAAGGGATGCCAGCAGCAATACGGCCTTGCCACCAGCCCCAACAGGTACTCCATCCCACTCCTCTGTCCCTGCCACATCCCTGGGCAGGAGCCAGTGCTCCCAGCGTGACCTGGGCTTTGCTCTGCACGCAGGTTTGCAGTGCGGACCCTGAAGTCCCTGCTCTGCCAAATGGAGCACGAGGATGTGGTGCTGGCAATGGAACGCAAGCGTGGCTGGGACACGCTGCTGTGTGCTGACACCCACCACTATGCCGTGGGTCTGCTGGCCAGGTGAGACCCCCTTCTCCCCGCTGCCTCTGACATTTGTGCTCTGTGCCCAGGGTGCCCCACACAGTCCCAGTGGTCGTGGGCCAGAGGGCCTTGTCACCGAGGCACAGCCAAGCAGACTGGAAAAGGCTGGCAGAGGAGGGTACCCACAAGGAGCCGCCTCCCAAATAGCCCAGGGCCCCTTGCAGGATGCTGGGGAAAGACCAGACCTCTGTGAGTCCGTCCTGGGAGAGGTTTGTCCCCCGGCCCAAAGTCCTGGTTACTTTTTCTCCTGCCAGGGAGATATCCCGTGTCTCCATCCCCTTGTGCTCCCGGATCGCTCGCTACCTGCTCCAGCTGCTCAACACACTGGAGCCACGCTGGGAGCTGCCCGCCCTGGCGTTCCTTGTGGAGGTGAGCCTGATGGCCAGCGCTGCCTCGCTCAGCTGCCTCCCAGCTCTCTGTCCTCTCGTAGCCGCAGCTGCCTGGGACGGGTGCCCGCGCCCTGTGCTGCTGCCTGGGCCCAGCCCTGTGCGGTTCCGGGCTCCTGCCGGCCGGGTCCCCTGTCACTGCCCTGTGCCTTTCAGGTCCTCGAGTGCCTGAACTTGAGTGGAGGCAGTGCTAACAGAGTCCTGCAAATCTTGTCAAGGCACCTGCACAGCAAGTGCAGGGACAGGCGTCGCCTGGCGCTCAGGGCCCTTCTCAAGCTCATTGACAATCCCTCGATGGTGAGAAGGGGGCAGCGGCTGAGGCTGCGCTCGGGAATGCAGTCGCTTGGGCTTTGCTGGGCTTTAGGCACTGGGGCAGCTGCTCCCAGCTCTCCTGCCTCCTGCTTCAGCTGCCCAAGTGCTCCGCAACAGCCCTTTGGCCTCTAGGCCCTGCGGCAGCAGGATGGCGTTTCACAAACTTGTGTTCCGCACAGAGTGAAAAAATGGGGAGCCTGACTGAAAGTCTTGTGGAGCTCCTGTGCGACACAGATGGAGAGATAGTTAGCATGACAGTCACGCTCCTCAGCTTTATCTCCCGGGACAAGGACATGCTGATAGCCAGCTCCATTGCACTGCGGCTGGTTGAGGCGCTCCTGCCACTCTTTGACCACGTAAGGCTCGCTCCCTCCAGCCACAGCCACTGGCTGCTGCCCGGACACTTTGTGCCCTGTGGATTTCCAGGCCTGAGCCAAGCTGAGCCCCATGCAGCCGATGCTCAGGTCTTTTTTTTCTTCCTTTCATACAGGACAATAGCCAGGTGCAGCTGCTCTCCATCCTGCTCTTCCAAACATTGGTGTCTCTTCCACTGCAAAAGGACAAAAAGGCCCTGAAGACACACGCGCGCCAGAGCCTGCTGCCACTCTTCTTCCACTGCCATGACGAGGATGGGCGTGTGGCACAGGTGAGGACTCGTGGGCTGCTGCTGTCCCCCTGGGAGGCGGCTCAGCTGTCTCCTGCCCTGGCACCTGCTGGGCTGCAGCCTCCTCCAGGCCTTGGCACAGGGACACAGGTCCTGCGCCCTGGGCTGTGGGGCCATCTCCGCGTCTCTGCTGCTCTCCAGGCTTCTCAGGAAACGCTGCTTTGTGTGGCCCAGTTCCTGAAGAGGAGGGATCTGGAAAAAGTGGTGAAGAAGAAGAAGCTGTGGAAGTTCACCGAGTGCCTGGTAAGGATGGTCTGGAAGTGCCAGCCTCAGGCTGGAGAATCCCCCTGAGCGCGGTGCTCAGTGTGCGGGGCTGGCAGCTGTGCCCCTGCCCGCTGCTGCAGCCAGAGGCGGCGCGGGCTCTTCTCCAGGCTCCTGTGGGCCCGAGCTCACGGCGGTGCGGGCAGGGGAGGCTGGGGCTGGGCGCAGGGAGTGCCCGGTCCAGGGGCTGAGCCCGCGCCAAGCCTTCCCTCCTGCCGCTCTCTCCAGCTGGCAGACGACAGCAGCAGAGCGGCCGAGCACCTGCGCCAGGCCATGCCCTACCTGGAGAGCCCAGAGGAGCCCCTGCGAGAGGCGGCCATCAGGTTCCTGGGTGAGCCGCGAGGCCGGGCTCCCTCCCCGCCCCGCCGCAGCTCGGCCCCAGCCCCGCCTGCTGCCCCGGCAGCGCCATCCGGGCCCGGCGGGGTGGAGCCCCGGCTGGCCTGGGCGCTGCTGCCGCCCTCTCGCAGCCGTGCCCTTGGGCGGCAGCGTGCGGCAAGGGCCCGGCTGAGCCCTGCCGGGCCAGGAGGCCGTGTGGCCACAGGGCCGGCAGCGCCGCTGGCAGGGAGCTGTGCCGCTGGGCCGTGACGGGCTCTGTGTTGGCAGGGATGGCCGGGCGGCAGCTGAGGGGGAAGAAGGAAGAGCTCCAGCTCATCTGTGAGGGTGAGTGAGGGCAGCGGGCTGTCAGCGGGGCTGGCGGGGGAGCTGCAAGCCGTGCCCCGGCTGCGCAGGGCTCTGCTCCCTGTGCGGACGAGGGGCGGCGTGGGCAGAGCACACGGAGATTTCAGGGCCACCTGGGGGATTCGTGGCCAGCAGCTTCGGGCTGATCCCGTTGGTCCCTTATTCCCTGCTGGCCGTGGCCGGAGCCGGCTGGGATGGCCCTGGCAGGGAGGTCTCCTCGGGTCCCCTCAGATCCGGGATCTGACCATGGCTCTGTTGCTCTCTCTTTCAGCCCTTGAAGGCACGGCAAATGACATCAGCGTCGCCGTTGGAAGCCTGGCAATTCAAACATTGTACATCCTCCAGGCAGTAGAGAGAGCTGGATATTCCATCTTGGACAGCCTGCATGATCAGCTCCGCAGGGCATGGAGGACACGGCCTCGTCTCTTGGGGCTCGGCTGGCTGCGCTGCCGGAGCTGTGCAGAGTGCTGATCCCAGAGGCTCTGTCTGCTGGGGCCACCTGAGCCAGCAGGAGTGTTTAATTTCTTCAAGATTGTTCTTTCGTTGTTTTGGCTTTTCATTAGGATATAAATATAGGATGTGTTGTAATAGACAGACTCCCAGGATCTTTCTTTTGCTGCCCAGGCTCTGCAGGGCATAGGGGAAGAGGGAGCAAAGGGTGCCTGGGCTCAGCAAGCTGCCCAGGCACGTGCAGGCTTGCAGGGAAAATGGCCAGAAGCCCCTTGGCCTTTGGTGGTTCTGCTGAAGCCTTTGTGCTGCCAACAGAGCCGGTGGGCAGGGGCCGGAGTTCCAGGGATCCCTGTGAGACCGGTGCCTGGAGATGGCCACAAGCCCTGTCCCAGGCAGGAACGGCCATCTGTGTCCTCCTGCCCGTGTGTTGCTGGCTGCATTGCTGAGGGCTCCGAGGTGCCTCTGGATGGGGCTCCTCGGGAGCTCCTGTGGGGCTGCGGCGCTGCTGCCGGGCAGGTTGGCCGGGCTGAGGGAGACCCTGAGGGGATGGGGCCACCAAGAGATGAGGGGCTGCGAAAGCCCTGACAGGACAAGGCAGTGGGAAGGCACGGGGGGGATGTGGGAGGCAGTGGGTAATGTTGGCTCGAGAAGGAAAGTGGGTTGGAGCCAAAGAGGCCACTCAGCCCGATGTTCATGGGGCAAACAGCGAGCGTTTGTACTCAAGCCCTTCCTTCTAAGGGGCCTTTGAAAAAGCCAGTCTGGATAATTTCACTGGTCTGATCTCTGCGCCCCTTCAGATTCTGGCCTGTGAAATGCCTGCAGCCTTGGGAGAGATGTGATGGGCGAGGCCCCTGTCAGTCAAAGCAGGGGCTGGTCCATTCACCCAGTACAAGGCAGCCTGCACTGTGACACACGGCAACAGAGTGCCAGGCACAGCTGCGGGTGCTCCCCATGAACCTCAGCTCTGGGACCACTGTCTGCCCCAAGCTTCAGGGCTGCAGTGGGAGCTGGGCTCTGCCCTGGGGCCATCCTGCAGGGACAGCTGCAAACAGGGAGCATTCCCTTGCCACCAAGAGCCAAGCCAGGGCTGCAGGGCAGCTGCTCCAGCCCGGACGGCACTGTTGGGTGCTGCGCTCTGGGGCTGGGGCTCCCCGCACAGGGGACTGGACTGGTGTGCCAGAGGAGACAGAGAAGCTGCAGCTTCAGCCTAGCTGAGGTGGGTGCATGGGCTGGGAAGAGTGGGGAGGCCCAAGGGGATTCACAGAGCTCATCCTGCTGAAAGGACAAGGAAAAGGGAGTGGGAACTCAGCAGTGCGGAGAGCTGAGGGCTGGAGAGCAGCTCTGAATGCCACTAAAATCCAACCAGACCTCTGAGACATTGCTGCTCCTCAGCCAGTGACAGGATGAGTCCCTAAGCTGGGGGCTCAGCCTTCCTCGTGGTGCGGCACATCAAGGAAGGCAACAGTGTGATGGAGACTGCCACGGGCTGGGAACTCACTGGGGGAAAAGAGGGAGCAGTTGGGAAGTAAAATGCAGGTGAGGGAGAGAACTGTTCAGAGAAGGCCTGAGCTACAGCTTGAGCAAGCTGCAAAATGTCATTTGGGGTCATCCCAGATTGATTTCATCTCAGAAAAGTATTGAACAAGTTTATTTTTTGGCTGGTGGCATGTTTTCCCTTGGAGGTGTACACTCTGCAAATTTGAGCTGTGTTGCTGAAATGCTCAAGCAAGTCTGTGCTGCAGGTCACACCATTTCTTCTTGGGCTGATTCTGGCCCGGTGCTGAGCCCAGCAGAGCCCTGGCAGAGCCCAGAGCAGCCTCAGCACCCGCAGAGCCCGGCTGCGAGGAGAGAAACCAGAAAGTGCCCCTCAGCTGAAGGCTCCTGTCCCCTTGTCCCAGCCGCCCGCGGTGCCCAGGCCATGCTGGCCGTGCCCAGAGCGGGCTTTGGGGCTGTGAGGAGAAGCTGAGGGACCTGGGCTGCTGCAAGCTTCTGAAGAGGAGGCCCAGGGCTCCTCCTGCAACTGCTCCAAGGGTGGTTTCAGAGGATCACAGAACCAGCCAGGCTACAACAGACCTTGGAGATCATCAAGTCCAACCTGTGCCCTGACACTGCCTTGTCTCCCCTGAGCAGTCTATTCTCCAGGATAAACAACCCCAGCTCCCTCAGCTGCTCCTCACAGGACTCGTGTGGCAGAGCCCGCACCAGCCTTGTTGCCCTTCTCTGGACATGCTCCAGCCCCTCCATGTCCTTCCTAAATTGGGGACCCAGAACTGGACACAGCACTCGAGGTGCTGCCCAACCAGTGCCCAGTACAGGGGAAGAATCACTGCCCTGCTCCTGCTGGCCACACCATTCCTGATCCAGGCCAGGAGCCATTGGCCTTCTTGGCCACCTGGGCACACGGCTGGCTCATGTCCAGCCTGCTGTCCATCAGTGCCCCCAGGTCCCTTTCTGCCGGCTGCTGTCCAGCCGCTCTGTCCCCAGCCTGTAGCTCTGCAGGGATTTTTGTGGCCAAAGTGCAGGACCTGGCACTTGGTCTTGTTAAACCTCACCTTGTTGGACCTGGATCCAGCCTGTCCAGGTCCCTCTGCAGAGTCCTCCTACCCTCCAGCACATCCACACTCACACCCAGCTTGGTGTCATCTGCAAATTTCCTGATGGTGGATTCAGTCCCCTCATGCAGATCCTCAATGCAGACATTGAAATCCACGCTGGCTGGCTCTGATCCCTCGGCCATCCTGTGGGTGCCCTGTGATGGCACTCAGGCTGATCTGTTCCAGAACCTTGCTGGGCACCGAGGTCAGGCTGACAGGCCTGCAGTTCCCCAGATCCTCCTTCCAGCCTTTCTTGGGGATGGGCTCACACTGGCACCTCGAGTCCTCTGGGGTCTCCCTGGTGAGCCAGGACTGATGAGAAATGATGGAGAGCAGCTTGGGGAGCTCATCCACCAGCTCCCTCATGCCCCTAGGATGGATCCCATCTGGTGCCAGAGACACCTGGGAGCATCTGAGTGGCTCAGCAGGTCCCCAGCTGCTCCCTCCTGGATTCCAGGGAGCTGTTCTGCTCCCTGTCCCCATCCACCAGCTCAGGAGAACACTTGTCCTGAGCATGACCTGTCCTAATGTTGAAAACTGGGGCAAAGAAGGCATTAAGCAGCTCAGCTTTTCCCTATCTTTAGGTACTTTATTCCCCACTGCATCCAATAAAGAGTAGAAGTTCTACTTATCCCTCCTTTTGCTATTAGTTTATTTTTAACCACTTGTTATTCTTTTTCACAGAAGTGGCCAGCTTAAGCTCTAATTGACCTTTCACCACTCTACTTTCTGCACGAGCTAGCAACATCCTGAAAGATTTCCTGACATGCCTGATCTTCTGTCCAAAGTTGATGCACCCTCTTTTTTCCTGAGTTCCCACAAAAGAACTGTTCCATGCACAGACAGAACAGTCCATTTTCCTCGCTGGCTCAACTTCGGCACAGAGGGACAGGCTGCTCCTTCCCCCGTAGGATTTCTTTCTTGAGATGTGTCCATCCTTCCTGGACCTCTTTGTTTTTAAGGGCTGTTTCCCTGAAAGAATCAGACACTTGATTCACTACTCTCCAAATCTGCATCCTGAATAAGCCCAGGTCTGCCCTCCGTAATTCCTGTGTAGAAGTTTGGTTGAAGCCCCCCCTCCTTTCACAGAACATTGAAAACTTGATTATTTCATGGTCACTGTGTCCCAGGCAGCCTCTGAGCACCACATTTGCCACCAGCCCTTCTCTGTTTGTGAACAGCAGGAGACAGAGCTTTCCTTGGGAGTGGGAGTTACCAAAAATTCAGTAAAACAGAAAACTCCTTAACCCCAATGTAGCATTAGGAAGCAGCATTCTTTATTCAGCCGGATGCACGGGGGAGAGCTCCTCCCAAAGCCAAGCATGCTGAGTGCAGGAGAGTTTCTGTTCATATTCTGTATTTTGCACACATATTCATTGATTGTCCTGCACTAAACACACAGATGATAATCATTTCCCCAAAATCATGAACACATTTCCCCTCCCATTTTTTGCATGCCTTCTTCTGTCCTGGGGGGTCTCTCTGGTGGTCCCTGGTGGTCGTGGACCCCAATGTTCCCGTCAGCCTGGCTGAGCTGGCAGGACACTGAGGCTGGTGAATTTCAGTTCCCCTTCTCACACAATGGGCATTGTGTGGTTTCCATAGGCCCGGGGTTTTGCAGAACGAGCATTTTGTGTGCTCAGCGGGTGGAGACAATTTATCATCTGGGAACATGAGTTCACAGAGTGGGATATGACATCACAGAGTGGGTTATGTGAGGTCATCACGCAACTATGGTATCATAGGCTGTCTCAGTGACATCACAGAGTCAGCTGTGACATCACAGGGCAGAGGCATGACATCACAGAGCAGGCTATGACATCACAGAACAGGCTGTGACATTAGAGACCAGCTGTGTGACAGTAGAGAAAGGTAGAGGAATTTCTCATGGAACAAGGCCATGCTATCCTTGATGGCATTTCTTTGCAGGAACTGGACAACCCTGGCCTGCAGATTACGGAAATACTTTAGTTACTTTAGAAGTATTTAGGACATCCTTGGAAAGACAATAAGCTTTGTATGAATACAATAGTCTATGCTGGATGCTGAAAACTGTCACGTACTATAACCTGATCAGACGCTTGTAGTATAACAGCCAATCAATAAGTGACTTGTAGATGTGATCATATGACCTTAACCAATGAATGTTAATTAGCTGTTGTATGATGTAAGGCAGTAGGGTATAAAATATGGATAAATTAGACCATAAAGGAGGAGGACATGCAGCCATAGTGGTTTGAGTGTCATTATTCCGGACGGCTCTCCGTGGGACCCCCTTCATACTGGCACCATGAACAGGGACTCCTTTGCTTAAATGCAGACACTTACATGCGGAAGGCTCCCAAGCATCAGGGAAGCACCTGATTTGGGAGCCGGAGAGCTGGAGGCAGGAGAGGCCTGGTAGGCAAACGCAAGAGCAGAGTCCAGAGCTTGAGTGGCCGATCAAGGCCCTGCCAAGGTAAGACCAGGATGGAATTAGACCCGGCAGTTAAATTACTGACAACTATCCTCTCAAAGAGAGGTGAGGGCACCAAAGAAGAAGAAGTAATAGCCCTAATAAAATGGGCATGTAAAAAAAGGAAAGCTTTCTGAACCTGCCCTGCTCTTTAGTGAATCTGAGTGCAAGAGGTAGGAAACTTCCTCTGGGATATCATGATAGAAGGTGGAAAATATGGAAAAGAAGCAAGGGAGTTAGGAGTTACTTGGAAATCTATCACCAATACTTCAGAGACTATGAAAGCTGAGAAAAAGGTAGCTGCCGCAGCCACTGAGGATTTGGGAGGCGATGTGAGTGGAGCAAAGCAACAAGTTCCTTCCAAGCCATCACGTCTCGCTAACTTTTTTGGAGTTGGAAAGGTCCCCATGAAAGGAATCTCTGTCCCTGTTTGCTCTAATTTACAAGAGTTGCTAAATAATCCATCACAAAAAGAGGAGGTTGCCCCATCAGAGTCTGCTGCAGCTGGTCAAAAATGAGAAAAAGTAACTGATGCCCCTTCAAGAGAAGCCATAGATATGGAAGCAGTGCCTGAAGCAGCAGAAATAGAAGAAATTCCTGAGGCGGTGGGTGATGCAAGGCCGAAAAAGGCAGCTTCAGCTTGCGGGCAGAAAGGAGAAGAAAAGAATGCTGCCCTTCCCTGTGCCCTCCTTTGCCTGACATAGCATCAGACCAATCTATGCTGTCGGCTGAGTCCGAGGAAGAGGAAAAAGATAGAGTTAGAAGGTCAAAGCGCTCTGAATTTAAGTACAAAGCTAAAAAGTCGGATTCTAATGACTCAATTCAAGAAGTGTTAAAGAAATTAGCAGAATTATCCATACGGCAGGAACAATTGGAAAAACAAACAGAGACTGTGTCAGTGCTAAAGACTATTCCGACACCCCTTTCAGTCCCAGTCCCTGTGACACCCCCTGAGGAGCCGACTGCTCCACCCATGCCTGGATGCCTTGCAATACCCCCGCAGGCACCAAGGCCGGAAAAAGATCCAATTCAACCGCGATGGTCGGGTGTGATTCGAGATGCTATCATAGAAGGTGAATGGCAGGTTGCCAGTTCTCTTGCTTGCCCTGCAATAGTCAGTAATAATTAAGCAAATTGGGAACCTCATGATTGGAAAATATCACAACCAGCAAAACAAGCAGTTCCTAGCCATGGTATTTGATCAGAAGCTACCCGACAAATTATTCCGTTTATTTTTACAGCAGATGTCCTTGCCCCTGCTGACTGTGCAAGAGTTGCTTCCCTTCTCCTCACTCTGTCTCAGTATTTGTTGTTTGAAAGAGAATGGAAAAGATTAGCAGTTGAAGAAGCAAATAAACATTTAATAGTAGGAGACCCTCTGTATGGTATACAGGCAGACATGCTAACTGGGCAAGGACCCTATTCTAACACACAGGTTCAGCTACCATATCCTATTCAAATGCACCAAATTGCCCAGACTTTAGCCCACTGAGCTCTTTTGTCTGTACCTGATAAGAAAAATCCTGCACCTTAGACCGCTGTCCGCCAAGGAAGAACAGAGCCCTGTGGACTATTCCTAGACCGTCTGTCAGCAGCAATAAAAGATAATGCAGATTTGCCTCCTGAACTCCAAGAACATATGTTCCGCACTCTCGCTTTTGAAGGAGCAAATGCCAGAACGAGAGCAATCCTGGCAACATTACCACAAGGGAGCCCAGTTGACAAAATGCTTATGAGAGCCACTCGGGCAGAACAGAATAATCAGACAGCCGCCTTCACGGCAGCGATGAAAGAAACATTAAAGGAACAAGGTCATGTAATTGCAGCTGCTCTGTCTGGAAACAGAGGCAAGCAAGCTAAAATAAAAGGTCAAAATAACAGAAAGATTAAAACTGCTACCTGCTTCCGATGCGGTGAATTTGGGCATATGCGGCGAACCTGTTCCAAAACTGTTTGGTGTCATGTGTGTAACTCTGACACTCATGCCACCGCTGCCTGTGCTCACAAACCGTCAAGAAACATGCAGAGCAGCGCGACCTGTCTCCGCACAAAGACACAAGTACAGACCCCTTCCACCCAACACACCCCTTCGACACAGATGAAAAATACGGTTTCCTATACCAGCGCGTCCCAGCCACCCGAGGGAGTCTCAGAGTGGACGTGGCAACCACAGTAGAGGTAACCCTGAGCAACAAAGAGGTAACATTGATTCCAGCTGAAGTAAAAGGCCCTGTGCTCAGGGCTGAGTCTCCAGCCGGAGGGCTTTTACTTGGCAGGTCGTCAACAAGCAAACAAGGAGTAATTGCATTACCCGAAATAATAGATGCAGATTTCATAGGGCAAGTACAAATCATGGCCTGTGCTTTACAACCACCTGTAACAATTCCTAAAGGCAGCAAGATTGCACAAATACTTCCCTATGAAAACTTTCTTACACATTGAGAGTATTATGAAAAACTCAAAAAACAAGGCCAAGTAGCTAAAGTAAGAGGAAATGAAGGTTTTGGATCCTCTGGATATGGTGTGTTTTTCACATTGGACCTTAATCAAAGACCATATGTGAAAATTCAACTGAAAAAGGGCAGTCAACAAATTAGTTTAGAACCACTACCAGACTCTGGAGCAGATCTCACCATCATTAATCAACATATGTGGGCCTCTGACATGGGAATTACAATCTCCAGTTGCCCAAGCAGTGGGGGTGGGAGGAGCAAAAGCACCAAAACAAAGTAAAGACTTAATTACTTTGCAGTTTGAAGACGGCCAAACAATTGTAATTAAACCTTATGTAATGCAACTTCCACACACTTTACCAGGATTGATTGGACAGGATGTTTTGTCACAACCGGGACTGGTGCTGACAACAGAGCAGCATTTTGTGCCACGGCCACTGGGCGGCAGCTGCCCATCCTAAAAATTACATGGTTAACTGAAAAGCCAGAGTGGGTAGACCAGTGTCTGAAGACCTCTGAAAGGCTGCGCATTGCAGAAGAGTTAGTGCAGGAACAGCTAAAAGCAGGTCACATTCAACCTTCCACAAGCCCGTGGAACACTCCTATATTTGTCATCCTGAAAAAATCTGGCAAGTGGCGACTTTTACATGATTTACAAAAAGTTAATGATCAAATGTTAGGTATGGTTGCACTGCAAAGTGGCCTTCCTGCTCCTACAATGATCCCACAAAATTGGCAAATCATAATAATAATAGACTTAAAGGACTTTTTTTTCCAGAATTCCTTTACACCCTGATGATACACGGAGGTTTGCATTTACTCTGCCATCTGTCAACTGTGCAGCCCCTGCCAAACACTATGAATGGGTAGTTTGACCCCAGGGGTCCAGAAAGAGTCCAAGTATGTGTCAAATCTCTGTGGATTGGGCACTTCAGCCTGTGCGAAAGCGATGGTCTCACATGCTCATTTATCACCACATGGATATTTTGTTTGCTGCCGAATCTGCTTTAACAGATAGTGAATTCGAGTGGATCATCAACCATTTGCACTCCTGTGGACTGACTGTCACCCCTGAAAAGGTCCAGCGTTCTGTACCATGGAAATACCTGGGTTGGCTCATCTCGGACGCTCAGATCAGGCCACAAAAGGTAACCATCACTGCACAGATCGGTACCCTGCATGATGCTCAAAGGCTTTTGGGAGACGTACAATGGGTTCGTAATCTAGTTGGCATCACCAATGATGACCTCCTCCCCTTCCAGTCTTGGCTGCATGGCACCCAGGCACATAGTCCCCACACCTGTTCACCAGAACAACAGGCTGCCCTGGATGCAGTAGCTCGTAAGATTCAAACAGGATGGAGTAATCGCCGATTGCCAGATCAGCCATTATCTCTTCTGATCTGCAACGCCACCACTTCTCCCCTTGCCATTACCCTACAATGGCAAAAGAAAAAGGGGGAGGACACGGCCATCATTCTTGAGTGGGTGTTTTTGCCAATGCAATTATGGCATCGTATTTCGTGTTGGTCAGAAGCATTAGCAGCTTTGGTAAGGAAAGGGAGGGACAGAATCATTGAACTAGATGGAGCTGAGGCTGCAGACATCAGCAGCCCGGTCCGTGGAGATGATTTGGAATGGCTCCTGTGGCATTCGATTGAAGTGCAAGAAGCCTTGATAGGCTCTACAGGAACTGTACATAATAATCGACCAAAAGGGCCTCTTTGGAAGATGCTTGAACGATACGGGTCAAAAGGACACTCTGTTCTGAAAGGCCAGTTAAAGGGCCAAGGTGTTTACAGATGCGGGGCGAAAAATGAAGAAGGCTGCATGTGTGCGGCAATCAGAAAATCACTGGCAGAAGCACATCATCCTTGGGCAACAGAGACACAGCCTCCAAACCTTAGGACCGAAAGCCATGTGCTGGGCTTTGGAAACTGGAAAGATACGCCTGTAAACATAGCATCAGATTCATTGTGTGTAGTCGGCGTAGTGCAGCGCATTGAAGATGCTTTGCTACGAGAAAGAAAAAAGCAGCAGCTTGGTGAACTGTTTGTACAGTTACATACCACGCTTCAGCAAGGAGAGCAAGAATTCTGCATGATGCATATCAGAAGCCATCAGCGGAACATTCGATTAGGCGAAGGCAATGCACAAGCACATGAAGCAGTCAGTTGTTTTGCAATAACACCTCCAAGAAACAAATTGGAAGAAGCCTGAAACAGCCATGAAATTGTGAAAAATGCATCTTTTATGACTGGCTTTTCACAAATATTAAAATGAATATGATATGTGTAATATTAGAAAGTTATGCTGTATTAATTCTCTTGAGTGGTGTGTTAAATATAGTTTTAGGTTATAACATAATGTTAACATAGAAACTCTGTGAGGTAAGATTTTTTACTAGCTCAAGAAAGGGATAAGATATTCAAGAAACTCTTCGCAGAGAGATAACAGTGACAGGACACAAAGAGTTATGGCCTCCTTATCAGAAAAGACAAACATTCTTCTACCTTCTCTCCATCTTTATGGAAGCACCAGGATTAAGGGGAAGAAGTTGACAAAAAACAGAAAAGTTCTTAATTTGCAAGGAATTTATGCATCATATATGACATAGATGAATATGCAACAGGCTGTTGCTTTTAAGGGTTATTCCTTTGTTCTCAAGGCATGTTTTTGGCAGCTTAGTGCCCAAGAACATCCTGATGTCTGTAAGTCTTTGCTTTTAATTGTCTTGTCATTGTCCCAACCCTAAATTTTTATTGCTCTAATTGCATTGCTATTTTTATAACCATTTTATTATTATTAAACTTTTAAAAATTCTAAAAACAAGTGTCTGGCATTTTTCACAAAATGTTTCATCAAAATGCAAAATCATTGCATCGACAGAACAGAATCCCTTTGGCAGATGCAAAAGGAATTGTTCGTTCCTGTCCTCAGTGTAGTCATCATGGGCCTGGTATAGGGTTTAAACCCAAAAGGTTCAAAAGCGTTCCAAATTTGGGGAAAGGATGTAACACACGTTTCTGAATTTAGAAAGTCTAGATGTGTCCATGTAACAATTGGTACATACTCTCACTTCATTTGGGCCACTGCCCAGGCTGGAGAAAAGGCAGTTCATGTTGAAAGACATTTAACAGCCTGTTTTGCAGTTATGGGAGTGCCTGCAGAAATCAAAACAGATAATGGCCCTGCTTGCAGTAGTTTATGGGTTGCTAGATTTATGATAACATGGGGGGTGAAACATGTCAGGGGAACTCCACACTCCCCTACAGGACAGGCCATAGTCGAGAGAGCAAATCGCACATTAAAAGAATACTTGAGAAAACAAAAGACAACAGAGATTGATGCAAGTAAACGGTTAAATAAAGTAATTTTCACATGGAATTACTTGTCTCTAACAGAAGGAAGAGAGGGGCCTCCTGTTGTTCTACATAATCAGGCTATTCAAAACAGTCAAAATCAAACCATTCCTGGGATGCAAGTTCATTATAAAAACATGTGACTACAGGCAACTGGGAAGGACCCAGTCCAGTGTTCTTTATCGGTCAAGGATATTTCTGTATTTCCACAGGTAAAGAACCTTTGTGGGTCCCTAGCAGATTTGTCTGCCCTGCATGTCAACCCCAGCAGAATGAAGGGAATATCGATATCAACTCTAGTTCTTCCCAATCTTCAAGAGACTCCACAAAGAACTCGGACCAATCCCACCTTCCAGAGAAGACGTCGTGTCAAAAGTCATAGCAGGACAATCATTTGGTCTGCTAGCTTGTAATGCTGTGTTAAGGAAGTGCTATAAAAATTCTGCTTGTGAGAATTGTGGAAAGCAAGCTGACATAGTGTTACCTTGCAGTAGTTGTGGAAAGAATTTTGTTATACAGTGGAACCACTTGCAAAATGATCATGCTTTGTGCTCAGACTGCTGAGATGTCATTGTTAGTATTACCTTTGAAGAACCTGGTAGAGCATTTCTGAACCTTGAGCCAGATCAGCCTTTTCCAGAAACATGGATACCAGAAAATATTGAAGGCTTGTATGAAGCTTTCTTTTGGCATCTTTTAGCCAAGGCTTACACTGTTGTCTTAGCCACAAAAAGAACTCAAGCTCTTAGCCTGTGGTGTTCATTTTGCCAGTTAGGAACAAGAATTACAAAATTCTTGTTTCATTTGATTACAGGGCTGTTAGGACTGACAAAACTGTCCTTGGAGAAGACAGCATGGATTAACATCCAACCATGAACAAATATGTGGGTTACCTGGGCCAATCAGACAGGGCAAAAATCATTCTGTTTATCACTAGCTACCCCCCTCTGATCCCTTTTGTACTTGCTTAATCAGAGTTCCTTTGAACAATCTCACAGAATTCAGGCCTTGGACAAAAAGTAAAGTATATCCCAAGCCTGAACAAGCAGCAGATGAGTTTTGTACTACCGCCTGTTGTTGTTGTTGTGGCAGGACAGGAACAAAGAACTCCAGTTCAGAAGTGAGAAGGAAAACTGATTTATTTCAAATGCACCACTCTCTTTAGAGAGAACATTGTGCAGACAAATTTCATTGGTCTTAAAGTAAAAACATCTCACACCATTATGGTGCTCTGAATGATGCACGGTGGCAGAATATATCTATAAACAATATGAACAACAAGAGACATAGTGAATTCTTTACATTCTTTTCCAACTCTCTCCCAGGTCCAGCCTGGTAGAAATCTCTCTTTTTCTCTCTGACTGAACTGAGAATATCCACAACAATGAAATGAAACAAAAGATGTTCCAATTAATTGCTGCAAACAACTCAACATTTCGACCAACCCTCCTAGGGTCCCGAGCATTCTTAATTGCAAAAAGGACTGAATGTTACAGGTATAAAAAGAACCTCAGGAGCTTGACATGTTAGGGTCTGCTCCAGGAAATTACTGTCTAGTTTTTGGATTTCAGAGAAAGGACATTAGCTCCGAAAACCTTCAGGCATTCAAACCAAGAAGTAATAGTACTTGCATTGCCCCTGGATCCCCTTGGTACAACAACATTCCTGCTGTTTGTGACAATTGGATTTGGCCTGTTCCATGGTTTAGGGCCACGGCACAGATGTAACCTCCAGGAGTATTCCTCATTTGTGGGGATCGTGCCTGGCCTGCCATACCTGCTAAAGCAGCAGGAGGACCGTGTTACTTTGGCAAATTAACATCATTTGCCCCCAGCATCCAACAGGTACTCAACATAAGGCACAAGTCTCAACGTGCTAAGCGTAGCGTACACCAATTAGAATTAGGACCTGGCTGTAGAGATGATGTTCAATTGTGGGGACGACCATCTGTCATTTTAGCATCAATTTTTGCACCAAATTTTGCACCAAATTTTGCTTCTGCCCGAGCTTTTGAACTAATAAGACCACTGGCTTCTTGGACAGGGAAACAAAGTAATATCACCTCCAAAATATTAAGTGAGCTCACCACTGACGTTGACAGTAGACGACAGGCTGGATTACAGAATCGTGCCGCAACTGATTTCTTGTTACTGGCTCAAGGACATCGCTGTGAGGATTTTGAAGGAATGTGTTGCATGAATCTTTCTGATCACTCTGATTCCATTCACAAGAGACTTTCCCTACTTCAAGAGAATATGAAAAAGCTTACTATTGTTGAAAATCCTTCTGACAAATGGCTCAAGGAATGTGGAATTAGTGGATGGCTGAAAACCTTCTTGATGGAAGGAAGTAGAATCCTTCTTGTCACTTTTGCTGTGCTTATTATCTTTGGCAGTATTTTTTTGTGTAAAGAAAACTTTAGAATCTATTACAAATAGAGCCTGGGTTGTCCAGAAAGAAAAAGGGGAATGGGTAGAGGAATTTCTCGTGGAACCAGGGCATGATATCCTAGATGATATTTCTTTGCAGGAAGGTACTGGCAAGAGCATCCTGCGGGAACAGGGCTCTGGGCTCTGGCTGGAACAGCCTGGTTTTGCTGCCCTGACCTGAGGCACGAGTTGAGGCAGGTGAAGAGGCAGCGGGCAGCTTGTGTTTGTAGAGGGCCTGGGGCTGCACCTCTGAACCTCCACCTGGAAACACACTTGGGGGAATATGAGCTACAGCTGGAGTGCCTGTCCTGAAAGGACCTGAAGTCATTCAGCCTTGCCAGCTTTTCTTAAGAGTGTGTTGGTGTTCCCCAGGAAAGCTACACGTTTGGGGAAATGCCTTTGGAGGAAAGGGGCTTGCTTCTCAAGGGAAGTGCTTCCCAGGGAGGCAGGTGCAAGTGTCCCCCTTTGTCTCTCTGTGGTCCTTTCAGTCTTTGAGGCTCATTGCACTTGGCCGAGGGGCAGGGCAAGGGAGAAGGCTGTGAAGAGCAGGTTTGGCATCCGCCTGGACCTATGGAGACCAACCCAAGCACCTGCAGCAGGGTGTGTTCCCCCCTTTGGACAGAGGTGTGAGCAGGAGCGCCTCTGTCCAGCCACGAGCCCCAAAGCTCTCTTTGAGAGCTGTGAATTAAAAGGCCTTTATGCACACACTTTTCACATCTTCCCTGTCTGCTGGGTTTCAACTCTTGGCAATATGCATTTGCCTCTTGCTTGGTGGAAGCTGCTGTGGCCCAGGGCCAGCACAGAGCTGGGCTGTGTGGACCACGCAGCGTGGAGAGTCTTGTTTGATCTTGGTGTGTCCCTGGCCTCAGAAAAGGCAGGGAAGGTTTGCCTCCCAAGGCGTCCTGCTCATTGGCTCTCCCTGTGCATCTTGGAGAGAGCAAGGTAGGCATTTCTGGCAGCTGGGCATCAGCAGGCCTTAAAATGGGGCTGTGTTGTGGAGCGAGCCCAGCTGAGATACCCTGAGAGGAGCCCAGTGCTCCTTGCTCCCCTGTGCTGACACGTGAGCGTTTCTCTGGTTTCGGGATGACCCTGGCTGTGTCAGGGGGTGCTACGTGGACACGAGACAGCCGGTCCCGTCCCGCTGGGTCCCAGCAGTGCCTCCCAGCAGTCCTGCATCCACGTCAGGATGCTGGCCAAGAGAGGTCCTGGAAGCTGAGGCAGCTGATTTTAAGCTGGTGCAGGTGCCTACAGGTCAAGGTCAACGGTGTTCCCTCAGGATACAGCAGTCCTGAGGGGTCTCCCTTATTCAAAGAAATCGGCAGACAAATGCACTGTCTGCCAAAAGCCCTTTTACTGACCTGGCAAGAGGGCAGGGGTCTGCACCCACCGAAATGTTTCTCCACCACCTATAAATTTCAGGGGGTTGATGTAGGAATTGTATCAAACATACCATCTGTGATAAACTATGGTAACTTATTTGTTCATCAAAAGAATTAGAATATTAAAGGGGGAAATATAAAATTAAAGTATAAGGGATCAGCTTGCTTGTTAGGAGATAGGGGAAGCATCTGTAAGGTTGGGAAACAGGAAGCACCTGCTACAAACCACGAGGCATAGGCATATTGCAAGGCTATAGACATATTACAAAACGCAAGACCACAAGTATGATTATTCACCATTTAGGGAGCTTTTCTTAGCTTGTTTTTGCAGACACAGGCTAAAGGATGTTGGGGGATGGCTGGAGCTGATTGTGAAATCAGCGACCACCGGGCGGCGGCCAGCGAAGTGGACGGCGTGGGAGTGCTCCGGGTACGCCCATCACTGTCCGGAGCCGATTGTGAAACCAACGATCACCTGCCTCGACACAACGCAGAGACGATGCAGAGGGATGCTCAAGCTACGCCCACCGCTATCGCAAGAGACGCGAATAAAGAAACCTCCAAGAAACTATAAAAGAGACTGAATAAGGGGAGTGGGGCGTGGGGCACTGCAGTGTGGGACACAGGAGGGGCGGTTTGGAGACCCCTACCCACCCAGCGCTGTTTTGCTTGCTACTGCTTGCTGTAATTAATAAAATTTTAATTGACCTCAAAAGGGCTGAATCAAATTATTCGCCTCAATTTATCACACCATCCATCTTTACACTGCTGAGGTGATTCGATAGGCAGGGGGTTAGAAATACATTGTGTCAGATTGCTGTACTTGAAGCTGATGTCCAGGCCCTGGCCAGGAGCCGTCTCCATGCCCCAAAGCAGCACAGTCTTCCTCACGGCTTCCCTGCACAGGGCTGACTCCACACTTGCCCTTAGTTCTTCTGCTAGACTACGGCTAAAGCTTTTTGTCAAGTCACTCTCAGGTCAAGTTAGGCCTGCCAGCTTTTTCTTATGCTAACTGCTGCTAAGTACTTCAGTATGTCTGTGCTCATTACTTGTTTACTCCTGTGAATTGCTTGTGCTTCCTTCTGTCAAAGGCCTTGTTTCCTTGCCAAAGGTGCCTGAGGCCACCCGCTCCTTGTGGCAGCAGTTGCTTTCCTGTGGAATGTTCTACCTCCCCGAGAGTAAAGAGGGAGCTGGAGAAAGAGCTTGCCAGGCTGCTCTCCATCCTTCCCCAGCACTCCTGGTTCAGTGGAGAAGTCCGAGCTGAGCACAAAGGTGCAAATGGAACAGCCGTGCACAGGAAGGCTCGGTGGGAAGGATGATGCAGGAACCATAGGCCTGGCAGCCTGAGCTTGCTCCAGGGGAAGGCCTTGGAGCAGATCCTCCTGAGTGCCATCCCACGGCACCTGCAGGGAACCAGGGCATCTGCTGGAGGCTGGGAAAGCTCTGTGGAGGGACGGGGACAGCTGGGGCTCCTGGCAGGGTGTTGAGGGCTTCTGTGCGGGAGTTTGGGGGGGTTGTTGCTGGTGGGGTGTTGGAGAAGGAGTTGTGTGGAAGGTGAGAGGTCTAGGCTGGAATTGGAGTCAGTTGGAAGGCAGCATCTGTGCTTTGGCACAGCTTTGGTTAGGGAGGGCAGAAAGAATATCTGTGACTTTTCCTCTTCATGCTCCTGATTCTGCTGCAGGGAACAAGAGGAGAGAGCTGCACTTTACTGGCCACTTAGATATCTGTACCAGGGGGAGGATTCGCCCTTTTGCCATCTACTCATTTCTCTGGGCTAATTTTGTACCACTGAGTGGACTTTGATTTCTTGAGAGCTTTTATTCCTTAAGAGAATTAGGATATTATCATCCCTTCATAGAAAACCAAAGAATGGCCCTTGTTTTTGCCCTTTTTTGTGTAGTGTTAGGTTCTGTGAAGTGACCCTCAGTGGATGAGGTTAAGGCAAATGAGTTGCTGCTTTGAGATGGGAAGCAAAATTCCAAATCTTCACCTCCTCAGGCCATCCCAATTAATTTGGGAAGCTTGCAAATTTTTGGAACTACTTGAGTTGAACAACAGGAAGGAAAGCTTTCCTGAAGTGAGGATTCTTACTTGCCAGATTCTTCCGTGCCTTGGCCACTAAGGTGTTTTTGTGCAGAAGGCAAGAACTTCAATGAGAAAATAATTTCAGCATGGAGTAAGAGCTTCTGACAGAGACCAAGTGTTGCCAGCAGTTGTTCCAGGTGCTCCTGCCAAGAGCCCCTGCAGGCAGGAGCGCAGCCCCCAGTGCACGTGGGCTTTGGCTCCCTCTGGCACAGAAGCCCCCAACGGGCACAGGTCTCTGGGGCAGGAGAAGGGCACCAGAGCTGCCAGGGCCCGGGGGGTGGCAGGTCTGCTTGGGCAGGGACTCTGCCACACCTGCTGATGTCAGCGCTCCCCGGGCCCCAGGGGTCTGAGCAGCATTGGTGCCCTGGCCCACACGTTCCTAGTCTGTGTCACACCCGCGGGTTTAGGATGGCCACCAGCCGGGACGTGTCCCAAGGAGGCCGTGCCAGCTTCTGTGGAAGGCCCCGTGCCCTTCCCAGCACAGCTGCGTCGGCAGCCCTGGGGGCTCCTTCTGCTGCCCTGAGCCCACAGAGCAGGGCAGCGTTTGCTGATGGTTTCAGCCGTTCCTAAAGACCCTGTCGGGCTCTCTTAGACACTTGGGGTGAGGAATTCTTTCCAACCTGAGCCACTTTGGGTGGGTCAGGGGCGGCCCCAGGGCAGGGGGCAGTGTGTGCAGGGGCCCTTTGTGACACGGTGCTGCGTGGTCACCGTGTCATGGAACGGGACAGCGTGTCCAAGGGCCCTTTGTGACACGGGGTGACATAGGAGCTGGCGGTGACAAGACCACGCCAGAGTGCTTGGAGCACGCGACGGGACAGGACGGGACAGAGCGGTGCCGTGAGGAGCCCCCGCACAGCGCACTCGTTCGTGTCTGACCCGGAGCTTTTCCCAGGCGTTATTCCTGCAGCTGACCTCGAGGCCAGACCACAGGACTTGGTGACCTGTGGCCTTCCCGAGGCTTCTCTTCTGCAGGTGCCCTTGAGGGCAGACCGTGGGACTTGGTGCCCCAGAGGCATCTCCCATCCCTGCCACCGGTGCCCTCGAGGCCTGACCACAATCAATCCTTGACAGGAGTCTCCTGTCCTTGTGGCAGCAGCCCTCAAGACCAGAGTGCAGGACTTGCTGTCCTGTAGCCTTCCTGAGGCTTCTCTCTTGAAGGTGCCTTCCAGGAACGACTGCAGGACTTGCTGACTTGGAGCTTTTCCGAGGCATCTCTCCTGCAAGTAGCCTCAAATCCAGTCACTGCCATGGAGCAGAGACCCCTGAGAGGGCCCAAGCTGGCCTGGGTGCAGGAGGAGGAAGAAGGCCCTGGAGCTGCCCCAATAGTGGAGATCAAAGAGGTGGTGCGGTTCAAGACTCTACAGGAGGGTGAGTGGCAGAGCTGGGCTTAGGGTTGGTGCCTGCAGCCAGCTTGGCGCCATTGCATCCCATCCCAATGCATCCCATCCCACGGCATCCCATCCCATGGCATCCCATGGCATCCCATCCCATCCCATGGCATCCCATCCCATGGCATCCGATCCCATCCCATGGCATCCCATGGCATCCCATGGCATCCCATGGCATCCCATCCCATCCCATGGCATCCCATGGCATCCCATCCCATCCCATCCCATCCCATCCCATCCCATCCCATCCCATCCCATCCCATCCCATCCTCTGGGGACATGCCCACGGACAGGACAGAAGAGGGGCCGGGCAGACACCCCGCAGTGGCCGTGCTCCATCCCCTGGGGCATCCCGGGGCTGTCCCTGCCTGGGGAGCTCAGGGCTGGGCTGTGTTCTCCGGCCTCTCCCGCAGCCCCTCAGCTCTGGCTGCGCTCGCTCTTTGCCAGATGCAGCCGTGGACCGCACACAAGAGCAGGACCCCGCCCGTGGCCTCTTCCGCAGAACAGTGGAGGTACCTGCAGCCATCCCCACCTGGGCTGGGCCTGCTGGCACCGCTCAGCCGAGCACCATGCTTGGAGCATTCCGTGGAACATCCCTGGCTTCCTGCCCTTCTCCTACACCTGGTTTGCAAATTCATTAAGAGGATTCAGGAGGAAGAGCCCAGCACCATGGGCAAAGGGCTCAGAGCATATTCACACACCTTCAAAACCAAGACCTCTGCTGCCCTGCTGGATATGCTCGTAGAGGGCGGGTTTTGCAATCCAAAGCAAATAAGCAGCCTGTGGCCAGGGTTTGATCCTCCCAGGAATTGCTTGGCCTCCCAAGCCACGCCCGATGGTCACTGGAAGCCTTTGAGGCCATGGCAGTGTGGTGGGAAGGGAAGCACTTCTCTGGGGAAGCTGGGGACATTCCTCCCTCTGGCAGCTTTCCAAGTCTCCCCGTGCCTTCTCCAGGTGCCCGCCATGGTGAGGTACATCCACGAGTGGCTCATGGACAACCAGTTTGCTGAGCAGAGGCTGAAGAGGGCCCTGCTGGATCTGACTGAAGAACAGCCTGCTGATGTAGTAATGACGCTCCTGTGTGTGGCCCCATCCTGTGACAGGTATGGGGCCACCTGCCCAGAGGGCTCAGGGCTCCCCAGCCCATCAGCCTGTACAGCCTGTGCCAGGTGTCTGATCAACAGAGAGTCCCCAGAGCCCTCTGGCTGCTCCCTTTGCCAGCCCTGGCACCTCAGCCCCCGAGCCTGCTGCCATGCTCCCTCGCTGCCCCTCAGGGGCCTGTCCCCACAGGCCTAGGCTGCCTGGGCGCTGCTGGCGAGGGGCAGTGGGCAGAGGCAGAGCTGGCAGCCAGCTCAGGTCCCCGCTGCTGCCCAGGCCACGGTGCTGTGTCCCAGACCCCGCTGAGACAGAGCTCTAACCCCGCAGAGCTGCTTTCACCATGTGGAAGAGCATCATGTGCTCGCCCAGGACTGCCGAGCCAGTGCAGCTGATACTCCTCGATGTGCTGGGGAGTTGGCCAGAGCACAGCACGTTCACCTGTGATGGGGGCAAAACGGGTGTCTTTGTCCTGGCTGTGAGTTTCTGCAACTGGCCTTTGCTGGCCCCAAGGCCACCTGCCCAGCAGCTCTCCATCCTCCTTGCCCCACTGCATCTCCCTGCCTCAGGCGCTGGGCTGAAACCTGGCCTCGGGGCAGCTTCAGGGGCACCAGGCCCGCTGCTCCCCCTGCGTCTCTCCGGGCCTCTCCCTCCCGTGCTCGGGCCCTGCCACACGGACACCTCGGCACTGAGCGCTGTCTCGAGGGGCTTTGTCCTTTGCAGGCAACTCTGGTGATGTGGAAGATCCTCCAGGTGCCCTGTGTCCCACAGATGGTGACGGTGTATTTCCCCCACCTACTTGTGCATCTGCTCTTCCAAGTGTTCTTCAGCACTCTGGATATGCCAGAGGAGGTCGATACCTTCTGGAAGGGATGCCAGCAGCAATACGGCCTTGCCACCAGCCCCAACAGGTACTCCATCCCACTCCTCTGTCCCTGCCACATCCCTGGGCAGGAGCCAGTGCTCCCAGCGTGACCTGGGCTTTGCTCTGCACGCAGGTTTGCAGTGCGGACCCTGAAGTCCCTGCTCTGCCAAATGGAGCACGAGGATGTGGTGCTGGCAATGGAACGCAAGCGTGGCTGGGACACGCTGCTGTGTGCTGACACCCACCACTATGCCGTGGGTCTGCTGGCCAGGTGAAACCCCCTTCTCCCCGCTGCCTCTGACATTTGTGCTCTGTGCCCAGGGTGCCCCACACAGTCCCAGTGGTCGTGGGCCAGAGGGCCTTGTCACCAAGGCACAGCCAAGCAGACTGGAAAAGGCTGGCAGAGGAGGGTACCCACAAGGAGCCGCCTCCCAAATAGCCCAGGGCCCCTTGCAGGATGCTGGGGAAAGACCAGACCTCTGTGAGTCTGTCCTGGGAGAGGTTTGTCCCCCGGCCCAAAGTCTTGGTTACTTTTTCTCCTGCCAGGGAGATATCCCGTGTCTCCATCCCCTTGTGCTCCCGGATCGCTCGCTACCTGCTCCAGCTGCTCAACACACTGGAGCCACGCTGGGAGCTGCCCGCCCTGGCGTTCCTTGTGGAGGTGAGCCTGATGGCCAGCGCTGCCTCGCTCAGCTGCCTCCCAGCTCTCTGTCCTCTCGTAGCCGCAGCTGCCTGGGACGGGTGCCCGCGCCCTGTGCTGCTGCCTGGGCCCAGCCCTGTGCGGTTCCGGGCTCCTGCCGGCCGGGTCCCCTGTCACTGCCCTGTGCCTTTCAGGTCCTCGAGTGCCTGAACTTGAGTGGAGGCAGTGCTAACAGAGTCCTGCAAATCTTGTCAAGGCACCTGCACAGCAGGTGCAGGGACAGGCGTCGCCTGGCGCTCAGGGCCCTTCTCAAGCTCATTGACAATCCCTCGATGGTGAGAAGGGGGCAGCGGCTGAGGCTGCGCTCGGGAATGCAGTCGCTTGGGCTTTGCTGGGCTTTAGGCACTGGGGCAGCTGCTCCCAGCTCTCCTGCCTCCTGCTTCAGCTGCCCAAGTGCTCCGCAACAGCCCTTTGGCCTCTAGGCCCTGCGGCAGCAGGATGGCGTTTCACAAACTTGTGTTCCGCACAGCGTGAAAAAATGTGGAGCCTGACTGAAAGTCTTGTGGAGCTCCTGTGCGACACAGATGGAGAGATAGTTAGCATGACAGTCACGCTCCTCAGCTTTATCTCCCGGGACAAGGACATGCTGATAGGCAGCTCCATTGCACTGCAGCTGGTTGAGGCGCTCCTGCCACTCTTTGACCACGTAAGGCTCGCTGCCTCCAGCCACAGCCACTGGCTGCTGCCCGGACACTTTGTGCCCTGTGGATTTCCAGGCCTGAGCCAAGCTGAGCCCCATGCAGCCGATGCTCAGGTCTTTTTTTCTTCCTTTCATACAGGACAATAGCCAGGTGCAGCTGCTCTCCATCCTGCTCTTCCAAACATTGGTGTCTCTTCCACTGGAAAAGGGCAAAAAGGCCCTGAAGACACACGCGCGCCAGAGCCTGCTGCCACTCTTCTTCCACTGCCATGATGAGGATGGGCGTGTGGCACAGGTGAGGACTCGTGGGCTGCTGCTGTCCCCCTGGGAGGCGGCTCAGCTGTCTCCTGCCCTGGCGCCTGCTGGGCTGCAGCCTCCTCCAGGCCTTGGCACAGGGTCACAGGTCCTGCGCCCTGGGCTGTGGGGCCATCTCCGCGTCTCTGCTGCTCTCCAGGCTTCTCAGGAAACGCTGCTTTGTGTGGCCCAGTTCCTGAAGAGGAGGGATCTGGAAAAAGTGGTGAAGAAGAAGAAGCTGTGGAAGTTCACCGAGTGCCTGGTAAGGATGGTCTGGAAGTGCCAGCCTCAGGCTGGAGAATCCCCCTGAGCGCGGTGCTCAGTGTGCGGGGCTGGCAGCTGTGCCCCTGCCCGCTGCTGCAGCCAGAGGCGGCGCGGGCTCTGCTCCAGGCTCCTGTGGGCCCGAGCTCACGGCGGTGCGGGCAGGGGAGGCTGGGGCTGGGCGCAGGGAGTGCCCGGTCCAGGGGCTGAGCCCGCGCCAAGCCTTCCCTCCTGCCGCTCTCTCCAGCTGGCAGACGACAGCAGCAGAGCGGCCGAGCACCTGCGCCAGGCCATGCCCTACCTGGAGAGCCCAGAGGAGCCCCTGCGAGAGGCGGCCATCAGGTTCCTGGGTGAGCCGCGAGGCCGGGCTCCCTCCCCGCCCCGCCGCAGCTCGGCCCCAGCCCCGCCTGCTGCCCCGGCAGCGCCATCCGGGCCCGGCGGGGTGGAGCCCCGGCTGGCCTGGGCGCTGCTGCCGCCCTCTCGCAGCTGTGCCCTTGGGCGGCAGCGTGCGGCAAGGGCCCGGCTGAGCCCTGCCGGGCCAGGAGGCCGTGTGGCCACAGGGCTGGCAGCGCCGCTGGCAGGGAGCTGTGCCGCTGGGCCGTGACGGGCTGTGTGTTGGCAGGGATGGCCGGGCGGCAGCTGAGGGGGAAGAAGGAAGAGCTCCAGCTCATCTGTGAGGGTGAGTGAGGGCAGCGGGCTGTCAGCGGGGGCTGGCGGGGGAGCGGCAAGCCGTGCTCCGGCTGGGCAGGGCTCTGCTCCCTGTGCGGACGAGGGGCGGCGTGGGCAGAGCACACGGAGATTTCAGGGCCACCTGGGGGATTCGTGGCCAGCAGCTTCGGGCTGATCCCGTTTGTCCCTTATCCCTGCTGGCCATGGCCGGAGCCGGCTGGGATGGCCCTGGCAGGGAGGTCTCCTCGGGTCCCCTCAGATCCGGGATCTGACCATGGCTCTGTTGCTCTCTCTTTCAGCCCTTGAAGGCACGGCAAATGACATCAGCGTCGCCGATGGAAGCCTGGCAATTCAAACATTGTACATCCTCCAGGCAGTAGAGAGAGCTGGATATTCCCTCTTGGACAGCCTGCATGATCAGCTCCGCAGGGCATGGAGGACACGGCCTCGTCTCTTGGGGCTCGGCTGGCTGCGCTGCCGGAGCTGTGCAGAGTGTTGATCCCAGAGGCTCTGTCTGCTGGGGCCACCTGAGCCAGCAGGAATGTTTCATTTGTTTAAGGTTGTTCTTTCCTTCTTTTGGCTTTTCTTTAGCATTTAAATATAGGATGTGTTGTAATAGACAGACTCCCAGGATCTTTCTTTTGCTGCCCAGGCTCTGCAGGGCATAGGGGAAGAGGGAGCAAAGGGTGCCTGGGCTCAGCAAGCTGCCCAGGCACGTGCAGGCTTGCAGGGAAAATGGCCAGAAGCCCCTTGGCCTTTGGTGGTTCTGCTGCAGCCTTTGTGCTGCCAACGGAGCCGGTGGGCAGGGGCCGGAGTTCCAGGGATCCCTGTGAGACCGGTGCCTGGAGATGGCCACAAGCCCTGTCCCAGGCAGGAACCACCATCTGTGTCCTCCTGCCCGTGTGTTGCTGGCTGCATTGCTGAGGGCTCCGAGGTGCCTCTGGATGGGGCTCCTCGGGAGCTCCTGTGGGGCTGCGGCGCTGCTGCCGGGCAGGTTGGCCGGGCTGAGGGAGACCCTGAGGGGATGGGGCCACCAAGGGATGAGGGGCTGTGAAAGCCCTGACAGGACAAGGCAGTGGGAAGGCATGGGGGGGATGTGGGAGGCAGTGGGTAGCATTGGCCAGGAGGAAAGTGGGTTGGAGCCAAAGAGACCACTCAGCCCAATGTTCATGGGGCAAACAGAGAGCGTTTGTGCTCAAGCCCTTCCTTCTAAGGGGCCTTTGAAAAAGCCAGTCTGGATAATTTCACTGGTGTGATCTCTGCGCCCCTTCAGATTCTGGCCTGTGAAATGCCTGCAGCCTTGGGAGAGATGTGATGGGCGAGGCCCCTGTCAGTCAAAGCAGGGGCTGGTCCATTCACCCAGTACAAGGCAGCCTGCACTGTGACACATGGCAACAGAGTGCCAGGCACAGCTGCGGGTGCTCCCCATGAACCTCAGCTCTGGGACCACTGTCTGCCCCAAGCTTCAGGGCTGCAGTGGGAGCTGGGCTCTGCCCTGGGGCCATCCTGCAAGGACAGCTGCAAACAGGGAGCATTCCCTTGCCACCAAGAGCCAAGCCAGGGCTGCAGGGCAGCTGCTCCAGCCCGGACGGCACTGTTGGGTGCTGCGCTCTGGGGCTGGGGCTCCCCGCACAGGGGACTGGACTGGTGTGCCAGAGGAGACAGAGAAGCTGCAGCTTCAGCCTAACTGAGGTGGGTGCATGGGCTGGGAGGAGTGGGGAGGCCCAAGGGGATTCACAGAGCTCATTCTGCTGAAAGGACAAGGAAAAGGGAGTGGGAACTCAGCAGTGAGGAGAGCGGAGGGCTGGAGAGCAGCTCTGAATGCCACTAAAATCCAACCAGACCTCTGAGACATTGCTGCTCCTCAGCCAGTGACAGGATGAGTCCCTAAGCCAGGGGCTCGGCCTTCCTCGTGGTGAGGGGCATCAAGGAAGGCAACAGTGTGATGGAGACTGCCACGGGCTGGGAACTCACTGGGGGAAAAGAGGGAGCAGTTGGGAAGTAAAAGGCAGGTGGGGAGAGAATTGTTCAGAGAAGGCCTGAGCTACAGCTTGAGCAAGCTGAAAAATGTCATTTGGGGTCATCCCAGACTGATTTCATTTCAGAAGCTATTGAACAAGTTTAATTTTTGGGTGGTGGCATGTTTTCCCTTGGAGGTGTGCACTCTGCAAACTTGAGCTGTGTTGCTGAAATGCTCAAGCAAGTCTGTGCTGCAGGTCACACCATTTCTTCTTTGGCTGATTCTGGCCCGGTGCTGAGCTCCAGCAGAGCCCTGGCAGAGCCCGGAGCAGCCTCAGCACCCTCAGAGCCCGGCTGCAAGGAGAGAAACCAGAAAGTGCCCCTCAGCTGAAGGCTCCTGTCCCCTTGTCCCAGCCGCCCGCGGTGCCCAGGCCATGCTGGCCGTGCCCAGAGCGGTGCCCAGAGCTGCCCATCACTGCTGCCTTTGGCAGCAGAGCAGGAGGGCAGGACATGTGCCCAGCCTGCAGCCAGCCATGGCACATCCAGCCCTCAGCAGCTGCCCAGAGCAGGATGCTCCTGTGCTTGCTGCCATCTCCCCAAAGCTCTGATCCCACCATGCCAAGCAGATGGGACCCACCTGACGCCATCCACCGCTGGAAGAAATCTGGTCCCAAACGATGTCCTCAGCCTTCTCCAAGGGCACGGCCCATCCACGCCGCAGCTGCTCCCAAGCACTTCCCCATCCAGACTGGACCCCACCTAGAACGCTTCCTCTAGAAAAACACACAACAAATTATTGAAAGTAGATTACAGACAAAAAGGGGAAACAAGAAAAAAGGTCAAAAATCATATCTCTGTCTGGGGCTTGAGGAAGGCCCAAGCCCTGCATGCCAGGAAAAAACCCACCCACGGGTGAGGGAAGCCCAGGCTTTCTCCCTTCCCCTGCACTGCCCCCCAAAATAAGAGTGATCCCAAAGCAAACAAGGGCAGGGGAGCAGCCCAAGCCCTTCCTTGCCTGCAAATCAAAGCAGCCCCTGCACAGGTTCTGGAGTCCCACCTCTGCTCCCACCATGGGGGTTGGTTTGTGTCGGGCTGGCTGCCCCAGCCCCAGCCCCAGCCCGGGGCACGGTGGGTGGTGGGGGCTGTTGGCAGGGCCAGGAGCCCACTCCCATTTCGTACCCACCCCAGCCCATGCCCCGAGCCCTGCCAAAAGCAGCTGGGCAGCCAACTGAAGGATCCCAGCAAAAGGGGAACCTTCTGTTCCCGGCCAGGCTGTGCCATGCCCAAATCTGGGAGCATCCCCTGCGTGTGGACTCATCTGCAAATTCCCTGTGGAGCCTGGCTTTGGAGAAGGTGCCAGAATCAAAGTGACGTCATCTTCAGCCTGCCGGTGACCAGGTGGAGCAAGAGGTTGTCATCCTTGATGTCTTCCTCGCTGTCTCCAGCAGCAGCAGCCCCACCTGCTACAGCTTCTCCAGGGGCTCCTTCTCCTTCCCTGGGGCTGAGACCAGGCTGTCAGGGTTCTGCCCAGGGCCCCAGCTGTCAGGGAACCAAGGACAAGCAAAACCAGCTCAGATGGCGGCCACCAGTGCTGGGCAGAGCAGCTCAGCTCCAGCATAAGGGCTGCGTGTTCCCATCTGATGAGCCCTGGGCAGTGACACAGGCAGCACAAAAAAGTCTGGGTTCCTGTGCTTCTGATTGCCAAGGCGTGTGTGGGGCTGTAACTTACCAGGGCCTTGCATCAAAGTGTGTCTGTGGCTCTCTCCCTTCTTCTAGGGCAGATGAACGTCCTGCATCCAGGGATCACACAACAGCTCTTCTAACGAGGGCCTTTCCATGTCCAGCATGGATAAACACCTCCTGATCAGATCTTGGCACTCTGGACAGAGAAACCAGAACCCGCCGGTCAGTTGGAGAAGGCTTCTGTTGGCTTTGCCCCACTATTCCCATGCCCAGGCCATGCTGGATGTGCTCAGAGCTGGGCCTAAACTTTCCCATCAATTCCTTGTTTTGGAGGAGTGCAGGAGAGCAGGACATGTGCCCCCTCCTCAGCAGCTGCCAGAGCGGGATGCTCACGAGCTGCTGCTGTCTCCCAGCACTGGTATTGCCCCTGTGGCCACAGATTGGGATCCACCTGGAGAGAGCCGTTGTGGCAGCGAGAGCTGATGGTCCCAGCTGATGTTCTGGCAGCCCCTGAAAGGGTGCTCCCCGCAGACCATCTGGTGCAGCACGATGCCCAGGGACCAGACAGTAGCTGGCTTGCCGTAGTACCAGCCAAAATGCATCCATTCCGGGGGGCTGTATGACCGTGTTCCTATGGAATAGAGATGGGCTTCAGCAGGGGGATGCTGCTGCTCCCAGAGCCTGGCCCCAGCATCCCTGGGCATGCGGGGGCTGCCCCAGTGGCACACGGGGTGACCGCTGCCCTCTCGCCAGCACCTGGGACTTGTGTACAGACTTGGGGTTGGAAAAGAAGCCACAGGTGCTGGAAGAGGGCAGCAGGAGCCCTGGCAAGGCCCAATCATGACAAGGAAAAACCCGCTCACTGGTGGGGAAAACCATGCCTTCATCCTCCCTGCCTGCATTGCCCCAAAGAACATTATGAATTCAAAGCAAACCAGGTGAGTGGAGCAGTCCAAGCCCTTTCTCACCTGCACACCAAACCGGCTGGGGCACAGGTTCTGGCCCCCCCTCTCTGCTACCCCCACCCACGGGTGTTTTTGTTGGGCTGGCTGCCCCAGCCCCAGCCCTGGGCAGAGTGGTGGGCAAAGGCTGCCAGCAGGGCTGGAAGCTGGCTCCCCACCCAGCCCTGCTGAAACGCAACTCGGCTGAAATCTCAGTGCCATCAAGGGCAGCAAAAGGGACAATCCCCGATGCCACAGCCAGCTTGGGCTGGGAGATGTTGGGCCGTGAGATGCTGGGACCGGGAGCACACCCCTGTGTGGACTCACCTGCAAAGTGAGTGTAGGCTGTGTCTTGCAGGTAGGTGCCACAGCCAAAGTCGATCAATTTAGCCTCCCCGGTGGCCAGGTCAACCAGGATGTTCCCTGGTTTGATGTCCCTGTGGAGGACCCCGCAGCTGGTGCAGTGCCGCACGGCCTCCAGCACCTGGCGGAACAGCTCCCGCGCCACCTCCTCGGACAGGAACCCCCGTGCCCGAATGAAATGGTGCAGGTCCTGAGACCGCTTTGGGCGCTCCAGCACCATCACGATGTCGTTGGGGAGCTCAAGCCACTCCAGCAGCTGGACAACACCGGGGAAGCCAGTGGACACCTTGGCCAGCAGCACCACCTCCAGGGGTGCGCTGGTGCCGTCGGGCTGCGGGAGGAGCGCGATGCCGTCAGTGGGGCTGAGGCCGTGCCGGGGCTCGGGAAGCCCTCACCCAGCGCGGGATGCTCTGCGCCCTGCGCTGGCCCCACGCCCGCTCTCCCTCGAGGCGTCCCGGCGGCTTCCACCCTGCCGGGCCCCGGCTCATCCCCGCCCGGCACGCCCCGGCTTCTGCCGCTGGCCCCGCTCACTCACCAGCTCGCCCCAGTGCAGGACGCGGTTCCGTGGCACCCTTTTGATGGCCACCTGCAAGCCAAGAGAAGCAGCGGGCTCAGCTCGCCGCCCGCCCTGCCCAGCCCCATCCTCCTCCTCCTCCTCCTCCTCCTCCTTCTCCTCATTCTCCTCCTCCTCCTCCTGTTCCTCCTCCGCCCCCTCCTCCTGCTCCCGCCGCTGGCCCCGCCGCTCACCGGGGCGCCGTCCGAGAGCCGCGTGGCCGCGAAGACGCTGCCGAAGCCGCCGCGGCCCAGCAGCGAACCCAGCCGGTACTGCTCCTTCAGGCCCTGCTGCGCCTTCCCTGCCGGCGGGACGCGGCTGTCAGCGCTCGGCCCGGGGCCAGGAGCGGCCCCCGAGCGCCCCTCAAGCGCCCCGGGCCGGCCATCCCCAGGCGTTCGCTCCTGGCAACGGGACAGCGGCGGCTCGGGGCCGGCGGCCGCGCTGCCGAGCGGCGGAGCTCGGGCCGGGGAAGCCGCAGCGGAGGCGACGGCAGCGGCCGCGCCGCCTGTGTCCTCCGCGGGGCCCGGGAGGAGCCGGCGCCGGGGCCGGGGCCGGGGCCGGGGCCGGGGCCGGGGCCGGGCTCGGGCCAGGCGGAGCCAAAGGGAGGCGATGCCGCCCCAGCCCCAGGCACTGATGCCCGCCCAGCAGCGCCAGCGCCAGCACGGCCAGAGCCGGGCGGGGGCGAGACGGCGGCGGGACGGCCGGGGCCGGGGACGGGACAGCCCCGCCCGGGGCCGGGGGCGGGCCGGGGGCATGGCCCGGCCGGGCATGGGGAGAGAGAGACCGAGAGAGGAGGGGACAGCGGGAACGGGAGAGCGGGAGAGGCTGCGGGACAGCGGGAGAGGGAGAGGAGGAGCAAGAGGGACTCCACAAAGTTGCTGCTTTCGCTGCTCTGTCTGCTGCTGCTGCCGCTGCTGCCGCTGCTGCCGCTGCAACTGAAGCTCCGGGGCCGTTTGTCCCCGTGTCCGTTTGTCCGTTGCCCGCTCGCCCCCGCGCCCAGCCCCGCGCTCCCCGGGGGCAGCCCCTGAGCCTGTCCAAACACGGTAACTTTGCCTTGTTCAGCCCAGACCCAGAGTCTGGACTCCTGCACAGGGGCACAGGGATCCCCTCGGTCGCTGCTGTGCATTGTCCCTGCTGAGGATCAAACCCTGTCGGGGCACATTCCCTGGCTGGAGGATTCCCTGGCCTTGGCCCTGCTCTTAAGGGTCCAGCACTGCTTCCAGCAACAATGGGAAGGCAAACTGTGTGCAGCTCATGGTATTTTCGAGTGTCTAGAGCTCGCTAAGTCACCCATCTTAGAGGTGAGATGCACTTGGAATTCATGGCATGGAGAAGTAGTGCAAGATGGAAAAGGGGAGCAGAGAAATAAATAGAGGAAAACATCTTAGATTGTTTCTTTCCATTTTCATTTCATTTCTTAAAAGCTGTTTCAGTTTTCCAGGAATCTTCTCCACAGTGATGTCTGCTCTTCTCAAGAACCTTTCCTGGAGAATGAGGTCGAGCTCCTGTCACAAGAGGTGCCACCAGCTGCAGCTTCTCTTGGCTTTCCACCGTGTGTGCAGCAGGACTCCTGTAGCCAAGCAGGCCAAAGGTTTGGAGAATTTGACAGCTTGTTTTCTTTTCCTGGTGAGCTGGGGAGTTGTGCCACTGGTGAGGTTTTCATTGGGACTGTTCCAGCCTTGGAAAACAGGAGGTGGAACCAGGACTTGTTAGGGAATACAAGCCTGACTGAATTCAGAGAAAGACTCTCCAGAGCCTGCAGCCAGAAATGGAGAGGTGTGTGATCATGATTTCCACATCTCCATGGACACCTAGAAAGTGATCTAGAAGATGAAAATGGGCTGACAGAGGGAGTTTGTTTCTGTGTGCAGTTTGGTGATTCTACATCTCCTGTGCTGGTATAAATCAAGAGCACAGTCAGTTCATGATAAGCACCAGAACAAGCTGGACCTCTGAGAGTAGGTGACAGAAAGAATTTGAAAAGGAGAAATGCAGGGAATGACTTGGTGGACATTGTCTGGAAGAAGGGTAATTTTTTCTAATTCTTTCTAGTCCATTGCTTCTGCTTTTATCCTTCTTACAAGGCCATTTGCACCCCAGATTCTTCATGAAATGAGAACCCTGAGCTTCTGGAACTGCCTGAAAGGTGTTCTGCAGGGACACTCAGGGTAAAACAGAAAGCAAATAAATTAAATTTTGAAGCAATTGTATTAAACAAAAACCAATTCTTAAGCAGAGATTGATGTCACTCCCCCAGACCAACCAGCATGGGCAAATCTCAGGCTCGGCATGGAGCAGTGACCTTGAGGGGTGTCCCCACTGCAGGGAGGAATCTCCACAGCCCCCAAGAAGGGAAATGTCAGGAGATGCTGCCATTAAAGTTTGGGACAGGGCATTTCTAGTCTGAAGTGCTGCCCTGTGGGTCAGATGTGCCCCGGCTGGGCCAGCTCAGCAGCTCTGCAGAAGCTCTCAGTGGTGTCACTTGGTTGTTCCTTTCTCTGGGGATTTTCCAGCTCTGACACAGCTTCAGCTCCCTCTGAGGATGTGGAACTTAGGGATGGAGGAGTCAGGCTGGTTTCAGCATTATTCACCCCAAAAGCAGCGTGACCCCCCTCCTTCATTTCCCACTGGGGGCTTTGCAAACAGGGCCTTGCTGGAGTTGTTTGAGCCCAGTGCAGGCAGAGCCTCCTGCTCCAGCAGGAACTGCCTTTCCTGTGCCAGGAGCAGGGCAGGTCCCGCTGCAGGAAAAGCCCCAGGCCAGCCCCAGCCCAGGGAAGGCCTCGGGCACAAGGGCAGAGTGCCGTGCTGGGAGCTGTGCCAGGGAGAGCCTGAGGCACCAAAGGCACCTTGGCAGCAGCAGCTGCTTGCAGGGCATGGCCAGAGGCCTCCCTTGGCAAGCCGGCCTGGTGGCCAGCACTGCAGAGCTGCTGCCTCAGGGCTCATTTCTGGCTGGGCTCTGCCCCAGCCCACAAGAGTGTGACCTCAGCCCTGACTCTGTCACGGCCCTTGTGCCTGAGCCCTGCAAAGCCCAAAGGTCACCTGTGCCACCCTGGCTCTGCCAGCCCTTGGGGCAGGGGGAGGAAAGGCAGAGAAGGGGTCGGGTTTGGCTGTGGGATGTGGGGTCCAGCAGAGACAATGAGGAGTCAAGGGAGCATTTCAAGATCTGCTAATCATGATGCCTGTGACAAAAAGTCTGAGTTCCCTGTCACAAAATCACTCTGGGTAGCACTGACAAAAAAAGCAGAGAGCCAGACCAACCCTTGGTATCCCTCCGTTTCCAGCTGCACAGGGAAATGTAGAAAAAATTAGAGATGCTGAAATGAAAGGGAAGTCTTCAAAAAGGCCACTTTATTTAATCCAAGGCACGTTGGAAGTGGAATCACCCTGAAATAGAGGAACGTGAAATGAGCAAAGGGCATCTGTGTGGGACCAGCAGGTCTCACTGCACTGGGGCACAGGGAGCCCTGTTTTCCCTCTGGGCTCCCCAGGATTCAGGCTGAGAGCAGTGTCGAAGATGAGGCAGCAGCACAAACCTGAGCTCAAAGAAAAAAGGCTGAGCAAAGTTCAGCCAAAAAAGAGAAGTTTTTTTGAGGGGATTCCCAATAAAAAAGCCTAGGAATGACACAACGACATCTTTCCCGGCTTGTCAATATCTTCTTTCAATAGTCCATGACTCCCAGAGTGAAGAAATGTCCAACAGCAGCTCCATCAGCCACTTCCTCCTGCTGGCACTGGCAGACACGCGGCAGCTGCAGCTCCTGCACTTCTGCCTCTTGCTGGGCATCTCCCTGGCTGCCCTCCTGGGCAACGGCCTCATCATCAGCGCCGGAGCCTGCGGCCACCACCTGCACACGCCCATGTTCTTCTTCCTGCTCAACCTGGCCCTCAGCCACCTGGGCTCCATCTGCACCCCTGTCCCCAAAGCCATGCACAATTCCCTCTGGGACACCAGCACCATCCCCTACTCAGGATGTGCTGCTCAGCTGTTTCTGTTTCTCTTCATCTCAGCAGAGTTTTCTGTTCTCACCATCATGTGCTACGACTGCTACGTGTCCATCTGCAAACCCCTGCACTACGGGACCCTCCTGGGCAGCAGAGCTTGTGCCCACATGGCAGCAGCTGCCTGGGCCAGTGCCTTTCTCAATGCTCTCATGCACACGGCCAATACATTTTCCCTGCCCCTGTGCCAGGGCAATGCCCTGGGCCAGTTCTTCTGTGAAATCCCACACATCCTCAAGCTCTCCTGCTCCAAATCCTACCTCAGGGAACATTGGGTTCTTGTGGTTACTGCCACTTTATCCTTGTGCTGTTTTGTGTTCATTGTTTTCTCCTATGTGCAGACCTTCAGGGCTGTGCTGAGGATCCCCTCTGAGCAGGGACAGCACAAAGCCTTTTCCACGTGCCTCCCTCACCTGGCCGTGGTCTCTCTGTTCCTCAGCACTGCCGTGTTTGCTCACCTGAAGCCACCCTCCATCTCTACCCTATCCCTGGATCTGGCCCTGTCAGTTCTGTACTCAGTGGTATCTCCAGCCCTGAACCCCCTCATCTACAGCCTCAGGAACCAGAGCTCAGGGCTGCAGTGTGGAGACTGATGACTGGATGCATTCAGGAACATTAAACTTCTGGGCAATTCGCCAAATCACTTCAAATAAAAGTAATCTTTGATTCTTCTTGTTGGTTTCGTTTTGGAGGTTTGTTTTCTTTGGTTTTCTTTTTCAATATCGTCCACAAAGCAATGTCTTTGTTTCTGCCATTTCTCATTTTGTTTCTCTCCACCTTCCCTGCAGCCAGACTGTGTCAATGAGGGGCTGCGCTCTTGGTGGCTTTAAAGGAACTCAAGGATCTCCCAGCAAAGTTTTCTGCAGAGATGCCCTTTTGTTGCCTTCTCTGGAGCTGCAGCAGCAATGTCTGTGTGCAGAGCTGGGGGCAGATCAGTGCTGGCACAGCAGCTGTGCCCAGCAGCAGCAGCAGCACTTGGTGTTGCCAGTGCTGCTCCCGTGGCCCTGCCCCGCTGCCCTGGTGGCCCTGGTGTTGCTGCAGGGCCTGAGTGCTCTCGGGGCCGGGCACAGTCCTGGGGGTGGCAGTGCCGGGGCTGCAGCAGGGACAGGCCATGGGCACTGCTGGGGCAGCGCTGCCGCCTCAGGCCAGGGCCTGGGGGCTCCAGGCTCCTTGCCCAGGCTCTCTCAAGAACACGGCCAGGCCAATGCTCAGCACAGAAAACCCCCGTCAGCAGCCCCAGGCTGGTCGTGGGCAGGCTGGGGGCAAACAGCACGGCTGGTGCTCTGCCAGGGCCCTGGGGGAGATGGGAAGGAGCAGCAGAGCAGGGGCTGATCCATCCCCAGGGCGCTGGACAGCCCCGGGCAGCGTCCCAGAGCGTCCTCATGGAGCTGCCAACAACATCCCCCCTCTGCAGCCCTGGCCTCTCCCCCAGCTCACACAGGTGCCGCATCCTTGCAGGCACAGACACGGCAGCACTGGCTCAGGAGCCCCTGTTTGCATTGCACACAGCAGGCAGGAGCACCCCCGTGCTGGTGCTGTGGGGACATGAACCTGAGGGAGCACAAATGCCATCAGCCCCTGGGGCCAGGAAGGGCTGGGGGACGCCAGAGAAACCACTCAGCTTTGTCCTGGCCTCTACACTCAGCCAGAAAGTTTGTTCCCATCAGCTGGGAGTTTCCTGTCCCACTGCAGATGCTGTTGCTCAGAGCCAGGGCTGCCTGGCAGCCACCCCCAAACTGCCCTGAGCATTTCCTTGGCTTTACCTTTACTTTCTTTACTCTTCCTTCTACAAATTTCTTTCTCTTGCCCAGCCCTGTTCCCTGCCCTGCAAACAGCCCATCCCTGTTTGCCCTCTCCTCTCTGGCCCCACTCCCCATTTCAGTTCCTGACTTGGCACCATGGGAATGTCCCTTGGGGAGCAGGATCATCCCACAAGTGCTGCAGGAATTGTCTGCAGGCTCCTGCAGTGCCTCATGCTGCTCCCTTGCCAGAGGCACCCCAGGCCAGGGGGGCACATCTGGGCTGCTGTGTCTGCCTGTGGGGCTCCCTGTTCTGGGCAAGGAGGAGGAGCTGCAGAGGCTCTGCAGGACTGACAGGATGGGCTTTGGGGCTGTGAGGAGAAGCTGAGGGACCTGGGCTGCTGCAGCTTCTGAAGAGGAGGCCCAGGGCTCCTCCTGCAACTGCTCCAAGGGTGGTTTCAGAGAATCACAGAACCAGCCAGGCTACAAAAGACCTTGGAGATCATCAAGTCCAACCTGTGCCCTGACACTGCCTTGTCTCCCCTGAGCCTTCTATTCTCCAGGATAAACAACCCCAGCTCCCTCAGCTGCTCCTCACAGGACTTGTGTGGCAGAGCCCGCACCAGCCTTGTTGCCCTTCTCTGGACACGCTCCAGCCCCTCCATGTCCTTCCTAAATTGGGGGCCCAGAACTGGACACAGCACTCGAGGTGCTGCCCAACCAGTGCCCAGTACAGGGGAAGAATCACTGCCCTGCTCCTGCTGGCCACACCATTCCTGATTCAGGCCAGGAGCCATTGGCCTTCTTGGCCACCTGGGCACACGGCTGGCTCATGTCCAGCCTGCTGTCCATCAGTGCCCCCAGGTCCCTTTCTGCCTGGCTGCTGTCCAGCCCCTCTGTCCCCAGCCTGTAGCTCTGCAGGGGTTTTTGTGGCCAAAGTGCAGGACCCGGCACTTGGTCTTGTTAAACCTCACCTTGTTGGACCTGGATCCAGCCTGTCCAGGTCCCTCTGCAGAGCCCTCCTACCCTCCAGCACATCCACACTCACACCCAGCTTGGTGTCATCTGCAAATTTCCTGATGGTGGATTCAGTCCCCTCATGCAGATCATCAATGCAGACATTGAAATCCACGCTGGCTGGCTCTGATCCCTCAGCCATCCTGTGGGTGCCCTGTGATGGCACTCAGGGTGCTCTGTTCCAGAACCTTGCCGGGCAACGAGGTCAGGCTGACAGGCCTGCAGTTCCCCAGATCCTCCTTCCAGCCCTTCTTGGGGATGGGCTCACACTGGCACCTCCAGTCCTCTGGGGCCTCCCTGGTGAGCCAGGACTGATGAGAAATGATGGAGAGCAGCTTGGGAGCTCATCCACCAGCTCCCTCATCCCCCTAGGATGGATCCCATCTGGTGCCAGAGACACCTGTGAGCATTTGAGTGGCTCAGCAGGTCCCCAGCTGCTCCCTCCTGGATTCCAGGGAGCTGTTCTGCTCCCTGTCCCCATCCACCAGCTCAGGAGAACACTTGTCCTGAGCATGACCTGTCCTAATGTTGAAAACTGGGGCAAAGAAGGTGGCTCAAGTTAAGCAGCTCAGCTTTTCCTTATCTTTAGGTACTTTATTCCCCACTGCATCCAATAAAGAGTAGAAGTTCTACTTATCCCTCCTTTTGCTATTAGTTTATTTTTAAAACACTTGTTATTCTTTTTCACAGAAGTGGCCAGCTTAAGCTCTAATTGACCTTTCACCACTCTACTTTCTGCACGACCTAACAACATCCTGAAAGATTTCCTGACATGCCTGACCTTCTGTCCAAAGTTGATGCACCCTCTTTTTTCCTGAGTTCCCACAAAAGCTCCATGCAGACAGAACAGTCCATTTTCCTCGCTGGCTCAACTTCGGCACAGAGGGACAGGCTGCTCCTTCCCCCTTAGGATTTCTTTCTTGAGATGTGTCCATCCTTCCTGGACCTCTTTGTTTTTAAGGGCTGTTTCCCTGAAAGAATCAGTACTCGATTCGCTACTCTCCAAATCTGCATCCCGAATAAGCCCAGGTCTGCCCTCCATAATTCCTGCGTAGAAGTTTGGTTGATGCCCCTCCTTCTTTCACAGAACATTGAAACCTTGATTATTTCATGGTCACTGTGTCCCAGGCAGCCTCTGACCACCACATTTGCCACCAGCCCTTCTCTGTTTGTGAACAGCAGGAGACAGAGCATTCCTTGGGAGTGGGAGTTACCAAAAATTCGGTAAAACAGAAAACTCCTTAACCCCAATGTAGCATTAGGAAGCAGCATTCTTTATTCAGCTGGATGCATGGGGGAGAGCTCCTCCCAAAGCCAAGCATGCTGAGTGCAGGAAAGTTTCTGTTCATATTCTGTATTTTGCACACATATTCATTGATTGTCCGGGACTAAACACACAGATGATAATCATTTCCCCAAAATCATGAACACATTTCCCCTCTCATTTTGCATGCGTTCTTCTGTCCTGGGGGGTCTCTCTGGTGGTCCCTGGTGGTCGTGGACCCCAATGTTCCCATCAGCCTGGCTGAGCTGGCAGGACACTGATGCTGGTGAATTTCAGTTCCCCTCCTCACACAATGGGCATTGTGTGGTTTCCATAGGCCCGGGGTTTTGCAGAACGAGCATTGTGTGTGCTCAGCAGGTGGAGACAATTTATCATCTGGGAACATGAGGTCACAGAGTGGGATATGACATCACAGAGTGGGTTATGTGAGGTCATCATGCAACTATGATATCATAGGCTGTCTCTGTGACATCACAGAGTCAGCTGTGACATCACAGGGCAGAGGTCTGACATCACAGAGCAGGCTATGACATCACAGAACAGGCTGTGACGTTAGAGACCAGCTGTGTGACAGTAGAGAAATGTAGAGGAATTTCTCATGGAACAAGGCCATGATATCCTTGATGGCATTTCTTTGCAGGAACTGGACAACCCTGGCCTACAGATTAAAGTAACTTTAGTTACTTTAGAAGTATTTAGGACATCCTTGGAAAGACAATAAGCTTTGTATGAATACAATAGTCTATGCTGGATGCTGAAAACTGTCACGTACTATAACCTGATCAGACGCTTGTAGTATAACAGCCAATCAATAAGTGACTTGTAGATGTAATCATATGACCTTAACCAATGAATATTAATTAGCTATTGTATGATGTAAGGCAATAAGGTATAAAACATGGATAAATTAGACCATAAAGGAGGATGACATCTAGCCATAGTGGTTTGAGTGTCATTACTCCGGCCGGCTCCCCGTGGGACCCTCTTCATACTGGCACCATGAACAGGGACTCCTTTGCTTAAATGCAGATCACTTAAATGCGGAAGGCTCCCAAGCATCAGGTAAGCACCTGATTTGGGAGCCGGAGAGCTGGAGGCAGGAGAGGCCTGGTAGGCAAACGCAAGAGCAGAGTCCAGAGCTTGAGCGGCCGATCAAGCCCCTGCCAAGGTTAGACCAGGATGGAATTAGACCCGGCAGTTAAATTACTGACAACTATCCTCTCAAAGAGAGGTGAGGACACCAAAGAAGAAGAAGTAATAGCCCTAATAAAATGGGCATGTAAAAAAAAGGAAAGCTTTCTGAACCTGCCTTGCTCTTTAGTGAACCTGAGTGGCAAGAGGTAGGAAACTTCCTCCGGGATATCATGAGAGAAGGTGGAAAAAATGGAAAAGAAGCAAGGGAGTTAGGAGTTACTTGGAAATCTATCACCAATACTTTAGAGACTATGAAAGCTGAGAAAAAGGTAGCTGCCGCAGCCATTGAGGATTTGGGAGGCGATGTGAGTGGAACAAAGCAACAAGTTCCTTCCAAGCCGTCAGGTCTCGCTAACATTTTTGGAGTTGGAAAGGTCCCCATGAAAGGAATCTCTGCCCCCGTTTGCTCTAATTTGCAAGAGTTGCTAAATAATCCATCACAAAAGGAGGAGGTTGCCCCATCAGAGTCTGCTGCAGCTGGTCAAAAATGAGACAAAGTAACTGATCCCCCTTCAAGAGAAGCCATAGATATGGAAGCAGTGCCTGAAGCAGCAGAAATAGAAGAAATTCCTGAGGCGGTGGGTGATGCAAGGCCGAAAAAGGCAGCTTCAGCTTGCAGGCAGAAAGGAAAAGAAAAGAATGCTGCCCTTCCCTGTGCCCTCCTTTGCCTGACATAGCATCAGACGAATCTATGCTGTCGGCTGAGTCCGAGGGAGAGGAAAAAGATAGAGTTAGAAGGTCAAAGCGCTCTGAATCTAAGTACAAAGCTAAAAAATCGGATTCTAATGACTCAATTCAAGAAGTGTTAAAGAAATTAGCAGAATTATCCATACGGCAGGAACAATTGGAAAAACAAACAGAGACTGTGTCCGTGCTAAAGACTATTCCGACACCCCTTTCCGTCCCAGTCCCTGTGACACCCCCTGAGGAGCCGACTGCTCCACCCATGCCCAGATGCCTTGCAATACCCCCGCAGGCACCAAGGCCGGAAAAAGATCCAATTCAACAGCGATGGTCGGGTGTGATTCCAGATGCTATCGTAGAAGGTGAATGGCAGGCTGCCAGTTCTCTTTCTTGCCCTGTAATACTCAGTAATAATTAAGGAAATTGGGAACCTCATGATTGGAAAATATTGCAACCAGCAAAACAAGCAGTTACTACCCATGGTATTCGATCAGAAGCTACCCGACAAATTATTCCGTTTATTTTTACAGCAGATGTCCTTGCCCCTGCTGACTGTGCAAGAGTTGCTTCCCTTCTCCTCACTCTGTCTCAGTATTTGTTGTTTGAAAGAGAATGGAAAAGATTAGCAGTTGAAGAAGCAAATAAACATTTAATAGTAGGAGATCCTCTGTATGGTATACAGGCAGACATGCTAACTGGGCAAGGACCCTATTCTAACACACAAGTTCAGCTACCATATCCTATTCAAATGCACCAAATTGCCCAGACTTTAGCCCACTGAGCTCTTTTGTCTGTACCTGATAAGAAAATCCTGCACCTTAGACCGCTGTCCGCCAGGGAAGAACAGAGCCCTGTGGACTATTCCTAGACCGTTTGTCAGCAGCAATAAAAGATAATGCAGATTTGCCTCCTGAACTCCAGGAACATATGTTCCGCACTCTCGCTTTTGAAGGAACAAATCCCAGAACGAGAGCAATCCTGGCAACATTACCACAAGGGAGCCCAGTTGACAAAATGCTTATGAGAGCCACTCGGGCAGAACAGAATAATCAGACAGCCGCCTTCACAGCAGCGATGAAAGAAACATTAAAGGAACAAGGTCATGTAATTGCAGCTGCTCTGTCTGGAAACAGAGGCAAGCAAGATAAAATAAAAGGTCAAAATAACAGAAAGATTAAAACTGCTACCTGCTTCCCATGCGGTGAATTTGGGTATATGTGGCAAAGCTGTTCCAAAACCGTTTGGTGTCATGTGTGTAACTCTGACACTCATGCCACCGCTGCCTGTGCTCACAAACCATCAAGAAACATGCAGAGCAGCGCGACCTGTCTCCGCACAAAGACACAAGTACAGACCCCTTCAACCCAACACACCCCTTCGACACAGATGAAAAATACGGTTTCCTATACCAGCGCGTCCCAGCCACCCGAGGGAGTCTCGGAGTGGACGTGGCAACCACAGTAGAGGTAACCCTGAGCAACAAAGAGGTAACATTGATTCCAGCTGAAGTAAAAGGCCCTGTGCTCAGGGCTGAGTCTCCAGCCGGAGGGCTTTTACTTGGCAGGTCGTCAACAAGCAAACAAGGAGTAATTGCATTACCCGAAGTAATAGATGCAGATTTCATAGGGCAAGTACAAACCATGGCCTGTGCTTTACAACCACCTGTAACAATTCCTAAAGGCAGCAAGATTGCACAAATACTTCCTTATGACAACTTTCTTACACATCGAGAATATTATGAAAAACTCAAAAAACAAGGCCAAGTAGCTAAAGTAAGAGGAAATAAAGGTTTTGGATCCTCTGGATATGATGTGTTTTTCACATTGGACCGTAATCAAAGACCAAATGCGAAAATTCAACTGAAAAAGGGCAGTCAACAAATTAGTTTAGAACCATTACCAGACTCTGGAGCAGATGTCACCATCATTAATCAACATATGTGGCCTCGGACATGGGAATTACAATCTCCAGTTGCCCAAGCAGTGGGGGTGGGAGGAACAAAAGCACCAAAACAAAGTAAAGACTTAATTACTTTGCAGTTTGAAGGCAGCCAAACAATTGTAATTAAACCTTATGTAATGCAACTTCCACACACTTTACCAGGATTGATTGGGCGGGATGTTTTGTCACAACCGGGACTGGTCCTGACAACAGATCAGCATTTTGTGCCACGGCCACTGGGCGGCAGCCGCCCATTCTAAAAATTACATGGTTAACTGAAAAGCCAGAGTGGGTAGACCAGTGGCCGAAGACCTCAGAAAGGCTGCGCATTGCAGAAGAGTTAGTGCAGGAACAGCTAAAAGCAGGTCACATTCAACCTTCCACAAGCCCGTGGAACACTCCTATATTTGTCATCCTGAAAAAATCTGGCAAGTGGTACCCTGCATGATGCTCAAGGGCTTTTGGGAGACTTACAATGGGTTTGTAATCTAGTTGGCATCACCAATGATGCCTCATCCACTTCCAGTCTTGGCTGCATGGCACTGAGGCACATAGTCCCCGCACCTGCTCACCAGAACAACAGGCTGCCCTGGATGCAGTAGCTCGTAATATTCAAACAGGATGGAGTAATCGCCGATTGCCAGATCAACCATTATCTCTTCTGATCTGCAACACCACCACTTCTCCCCTTGCCATTATCCTACAATGGCAAAAGAAAAAGGGGGAGGACACGGCCATCATTCTTGAGTGGGTGTTTTTGCCAATGCAACTATGGCATCATATATCATGTCGATCAGAAGCATTAGCAGCTTTGGTAAGATAAAGGAGGGACAGAATCATTGAACTAGATGGAGCTGAGGCTGCAGACATCAGCATCCCGGTCCGTGGAGATGATTTGGAATGGCTCCTGTGGCGTTCCATTGAAGTGCAAGAAGCCTTGATAGGCTCTACAGGAACTGTACATAATAATCGACCAAAAGGGCCTCTTTGGAAGATGCTTGAACGATACGGGTCAAAAGGCCACTCTGTTCTGAAAGGCCAGTTAAAGGGCCAACAGTGTTTACAGATGCAGGGCGAAAAATGAAGAAGGCTGCATGTGTGTGGCAATCAGAAAATCACTGGCAGAAGCACATCATCCTTGGGCAACAGAGAGACAGCCTCCAAACCTTAGAACTGAAAGCCATGTGCTGGGCTTTGGAAACTGGAAAGATACGCCTGTAAACACAGCATCAGAGTCATTGTGTGTAGTCGGCGTAGTGCAGCGCATTGAAGATGCTTTGCTACGAGAAAGAAAAAAGCAGCAGCTTGGTGAACTGTTTGTACAGTTACATACCACGCTTCAGCAAAGAGAACAAGAATTCTGCATGATGCATATCAGAAGCCATCAGTAGAACATTAGATTAGGCAAAGGCAATGCACAAGCAGATGAAGCAGTCAGTTGTTTTGCAATAACACCTCTAAGAAACAAATTGGAAGAAGCCCGAAACAGCCATGAAATTGTGAAAAATGCATATTTTATGACTGGCTTTTCACAAATATTAAAATGAATATGATATGTGTAATATTAGAAAGTTATGCTGTATTAATTCTCTTGAGTGGTGTGTTAAATATAGTTTTAGGTTATAACATAATGTTAACATAGAAACTCTGCAATGTAAGATTTTTTACTAGCTCAAGAAAGGGATAAGATAATGGGGATACCAATATTTCCTGCAGGAACACGCCCGGGCTTGCCCCGTTGCTGAGCTCAATGGCAGCGCTGGGGTGGTTTAACCCCAGAGACACCCTTAGGCTCACCCAGAGGCTGCAGGCAGCTGCAAGCTTGCCAGAAACCCCAGTGGACGGTATTCCTCAGTGGAGAGACTTTGGGCTATGGTGAAGGAAGGAGTCACTTCTGCCAAAGGGTTAAATCCAGAGAGTTTATTCCAGCTACGAGCTTCTGAATCCAGCAACAGCTCCAACAGAAGTGCCGACCGCATGGCCAGTGCCCGGTTTTATCCTGGGGGCAGGGGGGAGGGCAGGGGCAGGGAATTAACCAACCAGGTGAGGGGAGATGGGTCCCAGGGAGAAAAAGGCACCTAGATTGCCCAATACTCCCTGGGAGGCAGGGGGAATCTTTTGAATGTGCCAATCACTCGATGCCCTGTCTGGACTTCTTCCAAGATTGACAAGTAGGGCTCACAGCAGGTGTTGGAGTGGGGGAAAGCGAAAGGGCTTATACATCTAGGAGGGAGAAGACACACCACAACAATAAGATAATCAAGAAACTCTGCAGAGAGATAGCAGTGACAGGACACAAAGAGTTACGGCCTCCTTATCGGAAAAGACAAACATTCTTCTACCTTCTCTCCACCTTTATGGAAGCACCAGGATTAAGGGGAAGAAGTTGACAAAAACCAGAAAAGTTCTTAAGTAGCAAGGAATGTATGCATCATATATGAGATAGATGAATATGCAACAGGCTGTTGCTTTTAAGGGTTATTCCTTTGTTCGCAACGCATGTTTTTGGCAGCTTAGTGCACAAGAACATCCAGACGTCTGTAATTCTTTGCTTTTAATTGTCTTGTAATTGACCTAACCCTAAATTTTTATTGGTCTAATTGTATTGCTATTTTTATAACCATTTTATTATTATTAAACTTTTAAAAATTCTAAATACAAGTGATCGCATTTTTCACAAAATGTTTCATCAAAATGCATAATCATTGCATCGACAGAACAGAATCCCTTTGGCAGATGCAAAAGGAGTTGTTCGTTCCTGTCCTCAGTGTAGTCATCATGGGCCTGGTATAGGGTTTAAACTCAAAAGGTTTAAAAGCATTCCAAATTTGGGGAATGGATGTAACACATGTTCCTGAATTTAGAAAGTCTAGATGTGTCCATGTAACAATTGATACATACTCTCACTTCATTTGGGCCACTGCCCAGGCTGGAGAAAAGGCAGTTCATGTTGAAAGACATTTAACAGCCTGTTTTGCAGTTATGGGAGTGCCTGCAGAAATCAAAACAGATAATGGCCCTGCTTACAGTAGTTTATGGGTTGCTAGATTTATGATAACATGGGGAGTGAAACATGTCAGGGGAATTCCACACTCCCCTACAGGACAGGCCGTAGTCGAGAGAGCAAATCGCACATTAAAAGGCAACAGAGATTGATGCAAGTAAACGGTTAAATAAAGTATTTTTTACATGGAATTACTTGTCTCTAACAGAAAGAAGAGAGGGGCCTCCTGTTGTTATACATCATCAGGCTATTCAAAACAGTCAAAATCAAACCATTCCAGGGATGCAAGTTCATTATAAAAACATGTGACTATGGGCAACTGGGAGGGACCCAGTCCAGTGTTCTTTATCGGTCAAGGATATTTCTGTATTTCCACAGGTAAAGAACCTTTGTGGGTCCCTAGGAGATTTGTCTGCCCTGCATGTCAACCTCAGAAGAATGAAGGGAATATCGATATCAACTCTACTTCTTCCCAATCTTCAAGAGACTCCACAAAGAACTCACACCAATCCCACCTTCCAGAGAAGACGTCGTGTCAAATGTCATAGCAGGACAATCATTTGGACTGCTAGCTTGTAATGCTGTGTTAAGTGCTATAAAAATTCTGTTTGTGAGAATTGTGGAAAGCAAGCTGACATAGTGTTACATTGCAGTAGTTGTAGAAAGAATTTTGTTATACAGTGGAACCTCTTGCAAAATGATCATGCTTTGTGCTCAGACTGCTGAGATGTCATTGTTGGTATTACCTTTGAAGAACCTGGTAGAGCATTTCTGATCTGGTTGAGCCAGATCAGCCTTTTCCAGAAACATGGATACCAGAAAATATTGAAGGCCTACACAAAGCTTTCTTTTGGCATCTTTTAACCAAGGCTTACACTGTTGTCTTAGCCACAAAAAGAACACAAGCTCTTAGCCTGTGGTGTTCATTTTGCCAGTTAGGAACAAGAATTACAAAATTCTTGTTTCATTTGATTATAGGGCTGTTAGGACTGACAAAACTGTCCTTGGAGAAGACAGCATGGATTAACATCCAATCATGAACAAATATGTGGGTTACCTGGGCCAATCAGACAGGGCAAAAATCATTCTGTTTATCACTGGCTACCCCCTCTGATCCCTTTTGTATTTGCTTAATCAGAGTTCCTTTGAACAATCTCACAGAATTCAGGCCTTGGACAAAAAGTAAAGTATATCCCAAGCCTGAACAAGCAGCAGATGAGTTTTGTACTACCACCTGTTGTTGTTGTGGCAGGACAGGAACAAAGATCTCCAGTTCAGAAGGCGAGAAGGAAAACTGATTTATTTCAAATGCACCACTCTCTTTAGAGAGAACATTGTGCAGACAAATTTCATTGGTCTTAAAGTAAAAACATCTCACACCATTGGTGCGCTCTGAATGACGCACGGTGGCAGAATATATCTATAAACAATATGAACAACAAGAGACATAGTGAATTCTTTACATTCTTTTCCAACTCTCTCCCAGGCCCAGCCTGGTAGAAATCTCTCTTTTTCTCTCGGACTGAACTGAGAATATCCACAACAATGAAATGAAACAAAAGGCGTTCCAATTAATTGCTGCAAACAACTCAACATTTCGACCAACCCCCCTAGGGTCCTGAGCATTCTTAATTGCAAAAAGGACTGAATGTTACAGGTATAGAACCTCAGGAGCTTGACATGTTAGGGTCTGCTCCAGGAAATTACTGTCTAGTTTTTGGATTTCAGAGAAAGGACATTAGCTCCGAAAACCTTCAGGCATTCAAACCAAGAAGTAATAGTACTTGCATTGCCCCTGGATCCCCTTGGTACAACAACATTCCTGCTGTTTGTGACAATTGGATTTGGCCTGTTCCATGGTTTAGGGCCACGGCACAGATGTAACCTCCAGGAGTATTCCTCATTTGTGGGGATCGTGCCTGGCCTGCCATACCTGCTAAAGCAGCAGGAGGACCGTGTTACTTTGGCAAATTAACATCATTTGCCCCCAGCATCCAACAGGTACTCAACATAAGTCATAAGTCTCAACGTGCTAAGCGTAGCGTACACCAATTAGAATTAGGACCTGACTGTAGAGATGATGTTCAATTGTGGGGACGACCATCTGTCATTTTAGCATCAATTTTTGCACCAAATTTTGCACCAAATTTTGCTTCTGCCCGAGCTTTTGAACTAATAAGACGACTGGCTTGTTCGACAGGGAAACAAAGTAATATCACCTCCAAAATATTAAGTGAGCTCACCACTGACGTTGGCAGTAGACTACAGGCTGGATTACAGAATCGTGCCGCAACCGATTTTTGCTACTGGCTCAAGGACATAGCTGTGAGGATTTTGAAGGAATGTGTTGCATGAATCTTTCTGATCACTCTGCTTCCATTCACAAGAGACATTCCCTACTTCAAGAGAATATGAAAAAGCTTACTATTGTTGAAAATCCTTCTGAAATATGGCTCAAAGAATGTGGAATTAGTGGATGGCTGAAAACCTTCTTGATGGAAGGTATTAGAATCCTTCTTGTCACTTTTGCTGTGCTTATTATCTTTGGCGTTATTTTTTCGTGTATGAAGAAAACTTTAGAGTCTATTGCAAATAGAGCCTGGGTTGTCCAGAAAGAAAAAGGGGAATATGTAGAGGAATTTCTCGTGGAACCAGGGCATGATATCCTAGATGATATTCATGTGCAGGAAGGTGCTGGCAAGAGCGTCCTGCAGGAACAAGGCTCTGGGCTCTTGCTGGAACAGCCTGGTTTTGCTGCCGTGACCCCAGGCAGGAGTTGAGGCAGGTGAAGAGGCAGCGGGCAGCTTGTGTTTGTAGAGGGCCTGGGGCTGCACCTCTGAACCTCCACCTGGAAACACACTTGGGGGAATAGGAGCTACAGCTGGAGTGCCTGTCCTGAAAGGACCTGAAGTCATTCAGCCTTGCCAGCTTTTCTTAAGAGTGTGTTGGTGTTCCCCAGGAAAGCTACACGTTTGGGGAAATGCCTTTGGAGGAAAGGGGCTTGCTTCTCAAGGGAAGTGCTTCCCAGGGAGCTCCCAGGGAGGCAGGTGCAAGTGTCCCCCTTTGTCTCTCTGTGGTCCTTTCAGTCTTTGAGGCTCATTGCACTTGGCAGAGGGGCAGGGCAAGGGAGAAGGCTGTGAAGAGCAGGTTTGGCATCCGCCTGGACCTATGGAGACCAACCCAAGCACCTGCAGCAGGGTGTGTTCCCCCCTTTGGACAGAGGTGTGAGCAGGAGCGCCTCTGTCCAGCCACGAGCCCCAAAGCTCTCTTTGAGAGCTGTGCATTAAAATGCCTTTATGCACACACTTTTCACATCTTCCCTGTCTGCTGGGTTTCAACTCTTGGCAATATGCATTTGCCTCTTGCTTGGTGGAAGCTGCTGTGGCCCAGGGCCAGCACAGAGCTGGGCTGTGTGGACCACGCAGCGTGGAGAGTCTTGTTTGATCTTGGTGTGTCCCTGGCCTCAGAAAAGGCAGGGAAGGTTTGCCTCCCAAGGCGTCCTGCTCATTGGCTCTCCCTGTGCATCTTGGAGAGAGCAAGGTAGGCATTTCTGGCAGCTGGGCATCAGCAGGCCTTAAAATGGGGCTGTGTTGTGGAGCGAGCCCAGCTGAGATACCCTGAGAGGAGCCCAGTGCTCCTTGCTCCCCTGTGCTGACATGTGAGCGTTTCTCTGGTTTCGGGATGACCCTGGCTGTGTCAGGGGGGGCTACGTGGACACGAGACAGCCGGTCCCGTCCCGCTGGGTCCCAGCAGTGCCTCACAGCAGTCCTGCATCCACGTCAGGATGCTGGCCAAGAGAGGTCCTGGAAGCTGAGGCAGCTGATTTTAAGCTGGTGCAGGTGCCTACAGGTCAAGGTCAACGGTGTTCCCTCAGGATACAGCAGTCCTGAGGGGTCTCCCTTATTCAAAGAAATCGGCAGACAAATGCACTGTCTGCCAAAAGCCCTTTTACTGACCTGGCAGGAGGGCAGGGGTCTGCACCCACCGAAATGTTTCTCCACCACCTATAAATTTCAGGGGGTTGATGTAGGAATTGTATCAAACATACCATCCATCTTTACACTGCTGAGGTGATTCGATAGGCAGGGGGTTAGAAATACATTGTGTCAGATTGCTGTACTTGAAGCTGATGTCCAGGCCCTGGCCAGGAGCCGTCTCCATGCCCCAAAGCAGCACAAAGTCTTCCTCACGGCTTCCCTGCACAGGGCTGACTCCACACTTGCCCTTAGTTCTTCTGCTAGACTATGGCTAAAGCTTTTTGTCAAGTCACTCTCAGGTCAAGTTAGGCCTGCCAGGTTTTTCTTATGCTAACTGCTGCTAAGTACTTCAGTGTGTCTGTGCTCATTACTTGTTTACTCATGTGAATTGCTTGTGCTTCCTTCTGTCAAACAAAGGCCTTGTTTCCTTGCCAAAGGTGCCTGAGGCCACCCGCTCCTTGTGGCAGCAGTTGCTTTCCTGTGGAATGTTCTACCTCCCTGAGAGTAAAGAGGGAGCTGGAGAAAGAGCTTGCCAGGCTGCTCTCCATCCTTCCCCAGCACTCCTGGTTCAGTGGAGAAGTCCGAGCTGAGCACAAAGGTGCAAATGGAACAGCCGTGCACAGGAAGGCTCGGTGGGAAGGATGATGCAGGAACCATAGGCCTGGCAGCCTGAGCTTGCTCCAGGGGAAGGCCTTGGAGCAGATCCTCCTGAGTGCCATCCCACGGCACCTGCAGGGAACCAGGGCATCTGCTGGAGGCTGGGAAAGCTCTGTGGAGGGACGGGGACAGCTGGGGCTCCTGGCAGGGTGTTGAGGGCTTCTGTGCAGGAGTTTGGGGGGGTTGTTGCTGGTGGGGTGTTGGAGAAGGAGTTGTGTGGAAGGGGAGAGGTCTAGGCTGGAATTTGTGTCAGTTGGAAGGCAGCATCTGTGCTTTGGCATAGCTTTGGTTAGGGAGGGCAGAAAGAATATCTGTGACTTTTCCTCTTCATGCTCCTGATTCTGCTGCAGGGAACAAGAGGAGAGAGCTGCACTTTACTGGCCACTTAGATATCTGTACCAGGGGGAGGATTCGCCCTTTTGCCATCTACTCATTTCTTTGGGCTACTTTTGTACCACTGAGTAGACTTTGATTTCTTGAGAGCTTTTATTCCTTAAGAGAATTAGGATATTATCATCCCTTCATAGAAAACCAAAGAATGGCCCTTGTTTTTGCCCTTTTTTTGTGTAGTGTTAGGTTCTGTGAAGTGACCCTCAGTGGATGAGGTTAAGGCAAATGAGTTGCTGCTCTGAGATGGGAAGCAAAATTCCAAATCTTCACCTCCTCAGGCCATCCCAATTAATTTGGGAAGTTTGCAATTTTTTGGAACTACTTGAGTTGAACAATGGGAAGGAAAGCTTTCCTGAACTGAGGATTCTTATTTGCCAGATTCTTCCGTGCCTTGGCCACTAAGGTGTTTTTGTGCAGAAGGCAAGAACTTCAATGAGAAAATAATTTCAGCACGGAGTAAGAGCTTCTGACAGCGACCAAGTGTTGCCAGCAGTTGCTCCAGGTGCTCCTGCCAAGAGCCCCTGCAGGCAGGAGCGCAGTCCCCAATGCACGCGGGCTTTGGCTCCCTCTGGCACAGAAGCCCCCCACAGGCACAGGTCTCTGGGGCAGGAGAAGGGCACCAGCGCTGCCAGGGCCCGGGGGGTGGCAGGTCTGCTTGGGCAGGGACTCTGCCACACCTGCTGATGTCAGCGCTCCCCGGGCCCCAGGGCTCCGAGCAGCATTGGTGCCCTGGCCCACACGTTCCTTGTCTGTGTCACACCCGCGGGTTTAGGATGGCCACCAGCCGGGACGTGTCCCAAGGAGGCCGTGCCAGCTTCTGTGGAAGGCCCCGTGCCCTTCCCAGCACAGCTGCGTCGGCAGCCCTGGGGGCTCCTTCTGCTGCCCTGAGCCCGCTGAGCAGGGCAGCGTTTGCTGATGGTTTCAGCCGTTCCTAAAGAGCCTGTCGGGCTGTCTTAGACACTTGGGGTGAGGAATTCCTTCCAACATGGGCCACTTTGGGTGGGTCAGGGGTGGCCCCAGGGCAGGGGGCAGTGTTTGCAGGGGCCCTTTGTGACACGGTGCTGCGTGGTCACCGTGTCATGGAACGGGACAGCGTGTCCAAGGGTCCTTTGTGACACGGGGTGACATAGGAGCTGGCGGTGACAAGACCACGCCAGAGTGCTTGGAGCACGCGACGGGACAGGACGGGACAGAGCGGTGCCGTGAGGAGCCCCCGCACAGCGCACTCGTTCGTGTCTGACCCGGAGCTTTTCCCAGGCGTTATTCCTGCAGCTGTCCTCGAGGCCAGACCACAGGACTTGGTGACCTGTGGCCTTCCTGAGGCTTCTCTTCTGCAGGTGCCCTTGAGGGCAGACCGTGGGACTCGGTGCCCCGGAGGCATCTCCTATCCTTGCCACTGGTGCCCTCGAGTCCTGACCACAATCAATCCTTGACAGGAGTCTCCTGTCCTTGTGGCAGGAGCCCTCAAGACCAGAGTGCAGGACTTGCTGTCCTGTAGCCTTCCTGAGGCTCTTCTCTTGAAGGTGCCTTCCAGGCACGACTGCAGGACTCGCTGACTCGGAGCTTTTCCGAGGCATCTCTCCTGCAAGTAGCCTCAAATCCAGTGACTGCCATGGAGCAGAGATCCCTGAGAGGGCCCAAGCTGGCCTGGGTGCAGGAGGAGGAAGAAGGCCCTGGAGCTGCCCCAATAGTGGAGATCAAAGAGGTGGTGCGGTTCAAGACTCTACAGGAGGGTGAGTGGCAGAGCTGGGCTTAGGGTTGGTGCCTGCAGCCAGCTTGGCACCATTCCATCCCATCCCACTGCATCCCATCCCATGGCATCCCATCCCATCCCATGGCATCCCATCCCATCCCATGGCATCCCATCCCATGGCATCCCATCCCATGGCATCCCATCCCATCCCATCCCATCCCATCCCATCCCATCCCATCCCATCCCATCCCATCCCATCCCATCCCATCTCCTGAGGACATGCCCACGGACAGGACAGAAGAGGGGCCGGGCAGACACCCCGCAGTGGCCGTGCTCCATCCCCTGGGGCATCCCGGGGCTGTCCCTGCCTGGGGAGCTCAGGGCTGGGCTGTGTTCTCCGGCCTCTCCCGCAGCCCCTCAGCTCTGGCTGCGCTCGCTCTTTGCCAGATGCAGCCGTGGACCGCACACAAGAGCAGGACCCCGCCCGTGGCCTCTTCCGCAGAACAGTGGAGGTACCTGCAGCCATCCCCACCTGGGCTGGGCCTGCTGTCACCGCTCAGCCGAGCACCGCGCTTGGAGCATTCCGTGGAACATCCCTGGCTTCCTGCCCTTCTCCTACACTTGGTTTGCAAATTCATCAAGAGGATTCAGGAGGAAGAGCCCAGCACCATGGGCAAAGGGCTCAGAGCATATTCACACACCTTCAAAACCAAGACCTGTGCTGCCCCGCTGGAATATGCTCATAGAGGAGGGGTTTTGCAATCCAAAGCAAATAAGCAGCCTGTGGCCAGGGTTTGATCCTCCCAGGAATTGCTTGGCCTCCCAAGCCACGCCCGCTGGTCACTGGAAGCCTTTGAGGCCATGGCAGTGTGGTGGGAAGGGAAGCACTTCTCTGGGGAAGCTGGGGACATTCCTCCTTCTGGCAGCTTTCCAAGTCTCCCCGTGCCTTCTCCAGGTGCCCGCCATGGTGAGGTACATCCACGAGTGGCTCATGGACAATCAGTTTGCTGAGCAGAGGCTGATCAGGGCCCTGCTGCATCTCACCGAAGAACAGCCTGCTGATGTAGTAATGACACTCCTGTGTGTGGCCCCATCCTGTGACAGGTATGGGGCCACCTGCCCAGAGGGCTCAGGGCTCCCCAGCCCATCAGCCTGTACAGCCTGTGCCAGGTGTCTGACCAACAGAGAGTCCCCAGGGCCCTCTGGCTGCTCCCTTTGCCAGCCCTGGCACCTCAGCCCCCGAGCCTGCTGCCATGCTCCCTCGCTGCCCCTCAGGGGCCTGTCCCCACAGGCCTAGGCTGCCTGGGCGCTGCTGGCGAGGGGCAGTGGGCAGAGGCAGAGCCGGCAGCCAGCTCAGGTCCCTGCTGCTGCCCAGGCCACGGTGCTGTGTCCCAGATCCCACTGAGACAGAGCTCTAACCCCACAGAGCTGCTTTCACCATGTGGAAGAGCATCATGTGCTCTCCCAGGACTGCCGAGCCAGTGCAGCTGATGCTCCTCGATGTGCTGGGGAGTTGGCCAGAGCACAGCACGTTCACCTCTGATGGGGACAAAACGGGTGTCTTTGTCCTGGCTGTGAGTTTCTGCAACTGGACTTTGCTGGCCCCAAGGCCACCTGCCCAGCAGCTCTCCATCCTCCTTGCCCCACTGCATCTCCCTGCCTCAGGCGCTGGGCTGAAACCTGGCCTCGGGGCAGCTTCAGGGGCACCAGGCCCGCTGCTCCCCCTGCGTCTCTCCGGGCCTCTCCCTCCCGTGCTCGGGCCCTGCCACACCGACACCTCGGCACTGAGCGCTGTCTCGGGGGGCTTTGTCCTTTGCAGGCAACTCTGGTGATGTGGGAGATCCTCCAGGTGCCCTGTGTCCCACATATGGTGACGGTGTATTTCCCCCACCTACTTGTGCATCTGCTCTTCCAAGTGTTCTTCAGCACTCTGGATATGCCAGAGGAGGTCGATACCTTCTGGAAGGGATGCCAGCAGCAATACGGCCTTGCCACCAGCCCCAACAGGTACTCCATCCCACTCCTCTGTCCCTGCCACATCCCTGGGCAGGAGCCAGTGCTCCCAGTGTTACCTGGGCTTTGCTCTGCACGCAGGTTTGCAGTGCGGACCCTGAAGTCCCTGCTCTGCCAAATGGAGCACGAGGATGTGGTGCTGGCAATGGAACGCAAGCGTGGCTGGGACACGCTGCTGTGTGCTGACACCCACCACTATGCCGTGGGTCTGCTGGCCAGGTGAGACCCCCTTCTCCCCGCTGCCTCTGACATTTGTGCTCTGTGCCCAGGGTGCCCCACACAGTCCCAGAGGTCGTGGGCCAGAGGGCCTTGTCACCGAGGCACAGCCAAGCAGACTGGAAAAGGCTGGCAGAGGAGGGTACCCACAAGGAGCCGCCTCCCAAATAGCCCAGGGCCCCTTGCAGGATGCTGGGGAAAGACCAGACCTCTGTGAGTCCGTCCTGGGAGAGGTTTGTCCCCCGGCCCAAAGTCTTGGTTACTTTTTCTCCTGCCAGGGAGATATCCCGTGTCTCCATCCCCTTGTGCTCCCGGATCGCTCGCTACCTGCTCCAGCTGCTCAACACACTGGAGCCACGCTGGGAGCTGCCCGCCCTGGCGTTCCTTGTGGAGGTGAGCCTGATGGCCAGCGCTGCCTCGCTCAGCTGCCTCCCAGCTCTCTGTTCTCTCGTAGCCGCAGCTGCCTGGGACGGGTGCCCGCGCCCTGTGCTGCTGCCTGGGCCCAGCCCTGTGCGGTTCCGGGCTCCTGCCGGCCGGGTCCCCTGTCACTGCCCTGTGCCTTTCAGGTCCTCGAGTGCCTGAACTTGAGTGGAGGCAGTGCTAACAGAGTCCTGCAAATCTTGTCAAGGCACCTGCACAGCAAGTGCAGGGACAGGCGTCGCCTGGCGCTCAGGGCCCTTCTCAAGCTCATTGACAATCCCTCGATGGTGAGAAGGGGGCAGCGGCTGAGACTGCGCTCGGGAATGCAGTCGCTTGGGCTTTGCTGGGCTTTAGGCACTGGGGCAGCTGCTCCCAGCTCTCCTGCCTCCTGCTTCAGCTGCCCAAGTGCTCCGCAACAGCCCTTTGGCCTCTAGGCCCTGCGGCAGCAGGATGGCGTTTCACAAACTTGTGTTCCGCACAGAGTGAAAAAATGGGGAGCCTGACTGAAAGTCTTGTGGAGCTCCTGTGCGACGCAGATGGAGAGATAGTTAGCATGACAGTCATGCTCCTCAGCTTTATCTCCCGGGACAAGGACATGCTGATAGGCAGCTCCATTGCACTGCAGCTGGTTGAGGCGCTCCTGCCACTCTTTGACCACGTAAGGCTCGCTGCCTCCAGCCACAGCCACTGGCTGCTGCCCAGACACTTTGTGCCCTGTGGATTTCCAGGCCTGAGCCAAGCTGAGCCCCATGCAGCCGATGCTCAGGTCTTTTTTTCTTCCTTTCATACAGTACAATAGCCAGGTGCAGCTGCTCTCCATCCTGCTCTTCCAAACATTGGTGTCTCTTCCACTGCAAAAGGACAAAAAGGCCCTGAAGACACACGCGCGCCAGAGCCTGCTGCCACTCTTCTTCCACTGCCATGATGAGGATGGGCGTGTGGCACAGGTGAGGACTCGTGGGCTGCTGCTGTCCCCCTGGGAGGCGGCTCAGCTGCCTCCTGCCCTGGCGCCTGCTGGGCTGCAGCCTCCTCCAGGCCTTGGCACAGGGACACAGGTCCTGCGCCCTGGGCTGTGGGGCCATCTCCGCGTCTCTGCTGCTCTCCAGGCTTCTCAGGAAACGCTGCTTTGTGTGGCCCAGTTCCTGAAGAGGAGGGATCTGGAAAAAGTGGTGAAGAAGAAGAAGCTGTGGAAGTTCACCGAGTGCCTGGTAAGGATGGTCTGGAAGTGCCAGCCTCAGGCTGGAGAATCCCCCTGAGCGCGGTGCTCAGTGTGCGGGGCTGGCAGCTGTGCCCCTGCCCGCTGCTGCAGCCAGAGGCGGCGCGGGCTCTTCTCCAGGCTCCTGTGGGCCCGAGCTCACGGCGGTGCGGGCAGGGGAGGCTGGGACTGGGCGCAGGGAGTGCCCGGTCCAGGGGCTGAGCCTGCGCCAACCCTTCCTTCCTGCCGCTCTCTCCAGCTGGCAGACGACAGCAGCAGAGCGGCCGAGCACCTGCGCCAGGCCATGCCCTACCTGGAGAGCCCAGAGGAGCCCCTGCGAGAGGCGGCCATCAGGTTCCTGGGTGAGCCGCGAGCCCGGGCTCCCTCCCCGCCCCGCCGCAGCTCGGCCCCAGCCCCGCCTGCTGCCCCGGCAGCGCCATCCGGGCCCGGCGGGGTGGAGCCCCGGCTGGCCTGGGCGCTGCTGCCGCCCTCTCGCAGCCGTGCCCTTGGGCGGCAGCGTGCGGCAAGGGCCCGGCTGAGCCCTGCCGGGCCAGGAGGCCGTGTGGCCACAGGGCTGGCAGCGCCGCTGGCAGGGAGCTGTGCCGCTGGGCCGTGACAGGCTCTGTGTTGGCAGGGATGGCCGGGCGGCAGCTGAGGGGGAAGAAGGAAGAGCTCCAGCTCATCTGTGAGGGTGAGTGAGGGCAGCGGGCTGTCAGCGGGGGCTGGCGGGGGAGCTGCAAGCCGTGCCCCGGCTGCGCAGGGCTCTGCTCCCTGTGCGGACGAGGGGCGGCGTGGGCAGAGCACACGGAGATTTCAGGGCCACCTGGGGGATTCGTGGCCAGCAGCTTCGGGCTGATCCCGTTGGTCCCTGCTCCCTGCTGGCCGTGGCCGGAGCCGGCTGGGATGGCCCTGGCAGGGAGGTCTCCTCGGGTCCCCTCAGATCCGGGATCTGACCACGGCTCTGTTGCTCTCTCTTTCAGCCCTTGAAGGCACGGCAAATGACATCAGCGTCGCCGTTGGAAGCCTGGCAATTCAAACATTGTACGTCCTCCAGGCAGTAGAGAGAGCTGGATATTCCATCTTGGACAGCCTGCATGATCAGCTCCGCAGGGCATGGAGGACACGGCCTCGTCTCTTGGGGCTCGGCTGGCTGCGCTGCCGGAGCTGTGCAGAGTGCTGATCCCAGAGGCTCTGTCTGCTGGGGCCACCTGAGCCAGCAGGAATGTTTCCTTTGTTCAAGGTTATTCTTTCGTTCTTTTTGCTTTTCTGTAGCATAGAAATATAGGATGTGTTGTAATAGACAGACTCCCAGGATCTTTCTTTTGCTGCCCAGGCTCTGCAGGGCATAGGGGAAGAGGGAGCAAAGGGTGCCTGGGCTCAGCAAGCTGCCCAGGCACGTGCAGGCTTGCAGGGAAAATGGCCAGAAGCCCCTTGGCCTTTGGTGGTTCTGCTGAAGCCTTTGTGCTGCCAACAGAGCCGGTGGGCAGGGGCCGGAGTTCCAGGGATCCCTGTGAGACCGGTGCCTGGAGATGGCCACAAGCCCTGTCCCAGGCAGGAACCGCCATCTGTGTTCTCCTGCCCGTGTGTTGCTGGCTGCATTGCTGAGGGCTCCGAGGTGCCTCTGGATGGGGCTCCTCGGGAGCTCCTGTGGGGCTGCGGCGCTGCTGCCGGGCAGGTTGGCCGGGCTGAGGGAGACCCTGAGGGGATGGGGCCACCAAGAGATGAGGGGCTGCGAAAGCCCTGACAGGACAAGGCAGTGGGAAGGCACGGGGGGGATGTGGGAGGCAGTGGGTAACGTTGGCTCGAGGAGGAAAGTGGGTTGGAGCCAAACAGACCACTCAGCCCAATGTTCATGGGGCAAACAGAGAGCGTTTGTACTCAAGCCCTTCCTTCTAAGGGGCCTTTGAAAAAGCCAGTCTGGATAATTTCACTGGTCTGACCTCTGCGCCCCTTCAGATTCTGGCCTGTGAAATGCCTGCAGCCTTGGGAGAGATGTGATGGGCGAGGCCCCTGTCAGTCAAAGCAGGGGCTGGTCCATTCACCCAGTACAAGGCAGCCTGCACTGTGACACACGGCAACAGAGTGCCAGGCACAGCTGCGGGTGCTCCCCATGAACCTCAGCTCTGGGACCACTGTCTGCCCCAAGCTTCAGGGCTGCAGTGGGAGCTGGGCTCTGCCCTGGGGCCATCCTGCAGGGACAGCTGCAAACAGGGAGCATTCCCTTGCCACCAAGAGCCAAGCCAGGGCTGCAGGGCAGCTGCTCCAGCCCGGACGGCACTGTTGGGTGCTGCGCTCTGGGGCTGGGGCTCCCCGCACAGGGGACTGGACTGGTGTGCCAGAGGAGACAGAGAAGCTGCAGCTTCAGCCTAACTGAGGTGGGTGCATGGGCTGGGAAGAGTGGGGAGGCCCAAGGGGATTCACAGAGCTCATCCTGCTGAAAGGACAAGGAAAAGGGAGTGGGAGCTCAGCAGTGAGGAGAGCTGAGGGCTGGAGAGCAGCTCTGAATGCCACTAAAATCCAGCCAGACCTCTGAGACATTGCTGCTCCTCAGCCAGTGACAGGATGAGTCCCTAAGCCGGGGGCTCGGCCTTCCTCATGGTGAGGCGCATCAAGGAAGGCAACAGTGTGATGGAGACTGCCACGGGCTGGGAACTCACTGGGGGAAAAGAGGGAGCAGTTGGGAAGTAAAATGCAGGTGGGGAGAGAATTGTTCAGCAAAGGCCTGAGCTACAGCTTGAGCAAGCTGAAAAATGGCATTTGGGGTCATCCCAGACTGATTTCATTTCAGAAGCTATTGAACAAGTTTAATTTTTGGGTGGTGGCATTTTCTCCCTTGGAGGTGTGCACTCTGCAAACTTGAGCTGTGTAGCTGAAATGCTCAAGCAAGTCTGTGCTGCAGGTCACACCATTTCTTCTTTGGCCGATTGGGGCCCGGTGCTGAGCTCCAGCAGAGCCCTGGCAGAGCCCAGAGCAGCCTCAGCACCCGCAGTGCCCGGCTGCAAGGAGAGAAACCAGAAAGTGCCCCTCAGCTGAAGGCTCCTGTCCCCTTGTCCCAGCCGCCCGCGGTGCCCAGGCCATGCTGGCCGTGCCCAGAGCGGTGCCCAGAGCTGCCCATCACTGCTGCCTTTGGCAGCAGAGCAGGAGGGCAGGACATGTGCCCAGCCTGCAGCCAGCCACGGCACATCCAGCCCTCAGCAGCTGCCCAGAGCAGGATGCTCCTGTGCTTGCTGCCATCTCCCCAAATCTCTGATCCCACCATGCCAAGCAGACGGGACCCACCTGACGCCATCCACCGCTGGAAGAAAAGCTGGTCCCAAACGATGTCCTCAGCCTTCTCCAAGGGCACGGCCCATCCACGCCGCAGCTGCTCCCAAGCACTTCCCCATCCAGACTGGACCCCACCTAGAACGCTTCCTCTAGAAAAACACACAACAAATTATTGAAAGTAGATTACAGACAAAAAGGGGAAACAAGAAAAAAGGTCAAAAATCATATCTCTGTCTGGGGCTTGAGGAAGGCCCAAGCCCTGCATGCCAGGGAAAACCCCACCCACGGGTGAAGGAAGCCCAGGCTTTCTCCCTTCCCCTGCACTGCCCCCCAAAATAAGAGTGATCCCAAAGCAAACAAGGGCAGGGGAGCAGCCCAAGCCCTTCCTTGCCTGCAAAGCAAAGCAGCCCCTGCACAGGTTCTGGAGTCCCACCTCTGCTCCCACCATGGGGGTTGGTTTGTGTCGGGCTGGCTGCCCCAGCCCCAGCCCCAGCCCGGGGCACGGTGGGTGGTGGGGGCTGTTGGCAGGGCCAGGAGCCCACTCCCATTTCGTACCCACCCCAGCCCATGCCCCGAGCCCTGCCAAAAGCAGCTGGGCAGCCGACTGAAGGATCAGCTGCATCCGCCCCAGCAAAGGGGGAACCTTTGGTTCCTGGCCAGGCTGTGCGATGCCCAAATCTGGGAGCATCCCCTGTGTGTGGACTCATCTGCAAATTCCCTGTGGAGCCTGGCTTTGGAGAAGGTGCCAGAATCAAAGTGACGTCATCTTCAGCTTGCCGATGACCAGGTGGAGCAAGAGGTTGTCATCCTTGATGTTGTCCTCGCTGTCTCCAGCAGCAGCAGCCCCACCTGGGACAGCTTCTCCAGGGGCTCTTTCTCCTTCCCTGGGGCTGAGACCAGGCTGTCAGGGTTCTGCCCAGGGCCCCAGCTGTCAGGGAACCAAGGACAAGCAAAACCAGCTCAGATGGCGGCCACCAGTGCTGGGCAGAGCAGCTCCGCTCCAGCACAAGGGCTGCGTGTTCCCATCTGATGACCCCTGGGCAGTGACACAGGCAGCACAAAAACGTCTGGGTTCCTGTGCTTCTGATTGCCAAGGCGTGTGTGGGGCTGTAACTTACCAGGGCCTTGCATCAAAGTGTGCCTGTGGCTCTCTCCCTTCATCTAGGGCAGATGAACGTCCTGCATCCAGGGATCACACAACAGCTCTTCTAATGAAGGCCTTTCCATGTCCAGCATGGATAAACACCTCCTGATCAGATCTTGGCACTCTGGGCAGAGAAACCAGAACCCGCCGGTCAGTTGGAGAAGGCTCCTGTTGGCTTTGCCCCACTATTCCCATGCCCAGGCCATGCTGGATGTGCTCAGAGCTGGGCCTAAACTTTCCCATCAATTCCCTGTTTTGGAGGAGAGCAGGACATGTGCCCCCTCCTCAGCAGCTGCCAGAGCGGGATGCTCACGAGCTGCTGCTGTCTCCCAGCACTGGTATTGCCCCTGTGGCCACAGATGGGGATCCACCTGGAGAGAGCCGTTGTGGCAGCGAGAGCTGATGGTCCCAGCTGATGTTCTGGCAGCCCCTGAAAGGGTGCTCCCCGCAGACCATCTGGTGCAGCACGATGCCCAGGGACCAGACAGTAGCTGGCTTGCCGTAGTACCAGCCAAAATGCATCCATTCCGGGGGGCTGTATGACCGTGTTCCTATGGAATAGAGATGGGCTTCAGCAGGGGGATGCTGCTGCTCCCAGAGCCTGGCCCCAGCATCCCTGGGCATGCGGGGGCTGCCCCAGTGGCACACGGGGTGATCGCTGCCCTCTGGCCAGCACCTGGGACTTGTGTACAGACTTGGGGTTGGAAAAGAAGCCACTGGTCTTGAAAGAGGGCAGCTGAAGCCCTGGCAAGGCCCAAGTATGACAAGGAAAAACCCACTCAGTGCTGGGGAAAACCATGCCTTCATCCTCCCTGCCTGCATTGCCCCAAAGAACATGATGAATCCAAAGCAAACCAGGTGAGTGGAGCAGTCCAAGCCCTTTCTCACCTGCACACCAAACCGGCTGGGCCACAGGTTCTGGCCCCCCCTCTCTGCTACCCCCACCCACGGGTGTTTTTGTTGGGCTGGCTGCCCCAGCCCCAGCCCCAGCCCCGGGCAGAGTGGTGGGCAAAGGCTGCCAGCAGGGCTGGAAGCTGGCTCCCCACCCAGCCCTGCTGAAACGCAACTCGGCTGAAATCTCAGTGCCATCAAGGGCAGCAAAAGGGACAATCCCCGATGCCACAGCCAGCTTGGGCTAGGAGATGTTGGGCCGTGAGATGCTGGGACCGGGAGCACACCCCTGTGTGGACTCACCTGCAAAGTGAGTGTAGGCTGTGTCTTGCAGGTAGGTGCCACAGCCAAAGTCGATCAATTTAGCCTCCCCGGTGGCCAGGTCAACCAGGATGTTCCCTGGTTTGATGTCCCTGTGGAGGACCCCGCAGCTGGTGCAGTGCCGCACGGCCTCCAGCACCTGGCGGAACAGCTCCCGCGCCACCTCCTCGGACAGGAACCCCCGTGCCCGAATGAAATGGTGCAGGTCCTGAGACCGCTTTGGGCGCTCCAGCACCATCAAGATGTCGTTGGGGAGCTCAAGCCACTCCAGCAGCTGGACAACACCGGGGAAGCCAGTGGACACCTTGGCCAGCAGCACCACCTCCAGGGGTGCGCTGGTGCCGTCGGGCTGCGGGAGGAGCACGATGCCGTCAGTGGGGCTGAGGCCGTGCCGGGGCTCGGGAAGCCCTCGCCCAGCCCGGGATGCTCTGCGCCCTGCGCTGGCCCCACGCCCGCTCTCCCTCGAGGCGTCCCGGCGGCTTCCACCCTGCCGGGCCCCGGCTCATCCCCGCCCGGCACGCCCCGGCTTCTGCCGCTGGCCCCGCTCACTCACCAGCTCGCCCCAGTGCAGGACGCGGTTCCGTGGCACCCTTTTGATGGCCACCTGCAAGCCAAGAGAAGCAGCGGGCTCAGCTCGCCGCCCGCCCTGCCCAGCCCCATCCTCCTCCTCCTCCTCCTCCTCCTCCCGTTCCTCCTCCGCCCCCTCCTCCTGCTCACCGGGGCGCCGTCCGAGAGCCGCGTGGCCGCGAAGACGCTGCCGAAGCCGCCGCGGCCCAGCAGCGAACCCAGCCGGTACTGCTCCTTCAGGCCCTGCTGCGCCTTCCCTGCCGGCGGGACGCGGCTGTCAGCGCTCGGCCCGGGGCCAGGAGCGGCCCCCGAGCGCCCCTCAAGCGCCCCGGGCCGGCCATCCCCAGGCGTTCGCTCCTGGCAACGGGACAGCGGCGGCTCGGGGCCAGCGGCCGCGCTGCCGAGCGGCGGAGCTCGGGCCGGGGAAGCCGCAGCGGAGGCGACGGCAGCGGCTGTGCCGCCTGTGTCCTCCGCGGGGCCCGGGAGGAGCCGGCGCCGGGGCCGGGGCCGGCGCCGGGGCCGGGCTCGGGCCAGGCGGAGCCAAAGGGAGGCGATGCCGCCCCAGCCCCAGGCACTGATGCCCGCCCAGCAGCGCCAGCGCCAGCACGGCCAGAGCCGGGCGGGGGCGAGACGGCGGCGGGACGGCCGGGGCCGGGGACGGGACAGCCCCGCCCGGGGCCGGGGGCGGGCCGGGGGCATGGCCCGGCCGGGTATGGGGAGAGAGAGACCGGGAGAGGAGGGGACAGCGGGAACGGGAGAGCGGGAGAGGCTGCGGGACAGCGGGAGAGGGAGAGGAGGAGCAAGAGGGACTCCACAAAGTTGCTGCTTTCGCTGCTCTGTCTGCTGCTGCTGCCGCTGCTGCTGCTGCCGCTACTGCCGCTGCAACTGAAGCTCCGGGGCCGTTTGTCCCCGTGTCCGTTTGTCCGTTGCCCGCTCGCCCCCGCGCCCAGCCCCGCGCTCCCCGGGGGCAGCCCCTGAGCCTGTCCAAACACGGGAACTTTGCGCTGTTCAGGCCAGACCCAGAGTCTGGACTCCTGCACAGGGGCACAGGGATCCCCTCGGTCGCTGCTGTGCATTGTCCCTGCTGAGGATCAAACCCTGTCGGGGCACATTCCCTGAATGCAGAATTTGTACCTGACCCAAGCACTGCATTTAGTTTACAGCGTTGCTTTCCAAGAAAACCAGGGGAAGGCACACTGTGTCTAGCTCATGGTATTTGCCAGTGTCTAGACCTTGCCATGTCATGGATCTTAGAGGTGAGATGCATTTGGAATTCATGGCATAGAGAAGTAGTGCAAGATGGAAAAGGGGAGCATGAAAATAAATAGAGAAAAACATCTTGGATTGTTTCTTTCCATTTTCATTTCATTTCCTAAAAGCTGTTTCAGTTTTCCCGGACTCTACTCCTGGGAGTCCTGTTTGCTCTTTCCAAGAACTTTTCCTGGGGAATGAGGTGCAGCTTCTGTCACAAGATGTGCCACCAACTGCAGCTTCTCTTGACTTTCCACACTGTGTGTGCAGCAGAACTCTTGCAGCAAAGCAGGACAAATGTTTGCGAAACTTGACAGCTTGTTCTTTCTCTTCCTTGTGGGCTGGGCAGCTGTGCCAATTCCTCAACACGTGTCCACCCCAGCCAGGCCAGAACTCCTGTCAGGGGTCTGCAGGGTCCTTGTGACGGCCGTGAGGCAAATGAAGGAAAGTTTGGACCGTCTCTTACAGGGGGATGGCATGAGGTGGGTCCCGTCTGCTTGGCATGGTGGGATCAGAGCTTTGGGGAGATGGCAGCGAGCACAGGAGCATCCTGCTCTGGGCAGCTGCTGAGGGCTGGATGTGCCGTGGCTGGCTGCAGGCTGGGCACATGTCCTGCCCTCCTGCTCTGCTGCCAAAGGCAGCAGTGATGGGGCAGCTCTGGGCACCGCTCTGGGCACGGCCAGCATGGCCTGGGCACCGCGGGCGGCTGGGACAAGGGGACAGGAGCCTTCAGCTGAGGGGCGCTTTCTGGTTTCTCTCCTTGCAGCCGGGCTCTGCGGGTGCTGAGGCTGCTCTGGGCTCTGCCAGGGCTCTGCTGGGCTCAGCCCTGGGCACAGCTGGGCTGGCTCTGCCCTCACATTGCTCTGACAGCTTTGCATCAGACAAGCCCCTTCTGAGCACAGCCCTGAGCTTTCTGCTTTGGCAGGTGAGCGAGACTCTCCTGCAGGCCAGGAGATTGCGCTTGGGGACACACATCCCATTGGCAAGGACTAAACTCTCCACAGTCCCAGCTGAATGCCTGCATCTCCCCAGGATGTTTTGTCTGTCCCACTCTTCATTCCTTTTTGGCTGGAATGGTGCAGTTGCACTTTCTTCCTCCTCTAGAAGTGCCATGAGTGGGCCAAACCTGGCGAGTGGGCCGTGTTCCTGAGGCAGTGCAGGCTGGAGCTGATGGATGGAGAATTGCCCTTCCCACTTCCAAACCAGAGCAAAAAGCTCTAAGTGGGACTTTGTGTCTTTAAGAAACCCCTGACAGTTTCAAAGGGAATGTGCAGCTCATTCACAGGGTGAGAAGCAAGGGCATCTTCTGAAGGGTTTGTGATTTGACAGAGTTTAGATTCCCAGTCCTGCTTGAAGCTGGAAGGGCACAAAGCAATTTCCTCTTGCTTCAACCACAATTTAAAATAACAATGTTGGAAACAAACCCCTAAAACTTTTAAAAAGTCTGCTGAGGTCAGTTAGATGGATCCATGCCATCAGCTCATTCATAAAGTAAATAACTGAGTTCTCTTTTTCATAAGATCAGTTACCACTTAATCCTAAGCTAGAGAAGTTTTTTCACAACACACTTAGGTTTTGTTTTTATCTTTCATATTTATATAGTTTTTATTGCTTTTTCTTTTTTTTTTTTTTTCCTTTAAATAGAAAACATGTCCTATAAAAGGAGTGTCCTTTGCTCCTGGTTCCCGTGGGGAGCATCTCCCTTCAACCTGGCTGAGCTGCTCAGGCAGAGCCCGGCAGCTCCTGGCCCTGCAGGGCTGAGGCTTTTCCCCGTTGCTGGGCACAGACTGATGGAGCAGCACTGCTGAACACGGGCACACAGAGGGACCAGCAGCAGCTGCCTTTGGCCACCTGAGGCTCCAAGGCCCAAACTCGGAGCAGACAGGGCTGGAAGAGACTCGCAGGCTCCCCGCTGGCTCTGCTGCCCCCCTTGTGCCTGGCCCAGCTCTGGGTGAGGCAGGGGGAGAACAAGGGGCAGCTCCCTCCCAGCCCCAACCCAGGGACCCCTCTGGCCCCGGGGCTTGGGGCACTGTCAGCACCCGCTGCTGCAGCCACTGCTCCTGCTGGCCCTGACAGCAGCACCCAAACTGGGGCTGATCCCCAGGGAGCAGCAGCAGGGCCTGGATCTGCCCCCTGACTCTGGGGCAGGGCTGGACAAATGACCCCCCAGCAGCAGCAGCACATGGAGCTGACTTTCAGCACAGCCCCTGCCACTCTTCCCTCCCCTGTGCAGCGGTGTCACAGCAGCCTGAGGCACCTGGGAGCCCCCAGGGCCAGCAGGGACTTGAGGTGGCAGCCCTGAGCTCCTGGAGGTTGTTCAAGGAACGGAGCTGGGGACAGCTGTCCATGGGGAGCTTCCAGATGGAAAAGGCTGCTGTGCCCAGGCAGCTCCAAGGGCAGAGAAAGGAGGGTCTCGCCCACTGGATCTGTGCCAGTCCCACAGTCCTGGGCAGCAGCCACCGAGCCCTGGGGGAGCAGAGGGCACAGCAAGAGGGACAAAAGCAGGCAAGGTGAGAGACTGGAGAGAGCCAGAGCGGGGAGCAGGAACAGCTGCTCCATTGCACTCTTGGAGAAAGCTCTGGGCTGGTTCAAAGCGCTGAAAGGCGTGAAGGGCAGAGAGGAGGCCACAGCAAACAATGCTCCTGTTTCCACAGCCTCCCCTCTCCGTGTCCCAGAAGGAATTGGATGGACTGTGTTCTTCTCTCCGACTCATCTGGTTCAGCATGAGCAGCTGAGCACCAGGAGCTGAAGGGGCTGAAGCCTCAGGCCTCAAGGGATGAGCAAGAAGAAACTTTCTGAGCAATTTAATGCTGCTAACATGGAGCTGGCTGAATGCAGCAGATGGAATCATGGAATTATAGAATCCTTTCTGTTGGGAAAGTCCTCTGAGCTCATCCAGTCCAGCCGGTCACGCAGCACTGTCAAGCCCAGCACTAAACCACGTCCCTGAAGTGCCAAGGCCTGGACAACAGCCCTGAGTGAGGCCTGAACAACAGGCCCTGAGCCAAAGGTGGCCTCTGGATGAACCTTCCAACCAAAGGTTGTCTTTGTATCTGCTCATTAATGAAATATGCATGGTCATTAGTGCTGTGATAGATGTATCCACTCATTAGTGAAACATGTATTGACCTTTCTGTATTTAGAAGCAGGACAAGGCCATGAAATCTGACATCTGGCCTTGTCTGGGGCTGTATGGTCAAAGTCACCTTCCGTGGTTCCTCTTGGGCCCTGGCCAGGCTTTGGGAGGAACCCAAGAGGAGAATGAAACCAGGTGTTCCCACACCAGAAGTGCTGTCAGTTTGTTCATTCGGCAATGTCAGAGCTGGGCCCTCTCACAGCGAGGCTGGAGCCTCACCTGTGGCTGGAGGCACCTGCAGGAATTGCCAGAGTCTGGGAGTGGCTCTGCAGCCCTTGGCTGTGACAGCTTCCCCAGCTGCTGTGTGGATCTGGGGGATGGTAAAGCCTGAGGGTAACTGGGGTTGGATCTTTCTTAATCACTGCTGCAATCTTTGGTGGTGATGGCTGGGTGCATTGCTCAGCTGCTCCTTTTGTGATTCCTTGCTGCTTTGAGCTACAGTAACTGATACTGATTCCTTCAGTTGGTGTCTGTGTCTTTGGTGCTGACCCTGCCCACTGGTAAAACAAAAGTGGCACAGTCTGGCCAGATCACAACAAAATGTCACTTTTTAAATGTAGATGTGAGGAATCAGTCCCATCAGGAATTCCCAGATGGGAAGCCCTTCCCTGGAGTTCCCTGGCTCTGGAGTGGGCTGAGGTCAGAGCACCGTGTGAGCAGTGGGGCAGTCGGTTAAAAGAGGCTGAACCCCTGGATGTCTTAAAATGCATCCAAAAATTGCATATGGGAAAAGGAAAAGATCTTGTGGGTTTGGGAAGACGGAGATGGATTTTGTTAACAGCACATTGGAAACAGCACCAACAGAAGGAAAAACTGTTGTTAGAATACTCCCACATGGAGTGACAGAAGGTTTAAATCATGAACTCAGGTTCATTTGTTCAAATGATATAATAATAATAATAGCTATATATAATATAACCCAATGATCTGTATTGATATCTGTATAATTTAAAATTGATAATGTGAAATAATGCTGACAATACTAATTTGACAGCTTTGACTGCTCCCTGTGACACTGAATACCCCACAGAAAAGGACTGGCCAAGACCCAGCTGTCAGTGGTAAACTTTGTGAATTGTGTACAATGAAGAAAGGAGGAAGGGATGAAATTGGCTGTTTTTATAGGATTTGCTGATACTGTGATGCAGAATGCTTTTTCTATTACTGTGAGAAATAAAGTGATTAAGACTGCTGGGTTTTTCATGTCCCAGACAATCCCCAAGCTGCAGGATTGGTTGAACGGGTGAAGGGATTGCTAAAAGAGCAGTTGACAAAAGCAGGAGATGGGAACCTGTCCCCATGGAGAAGCCATCTCCCAGATGTGCTCCATGCCCTTAGCAATGGCCCCCTGGGGAAATGGAAACCCCCTGGCTGTGCACAGCTGCTCCCAATTTGCAAATACAGCCATGGACAGTGAGACTTGGAGTGCCTGGGAAATTGTTCTGGCTGTGATGGCCCTGGCAGGGCCAGCCCAGAGGCTGCAGGGCTGGACCTTCATGCATTGGAATTAGTTAGGATAAATCAGAAGCAAATGAGAGTTAACAAGACCGGAACAGGAATCCAGATTCCTCCAGGACACTTTGGTTCCATAACTGTTCACTGGAGCTTGGCCTTGCAAAGTGCTCATGTCATGAGAGGAGGAACTGATGCAGATTTTCAAGGAGAAATTGAAGGAAATTGGTTAAACAATAGTGAACAAGATTGGATTATTCAAACCCACGACAGGGTAGCACAATTATTGATATTGTCAGTTTTAAAAACAATTGGGAAAAAGGAGATCCACCTCAAATCACTGCTGCTGGTGGAGATAAAGGGTTTGGATCCAGCAGTGCTAAGAATGGAACCAGAGTGTGGGTCCAGAGGCCAAAAGGCCCTCCCGAGGCAGCTGAAGGGACAGCTCCTGGGAAAGACAGCACTGGTTGAATCCTGAAACCTGGGCAGGAACGATGGGAATGTGTCCCTGCAGCCAAGTGCTCTGTGTGAGAACAAGTAGATATTACAGGAGATTGTTTTACACATGCTGCCAGACCAAATCTCTCTGTTTGCCCCAATGGACAAGCAAAGGACCTCGGGGGCATTATTCTGGAATTAAAAAGGTGCCAGCTTCATGGACAACAGAATTATTGTCCTTATCCTGCATGAGATTGAGGAAAAAGAATGATTAACCTTGTCACTGAAGTACTGCTGATATCTGTAAGTTGTACGTTGAGAGTCAGCCAGAATCTTTGCCACAAACACCTCTAGAGGTTCACCAAGGATTAGTCATGGAAACTGTTTTGAAAATTTAAAGCTCAAAGTAGCCAAAGTACTCAATGTCACTGATGGCTGGGTGTGGTCTCAGCTGCAGTTGGGAGGAATGGGGTTCCCTTAGAGGGCCCACCCTGTGGGGTGGCCAGAACTCTGTCCATGGGCTCTGCCTCGTAATGGAATCAGAGCAGGGACAGTTATAGAAAACTGCTGTGGAACACAGGGATACAAGGATCAGTTTGACAGGATTCACTTGGATTTCCCTTCCGGAGAAACCAAACCCTGTTCTAGTTCTAGAGGCCACGGTGTAAGAGTATTTCTCTGCTTTACCATCACTCCCAATGCCAGTAGAACTCGGAGTGCTGGAGCTGGTCAGTGTCAGTGTCACACCACTCCCAGCTGCAGGGCCACCATTTCGGGTCCTTCAGCAACAACCACCAGGAAGAGCTGGCGCCAAGAGAATACTCTCCCCCCAGGGAGTGCCGTGGGTTTCAGAAAGCAAAAGGATCTGGTTCACCCTGTGCCCCACGTGCACTGCCTCGTCCTGTGGAGTTTGCATGAATGAGCTAAATCAACTATTAGAAGAAATAGCAGATGCTCCTGTGAAAATATCCAAGAGCACATCCCGTGAGCTCCAACAAACACGAATAGGGCTCTACAGAAGTGCATGGCCTTGGACTATCTGCTTGCTGGCCAAGGAGGAACCTGTGCTACCATGGGACAGGAATGTTGCAGGAATGTCTATAAGTGCTGGGTTTGAGGTCCAACAATCAGGAATCGCCTCGATAGAACAATCAGTAGAAGAGTGGCAGCAAGAAGAAAATTCTTCATGCTGGGATTGGCTTCTAAGTTGGAGGCTGCTGTGAAATGAATTCATGCAGTCCCTGTGATCCTTGCAGTGTGAGCACTTGGTGTGTTATGATTCTGTATTCGAGTTGTTGTGACACTTCATGCTGGAAATGGAGACTTGTCTAAAAAGAGACACAGGCTAAAGAAAGAAAGGGGCATTTGATAAAGAAGAGAGAATAGCATCTAACTAGGCATGTTTTAAAAGGAATCAAATGATAGCTCTGAGTAATGAATTTGAACAGCACTTAATTGAAGAAGAAGAGGACTGCCTTTATGCATAACACCTAAATCTAAGCTCTCTTATCCAAAGAGTTGTTATGAACCTTGTACCTCCTGTATAGATCAAAGCACTGATTGAAGTTCCAAGGCCTGAGCACCAGGCCCTGACTGAGGCCTGAAGAACAGGCCCTGGGCCAAAGCTGAGCTCCACATGAGCCTTCAAACCAAATGCTATATTTGTGCCCGCTCATTAATGTTATGAACAGTTTCCAGGTATTCCCCAGAAACGTGGTCAGGGCTTTCCTAGTTCCCATGGCAACACTAAAAGACCGATATTGAAATGCTAATTAGCTAATTGCTCTGTTTGTTTTCTTTAAACTACCTGGGAACAACCGGCCCCCCACCCCTCCACGCTGCCACTCTGAGACTAACATGCAAATAGAAACCCCTTAGGATCATGGGAGTATTTTTAGGAGGGAAAAAAAGAATATAAATCAGAAACTGAACACAGTAGAGAAATCCAGGCAAATGCCCTAGCTGAGGAAGAGGGAAACACATCCCCTGATTGACTTTTAACTGTCGCCATCACCTAAGAAGGAACAGACTAGATTAGGCTCTGAGAAGTAGGGTGATAGAGAGACAGCCCTGGTGCTGCCACCAAGGAAGGGGCGGGGACAGCTGTTGTTCTGGACTTCAGCAACAGACTCTGCACACCACGCCTCCTCATCCTCGGGCCACCGGTGTGCCACAAGGAAAGGAGAAAGGACAGCTGCTGCTCGGGATTCCAGTGACCGACTCTGCACGCCGCCTTCCTTCTGGCTGCCTGGGAAAGCTACGACTGCGGGGGCGAACTCTGCGTCGAGCCCCCTGCCCAGCTGATCTTTTTAATAAAGAGCTGAACATTAATAAAGGCATTAGCCCTGTTCATTTCAATTTGGGGGCTCGTCCGGGAGAGCCACGCCCGAAGAGGACCCCCGGACAGCTGGACAGCTGGACCACCTGCTTCGAGGGACCCTCGGGAGTTGCTGGCTACCTTCGGACCCTAGGATCAGCGTGAGACGAGCAACACAGAGGAGCGTCGGATTGGTAAGAAAAACTGGGAGACAAGCGAATGAGTGAGTGAATGAGACGGGGGCCGGCAGCTCGGACCCCCGAAGTGAGAGGGACCCGCTAGTACCACGTTTCCGGACTCCTGCGAAGGGGCCGGCCGGGAACGGGGGGAAGCGAGTGGAACAGAGGAGCGACTGAGGCGTCTCCTTAGAAGTAAAGCAGGCCCTCCTCCGAGCGTGTGGAGGTGCCCTATGGGCAAAGTAAGTCCCTGGCAATCAGGGCAAGGGTAGGTGGGATGTGGAGGTCCTAGAGGACATGTCCCCGGCCCCGGCAGGATGGGATAGGACGGCAGGTGGGATGTCCCTGGCAGGTAGGGCGGGGTGTCCTAGCAGGCAGGAGTGACATGTACCTGGCAGACAGAGAGCATATCCCCAACAGGCAAAAGGCATGTCCCCACCAGGCAGGAGAGGATAACAGGGCAGGTAGGATGTCCGTGGCAGGCATGGATGGAGGTCCCCGTCAGAGCAGATAGGGGAATGGCCCTGGAAGGCAGGGCAGGATGTCCCCGTCAGAGCAGGCACTAACCCGAGTAAGCAGAAAGGCAGGAAGGCAAGCAAGCTAAACCTAGTAAGGTCAGGCAAGGGGGCTTGGCCGGAGTTCGAGTGTAAGGCTCGGCAGGACGTTCGACCTTACCTCGGCAGGGAGACCAAGCTTCCCAAGCCTAGTAGGGTCAGGCAAGGGGGCTTGGCCGGAGTTCGAGTGTAAGGCTCGGCAGGACGTTCGACCTTACCTCAGCAGGGAGACCAAGCTTCCCAAGCCTAGTAGGAGAATCAGGCAAGGGGGCTTGGCCGGAGTTCGAGTGTAAGGCTCGGCAGGACGTTCGACCTTACCTCGGCAGGGAGACCAAGCTTCCCAAGCCTAGTAGGAGAGTCAGGCAAGGGGGCTTGGCCGGAGTTCGAGTGTAAGGCTCGGCAGGACGTTCGACCTTACCTCGGCAGGGAGACCAAGCTTCCCAAGCCTAGTAGGAGAATCAGGCAAGGGGGCTTGGCCGGAGTTCGAGTGTAAGGCTCGGCAGGACGTTCGACCTTACCTCGGCAGGGAGACCAAGCTTCCCAAGCCTAGTAGGAGAGTCAGGCAAGGGGGCTTGGCCGGAGTTCGAGTGTAAGGCTCGGCAGGACGTTCGACCTTACCTCGGCAGGGAGACCAAGCTTCCCAAGCCTAGTAGGGTCAGGCAAGGGGGCTTGGCCGGAGTTCGAGTGTAAGGCTCGGCAGGACGTTCGACCTTACCTCGGCAGGGAGACCAAGCTTCCCAAGCCTAGTAGGAGAGTCAGGCAAGGGGGCTTGGCCGGAGTTCGAGTGTAAGGCTCGGCAGGACGTTCGACCTTACCTCGGCAGGGAGACCAAGCTTCCCAAGCCTAGTAGGGTCAGGCAAGGGGGCTTGGCCGGAGTTCGAGTGTAAGGTTCGGCAGGACGTTCGACCTTACCTCGGCAGGGAGACCAAGCTTCCCAAGCCTAGTAGGAGAGTCAGGCAAGGGGGCTTGGCCGGAGGTCGAGTGTAAGGCTCGGCAGGACGTTCGACCTTACCTCGGCAGGGAGACCAAGCTTCCCAAGCCTAGTAGGAGAGTCAGGCAAGGGGGCTTGGCCGGAGTTCGAGTGTAAGGCTCGGCAGGACGTTCGACCTTACCTCGGCAGGGAGACCAAGCTTCCTAAGACTAGTAAGAATGTTAGGCAACGGACCAAGTAGGAGTTGGGGGCGAGGCTTAGCAGGGGTACAAGCCTAGAAAGTCCAACAAGAAGTCCAAAACTTAGGCTGAAGAGCAAGAGAACAGAGGACAATAGATGTGAATGTGACTATGATTTTCCTAACCAAGAAACAATGTAAAGTGTCCAGAAGGTAGTCGTGGTTTAGTTAAGAGACTAAATTCAGGCAAGGGATTCAAAATGCTAAGTTGTGGGAATGGAGCTGTAATTGCCTGTTAGTATATTCCATAGATACACCATTTAAAGTATTTTCTTTCCCTTTCTTTCTGAGGCCTGAAAATGGGAAGAGGTTATAGTAAAGGAGCAGATCCTTCCAAAGAAAAAGCCAAGAGGATTCCCCCTAACAGCCCCTTAGGGCAATTGTTAGACCAATGGGATTCTCTGGAAGCCACGAAGGGTCTAAACAAGAGTAAGATGATACATTACAGTATAGAAGTATGGCCGAAGTTAGAATTACAGGGAGAATGGCCATGGTATGGAACCCAAGATCAGTGGATGTGTAATCAGCTAAACCAACACCTAAAAACCCGAGAGGACCTTGATATAGAACAACTATCTTATGCAGCTTGCTGGCTGGAGAATTCTATAAATAATGAGACTGTGAGAATATGCAAGTTACAAAGAAATAGAGAAGAAGACAAAGAGAATGGAGAAGAAGAGACTAGAAAAAGAAAAAGATGGGACCCCCTTGATTACCTACCCCCTTCTGCTCCTGTTACCTCCCCAACAGTTTCCCCAGTTAATCCTTTGGCCCCTCCTATTATTCCTTTCCCCGGGTTTCCCCCCTCTATTCCAACCACCTCCCCAGTTCCCTCCTCCCCTTCTCCAACGGGAGCGCCCTTGCCTAGTGCGCCTGCCTCAACTACTACCTCCCTACATGGGGCCTTAGAAGAAGGGCCATATTGTAACACCCGATCCAAAGCACCACAGGTAAAAAGGCTCTTTCCCCTTAGGGAAGTCCCCATGGGTGGAGTAGCTGGAGGAGTTGGATTTGTAGATGCACCTCTGACAGCTTCCGAAGTCCGGGGATTTAAGAAAGAGCTAGGAAATTTAGTAGAAGACCCCGTTGGAATATCTAACCAGTTAGACCAATTTCGAGGGCCGAATATTTATACCTGGGGAGAGCTTAACTCTATTCTAAGCATTCTGTTCTCTCCAGAAGAGGTCCGGATAATCCGAACGGCAGGGGTGAAGATATGGGAAAGAGAAAATAGATTGGGGCCCCCAGGGGACCAAAAGATACCCTTAGTAGACCCCAACTGGAATCCCAACCAGGAAGAAGGAAGGCAAAACGTGAGAGACTATAGGTCACTCATGATAAGAGGGATCAAAGAGTCCATCCCTAGGGGAAGCAACACGAAATTGGCCTTTGATAGTACGCAGGAGAAGGATGAGACGCCAGCAATGTGGCTTAACCGACTAAAACAAAATTTCCAGTTATATTCAAATATAGACCCAGATAGCCCAGAGGGTCAAGTCCTCTTGAAGGTCCAGTTTGTCACCAAATCCTGGCCCGATATTAGACGGAAGCTAGAAAAGATGGAGGACTGGCAAGAAAAGAATATGAATGAGCTGCTCAAAGAAGCCCTGAGAGTTTATCTAAGGAGGGAAGAGGAGAAGGCCAAAACTAAGGCTAGAATTATGGTTGCAGTTGCTCGAGAAAGTATAAGAGCAGACAGATCACCAGCACTGCCGTCTAAGTCAAGTGAGAATAGACCAGGGCCATTACCAAAAATTAGAGACCAACCAACACCATCATATGGAACAAATAAGAACTTTAATGAGTTCAGGAAACCTGAGGCCTCACAAAGCAATAGGAGGTGCTATTACTGTGGTGAGATAGGACACCTTAAAAGGAATTGTAAGAAGTTTCAGTTTGATGAGGTAATGCATAGAGAACAAGAAGTCTTAGAAGAGATTTCAAGGGGAGATGACTAGGGGTGTCAGGGGCTCTATAAGTTAAGGGACCCAATGAACCATCAAGAAGAGCCCTTGGTAAACTTTGAGGTGGGTCCCCACTATGAAGAATTTGAGTTCTTAGTTGACACAGGGGCAGATAAATCCAGTATAAACAAGTTACCAGTAGGAATCACCATTGGGAAGAAGGTCTGTGAGGTTTTAGGGGCAGAGGGAAGACCATTTAAAGCATCTATAGTTGAGAATATAGAAATCAAGGGGAATTCAAGACAATGCTTGGCAGACTTTATCTATCTGCCCAATTTAGGGAGTAACCTCTTGGGAAGAGACTTGCAAGTTCAACTGGGGGTAGGGATCATCCCGAGGGATGGGAGGATGGTAGTCCAGGTCATGAGGCTGACCCAGAGAGACATAGAGGAAATAGACCCCAGAGTATGGGCAGAAGAGAGTAAGTGTGGATACTTGAACATCACGCCAATAAAAATAGAAATGCAAAAAGATACACCCCCTATCCGAGTCAAGCAATACCCAATATCCCCCGAGGGCAGGAGAGGATTAGCCCCAGTGATCGAACGACTATTAGAGCAAGGTATTCTAGAATCCTGCATGTCCCCCCATAACACCCCTATACTAGCCGTAAGAAAAGCAGAAGGGAAATACAGGCTAGTTCAAGACTTAAGGGAAGTAAACAAGAAGACTATTACCAGACACCCTGTAGTATCCAACCCCTACACCCTTTTAAGCCAAATTCCAAGGGAACATGCCTGGTTCACAGTTATAGATTTGAAAGATGCCTTCTGGGCATGCCCGCTGGCAGAGGAATGTCGTGACTGGTTTGCATTTGAGTGGGAAGATCCTGACAGAAGGAGAAAGCAACAGCTAAGATGGACACGCCTCCCACAGGGGTTTACAGAATCCCCAAACCTCTTTGGGCAAGCACTAGAGGAACTACTAGGGCAGTTCACCCCTGAAGAAAACACTCAGATCTTACAGTATGTAGATGACTTATTAGTATCTGGAAATGAGCGAGACCGGGTAAAAACCACTAGTGTTCGACTCCTAAATTTCCTGGGAGAAAACGGTCTAAAAGTATCCCAAGAAAAACTACAATTTGTAGAATCTGAAGTGACTTACCTAGGTCACATAATTGGAGGAGGGTATAAGAAACTAAGTCCCGAGAGAATCTCAGGTATCCTGTCTATCCCAGCTCCCAAAACTAAGAGAGATGTAAGGAAGCTACTAGGCCTGGTTGGTTATTGTAAACTGTGGTTAGATCAATACACCAAAAGCGTGAAGTTCCTTTATGATAAATTAGTAGACTCTGAGCCTGTAAAGTGGACAGAAGAGGATGAGGAACAGCTACGAGGCTTGAAAGATAAACTATCCTCAGCACCCGTTCTAAGCCTACCTGACCTTAAGAAAGAGTTTAATCTGTTTGTGAGTACAGAAGGGGGAATTGCATATGGGGTATTAACCCAGGAATGGGGAAGACAAAAAAAACCAATTGCCTACCTCTCAAAACTATTAGACCCAGTAGCCAGAGGATGGCCAACTTGCCTACAAGTAATTGCAGCTGCAGCTATCCTGATAGAAGAAGCCCAAAAATTGACTCTGCAAGGGAAAATTAAAGTCCACACCCCCCACGATCTCAAAACAGTGCTAAGCCAAAAAGCTCAGCAGTGGTTGACTGACTCCAGAATATTGAGGTATGAGATCATCTTAATGAACACAGGGGACTTAGAGTTAGTCACCTCCAAATGTCTAAACCCTGCACAATTTCTTACCGGAGAACCCCTAGCAGATCTAGAACATGATTGTGTTGAACTCATAAATCTACAGACCAAAGTGAGAGAGGATTTAGAAGATGTACCCTTGCCATACGGGAAATCCCTTTTTATAGATGGGTCCTCAAGAGTAGTAGAAGGGAAAAGAGCCTCAGGATATGCTGTCATAGATGGGGAAGACATGAAAGTCATGGAAAAAGGGAAACTGCCCTCGAACTGGTCAGCCCAGTGTTGTGAAGTCTATGCTTTGAAAAGAGGATTAGATCTGTTAAAGGGAGATCAAGGAACTATTTACACAGACTCGCAATATGCGTTTGGGATCATCCATACCTTTGGAAAAATTTGGGAGGAACATGGCTACTTAAACTCCAAAGGGAAGAACCTAGTACATGAGAAACTGATAAAACTAGTATTAGAATCCTTACAAAAGCCCGCAGAGATAGCTGTGGTGCATATAAAGGGACATCAGAAAGGACACACACGTGAAGAAAAGGGAAACCGATTAGCAGATCAGATAGCTAAAGAAGCAGCCTTAGACCCAAGAAACCCAGTAAAAGCTTTTAAAATAGAAGTAGGACCAAGTAGAGAAAGAAAAAAGGAAGAGCCGAGGTTCAGTGAAAAAGAATTAAAAACAATAAAAGAACTAGAATTACATCAAGGGAAACAAGGAGAATGGTTAACTCCTGATGGGCGTAGGTTCCTAAATAAAGCCCTAGCTCAAAGAGTGCTAGTAGAGTTACACGAATTGACCCACTGGGGAATCCAAGGTTTGTGCGACCACTTCTTACGGGAAAATTTATGCCTTGGAGTTTATGATCTGGCGAAAGCAGTCACAAGAGGGTGTGCGATTTGCCTGAAAACTGACCAAAAGGTAATGAGAAAAATTGCGTATGGGGGAGGAAAAATTGCTTTGAGACCTTTTCAAAACATACAAGTAGATTTCACTGAAATGCCCTCTGTGCAGGGGTACAAACATTTACTAGTGATCGTAGATCATCTCACTCACTGGGTGGAGGCCTTCCCAACCAGAAAAGAAACTGCACAGGAAGTGGCAAGAATAATCCTAGAAAACATCATACCACGATACGGCCTGGTCAATAACATTGACTCGGACCGAGGCCCACATTTTGTTGCTCAAACTTTGCATCAAGTAACAAAAGCCCTGGGGATAAGGTGGAGATTACACACCCCATGGCATCCTCAGAGCTCTGGAAGAGTAGAAAGGATGAATAGAACCCTTAAAAATGTGTTAACTAAATTAATTGAAGAAACAAAAATGAATTGGCTCAGGTGTTTACCTCTCGCTCTCTTGCGCATCAGAACCAGACCTCGGTCCGACATGGGGGTCTCTCCATATGAAATGATGTTTGGACTCCCTTTTTTAATCACCCCTTTCAGTACAGCAGATTATCTGGAAGGGGAGGCAGCAACCCAGAAATATTTAGAGGTCATAGGAAAATCCCTAGAAGGCCTCCGAAAGAAGGGGTATCTTCCCCAAACTTCCCCTCTAGACACCAATGCGCACAACATCAGTCCTGGGGATTGGGTGTTGATAAAGTCCTGGAACACTACTACTCCATTAACCCCCAAATTCGAGGGACCTTTCCAGGTACTACTCACCACACACACTGCAGTGCGGACCCAAGAAAAAGGCTGGACCCACGTCACCAGAGTCAAAGGACCAGTGCCACCCCCGGACGCCGGACCAGACCCAACAGTGCCACCTGCCTCCTCTTGTGCATGGACAGTAATTAAGAAACCAGAGGACCTAAAATTAACTTTAAGGAAGACTTGCTAGAGACTGATATACAGTAAGGTGTTAAGAACTGTTTCTGAGTTAAAGTACCATAGAAAAGGTTTAAGTACTTGGTAATTGTTTAATAAGACTAAGTGTCCTTTAGCAAAAGGAGTTACAACTTGGTTCCTAAAGAACAATAGAATTACCCTCAGGCCTGAGTGAAAGCATACAAATGTCAAAAGAAGTTAGCCCTCAAAAGCCAAAGACTGTAAATTGATGCGGGCTTAAGCCCGATCAAAGAAATAGAGGAGGGATTTGTTATGAACAGTTTCCAGGTATTCCCCAGAAACGTGGTCAGGGCTTTCCTAGTTCCCATGGCAACACTAAAAGACCGATATTGAAATGCTAATTAGCTAATTGCTCTGTTTGTTTTCTTTAAACTACCTGGGAACAACCGGCCCCCCACCCCTCCACGCTGCCACTCTGAGACTAACATGCAAATAGAAACCCCTTAGGATCATGGGAGTATTTTTAGGAGGGAAAAAAAGAATATAAATCAGAAACTGAACACAGTAGAGAAATCCAGGCAAATGCCCTAGCTGAGGAAGAGGGAAACACATCCCCTGATTGACTTTTAACTGTCGCCATCACCTAAGAAGGAACAGACTAGATTAGGCTCTGAGAAGTAGGGTGATAGAGAGACAGAGAGCCCTGGTGCTGCCACCAAGGAAGGGGTGGGGACAGCTGTTGTTCTGGACTTCAGCAACAGACTCTGCACACCACGCCTCCTCATCCTCGGGCCACCGGTGTGCCACAAGGAAAGGAGAAAGGACAGCTGCTGCTCGGGATTCCAGTGACCGACTCTGCACGCCGCCTTCCTTCTGGCTGCCTGGGAAAGCTACGACTGCGGGGGCGAGCTCTGCGTCGAGCCCCCTGCCCAGCTGATCTTTTTAATAAAGAGCTGAACATTAATAAAGGCATTAGCCCTGTTAATTTCAATTAACAAAGTCTTATTAGCAATAGGATCTATGTATCTGTTCCTTTCTGAAAGACGTATTTTTCTTCCTGTATTTAGAAGCAGGACAAGGCCCCATCTGGCTTTGTTTGGGGCTGTAGGATCAAAGTCACCTCCCTTGGTTCCTCCTTGAGTCCTGGCCAGGCTTTGGGAGAAAGCAAACGGGAGAATGAAACCACAAGTTCCCACACTAGCAGTGATGTCAGCTTGTTTGTTTAACAGTGTAAAAGCTGGGCCCTCTTACAGAGAGGTTGGATCTGGGGGATGGCAAAGCCTGAGGGTGACTGGGGCTGGATCTTTCTTCATCACTGCAGGCAATCTTGGGTAGTGATGGGTGGGTGCATTGCTGAGCTGCTCCTTTTGTAATACTTTGCTAATGACAATGTGCTTTGCTGAGCTTATCCTTTTGTGATTCTTTGCTGTTTTGCATAACATAAATGACACAATTTCTTAGGTTGGTGTCTGTGTCTTTGTTGCTGACCCTGCTCTCTGGTGAAACATGGCCCCATCCTGCCAAGTGTTACCTGGGATGACAAAAACCCTCACTCCAAATGTCCCCCCTTCCTCCTTGTTCCCCCACTTTATACACAGAGCAGGATGTCCGATGGTCTGGGGTATCCCCGGGCTCAGTTGGGGTCACCTGTGCTGGCTGTGTTCCCTGCCAAGCTCCCCACAGCCCCAGCCCCTCCCCAGCATGGCCGGACGAGGGGCAGGACAGGCCTTGGCTCAGTGGGAGCTCAGCAAGAACAAAACCATCTCTGTGTGCTCAGCCCTGTGCTCAGCACCCGGCCCAGCAGTGTCTGAGTGCCAGTGTCTGTGCCATCAGTGCCTGCCAGGGGTTTCCATGGCAAGTGCCAGGACAGGTGACCCAGGTGTCACAGCCAGTGAGGGTTGCCATGGAAACAGTGCCCAGCACGGCCCCTTTCTGTCTGGCTGACCTGGCCTTTGGCCCTGGCACTGCCCTTTGCTGCTGGTTCCGCGGCGCCTGAGCGGCCAGCGCGGCACAGGGCAGGTGGCCGTGGCACAAGGCCCCAGCACGGGATCCCCTCTGGCTCTGGGCAGTGAGAGCAGCCCTGAGCAATGTGCTGGCACCGTGGGGTCAGTGCAGTGACCATGGCCACAGCCCCTTGCAATGGCCCAGGGCAGGTTGGCATGAAGATCCACCCTCACAGCTGGCCCAGGGCAGCTCTGCAGTGCCCTTCCCCACAGCCTGTCTGCACAGAAGCACTTCCAGGGCTCTCTGCACTTCCCTTTCCTCACTCTTGGGTCACTCCCACACCTCCCAACAACCCACTGGATGCTTTGGAGTTCCAAGCTACTCTGGCCTCCAGGAGCTGATCAAATTCTGCCCTGAGTCAACTCTGCATTTGTGTTTATTGCAGAAATTCCTGCGTGTCTAAATCATTCCTTGCATGGTTCTGCCTTGGGGAAGGGGAACCACCTTGGAGGCACCTCGGGCTTGGCACAGCCTTGGAGGAGGGTGTCTGTTTTCAGTGGGGAAACTCAGGAGTTTTCTATTGCTTGAAAAAGAAGAAGAAAACCCCTCTTTGGCTGTGCACAGCCACTTCTCTGAGCAAAGCAGGTCTCAGGTGAGTGAGGAGAGACAGGATGGGCTTGGGGAATGTGGAGCAAAGTTGTCCCCACTGGGTCACATCTCAAGGCACAGCTTCTCTGAGCAGGCCAGACCTCGTTAGGAAAGACCCTGGATCAATATCAGTCACAGAATACTGTAGTCATATCTTCTCACAAAAGAACAGGAATAAAATGCATCCTTTATAAGAGGAATGTGGCTTTTTTAGAAGCTCTTTGAAACATTTCTCCATAATTGCAGTAGGAAAGCTTACTGATGAACTGCCCTAGGCCAGAGGGAAATCTAGGCACAGCCAAGGTTTGTCAGGACTTGCTTGATCCTTATGAGCCCCGTGGTGCATTTGGAGCTGAGCCCTGGAACCTCAGGGCCCGAGAGGAGATTGCAAAACCTTTCCAGGAGTCCAAGTCAGATGAAAATCCCAAAGGGTCTCAAAGCATAAATGGGATCCACTGAGGTCCATCCCTAACACAGGCTCCTGATGGACCCCTTGGAGGAGAGAACTGGAGGCCAGGATGGCACAAAAACCTCTCAAGAGATTCAAAATGGCACAAAAACCTCTCAGTGTGGAAAGGAAAATCCAAGGTACCTTAAAAATCTTGAGTATCTCAAAGCATTATTGAGCCCCACTGAGAGTCAATACAAAGCTCTCAAGGGACTCGTTAAAGCAGATAATTGGGGCCATGATTGCACAAACCTCTCACAGAGTCTGCATCTAAAGGGAAACACCAAGTACCTTAAGAGAACTGAAGTACCTTGAAGCATTCATGAGCCCCACTGAGTGTTGTTCCTGACAAAACCTCTCCAGGGACTAATTACATCAGATAATTGGAGGCCATGATTGCACAAAGCTCTCAGAGACTCCAAGGCAAAAGCCAAAGCCAAAGTCCTTTGGAAAACCTGCAGTCCCTGGGAGCATTGTGGAGCCCCCAGGGCCATTCCTGAGCAAGGCTCCCCAGGGACTCATTCCAGCAGATCCTTGAGGCCACTGGGATGTGGGCTAGGGGGGGATGCTGAGGGCAGGACAAGGGGCTGACAGTGCCCAGCCTGGCTGGGGCTGTGCCAGGAGGCCCCAGTGCCTCAGGACAAGGTGTCTCCTCACAGCCCTCGGTGGCACAGACCCTGCTGTGCCCCGGGGCACCCAGACTGGGCTTCTCCTGGGCACTGCCAGCCCTGCCAGGGCCCTTGGCCATGTCCAGCACAGCTTGTCCTGCATGTCCCACAGCTGCTGCTGTGTCCCTGCAGGCTGCACACTCCCATCTCGCTGCCCCCGGCTCTGCCCTGCATTTCCCTTTCTCTTCTCCCTGATATCTAGTGTTGGAACATCTGAGAAGGGTTCAAAGCTGTACCGGGATGCTTTAGACTGGACAGGAGAAAGGGTTTCTTTACTGAGAGGGTGGTCAAGCACTGGAACAGGCTCCCTGGAGAGGTGGCTGATGCCCCAAGCCTGTCCGTGTTTAAGAGGCATTTGGACAGTGCCCTAATGCCTGCTTTAACTTTTGGTGATCCTGGAGGGGTCGGGCAGTTGGACCAGACCCTCATTCTGGTCTGAACTGCAGATCATTCCCAGCGGGACTATCCTGGTCCAGTCTGTCCCATTCCATAGTCATACCTGTGCACGGATCCCTGCACAGCTGTGCTCGGACACTCGTCTGCTCAGCAGCTTCCCCTGGATTCCAGTCTCACAGCTGAGGCATTTGGGCATCTGAGCCCTGAGCCCACAGCCCCATTCCAGGTGCTGGTGCAGACCAGACACACCCCACACCCCCAGACCCCTAAGTCCAGTCCCTCCTGTCACTCCGTGGCCAGCACCGTTGGCAGGTGGGCTCTTTGGTGCCCTCCCCCAACTGCTGCCCTCACACCCCCAGGCTCCCATGCTCAGGCAGAACAGAGATTTGCTCACACAGGGGGAGAATTCAAGTTTAATGAGAAGACAGGACAGACTGCTCTGGTTGGGGTCCTCCCCTCACCTTCCCACAAGTCCTGTGCTATCCAAAACTGCTCCTCCCCTTCATCCCAAAACGTGTCCTACATGGCAGGGCAGCAATCCCCTTAGTCCAAATGGTGACCTGCTCTCAGTGACTTTGGGGTTTCAAAGGTGGACACGAGGGCTGATGGCTGTCCCAGGAAAGGAGCTGGGACAAGGTGTCCATTGCTCAGGAGCTGTAATTTGGATTGCCACTTGCCACTGTTCCGCTGAGCTCTTCTCTGTTTTGGAGATGGGCTCTTAATGAGCTGGGGGCTCTCCAGTGATGGGCCTGGGAGTAGCCAGGGCAGAGAATGAACTGAGTTTCTCCTCCTGCCATTGTTGGTGCCCTGTCTGGGTGTGCAGATGAGTCTCTTATCTCTTAACCTGACACAAGCCGGCAGGAGCATCAGTCTCCTGAGGCAGCCGTGTTTGGAGGCTGCACTCACAGGCACTGGTAGTGTGCAACAGATGACATCAGATTCTTGGGATGGCTTTCCAGAAATGCACCATGGTTAGGGAAAAAGCTTTGTTCTTGCCCTGGCAATGGATTTGTTCAGGGCCAGGATCACAGATTTGTTCCGAAGGCTGTAGATGAATGGATTTAAGAATGGGTACAGGACTGTGTTGAGCAGAGCTACAATTCTGTTGGTCCTCAAGGAAACATCTTCTGCAGGACACATGTAGAGAGCAATGCAGCTCCCATAGGCAATGGACAAGGTGATGAGATGGGAAGAACACGCAGTCAAAGCTTTCTTCCTCCCAGAGGCTGCTGGAAGATGCAGAACACAGAAAAGGATGCAGGTGTAAAATGCCAGAGTCAAACATAAGGAACCCAGCACGACACACGGTAAGAAGACAGAGTCTATTTTCCAAAGCAGGCTGGTGTCAGAGCAGGACAGTCTGAACAAGGGGGAGTTGTCACAAAGGAAATGGGGGATCTTGGAGCCACAGAAAGACAGCTCCGAGAGGAAGAACAGCTGGTAGCTCAGCAGGGCAAAGCCGAGGACCCAAGCAGCAACAATCAGGTGGACACAGAGCTGAGGCTTCATGATGGCAGCATGGAGCAAAGGTTGGCAGATGGCAACATAGCGGTCAAAGGACATGACAACGAGCAGGATGAACTCTGTGCAGCCCAGGGCAAAATAGAAATAGTTTTGGGCAAAGCAGCTGCTTCGTGAGAGAGTGTTCTGACCAGAGCTCAGCATGACAAACAATTTGATGTTTGTGGAGGATGGAAAGCAGATCTCCAGGAAGGCCAGGTTGCTGATGAAAAAGTACATGGGGCTTTGCAGCTGGTGATCCACACACACGAGGAAAATGATGGTTGCATTCCCCATCACTGTTGTCAGGTACATGAGCAGAAGGACCCGAGAGAAAAATAGCTGCAGTCTCGGATCAAGCTCTGGGAAACCCTCTAGGATGAACTCAGTAACTGCTGTTTCATTTTCTGGTCCCATGCTGAATTCCAGCTCATCCTGCTGAGACAGGAACATGGCAAAACCAAGCGGGATCATTTCACAGTCTGGACAAACATTTCTATCCTTCCTTCTCTGCTGCTTTCTTTTCCTGCACTCTTGCTATAGAGCACAGAGATTGTGCTTCAAACAATTCTCACACCCTGATTGTTCTCTTTCCCATTTCAGGTAGAGACCTCAGAGATTTTATTGTGTTCTTTCTACCTTTTCCAAACACTCCCAAAGAATTCTTTCACCAGAACAGAGGATTCTAAGGAGCTATTGGCTATTTCCCCCCATTCCTGGGAAATTCCCAGCTCACTCAGACCTACTGCAAACATCTGTCACACCCATGCGCCAAACACCTCTCATCTACAGCACAAACACTAAACGCTGAAATTACACCAAATCTGTGCATTGAACTTCCTTGTTTCTGCTTTTCAGTACTTGCCTTTGGACCAGGAGTCCCTGAGGAACTGTTGCTTCCAAAAGAAGCAATCCCAAGTATCTCTTTTGCAACCCTCTGCTTTCTTCCACAGCTTTTTCCTCTCTGTCTCTTCAGGAAAGGAATGGGGAGGGCAGAATAGGGACCAAGTAGAACTTGGATTTTTAGTACTCTAAATGAGGACTGGAATTTATTATGGATCCACACAGAGTGTCACAATCTGAGCTGTCACCTGTCTGCACCAAAATGAACCTGTGCAGAGCAAGGGAAAAGTGCCAGGAAGAGATTTGTAACTTTTGTTTTGTGTGCCAGTTGGTAGTACCCAGCCTCCAAATGTTCTCTTGTCTCCACTGGCTACAGAGGGAGCCTCGAGAAAACAAATTCTCCTGGGTGCCTGCAGGGGAGTAGATGAAACTCACTTTTCAAGTCTCAAATCCCTGATTAATTAAGTAATTAAGTTACTCTGTTTTGAAACCAAAATACACAGCTAAGAAAAGATGTATGAGAAAAAATATATGCAATAAAGACTGGTGTTCTCCTTTTCAGGTTTTTTGATTTGCTTTTCAACATGGAGAAGAGCAGAGCAGATGACTGTGAAAATAGGATTATTTAAAATGCCAGGGGAGAAGAGGAGAGGGAGGGTCTGAAGCAGTGAAACAAAGCTCTGTTCATGTGCAACCAGAGCACTGAAGTCATCGGTCCCCTGGGTGGCCCAAGGGCTCTCCCATCTCATTGTCCACACAGAGCAGAGGAGAGCCTGGTCTGAGACAGGCCATCAACTTGAAACCAAGTGACTGAGTTCAGTCAAGAGCCCTCAAAATGAACCAACTCTAAAATGAGCAAAAATGAGTCGCCTTCAAAATGAACTGTGGGACTGAAATGTTTGGGAGCTCTCCAGGTGGGGACTCGGGGCAGCCCTAGAGATGAGCACATCCTGCTGTGCCCAGGTTGATTCTTGTGCATAAATGCAGTGATCCCCACCCTGGGTGGAGGCTCTGACTGCTTCAGAGACCCCCCTGTAGCAGCTTCTGCTGCACAGCTGAGTAAAACGGAGCAAATTCCAATTCCATAGGATGCTTCCACACTCCAGAGACCACAGGGCAGGCGGATTATCAGAAGCAATCGGAACAGCTGTAAGTGAAGCCACATTTGATGCAGTTGAAGGCTCTGTTGCAAAGGACACTCTTCCAAAGTGAGTTATTCCACAGTTCAGTCCATCTTTCCCCTGAGGGCTCATCAAAGAAGAGCAGAGGAAGGAAGAAAAGAGACTTGCGGTTAATCAATGTGCACACTGTAAGAAAGAGAGGCGTTTGAAAAGGGACTGTCCGCAGGTACAACACGAAACTCCCCTCTCGTGGCCATCACTGATGGTCACTGCGGGGGACCAGAGGATTCTTTCCCAGCAGAACATCCGGTCACAGCTAAGCTGGGACAATGAGGAGTTAGGATTTTGAGTGGCTACAGGAGCTGGTTGCTCTGTGCTAAATACAGTAAAAGGAAACTTGAGTAATGATTCTATAACAATCATTGGTGCAACAGGGAATCATGAAACTCAGCCATTTTTCCAGCCCATTGATTTTAAATTAGGAAAACAATGGGTGACTCCCCAGTTTTTGTATCTACTCCATTTACTTAAGCCTCTCCTTGGACAATTTCTTGGAAAACCTGAATGCTAAAATCAAGATTAAGATGGCAAAATGCAGGTTATTACTCCAAAATCTAATTATGTGGAAGCCTCTGTTTTTGCACTCCAATCTTCAGATGTGATCCATCTGCCATCTGTATCACTTGAGGATGCAGTAAATCTGGTAGTCTGGACTGGAGAGGTGCCCCAGTGACCCAGAAAAGCAGAGCCTGTGAGAAACAAATTGAAACCCTGAGCAGGACCAGTAAGGCAGAAGCAATACCCTTTGAGAAAAGAAAGTTGTAAGGGGTTATTATCCCTTGGATAGATTTATAAAAGAAAAGAAAGATTAGATTTATAAAAGAAAAATTTATAAAATGAGGCCTGTTGAAGGAATATGAATCCAAATTTAAGAGCCTTATTTTGCAGTTAAGAAGGCAAATGGAGAGGATTAGTGGCTGGTACAGGATCCTAGAGCCATAAATGAGACAGTCGAAGATATACACCCGTCTGTAGCAAATCCTTGTACCTTGCTAACAAGCTAGAGTGAAAAATTAAAATGGTTGAGAGTGTAGAATTTGAAAGTGGCTTTTTCTGTATCTCTTGGAGTAGTGAAAGTCAAGAACTATTTACTTCTGAATGGGACAGTCCAAACACAGTGAGAAGAGCCCGGCTGACTTGGCCAGTTCTACCCCAGGAGTTTAAAAATACCCCCATGATATATGGAAACCAAGTGGCAAAAGAACTGGAGGAATGGAAACATCAGAACCCTCTTTGGAGTCTTGTTCCAGTCTGGAGATGGCATTCATCTCTGAAACTGAAACTCAGCAGCAGTTCAGGGATCAGACTGTGGCATTGTGGAATTTTCTGGGCCTAAGTGGATACAGAGTACAAACAGTCCAGAGCACAGAACCCTACCTGGGATTCAAAATCCTCCAGGGACAAAGGAGGTTGGGACAGGAAGGAAAAGAAGCAATTTGGCAAGTCCCACAGCCACGAACAATGAGAGAGTCACAGGCATTTCTCGGGGCGTGGGATGATGTCAGCTGTGCATCAGCAATTATGGGCTGCTGCTAAAGCCTCTGTGTGAGCTCAGGCAGCTCAGCAGGGCTTTATAGTCTGGACTGGTGTGGCATGGGCTGCCTTTTCACAGCTCCAGCGAGCCCTCATGCGGGCCCTGTTTTGGGACTCTCAAACCCCATGGACCCATTGGATCTGTTTTTTCCATGTGAGAGACAAAACCCAGCACGGGGAGTGCTGTCACAGTTCCTGGGGAGTGGAGCAGGGCTGTGCCTACTTTTCACAGCAACCAGACAATGTCAGCCAGAGCTGCTGGGCTGTCTGAGGGCAGTAGCAGCTATTCTTCTCTTCATCCAGAAAGCTAAAGAACTGACTTTGGGACGGAGTGTTATAGTTTAAAAATGCTTTCAACGCACAGCTCAAGATGAAACCTCCTGGGGATTTAAAGAAATCTGGGACAAATTTCCTTCATGGTTACCCAGCTGGGTTCGGTTAAAACATCTGTTTATAATGGTCACCACAATAATTGCTGTATGGATTTAGCTTGCATGACGATTCAGTGTTATAGTGCCCTACACTATAAAACAAAATAGAGATATTGAGAGACCGGTGCCCATAAGGAACTGAGTCTCAAGAAAAGGGGGGACTTGATGAGGGCAGTAGAACAGAACAGCACAACCTTGGAGAAACAGATAAAGGATGTAACTCATGCAAAGCACAAGCAGGATGCCAGCTCTGCTTTGCAAGGCTGACAAAGCAGAAGTTATGCAAAAGAATGATATTGCCCTTACTCAAAAGCAGGAGTTGAGGAACAGCCATCTAAAAAGGACACTGGATGTTGGAGACAGACCCCAAAGAACCACATAAAGACTTCTGATAAGGGGTGCAACTATGTCAAATAATGTCAAAGGAAGTGGGGATAGCTCATGAATATGTAATCAGTGTGTCTGCAAAAAATTCTTCACGCGATGTTCACTGCACTCAAATGGATGTAGGATCAGCCAAATGACTGCCATGCTGTATGTAATGAATAATATCAACTTTCAAATACTCAGAACTGTGTGAGAAGGTTTCTATCCAGCACATTTCAGTATCAGTGCTGTCCTTGACTCCATTATGCCCCACAGTTTCACAATGGCCCCTTGGTTCCATCAGGCCCTGCTGTATAACAACGGACCCTTGGTTCTGTACTCTTAAAACGGCCTCCTTGGTTCTGCACTGCCACAATGCTCTCCTTGGTTCCACGAGGCCTTGGTGTGTCACAGCAGCCCCTTGGTTCCATGAACTGCCATCGTGTCACCCGCTCTCTTGGATCTGCAGTATCACAACGGACAATTGGTTACAAGCAGCCCTGCTGTGTCACCATGAATATTTGGTTCCATGGGGCCCCACAGTGTCACAACGGCCCCTTGGTTCCACGAGGCCTCGCTGTATAACAACGGCCCCTCAGTTCCATGAGGTTTTGTTCTGTCAGCAATGGTCTCCTTGGTTCTGTAGGGTGAAAATGGCTGCTTGGTTCCATAAGGTTCTCAGTGTCACAGGGGTCTCCTTGTTTCCATGAGGCTCTGCAGTGTCACAATGTCCCATAGTTTCCAGGAGCTTCTGTCCTATCAACCATGTCCTTTGATCCAAAGACGCCCCACAATGTCACAGTGGCCCCTTGGCTCCATGAGGTTCAATAGCGTAAGCCGGTTGCCTTGATTCCAAAAGATTCTGCTGTATCACAATGGCCCCTTAGTTCCATGAGGTTCCACAGCATCAACATGGTCTCCTTGGATCCGCACTATCTCTGTAGACCGTTGGTTCCATGCAGCCCTGCTGTGTCATATTGGTTCCATGGTTCCATGAAGCTTCACTGCACAGAAATGGAATCTTGGTTCCACGAGGTTCCATGATGTCACAATGGTCTCCGATGTTCTGGACGGAAAGAATGGAGGCTTGCTTCCAAGAGGTTCCATGATGTCACAATGGTCTCCTAGATTTTAGATGGTAACAATGGAGCCCTGGTTCCACGAGGTTCCATGATGTCACAATGATCTCCTTGGTTCTGGAGGGTAACAATGCAGCCTTGGTTCCAAGAGGTTCCATGATGTCACAATGGTCTCCTTGGTTCTCGACTGTTAACAATGGAGCCTTGGTTCCACGAGGTTCCATGATGTCACAATGGTTTCCCCAGACCTGAACGGGAACAATGGAGCCCTGGTTCCACGAGTTTCCATGATGTCACAATGGTCTCCTCGGTTCTTGATGGTAACAATGGGGCCCTGCTTAGAGGAGGTTCCATGATGTCACAATTGTCTCCTCGGTTCTGGACGGTAACAATGGAGCCTTGGTTCCACGGGGTTCCATGATGTCACAATGGTTTCCCCAGACCTGAACGGGAACAATGGAGCCTTGGTTCCATGAGGTTCCATGATGTCACAATTGTCTCCTCGGTTATGGACGGTAACAATGGAGCCTTGGTTCCACGAGGTTCCATGATGTCACAATGGTCTCCTTAGTTCTCGACTGTTAACAGTGGAGCCTTGGTTCCATGAGGTTCCATGATGTCACAATGGTCTCCGCGCTTCTGGACGGTAAAAATAGAGCCTTGGTACCACGAGGTTCCATGATGCGCCAATGGTCTCCTTTGTTCTGGAAGGTAACAATGGAGCCTTGGTTCCACGAGGTTCCATGATGTCACAATGGTCTCCTTGGTTTTGGAGGGTAACACTGAAGCCTTGGTTCCATGAGGTTCCATGATATCACAATGGTCTCCTTGGTAATGGGCGGTAACAATGGAGCCTTGGTTCCACGAAGTTCCATGATGTCACAATGGTCTCCTTGGTTCGCGACTGTTAACAGTGGAGCCTTGGTTCCATGAGGTTCCCTGATGTCACAATGGTCTCCACGCTTCTGGACGGTAACAATGGAGCCTTGGTTCCACAAGGTTCCATGATGTCACAATGGTCTTCTCGGTTCTGGACGATAACAATGGAGGCTCGGTTCCACGAGGTTCCATGATGTCACAGTGGTCTCCTCGGTTCTGGACTGTAACATTGGAGCCTTGGTTCCACGAGGTTCCATGATGTCACAATGGTCGCCTAGATTTTAGAGGGTAGCAATGGAGCCTTGGTTCCACGAGGTTCCATGATGTCACAATGGTCTCCTTTGTTCTGGACGATAACAATGGAGCCTTGCTTCCACGAGGTTCCGTGATGTCACAATGGTCTCCTTGGTTCTAGGCGGTAAAAATGGAGCCTTGGTTCCACGAGGTTCCATGATGTCACAATGGTCTCCTTGGCTCTGGACGGTAATAATGGAGCCTTGGTTCCACGAGGTTCCATGATGTCACAATGGTCTCCTTGGCTCTGGACGGTAACAATGGAGGCTTGGTTCCACGAGGTTCCATGATGTCACAATGGTCGCCTCGGTTATGGACGGTAACGATGTAGTCCTGGTTCAATGAGGTTCCATGATGTCACAATGGTATCCTTGGTTCTGGACGGTAACAATGGAGCCTTGGTTCCACGAAGTTCCAAGATGTCACAATGGTCTCCTTGGTTATGGACGGTAACAATGGAGCCTTGGTTCCACGAGGTTCCAAGATGTCACAATGGTCTCCTCGGTTATGGACGGTAACAATGGAGCCTTAGTTCCACGAGGTTCCATGATGTCACAATGGTCTTCTTGGTTCTGGACGCTAAAAATGGAGCCTTGGTTCCACGAGGTTCCATGATGTCACAATGGTCTCCTTGGCTCTGGACGGTAATAATGGAGCCTTGGTTCCACGAGGTTCCATGATGTCACAATGGTCTCCTTGGCTCTGGACGGTAACAATGGAGGCTTGGTTCCACGAGGTTCCATGATGTCACAATGGTCTCCTCGGTTATGGACGGTAACGATGGAGTCCTGGTTCAATGAGGTTCCATGATGTCACAATGGTATCCTTGGTTCTGGACGGTAACAATGGAGCCTTGGTTCCACGAAGTTCCAAGATGTCACAATGGTCTCCTTGGTTATGGACGGTAACAATGGAGCCTTGGTTCCACGAGGTTCCAAGATGTCACAATGGTCTCCTCGGTTATGGACGGTAACAATGGAGCCTTAGTTCCACGAGGTTCCATGATGTCACAATGGTCTTCTTGGTTCTGGACGGTAACAATGGAGCCTTGGTTCCATGAGGTTCCATGATGTCACAATGGTCCGCTCGGTTCTGGACAGAAAAATGGAGCCTTGGGGCTACGAGGTTCCATAATGTCACAATGGTCTCCACGGTAAGGGACGGTAACAATGGAGCCTTGGTTCCACGAGGTTCCATGATGTCACAAGTATCTCCTTGGTTCTCGACTGTTAACATTGGAGCCTTGGATCCACGAGGATCCATGATGTCACAAGGGTCTCCTTGGTTTTGGAGGGTAACAATGGAGCCTTGGTTCCACGAGGCTCCAAAATGTCAGAATGATCTCCTTGGTTCTGGACGGTAACAATAGAGCCTTGGTGCCACGAGGTTCCACGATGTCACAAGGATCTCTTTGGTTCTGGACGGTAACAGTGGAGCCAGAGTTCCACGAGGTTCCATGATGTCACAAGGGTCTCCTTGGTTTTGCAGGGTAATCATGAATCCCTGGTTCCATGAGGTTCCATGATGTCACAATGGTCAACTAGATTTTAGACGGTCGCAATGAAGCCCTGGTTCCACGAGGTTCCATGATGTCACAATGGTCTCATTGCTTCTGGACGGTGACAATGGAGCCTTGGTTCAATGAGGTTCCATGATGTCACAATGGTCAACTAGATTTTAGACGGTCGCAATGAAGCCCTGGTTCCACGAGGTTCCATGATGTCACAATGGTCTCATTGCTTCTGGACGGTGACAATGGAGCCTTGGTTCTACGAGGTTCCATGATGTCACAATGGTCTCCTCGGTTCTGGACGGTAACAATGGAGCCTTGGTTCCACGGGTTTCCATGATGTCACAATGGTTTCCCCAGACCTGAAAGGGAACAATGGAGCCTTGGTTCCATGAGGTTCCATGATGTCACAATGGTCTCCTCGGTTATGGACGGTAACAATGGAGCCTTGGTTCCACGAGGTTCCATGATGTCACAATGGTCTCCTTGGTTCTCGACTGTTAACAGTGGAGCCTTGGTTCCATGAGGTTCCATGATGTCACAATGGTCTCCGCGCTTCTGGACGGTAAAAATGGAGCCTTGGTACCACGAGGTTCCATGATGCGCCAATGGTCTCCTTTGTTCTGAATGGTAACACTGAAGCCTTGGTTCCATGAGGTTCCATGATGTCACAATGGTCTCCTTGGTAATGGGCGGTAACAATGGAGCCTTGGTTCCACGAGGTTCCATGATGTCACAATGGTCTCCTTGGTTCGCGACTGTTAACAGTGGAGCCTTGGTTCCATGAGGTTCCCTGATGTCACAATGGTCTCCACGCTTCTGGACGGTAACAATGGAGCCTTGGTTCCACAAGGTTCCATGATGTCACAATGGTCTTCTCGGTTCTCGACGATAACAATGGAGCCTCGATTCCACGAGGTTCCATGATGTCGCAATGGTCTCCTCGGTTCTGGACTGTAACATTGGAGCCTTGGTTCCAAGAGGTTCCATGATGTCACAATGGTCTCCTTGGCTCTGGACGGTAATAATGCAGCCTTGGTTGCACGAGGTTCCATGATGTCACAATGGTCTCCTTGGCTCTGGACGGTAACAATGGAGGCTCGGTTCCACGAGGTTCCATGATGTCAAAATGGTCGCCTCGGTTATGGACGGTAACGATGGAGTCCTGGTTCAATGAGGTTCCATGATGTCACAATGGTATCCTAAGTTCTGGACGGAAAGAACGCAGACTTGGTTCCACGAGGTTCCAAGATGTCACAATGGTCTCCTCGGTTATGGACGGTAACAATGGAGCCTTAGTTCCACGAGGTTCCATGATGTCACAACGGTCTTCTTGGTTCTGGACGGTAACAATGGAGCCTTGGTTCCATGAGGTTCCATGATGTCACAATGGTCTCCTTGGTTCTGGACGGTAACAATGGAGCCTTGTTTCCATGAGGTTCCATGATGTCACAATGGTCCCCTCGGTTCTGGACAGAAAAATGGAGCCTTGGGGCTACGAGGTTCCATAATGTCACAATGGTCTCCACGGTAAGGGACGGTAACAATGGAGCCTTGGTTCCACGAGGTTCCATGATGTCACAAGTATCTCCTTGGTTCTCGACTGTTAACATTTGAGCCTTGGTTCCATGAGGATCCATGATGTCACAAGGGTCTCCTTGGTTTTGGAGGGTAACAATGGAGCCTTGGTTCCACGAGGCTCCAAAATGTCAGAATGATCTCCTTGGTTCAGGACGGTAACAATAGAGCCTTGGTGCCACGAGGTTCCACAATATCACAAGGATCTCTTTGGTTCTGGACGGTAACAGTGGAGCCAGAGTTCCACGAGGTTCCATGATGTCACAAGGGTCTCCTTGGTTTTGCAGGGTAATCATGAATCCTTGGTTCCATGAGGTTCCATGATGTCACAATGGTCAACTAGATTTTAGACGGGCGCAATGAAGCCCTGGTTCCACGAGGTTCCATGATGTCACAATGGTCTCATTGCTTCTGGACGGTGACAATGGAGCCTTGGTTCCACGAGGTTCCATGATGTCACAATGCTCTCCTTGGTTTTGGAAGATAACTATTAAGCCTTGGTTCTATGAGGTTCCATGATGTCACAATGGTGGCCTCGGTTCTGGAGGGTAACAATTGAGCCTTGGTTCCACGAGGTTCCATGATGTCCCAATGGTCTCCTTGGTTCTAGACGGTAACAATGGAGCCATGGTTCCATGAGGTTCCATGATGTCACAATGATCTTCTCGGTTCTCGACGATAACAATGGAGTCTTGGTTCAATGAGGTTCCATGATGTCACAATGGTCTCCTCGGTTATGTACGGTAACAATGGAGCCTTGGTTCCACGAGGTTCCACGATGTCACAATGCTCTCCTTGGTTTTGCAGGGTAACAATGAAGCCTTGGTTCCATGAGGTTCCATGATGTCACAATGGTCTCCTTGGTTGTGGAGTGTCACAATGGAGCCTTGGTTCGATGAGGTTCCATGATGTCACAATGGTCTTCTCGGTTCTCGACGATAACAATGGAGCCTTGGTTCTACGAGGTTCCATGATGTCACAATGGTATCCATGGTAATGGACGGTAACAATGGAGCCTTGGTCCCACGATGTTCCATGATGTCACAATGGTCTCCTCGGTTCTGGTGGGTAACAATGGAGCCTTGGTTCCATGAGCTTCCATGATGTCAAAATGGTCTCCTTGGTTCTGAATTGTAACAATGGAGCCTAGCTTCCTCCAGGTTCCATGATGTCACAATGGTCTCCTTGGTTCTGGTGGGTAACAATGAAGCCTTGGTTCCACAAGGTTCCATGATGTCACAATGGTCTCCTTGGATCTGAATGGTAACAATGGTGTCTTGGTTCCAAGAGGTTCCATGATGTCACAATGGTCTCCTCGGTTCTCGACTGTTAACAATGGAGCCTTGGTTCCAAGTGGTTCCATGATGTCACAATGGTATCCATGGTAATGGACTGTAACAATGGAGCCTTGGTTCCAAGAGGTTCCATGATGTCACAATGGTCTCCTAGGTTCTGGTGGGTAACAATGGAGCCTTGGTTCCACGAGGTTCCATGATGTCACAATGGTCTCCTTGGTTCTGAATTGTAACAATGGAGCCTTGCTCCGACGAGGTTCCATGATGTCACAATGGTCTCCTTGGTTCTGGTGGGTAACAATGAAGCCTTGGTTCCACGAGGTTCCATGATGTCACAATGGTCTCCATGGTAATGGACGGTAACAATGGAGCCTTGGTTCCACGAGGTTCCATGATGTCACAAGTATCTTCTTGGTTCTCGACTGTTAACAGTGGAGCCTTAGTTCCACGAGGATCCATGATGTCACAAGGGCCTCTTTGGTTTTGGATGGTAACAAGGAATTCTTGGTTCCACGAGGCTCCAAAATGTCATAATGATCTCCTTGGTTCTGGACAGTAACAATAGAGCATTGGTGCCACGAGGTTCCACGAAGACACAATGGTCTCCTTGGTTCTGGACGGTAACAATGGAGCCTGAGTTCCATGAGGTTCCATGATGTCACAAGGGTGTCCTTGATTCTGGATTGTTACAATGGAGCCTTGGTTCCAAGATGTTCCATGATGTCACAATGGTCTCCTTGTTTCTTGACTGTAAAAATGGAGCCTTGCTTCCACAAGGTTCCATGATGTCACAATGGTCTCCTTGGTTCTGGACGGTAACAATGGAGCCTTGGTTCCATGAGGTTCCATGATGTCACAATGGTCTCCTCGGTTCTGGTGGGTAAGAATGGAGCCTTGGTTCCACAAGGTTCCATGGTGTCACAATGGTCTCCTTGGTTCTGGAGGGTAACAATGGAGACTTGGTTCCACGAGGTTCCATGATGTCACTAGTATCTCCTTGGTTCTCGACTGTTAATAGTGGAGCCTTGGTTCCGCGAGGATCCATGATGTCACAAGGGTCTCTTTGGTTTTGGATGGTAACAATGAATTCTTGGTTCCATGCGGCTCCAAAATGTCACAATGATCTCCTTGGTTCTGGACTGTAACAATAGAGCCTTGGTGCAGTGAGGTTCCCCGAAGTCACAAGGATCTCCCTGGTTCTGGACGGTAACAATGGAGCCTGAGTTCCACGAGGTTCCATGATGTCACAAGGGTCTCCGCGGTTCTGAAAGTTGACAATGGAGCCTTGGTTCCATGAAGTTCCATGATGTCACAAGGGTCTCCTTGGTTTTGGAGGGTAACCATGAATCCTTGGTTCCAAGAGGTTCCATGATGTCTCAATGGTCTCCTTGGTTCTCGACTGTTAACAACGGAGCCTTGGTGCCATGAGCTTCCATGATGTCCCAAGGATGTCCGTGGTTCTGGTCGGTAAGAATGGAGCCTTGGTTCCACAAGGTCCAATGATGTCACAAGGGTCTCCTTGGTTCTGCACAGTATCAATGGAGCCTATCTTCCACGAGGTTCCATGATGTCACAATGGTCTTCTTTGTTCTGGAGGGTAAGGATGGAGCTCTGGTTCAAGGATGTTCCATGATGTCACAATGGTTTCCCCAGACCTGAACAGTAACAATGGAGCCTTCGTTCCATGAGGTTCCAGGATGTCACAATGGTATCCTTGTTTCTGTACCTGACAATGGAGCCTTGGTTCCACGAGGTTCCATGATGTCCCAATGGTCTCCTCGGTTCTGGATGTTAACAATGGAGCCCTGGTTGGAGGAGGTTCCATGATGTCACAATGGTTTCCTCGGTTCTGGACGAGAAAAATGGAGCCCTGGTTCAAGGAGGTTCCATGATGTCACAATGGTCTCCTCGGTTCTGGACGGTAACCATGGAGCCCTGGTTCGATGAGGTTCCATGATGTCACAATGGTATCCTTGGATCTGGGCGGTAACAATGGAGTCTTGGTTCCACGAGGTTCCATGATGTCACAATGGTCTCCTTGGTTCTAGACGGTAACAATGGAGCCTTGGTTCCACGAGGATCCATGATGTCACAATGGTCTCCATGGTTCTGTTGGGTAACAATGGAGCCTTGGTTGCACGAGGTTCCAAGATGTCACAATGGTCTCCTTGGTTCTGAATTGTAACAATGGAGCCTTGCTCCGACGAGGTTCCATGATGTCACAATGGTCTCCTTGGTTCTGGTGGGTAACAATGAAGCCTTGGTTCCATGAGGTTCCATGATGTCACAATGGTCTCCATGGTAATGGACGGTAACAATGGAGCCTTGGTTCCACGAGGTTCCATGATGTCACAAGTATCTCCTTGGTTCTCGACTGTTAACAGTGGAGCCTTAGTTCCACGAGGATCCATGATGTCACAAGGGCCTCTTTGGTTTTGGATGGTAACAATGAATTCTTGGTTCCACGAGGCTCCAAAATGTCATAATGATCTCCTTGGTTCTGGACAGTAACAATAGAGCATTGGTGCCACGAGGTTCCACGAAGACACAATGGTCTCCTTGGTTCTGGACGGTAACAATGGAGCCTGAGTTCCATGAGGTTCCATGATGTCACAAGGGTGTCCTTGATTCTGGATTGTTACAATGGAGCCTTGGTTCCAAGATGTTCCATGATGTCACAATGGTCTCCTTGTTTCTTGACTGTAAAAATGGAGCCTTGCTTCCACAAGGTTCCATGATGTCACAATGGTCTCCTTGGTTCTGGACGGTAACAATGGAGCCTTGGTTCCATGAGGTTCCATGATGTCACAATGGTCTCCTCGGTTCTGGTGGGTAAGAATGGAGCCTTGGTTCCACAAGGTTCCATGGTGTCACAATGGTCTCCTTGGTTCTGGAGGGTAACAATGGAGACTTGGTTCCACGAGGTTCCATGATGTCACTAGTATCTCCTTGGTTCTCGACTGTTAATAGTGGAGCCTTGGTTCCGCGAGGATCCATGATGTCACAAGGGTCTCTTTGGTTTTGGATGGTAACAATGAATTCTTGGTTCCATGCGGCTCCAAAATGTCACAATGATCTCCTTGGTTCTGGACTGTAACAATAGAGCCTTGGTGCAGTGAGGTTCCCCGAAGTCACAAGGATCTCCCTGGTTCTGGACGGTAACAATGGAGCCTGAGTTCCACGAGGTTCCATGATGTCACAAGGGTCTCCGCGGTTCTGAAAGTTGACAATGGAGCCTTGGTTCCATGAAGTTCCATGATGTCACAAGGGTCTCCTTGGTTTTGGAGGGTAACCATGAATCCTTGGTTCCAAGAGGTTTCATGATGTCTCAATGGTCTCCTTGGTTCTCAACTGTTAACAACGGAGCCTTGGTGCCATGAGGTTCCATGATGTCACAAGGATGTCCGTGGTTCTGGTCGGTAAGAATGGAGCCTTGGTTCCACAAGGTTCAATGATGTCACAAGGGTCTCCTTGGTTCTGCACAGTATCAATGGAGCCTATCTTCCACGAGGTTCCATGATGTCACAATGGTCTTCTTTGTTCTGGAGGGTAAGGATGGAGCTCTGGTTCAAGGATGTTCCATGATGTCACAATGGTTTCCCCAGACCTGAACAGTAACAATGGAGCCTTCGTTCCATGAGGTTCCAGGATGTCACAATGGTATCCTTGTTTCTGTACTTGACAATGGAGCCTTGGTTCCACGAGGTTCTATGATGTCCCAATGGTCTCCTTGGTTCTGGACGAGAAAAATGGAGCCCTGGTTCAAGGAGGTTCCATGATGTCACAATGGTCTGCTCGGTTCTGGACGGTAACCATGGAGCCTTGGTTCGATGAGGTTCCATGATGTCACAATGGTATCCTTGGATCTGGGCGGTAACAATGGAGCCTTGGTTCCACGAGGATCCATGATGTCACAATGGTCTCCATGGTTCTGTTGGGTAACAATGGAGCCTTGGTTCCACGAGGTTCCAAGATGTCACAATGGTCTCCTTGGTTACGGACGGTAACATTGGAGCCTTGGTTCCACGAGGTTCCATGATGTCACAATGGTCTCCTAAGTTCTGGACGGAAAGAATGCAGCCTTGGCTCCACGAGTTTCCATGATGTCACAATGGTCTTCTCGGTTCTGGATGGAAAGTATGGAGCCGTGGTTCCAAGAGGTTCCATGATGTCACAATGGTCTCCTTGGTTCTCGACTGTTAACAATGGAGCCTTGGTTCCATGAGGTTCCATGATGTCACAATGGTCTCCTTGGTTCTGGACGGAAAGAATGCAGCCTTGGTTCCATGAGGTTCCATGATGTCACAATGGTCTCCTTGGTTCTGGAGGGTAACACTGGAGACTTGGTTCCACGAGGTTCCATGATGTCACAATGGTTTCCTTGGTTCTGGAGGATAAAAATGGAGCCTAGGTTCCATGAGGTTCCATGATGTCACAATGGTCTCCTTGAATCGGGACGGTAACAATGGAGCCTTGGTTCCATGAGGTTCCATGATGTCACAATAGTTTCCTCGGTTCTGGTGGTTAACACTGGAGCCTTGGTTCCACAAGGTTCCATGATGTCACAATGGCCTCCATGGTAATGTACGGTAACAATGGAGCCTTGGTTCCACGAGGTTCCATAATGTCACAAGTATCTCCTCGGTTTTCGACTGTAACAGTGGAGCCGTGGTTCCATGAGGTTCCATGAGGTCACAAGGGTCTCCTTGGTTCTGGACGATAACAATGGAGCCTTGGTTCCAAGCGGTTCCATGATGTCACAATGATCTCCTTGGTTCTCGACTGTTAACAACGGAGCCTTGGTACCATGAGGTTCCATGATGTCATAATGGTCTCCGCGCTTCTGGACGGTAAAAATGGAGCCTTGTTTCTACGAGGTTCCATGATGTCACAATGGTCTCATAAGTTCTGGACGGAAAGAATGGAGCCTTGGTTCCAAGAGGTTCCATGATGTCAAATGCTCTCCTTGGTTCTGGAGGGTAACAATGAAGCCTTGGTTCCGTGAGGTTCCATGATGTCACAATGGTCTCCTGGGTTCTGGAATATAACAATGAAGCCTTGGTTCCACGAGTTTCCATGATGTCCCAATGGTCTCTTTGGTTCTGGGCGGTAAGAATGGTGCCCTGCTTCCACGAGGTTCCATGATGTCACAATGTTTTTCTCTGTTCTCGACGATAACAATGGAGCCTTGGTTCTACGAGGTTCCATGATGTCACACTGGTCTTCTCGGTTCTGGTGAGTAACAATGGAGCCTTGGTTCCAAGAGGTTCCATGACGTCACAATGGTCTCCTTGGTAACGGACGGTAACAATGGAGCCTTGGTTCCACGATGTTCTCTGATGTCACAATGGTCTCCTCACGTCTGGACGGAAAGAATGGAGCCTTGGTTCCATGAGGTTCCATGATGTCACAATGGTCTCCTTGGTTCTGGACGGAAAGAATGGAGCCTTGGTTCCAAGAGGTTCCATGATGTCACAATTGTCTCCTTGGTTCTCGACTGTTAATAATGGAGCCTTGGTTCCATGATGTTCCATGATGTCACAATGGTCTCCTTGGTTCTGGACGGAAAGAATGCAGCCTTGGTTCCATGAGGTTCCATGATGTCACAATGGTCTCCTCGATTCTGTTGGGTAACAATGGAACCTTGGTTCTACGAGGTTCCATGATGCCACAATGGTCTCCATGGTAATGGACGGCAACAATGTGGCCTTGGTTCCACGAGGTTCCATGATGTCACAAGTATCTCCTTGGTTCTCGACTCTTTACAGTGGAGCCTTAGTTGATGAGGATCCATGATGTCACAATGGTCTCCTCGGTTATGGATGGTAACAATGGAGCCTTGGTTCCATAAGGTTCCATGATGTCACCATGGTCTCCTTGGTTCTGGACTGTAACAATAGAGCCTTGGTGCCACGAGGTTCCACAAAGTCACAAGGATTTCCTTGGTTCTGGACGGTAACAATGGAGCCTGATTTCCATGAGGTTCCATGATGTCACAAGGGTCTCCGCGGTTCTGAAATTTAACAATGGATCCTTGGTTCCATGAGGTTCCATGATGTCACAAGGGTCTCCTTGGTTTTGCAGGGTAACCATGAATCCTTGGTTCCACGGGGTTCCATGATGTCACAATGGTCTCCTTGGTTCTGGACGGTAACAATGGAGCCTTGGTTCCACGATGTTCCATGATGTCACAATGGTCTCCTCGGTTCAGGTGGGTAACATTGGAGCCTTGGTTCCACGAGGTTCCATGATGTCACAATGGTCTCATTGGTTCTGAATTGTAACAATGGAGCGTTGCTTCCATGAGGTTCCATAATGTCACAATGGTATCCTTTGTAATGGACGGTAACAGTGGAGCCTTGGTTCCACGAGGTTGCATGATGTCACAATGGTCTCCTTGGTTCGGAATGGTAACAATGGGGCCTTGCTTCCACGAGGTTCCATGATGTCATAATCGTCTCCTAAGTTCTGGACGGAAAGAATGGAACCTTGGTTCCACGAGGTTCCATGATGTCACAATGATTTCCTCAGTTCTGGATGGAAAGAATGGAGCCTTGTTTCCACGAGGTTCCATGATGTCATAATGGTCTCCTTGGTAATGGACGGTAACAATGGAGCCTTGGCTCCACAAGGTTACATGATGTCACAATGGTCTCCTTGGTTCTGAATGGTAACAAAGGAGCCTTGCTTCCATGAGTTTCCATCATGTCACAATGGTCTCCTTGGTTCTGGACAGTAACAATGGAGCCTTGTTTCCACGAGGTTCCAAGATGTCACAATGGTCTCTTTGGTTCTGGATGGTAACAATGGAGCCCTGGTTCAAGGAGGTTCCATGATGTCACAATGCTCTTCTCGGTTCTGGACGATAACAATGGAGCCTTGGTCACATGAGGTTCCATGATGTCACAATGGTCTCCTCGGTTATGGACGGTAACAATGGAGCCTTGGTTCTATGAGGTTCCATGATGTCACAATGGTCTCCTTGGTTCTGAATGGTAACAATGGAGCCTTGCTTCCATGAGGTTCCATGATGTCACAATGGTCTCCTTGGTTCTGAATGGTAACAATGGAGCCTTGCTTCCATGAGGTTGCATGATGTCACAATGGTCTCCTTGGTTCTGGATGGTAAAAATGGAGCCTTGGTTCCAAGAGGTTCCATGATGTCACAATGGTCTCCTAAGTTCTGGACGGAAAGATTGCAGCCTTGGTTCCACGAGGTTCCATGATGTCACAATGGTCTCCTCAGTTCTGGATGGAAAGAATGGAGCCTTGGTTCCAAGAGGTTCCATGATGTCACAATGGTCTCCTTGGTTCTCGACTGTTAACAATGGAGCCTTGGTTCCATGAGGTTGCATGATGTCACAATGGTCTCCTTGGTTCTGGATGGTAAAAATGGAGCCTTGGTTAAAAGAGGTTCCATGATGTCACAATGGTCTCCTAAGTTCTGGACGGAAAGATTGCAGCCTTGGTTCCACGAGGTTCCATGATGTCACAATGGTCTCCTCAGTTCTGGATGGAAAGAATGGAGCCTTGTTTCCACGAGGTTCCATGATGTCACAATGGTCTCCTTCGTTCTCGACTGTTAACAATGGAGCCTTGGTTCCGTGAGGTTGCATGATGTCACAATGGTCTCCTTGGTTCTGGATGGTAAAAATGGAGCCTTGGTTCCACGAGTTTCCATGATGTCACAATGGTCTCCTAAGTTCTGGACGGAAAGAATGCAGCCTTGGTTCCACGAGGTTCCGTGATGTCACAATGGTCTCCTCAGTTCTGGATTGAAAGGATGGAGCCTTGGTTCCAAGAGGTTCCATGATGTCACAATGGTCTCCTTGGTTCTCGACTGTTAACAATGGAGCCTTGGTTCCACGAGGTTCCATGATGTCACAATGGTCTCCTTGAATCGGGTCGGTAACAATGGACCCTTGGTCACATGAGTTTCCATGATGTCACAATGGTCTCCTCGGTTCTGGTGGGTAACAATGGAGCCTTGCTTCCACAAGGTTCCATGATGTCACAATGGTCTCCATGGTAATGGACGGTAACAATGGAGCCTTGGTTCCAAGAGGTTCCTTGATGTCACAAGTATCTCCTTAGTTCTCGACTGTAACAGTGGAGCCTTGGTTCCACGAGGTTCCATGATGTCACAAGTATCTCCTTGGTTCTCGACTGTTAACATTGGAGCCTTGGTTCCATGAGGATCCATGATGTCACAAGGGTCTCCTTGGTTTTGGAGGGTAACAATGGAGCCTTCGTTCCACGAGGCTCCAAAATCTCACAGTGATCTCCTTGGTTCTGGACTGTAACAATAGAGCCTTGGTTCCACGAGGTTCCACGATGTCACAAGGATCTCCTTGGTTCTGGACGGTAACAATGGAGCCTGAGTTCCACGAGGTTCCATGATGTCACGAGGGTCTCTGCAGTTCTGAAATTTAACAATGGATCCTTGGTTCCATGAGGTTCCATGATGTCAAAAGGGTCTCCTTGGTTTTGCAGGGTAACCATGAATCCTTGGTTCCACGGGGTTCCGTAATGTCACAAGAGTCTCCTCAGTTCTGGACGGAAAGAATGGAGCCCTGGTTCCATGAGGTTCCATGACGTCACAATGGTCTACTAGATTGTAGACGGTCGCAATGAAGCCCTGGTTCCAAGAGGTTCCATGATGTCACAATGGTCTCCTTGGTTCTGGACCGTAACAATGGAGCCTTGCTTCCTTGAGGTTCCATGATGTCACAATGGTCTCTTTGGTTCTCGACTATTAACAATGGAGCCTTGGTTCCATGAGGTTCCATGACGTCATAATGGTCTCCTTTGTTATGGACGGTAACAATGGAGCCTTGGTTCCTGTCGCCTTCTGCTGAGAAGGCAGGCGACCTGGTATCAAGACACAGCACGGCGACCCGGCCTCGCCCGGGTCACTCGGTCCACTGACATGCACAGACACCAATGTGGTGGATGGTCAAATGGCGTTTATTATCTCATCTCGTGAGTTTAAATAGTCAAGGGGGCTTTACTACGTCAAAGGGGGACGGTGGGTCCGGCTAGGGTTAATAAGGAGTGGAAAACTACTGGAGTTAGGAGGGGCTGCATGCTTCAGGGGTGATTGATCATCTATAGCAGGATGAGGGGGGAAGGGTCTTGCTTTCCGTCACATCCCGAGATTTTCCGTTCGCCTGTCCCTACCACATCTCCCCCCCCCTTTTTACTAATGAATGAGGTAGTTATAAACATAGGCACGAAGGTGAGGTACAAAGTTATAATTTGATAAGGGAAAAGGGGTTTTGGTAAACCTGAGTAATCTTCGCAAGGCAAGTTTAGAGAACCTTTGCGACTGGCAGTGTCTTCGGTTTTTCGTTCACAGCATTTGTCGCTGACCTATAAACAGGATGTTGGCCCATTCTAGGCGAGCTTGAACAAATGAGACCAGCTTGTTTAGCAGGCATGGTCCGGATTTGAAGGTTAAAAGCAGTATTGCTAGCGGACCTATCAGGGTGGAAATTAGAGTGGTGAGCCATGGCGATTGATTGAACCAGGACTCGAACCAGCTCTATTGGGTTTCCCTGTCTTTCTTTCTTTGAGCCAGTCTATCTCGGAGTTCTGCCATGGAGTCTTTAACGACTCCCGTGTGGTCCGCGTAGAAGCAGCATTCCTCCTTCAAGGCGGCACACAGTCCTCCTTGTTGCATGAACAAGAGGTCCAGTCCTCGCCTGTTCTGTAAGACCACTTCCGAAAGCGAGGAGACTGATTTCTCTAGAAAGGAGATGGATTTCTCGATCCTCTGCAGGTCCTCATCGATGGTCATTTGCAGCTGAGCAAGCCCTTGGTGTCGGGTCGCGAGGGCTGAGACACCCGTGGCTGTGCCAGCTGCTCCCAGGCCGAGCAGCATTGCGATAGTCACTCCTGTTATTATTTCTCTTTTGTGGAGTCGGCCGGGTTCCTCGAAGATGTGGTACACCTCTTCGTCTGAGTGGTACAGGACCCTAGGAACAATCAGAACTTGGACACAGAAGTCGAGAACGTCATTGAACTTGGCAAGGAACGCGCAAGGACTCACCCCAGATCTCTGACAAACCCACATCCCAGATGCGGATGGGACCGCCCACTTGTTGATCTTTCTGTTGGGCTTGACGACTTCGGTGCAGAAGTTGCCTTTCTGCTTTGCCAAGGCTGCATTGCCAAAGCATTTGCCCTGGCCTGTGACTTGACTCAGGGTGATTCCCCTACGGGGAGTGTCCCATCTGCACTGGTGGGGGGCTTCGGCTGTGGAGTAACTGAAGGGGGTGTTTAGAACAACTCCTTCGTAGAAAGGAGGTTTAACATCATAGCAAAGCCAGCAGGAATTGGTTAGGTTTGGGTTGGATTCGCTCAAGGATAGAAAGGTAGCCTCTAGCATGCGGAAGATTGGGTCTGAGTCTGATTTGGCTAAGCGGCCTATTTGGAAGGCATCTGCATGGCCAGTCGGAATATCAGTGGCCTTTGTGGGTAAGGCTTTGGGATGGGTTATGTTTCTCCCTTTCAGCACGTCCTTAATAACCTTATTGGGTCCTACCAGTCGGGGTGCCGGTGGTTGGAGCCTGATAATTCGCACATTCACCCACTCTTTTGGCCCTTTGAGGACTACAGTCCACGTTCTGCCTGTGGCCCAACTAGGGTGTTCTGGCTGCAGAACTGTCATGTTATAGTCTGTGCACTTCCGATATTTGGGCTGTGTATAATGGTTGCTATAGACCCCTTTCGCGATGGCAGGCTTTTTACAGCCGGTAGGTGCCCAGGTGAACTGTATAAATCTATCGGGCTCCTGCGGTTCCCACCCCTCTCCTGATGGTCTGGCATCTGCGACAATGGTTTCACAGCCCCAGTGTTCGCAATATCCCCACCCCGGGTAGTTACAGTACTTCTTCCCCGGGTTGGAGGCTGGACACCAGTAGGATAGGTACATGTACATGATGTGTGGGTGCTGGGGTCGTATTTTTCGTCGTCCTGGAAACAGGTCGGCGATGTGGAACACGAAGGATGGGGTGCCTGCCATGGTGATTTCTTTGAATATCCTGTCACTTGAAAGATGTTGCATGACCCACCTGAATGGCTGATGGGGGTAATAGTCTGGGTTGGCTCGCCCTCCGGCGATGAGCCCTAATAGCAAGATCACACAAAGCCACCGTTGCTGTCTGGGTCTCACCGGTGTAGGACTCTTGGGTGCTGTCTGGTGTTTTGGTGGTTCGTCATTTTCCTCTGGAACCGGGATGTACGCGTTACGGGGGTGACCCACGAGCATGTCCTGTAAACAGAAACTTGCAATTCCCGTTAGTCTACTGGGTTGTGGCTGTATTGAAAAGAAGCAGTCCTTGATGTCCAGCACTGCGCATGGCTGCCCTTTGGGGATAGCTGAGTTCGTGGGCAGCAGTGTCTGAACTGGACCCATGGGTTGGATCGTCCTGTTCACTTCCCTCAGGTCGTGGATGAGGCGGTAACCCTCTCTGGACCTTTTGGGGATTACAAATACAGGGGTGTTCCACGGGCTGGTGGAGGGTTCTATGTGACCCTTCTGCAGCTCGCGGCTGACCAGCTCCAGCAAGGCTGCCATTCGAGGCTTTGACAGGGGCCACTGCTCGACCCATATGGGGTCTGACGATTTCCAAGTCAGTCTGATTGGCAGCGGTGGGTGTACGGCAGTGGCCCTCAGGATAAATTTGTGATCCTGACTCCTAACATAGCGAGGACATCCCTTCCTATCAAGGGTGGAGAGCTTTGTAGAATGTAGGGGTGGATTGCCACCGTCTGTTCTGGTCCCTTTTTCGTGTGGAGTGTTATAGCCACCAACTGGGTGCTTTTCCACGCCCGGGATGGCCCTCCCACTCCGTTCACTGGGGGGACCTCTTTACATTGCCAATGCTGAGGCCAAAGCGCTTGGGGAAAAACCGAGCAGTCTGATCCCGTGTCCGCCCAGAACTGAAGCCCTATGATGTGGGATTCCTGACTGCCATAAAGGCGGCATGTCCCCCACACCATCAGGGGCTCCTTCCCTATTTTCATGGCCAAGGCCACCCAGGGGTCCCGCTCTGGGGCGTCCCCTGCTGGCCCTGTGGCACAGGCGTGGCTTGTGGCGGTGGTGGATACGAAGGTGCCACTGGCGGCGCTGTCAAGCTCTGCGATTGTGCCGCTGGTGGGGGTGCGAAGCTGGCTGCCTCCTCTGGGGGCATGGGGTATGAGGGCCCCCCGCCCCACTGGGGGTTGGCATAAATGGGCCACTTCGCATTTGCAGTGGGAGGAGGCTGAGTGCGGCCTGTGCGCCCCCTCCCTTTCCCGTTTCCCTGAGGCCAGGACCAGCAGTCCCTAGCGAAGTGCCCCTTCTTCCCACAGCTCCAGCAGGGCCCTCTCGGGCGTGCTTGGGGTGGGGGCGCCGCCGCGGACTGCTGTGCCGGCTGGGGACAGCTCACTGCAATGTGGCCTGCCTGACCACATTTGAAGCACGCGATTGCACTGGTTAGGGTGCGGACGGCTGCTTGAATGGGTGTCAGGTGCTCCTCTCTTACGACGTGTCTGATCATGTCGGCTAGGCTGGCTCCGGCTGGCAGGGAGCGCAGGATGTCCTTGGTGACAGAGTTGCATTGCTGGCGCAAGCAGTCCGCCACCACGGGGCCCTTTGCCTCCGCAGGCAAGGTAGAGGAGTCTACTGCCGCCTGCAGGCGGTCTACGAACTGCGTGAAGCTTTCGCTCTCTGCCTGTCTTATGGTGGACCACGGTGATGGCTTGGCCACAACCAGAGAGGCAGCCCGAATAGCCTCCCTAGCAGCTTGAGTGGTGGCCCTGACTTCCTCAGCCCGCATCTGTGCGGCTTGTTGCTGAGGCGTAACCATCTCGTCATGTTTCCCCAGCAGCCTGGATAGGCTCGACCCGTGCAGTGGCTGCCCTGCCCCAGAAGCCTGGGCTAGCGCTTTTGTACAATTATCTTCCCATTCCTGCTTAAACACGATCATTCCCGCACCGCCGAGTATCATGCGACCTATTTGTTTGATATCAAAGGGGAGCAAGTCATCATTGCCAAAAAGGCTGTCCACGAGGGTGGAGACCATAGCTGAGTTGATCCCTTTCTCTGAGATCGCTTTGACAATTGCCTGTATGTCTTTGGGGTTTACCGGATTATATATCCTTTGCTGATTCCCCTCTGGCCCGGTGATCCTCACTGGGAAGGCTTGGACCGCGGCTGAAGGGGTCCATTCCGCACAGGCTATTTTTATTTTTCCCCAGTCGGTAAACTGGGCTGGTTCGCATTGTGATTGCCTTTCGATGTGGCTTAAGGTTTTATTCGTTTTTGTTTTAAACTGCGTTAGCTCCGCTTTTTCCGTTTCTGAGTCCCAGTCGGCTTCCGTCAGCTCTCCCGAGCTGGTGGAGCTGGTGTCGCCGGACTCAGAGCCGGAAGTCGAATGCCAGCGCACTTCCGGCCTTCGGTGCCTTTTTGTGCAGTTCTGGCCCCGCCCCTCCCTTTGGGGGTGGTGCCGCTCCCGCCCCCTGGGCTTGCCCTGCCGCCCGCAGGGGGAGGTCTCTCCCTTAAATGGTAGCAGCGTTGAGGGTGGCTCCCGATTGGGCATGCGCTCTCTGCCGCTCCCCTCCTCCCCTTTTCCTCGCGGATGCGCACTAGCAAGAACTCGGGACTCCGGGCTCTTCCCGCCGAGAGCTTGCGTGCCCCGCCCATCCCCTTGGTCGCTGGCACCATGTTCGGCTGGGTAGGGCGGCGGCGCCGCCCGCGTCTCCTTCTGAGCCGCGTTCTCCGCGTCTCTGGCTTCCCTCGCCAGTTCCTCCCAAAAGGACTGCGCGCTCTGCCGCGCTCCCGGCACCGGATCGCTGATCAGTGGTGAAGGGACGGATGGGGATTTCGCGGATTTTTTGGGAGGTTCCGCAGGGGGGTTCGGGCTCGGGGAGGGGGGGAACACGCCCGGCCCCCCCGGGTCCTCGCTCCCGGGTAAATCACTTTCGGGGGTGGTTTGCGTTGCCGCTCCTACCCCCAGCTTGGGTGTAGCTAATAAACATGTGCGTGCAGCGCTCCATGTTTCCTGCTCCTCTAGCGCCCGGCGTAGGGCTTGTTCGACTTTTCCCCACGCCTTGAGGCTTTTGCCGCTGCCTGAGGACTTTGTATCCTCGGCCAGCGCAGCCGTGCATTTCTCCCACACCTCCGGGTGTAATATTTCCACGGGACGTTCAATCGCCCCAAGCTCTAAGAGTCTCGCAATAGCGAGATAAAAATCCTTGAGCTTGCATTTAATCCCCCACTGCTTATAAACTGAACTCACGACCTTCGCCATGGCTTCCATGTCCGTCGCTGGTCCGGGGACATCTCCCCCGCCGAGAATCGGTCCAGCCGTTCCGGCCGCTGCTCTTGTCCAGACGATACCCGCTACCCGAGAGTTTCTCTTTTCCCTTTCCCTTTTTCTTTTCCTTTCCCTTTTCCTTTCCCGGGTTTCGGCAGCACTATGTCGCCTCCTGCTGAGAAGGCAGGCGACCTGGTATCAAGACACAGCACGGCGACCCGGCCTCGCCCGGGTCACTCGGTCCACTGACATGCACAGACACCAATGTGGTGGATGGTCAGATAACGTTTATTATCTCATCTCGTGAGGTTAAATAGTCAAGGGGGTTTTACTACGTCAAAGGGGGACGGTGGGTCCGGCTAGGATTAATAAGGAGTGGAAAACTACTGGAGTTAGGAGGGCCTGCATGCTTCAGGGGTGATTGATCATCTATAGCAGGATGAGGGGGGAAGGGTCTTGCTTTCCATCACATCCCAAGATTTTCCGTTCGCCTGTCCCTATCTACCACACTGCAGGACTGACAGGATGGGCTCTGGGGCTGTGAGGAGAAGCTGAGGGACCTGGGCTGCTGGAGCTTCTGAAGAGGAGGCCCAGGGCTCCTCCTGCAACTGCTCCAAGGGTGGTTTCAGAGAATCACAGAACCAGCCAGGTTACAAAAGACCTTGGAGATCATCAAGTCCAACCTGTGCCCTGACACCGCCTTGTCTCCCCTGAGCCTTCTATTCTCCAGGATAAACAACCCCAGCTCCCTCAGCTGCTCCTCACAGGACTCGTGTGGCAGAGCCCGCACCAGCCTTGCTGCCCTTCTCTGGACATGCTCCAGCCCCTCCATGTCCTTCCTAAATTGGGGGCCCAGAACTGGACACAGCACTTGAGATGCTGCCCAACCAGTGCCCAGTACAGGGGAAGAATCACTGCCCTGCTCCTGCTGGCCACACCATTTCTGATCCAGGCCAGGAGCCATTGGCCTTCTTGGCCACCTGGGCACACTGCTGGCTCATGTCCAGCCTGCTGTCCATCAGTGCCCCCAGGTCCCTTTCTGCCTGGCTGCTGTCCAGCCCCTCTGGCGCCAGCCTGTAGCTCTGCAGGGGTTTTTGTGGCCAAAGTGCAGGACCCGGTACTTGGTCTTGTTAAATCTCACCTTGTTGGACCTGGATCCAGCCTGTCCAGGCCCCTCTGCAGAGCCCTCCTACCCTCCAGCACATCCACACTCACACCCAGCTTGGTGTCATCTGCAAATTTCCTGATGGTGGATTCAGTCCCCTCATGCAGATCATCAATGCAGACATTGAAATCCACGCTGGCTGGCTCTGATCCCTCGGCCATCCTGTGGGTGCCCTGTGATGGCACTCAGGGTGCTCTGTTCCAGAACCTTGCCGGGCACCGAGGTCAGGCTGACAGGCCTGCAGTTCCCCAGATCCTCCTTCCAGCCCTTCTTGGGGATGGGCTCACACTGGCACCTCCAGTCCTCTGGGGCCTTCCTGGTGAGCCAGGATAATTGAGAAGTGATGGAGAGCAGCTTGCGGAGCTCATCCACCAACTCACTCATCCCCCTAGGATGGATCCCATCTGGTGCCAGAGACACCTGTGAGCATCTGAGTGGCTCAGCAGGTCCCCAGCTGCTCCCTCCTGGATTCCAGGGAGCTGTTCTGCTCCCTGTCCCCATCCACCAGCTCAGGAGAACACTTGTCCTGAGCATGACCTGTCCTAATGTTGAAAACTGGGGCAAAGAAGGCGTTAAGCAGCTCAGCTTTTCCTTATCTTTAGGTACTTTATTCCCCACTGCATCCAATAAAGAGTAGAAGTTCTGCTTATCCCTCCTTTTGCTATTAGTTTATTTTTAAAACACTTGTTATTCTTTTTCACAGAAGTGGCCAGCTTAAGCTCTAATTGACCTTTCACCACTCTACTTTCTGCACGACCTAACAACATCCTGAAAGATTTCCTGACATGCCTGATCTTCTCTCCAATGTTGATGCACCCTCTTTTTTCCTGAGTTCCCACAATAGCTCCATGCACAGACAGAACAGTCCTTTTTCCTCGCTGGCTCAACTTGGGCACAGAGGGACAGGCTGCTCCTTCCGCCTTAGGATTTCTTTCTTGAGATGTGTCCATCCTTCCTGGACCTCTTTGTTTTTAAGGGCTGTTTCCCTGAAAGAATCAGACACTTGATTCGCTACTCTCCAAATCTGCATCCTGAATAAGCCCAGGTCTGCCCTCCGTAATTCCTGTGTAGAAGTTCGGTTGATGCCCCTCTTTCTTTCACAGAACATTGAAAACTTGATTATTTCATGGTCACTGTGCCCCAGGCAGCCTCCGAGCACCACATTTGCCACCAGCCCTTCTCTGTTTGTGAACAGCAGGAGACAGAGCTTTCCTTGGGAGTGGGAGTTACCAAAAATTCGGTAAAACAGAAAACTCCTTAACCCCAATGTAGCATTAGGAAGCAGCATTCTTTATTCAGCCAGATGCACGGGGGAGAGCTCCTCCCAAAGCCAAGCATGCTGAGTGCAGGAGAGTTTCTGTTCATATTCTGTATTTTGCACACATATTCATTGATTGTCCTGCACTAAACACACAGATGATAATCATTTCCCCAAAATCATGAACACATTTCCCCTCTCATTTTGCATGCGTTCTTCTGTCCTGGGGGGTCTCTCTGGTGGTCCCTGGTGGTCGTGGACCCCAATGTTCCCATCAGCCTGGCTGAGCTGGCAGGACACTGAGGCTGGTGAATTTCAGTTCCCCTTCTCACACAATGGGCATTGTGTGGTTTCCATAGGCCCGGGGTTTTGCAGAACGAGCATTGTGTGTGCTCAGCAGGTGGAGACAATTTATCATCTGGGAACATGAGTTCACAGAGTGGGATATGACATCACAGAGTGGGTTATGTGAGGTCATTGCGCAACTATGGTATCATAGGCTGTCTCTGTGACATCACAGAGTCAGCTGTGACATCACAGGGCAGAGGCATGACATCACAGAGCAGGCTATGACATCACAGAACAGGCTGTGACATTAGAGACCAGCTGTGTGACAGTAGAGAAAGGTAGAGGAATTTCTCATGGAACAAGGCCATGATATCCTTGATGGCATTTCTTTGCAGGAACTGGACAACCCTGGCCTGCAGATTACGGAAATACTTTAGTTACTTTAGAAGTATTTAGGACATCCTTGGAAAGACAATAAGCTTTGTATGAATACAATAGTCTGTGCTGGATGCTGAAAACTGTCACGTACTCTAACCTGATCAGACGCTTGTAGTATAACAGCCAATCAATAAGTGACTTGTAGATGTGATCATATGACCTTAACCAATGATTGTTAATTAGCTGTTGTATGATGTAAGGCAGTAGGGTATAAAATATGGATAAATTAGACCATAAAGGAGGAGGACATCTAGCCATAGTGGTTTGAGTGTCATTACTCCGTCCGGCTCTCCGTGGGACCCCCTTCATACTGGCACCATGAACAGGGACTCCTTTGCTGAAATGCAGATCGCTTACATGCGGAAGGCTCCCAAGCATCAGGTAAGCACCTGATTTGGGAGCCGGAGAGCTGGAGGCAGGAGAGGCCTGGTAGGCAAACGCAAGAGCAGAGTCCGGAGCTTGAGCGGCCGATCAAGGCCCTGCCAAGGTAAGACCAGGGTGGAATTAGACGCGGCAGTTAAATTACTGACAACTATCCTCTCAAAGAGAGGTGAGGACACCAAAGAAGAAGAAGTAATAGCCCTAATAAAATGGGCATGTAAAAAAAGGAAAGCTTTCTGAACCTTGCAATACCCCCGCAAGCACCACAGCCAGAAAAAGTTCCAATTCAACAACAATGGTCGGGTATTATTCGAGATGCTATCCTAGAAGGTCAATGGCAGGCTGCCAGTTCTCTTGCTTTCCCTGTAATAGTCAGTAATAATTAAGCAAATTGGGAACCTCATGATTGGAAAATATTGCAACCAGCAAAACAAGCAGTTCCTAGCCATGGTATTCGATCAGAAGCTACCCGGCAAATTATTCCGTTTATTTCTACAGCAGATGTCCTTGCCCCTGCTGACTATGCAAGAGTTGCTTCCCTTCTCCTCACTCTGTCTCAGTATTTGTTGTTTGAAAGAGAATGGAAAAGATTAGCAGTTGAAGAAGCAAATAAACATTTAATAGTAGGAGACCCTCTGTATGGTATACAGGCAGACATGCTAACTGGGCAAGGACCCTATTCTAACACACAGGTTCAGCTACCATATCCTATTCAAATGCACCAAATTGCCCAGACTTTAGCCCACTGAGCTCTTTTGTCTGTACCTGATAAGAAAAAACCTGCACCTTACACCACTGTCCACCAGGGAAGAACAGAGCCCTGTGGACTATTCCTAGACCGTCTGTCAGCAGCAATAAAAGATAATGCAGATTTGCCTCCTGAACTCCAGGAACATATGTTCCACACTCTCGCTTTTGAAGGAGCAAATCCCAGAACGAGAGCAATCCTGGCAACATTACCCCAAGGGAGCCCAGTTGACAAAATGCTTATGAGAGCCACTCGGGCAGAACAGAATAATCAGACAGCCGCCTTCACGGCAGCGATGAAAGAAACATTAAAGGAACAAGGTCATGTAATTGCAGCTGCTCTGTCTGGAAACAGAGGCAAGCAAGCTAAAATAAAAGGTCAAAATAACAGAAAGATTAAAACTGCTACCTGCTTCCCATGCGGTGAATTTGGGCATATGCGGCGAAGCTGTTCCAAAACCGTTTGGTGTCACGTGTGTAACTCTGACACTCATGCCACCGCTGCCTGTGCTCACAAACCGTCAAGAAACATGCAGAGCAGCGCGACCTGTCTCCGCACAAAGACACAAGTACAGACCCCTTCAACCCAACACAGCCCTTCGACACAGATGAAAAATTCGGTTTCCTATACCAGCGCGTCCCAGCCACCCGAGGGAGTCTCGGAGTGGACATGGCAACCACAGTAGAGGTAACCCTGAGCAACAAAGAGGTAACATTGATTCCAGCTGAAGTAAAAGGCCCTGTGCTCAGGGCTGAGTCTCCAGCCGGAGGGCTTTTACTTGGCAGGTCGTCAACAAGCAAACAAGGAGTAATTGCATTACCCAATGTAATAGATGCAGATTTCATAGGGCAAGTACAAACCATGGCCTGTGCTTTACAACCACCTGTAACAATTCCTAAAGACAGCAAGATTGCACAAATACTTCCCTATGAAAACTTTCTTACACATTGAGAGTATTTTGAAAAACTCAAAAAACAAGGCCAAGTAGTTAAAGTAAGAGGAAATAAAGGTTTTGGATCCCCTGGATATGATGTGTTTTTCACATTGAACCTTAATCAAAGACCATACCCAAAAATGTTTTGTCACAACCGGGACTGGTGCTGACAACAGATCAGCATTTTGTGCCACGGCCACTGGGCGGCAGCTGCCCATTCTAAAAATTACATGGTTAACTGAAAAACCAGTGTGGGTAGACCAGTGGCCGATGACCTCAGAAAGGCTGCGCATTGCAGAAGAGTTAGTGCAGGAACAGCTAAAAGCAGGTCACATTCAACCTTCCACAAACCTGTGGAACACTCCTATATTTGTCATCCTGAAAAAAATCTGGCAAGTGGAGACTTTTGCATGATTTACGAAAAGTTAATGATCACATGTTAGGTATGGGTGCACTGCAAAGTGGCCTTCCTGCTCCTACAATGATCCCACAAAATTGGCAAATCATAATTATAATAAACTTAAATGACTGCTTTTTCACAATTCCTTTACACCCTGATGATACACAGAGGTTTGCATTTGCTCTGCCATCTGTCAACCGGGCAGCCCCTGCCAAACACTATGAATGGGTAGTTTTACCCCAGGGGTCCAGAAAGAGTCCAAGTATGTGTCAAATCTTTGTGGATTGGGCACTTCAGCCTGTGCAAAAGCGATGGTCCCACATGCTCATTTATCACTACATGGATGACATTTTGTTTGCTGCCAAATCTGCTTTAACAGATAGTGAATTCGAGTGGATGATCAACCATTTGCACTCCTGTGGACTGACTGTCGCCCCTGAAAAGGTCCAGCGTTCTGTACCATGGAAATACCTGGGTTGGCTCATCTCGGACGCTCAGATCAGGCCACAAAAGGTAACCATCACTGCACAGATCGGTACCCTGCATGATGCTCAAAGGCTTTTGGGAGACGTACAATGGGTTCGTAATCTAGTTGGCATCACCAGTGATGACCTCCTCCCCTTCCAGTCTTGGCTGCATGGCACCGAGGCACATAGACCCCGCACCTGTTCACCAGAACAACAGGCTGCCCTGCACGCAGTAGCTTGTAAGATTCTAACAGGATGGAGTAATCGCCAGTTGCCAGATCAGCCATTATCTCTTCTGATCTGCAACGCCACCACTTCTCCCCTTGCCATTATCTTACAATGGCAAAAGAAAAAGGGGGAGGACACAGCGATCATTCTTGAGTGGGACTTTTTGCCAATGCAACTATGGCATCGTATATCATGTTGGTCAGAAGCATTAGCAGCTTTGGTAAGAAAAGGGAGGGACAGAATCATTGAACTAGATGGAGCTGTGGCTGCAGACATCAGCATCCTGGTCCGTGGAGATGATTTGGAATGGCTCCTGTGGCATTCGATGGAAGTGCAAGAAGCCTTGATAGGCTCTACAGGAACTGCACATAATAATCGACCAAAAGGGCCTCTTTGGAAGATGCTTGAACGATACGGGTCAAAAGGCCACTCTGTTCTGAAAGGCCAGTTAAAGGGCCAACGGTGTTTACAGATGCAGGGCGAAAAATGAAGAAGGCTGCATGTGTGTGGCAATCAGAAAATCACTGGCAGAAGCACATCATCCTTGGGCAACAGAGACACAGCCTCCAAACCTTAGAACTGAAAGCCATGTGCTGGGCTTTGGAAACTGGAAAGATACGCCTGTAAACATAGCATCAGATTCATTGTGTGCAGTCGGCGTAGTGCAGCGCATTGAAGATGCTTTGCTACGAGAAAGAAAAAAGCAGCAGCTTGGTGAACTGTTTGTACAGTTACATACCACGCTTCAGCAAAGAGAACAAGAATTCTGCATGATGCATATCAGAAGCCATCAGTGGAACATTAGATTAGGCGAAAGCAATGCACGAGCAGATGAAGCAGTCAGTTGTTTTGCAATAACACTTCCAAGAAACAAATTGGAAGAATCCTGAAACAGCCATGAAATTGTGAAAATGCATCTTTTATGACTGGCTTTTCACAAATATTAAAATGAATATGATATGCGTAATAGTAAAAAGTTATGCTGTATTAATTCTCTTGAGTGGTGTGTTAAATATAGTTTTAGGTTATAACATAATGTTAACATAGAAACTCTGCGATGTAAGATTTTTTACTAGCTCAAGAAAGGGATAAGATAATGGGGACACCAATATTTCCTTGTGGAACATGCCCAGGCTTGCCCCGTTGCTGAGCTCAATGGCAGCGCTGGGGAAGGGCTTATACATCTAGGAGGGAGAAGACACACCACAACAATAAGGTAATCAAGAAACTCCGCAGAGAGATAGCAGTGACAGGACACAAAGAGTTACGGCCTCCTTATTGGAAACGACAAAGATCCTTCTACCTTCTCTCCATCTTTATGGAAGCACCAGGATGAAGGGGAAGAAGTTGACAAAAACCAGAAAAGTTCTTAATTTGCAAGGAATTTATGCATCATATATGAGATAGATGAATGTGCAACAGGCTGTTGCTTTTAAGGTTTATTCCTTTGTTCTCAAGGCATGTTTTTGGCAGCTTAGTGCCCAAGAACATCCGGATGTCTGTAAGTCTTTGCTTTCAATTGTCTTGTAATTGTCCAACCCTAAATTTTTATTGCTCTAATTGTATTGCTATTTTTATAACCATTTTCTTATTATTATTAAACTTTTAAAAATTCTAAAAACAAGTGATTGGCATTTTTCACAAAATGTTTCATCCAAATGCATAATCATTGCAACGACAGAACAGAATCCCTTTGGCAGATGCAAAAGGAATTGTTCGTTCCTGTCCTCAGTGTAGTCATCATGGGCCTGGTATAGGGTTTAAACCCAAAAGGTTTAAAAGCATTCCAAATTTGGGAAATGGATGTAACACATGTTCCTGAATTTAGAAAGTCTAGATGTGTCCATGTAACAATTGATACATACTCTCACTTCATTTGGGCCACTGCCCAGGCTGGAGAAAAGGCAGTTCATGTTGAAAGACATTTAACAGCCTGTTTTGCAGTTATGGGAGTGCCTGCAGAAATCAAAACAGATAATGGTCCTGCTTACAGTAGTTTATGGGTTGCTAGATTTATGATAACATGGGTGGTGAAACATGTCAGGGGAATTCCACACTCCCCGACAGGACAGGCCATAGTCGAGAGAGCAAATCGCACATTAAAAGAATACTTGAGGAAAGAAAAGGCAACAGAGATTGATGCAAGTAAACGGTTAAATAAAGTAATTTTTACATGGAATTACTTGTCTCTAACGGAAGGAAGAGAGGGGCCTCCTGTTGTTATACATCATCAGGCTATTCAAAACAGTCAAAATCAAACCATTCCTGGGATGCAAGTTCATTATAAAAACATGTGACTATGGGCAACTGGGAAGGACCCAGTCCAGTGTTCTTTATCGGTCAAGGATATTTCTGTATTTCCACAGGTAAAGAACCTTTGTGGGTCCCTGGCAGATTTGTCTGCCCTGCATGTCAACCTCAGAAGAATGAAGGGAATATCGATATCAACTCTACTTCTTCCCAATCTTCAAGAGACTCCACAAAGAATTCGGACCAATCCCACCTTCCAGAGAAGACGTCGTGTCAAAAGTCATAGCAGGACAATCATTTGGTCTGCTGGCTTGTAATGCTGTGTTAAGGAAGTGCTATAAAAATTCTGCTTGTGAGAATTGTGGAAAGCAAGCTGACATAGTGTTACCTTGCAGTAGTTGTGGAAAGAATTTTGTTATACAGTGGAACCACTTGCAAACTGATCATGCTTTGTGCTTAGACTGCTGAGATGTCATTGTTAGTATTACCTTTGAAGAACCTGGTAGAGCATTTCTGAACCTTGAGCCAAATCAGCCTTTTCCAGAAACATGGATACCAGAAAAGATTGAAGGCCTATACGAAGCTTTCTTTTGGCATCTTTTAACCAAGGCTTACACTGTTGTCTTAGCCACAAAAAGAACGCAAGCTCTTAGCCTGTGGTGTTCATTTTGCCAGTTAGGAACAAGAATTACAAAATTCTTGTTTCATTTGATTATAGGGCTGTTAGGACTGACAAAACTGTCCTTGGAGAAGACAGCATGGATTAACATCCAACCATGAACAAATATGTGGGTTACCTGGGCCAATCAGACAGGGCAAAAATCGTTCTGTCTATCACTAGCTACACCCTCTGATCCCTTTTGTACTTGCTTAATCAGAGTTCCTTTGAACAATCTCACAGAATTCAGGCCTTGGACAAAAAGTAAAGTATATCCCAAGCCTCAACAAGCAGCAGAAGAGTTTTGTACTACTGCCTGTTGTTGTTGTTGTGGCAGGACAGGAACAAAGAACTCCAGTTCAGAAGTGAGAAGGAAAACTGATTTATTTCAAATGCACCACTCTCTTTAGTGAGAACATTGTGCAGACAAATTTCATTGGTCTTAAAGTAAAAACATCTCACACCATGGGTGCGCTCTGAATGACGCACGGTGGCAGAATATATCTATAAACAATATGAACAACAAGAGACATACTGAATTCTTTACATTCTTTTCCAACTCTCTCCCAGGCCCAGCCTGGTAGAAATCTCTCTTTTTCTCTCTGACTGAACTGAGAATATCCACAACAATGAAATGAAACAAAAGGCGTTCCAATTAATTGCTGGAAACAACTCAACATTTCGACCAACCCCCCCAGGGTCCCGAGCATTCTTAATTGCAAAAAGGACTGAATGTTACAGGTATAAAAAGAGCCTCAGGAGCTTGACATGTTAGGGTCTGCTCCAGGAAATTACTGTCTAGTTTTTGGATTTCAGAGAAAGGACATTAGCTCCGAAAACCTTCAGGCATTCAAACCAAGAAGTAATAGTACTTGCATTGCCCCTGGATCCCCTTGGTACAACAACATTCCTGCTGTTTGTGACAATTGGATTTGGCCTGTTCCATGGTTTAGGGCCACGGCACAGATGTAACCTCCAGGAGTATTCCTCATTTGTGGGGATCGTGCCTGGCCTGCCATACCTGCTAAAGCAGCAGGAGGACCGTGTTACTTTGGCAAATTAACATCATTTGCCCCCAGCATCCAACAGGTACTCAACATAAGTCACAAGTCTCAACGTGTTAAGCGTAGCGTACACCAATTAGAATCAGGACCTGACTGTAGAGATGATGTTCAATTGTGGGGACGACCATCTGTCATTTCAGCATCAATTTTTGCACCAGGAGTTGCTTCCGCTCGAGCTTTTGAACTAATGAGACGACTGGCTTGTTGGACAGGGAAACAAAGTAATATCACCTCCAAAATATTAAGTGAGCTCACCACTGACGTTGGCAGAATACGACACGCTGGATTACAGAATCATACCACAACTGATTTCTTGTTACTGGCTCAAGGACATCGCTGTGAGGATTTTGAAGGAATGTGTTGCATGAATCTTTCTGATCACTTTGCTTCCATTCACAAGAGACTTTCCCTACTTCAAGAGAATATGAAAAAGCTTACTATTGTTGAAAATCCTTTGGACAAATGGCTCAAGAAATATGGAATTAGTGGATGGCTGAAAACCTTCTTGATGGAAGGAAGTAGAATCCTTCTTGTCACTTTTGCTGTGCTTATTATCTTTGGCAGTATTTTTTTGTGTATGAAGAAAACTTTAGAGTCTATTGTAAATAGAGCCTAGGTTGTCCAGAAAGAAAAAGGGGAATGTGTAGGGGAATTTCTCGTGGAACCAGGGCATGATATCCTAGATGATATTCATTTGCAGGAAGGTGCTGGCAAGAGCGTCCTGCAGGAACAGGGCTCTGGGCTCTGGCTGGAACAGCCTGGTTTTGCTGCCGTGACCCCAGGCAGGAGTTGAGGCAGCTGAAAAGGCAGCGGGCAGCTTGTGTTTGTAGAGGGCCTGGGGCTGCACCTCTGAACCTCCACCTGGAAACACACTTGGGGGAATTGGAGCTACAGCTGGAGTGCCTGTCCTGAAAGGACCTGAAGTCATTCAGCCTTGCCAGCTTTTCTTAAGAGTGTGTTGGTGTTCCCCAGGAAAGCTACACGTTTGGGGAAATGCCTTTGGAGGGAAGGGGCTTGCTTCTCAAGGGAAGTGCTTCCCAGGGAGCTCCCAGGGAGGCAGGTGCAAGTGTCCCCCTTTGTCTCTCTGTGGTCCTTTCAGTCTTTGAGGCTCGTTGCACTTGGCAGAGGGGCAGGGCAAGGGAGAAGGCTGTGAAGAGCAGGTTTGGCATCCGCCTGGACCTATGCAGACCAACCCAAGCACCTGCAGCAGGGTGTGTTCCCCCCTTTGGACAGAGGTGTGAGCAGGAGCGCCTCTGTCCAGCCATGAGCCCCAAAGCTCTCTTTGAGAGCTGTGCATTAAAAGGCCTTTATGCACACACTTTTCACATCTTCCCTGTCTGCTGGGTTTCAACTCTTGGCAATATGCATTTGCCTCTTGCTTGGTGGAAGCTGCTGTGGCCCAGGGCCAGCACAGAGCTGGGCTGTGTGGACCACGCAGCGTGGAGAGTCTTGTTTGATCTTGGTGTGTCCCTGGCCTCAGAAAAGGCAGGGAAGGTTTGCCTCCCAAGGCATCCTGCTCATTGGCTCTCCCTGTGCATCTTGGAGAGAGCAAGGTAGGCATTTCTGGCAGCTGGGCATCAGCAGGCCTTAAAATGGGGCTGTGTTGTGGAGCGAGCCCAGCTGAGATACCCTGAGGGGAGCCCAGTGCTCCTTGCTCCCCTGTGCTGACACGTGAGCGTTTCTCTGGTTTCGGGATGACCCTGGCTGTGTCAGGGGGGGCTACGTGGACACGAGACAGCCGGTCCCGTCCCGCTGGGTCCCAGCAGTGCCTCGCAGCAGTCCTGCATCCACGTCAGGATGCTGGCCAAGAGAGGTCCTGGAAGCTGAGGCAGCTGATTTTAAGCTGGTGCAGGTGCCTACAGGTCAAGGCCAACGGTGTTCCCTCAGGATACAGCAGTCCTGAGGGGTCTCCCTCATTCAAAGAAATCGGCAGACAAATGCACTGTCTGCCAAAAGCCCTTTTACTGACCTGGCAGGAGGGCAGGGCTCTGCACCCACCGAAATGTTTCTCCACCACCTATAAATTTCAGGGGGTTGATGTAGGAATTGTATCAAACATACCATCCATCTTTACACTGCTGAGGTGATTCGATAGGCAGGGGGTTAGAAATACATTGTGTCAGATTGCTGGACTTGAAGCTGATGTCCAGGCCCTGGCCAGGAGCCGTCTCCATGCCCCAAAGCAGCACAAAGTCTTCCTCATGGCTTCCCTGCACAGGCCTGACTCCACACTTGCCCTTAGTTCTTCTGCTAGACTATGGCTAAAGCTTTTTGTCAAGTCACTCTCAGGTCAAGTTAGGCCTGCCAGGTTTTTCTTATGCTAACTGCTGCTATGTACTTCGGTATGTCTGTGCTAATTACTTCCAAATCTTCACCTCCTCAGGCCATCCCAATTAATTTGGGAAGCTTGCAAATTTTTGGAACTACTTGAGTTGAACAATGGGAAGGAAAGCTTTCCTGAACTGAGGATTCTTACTTGCCAGATTCTTCTGTGCCTTGGCCACTAAGGTGTTTTTGTGCAGAAGGCAAGAACTTCAATGAGAAAATAATTTCAGCATGGAGTAAGAGCTTCTGACAGCGACCAAGTGTTGCCAGCAGTTGCTCCAGGTGCTCCTGCCAAGAGCCCCTGCAGGCAGGAGCGCAGCCCCCAATGCACGTGGGCTTTGGCTCCCTCTGGCACAGAAGCCCCCCATGGGCACAGGTCTCTGGGGCAGGAGAAGGGCACCAGCGCTGCCAGGGCCCGGGGGGTGGCAGGTCTGCTTGGGCAGGGACTCTGCCACACCTGCTGATGTCAGCGCTCCCCGGGCCCCAGGGGTCCAAGCAGCATTGGTGCCCTGGCCCACACGTTCCTTGTCTGTGTCACAGCCGCGGGTTTAGGATGGCCACCAGCCGGGACGTGTCCCAAGGAGGCCGTGCCAGCTTCTGTGGAAGGCCCCGTGCCCTTCCCAGCACAGCTGCGTCGGCAGCCCTGGGGGCTCTGAGGCCTGGGGGGAGAAGGAGGAGGAGGAGGCGGAAGAAAAGGGGGGGGGGGAGGAAGAGGAGGTTGGAGAGGATGAAGGGATGAAGGCCCCAGAGGCGGAGGAGGATGAGGAGAAAGAAAAGAGGGGGAGGAGGAGGAGGAGGGAAAAGGGGGGGGGGATGAAGGCCCTGGAGGAGGGGGAGGATGAGGAGGAGGAGGATGGGAATGGGGGAGGAGGATGAAGGCTCGGGAGGAGGAGGAGGAGCAGGAGGACGGGGGGGAACGGGGGGAGGAAGAGGATGGAGAGGATGAAGGGATGAAGGCTCGGGAGGAGGAGGGGGAGGGACCGGGAAGAGGAAGAGGAGGAGGAGGAGGATGAAGGAGCAGAAGGAAGAGGATGGAGAGGATGAAGGGATAAAGGCTCGAGAAGAGGAGGAGGAAAGGGGGGGGGGGGATGAAGGACCAGGATGGAGGAGGAGGAGGATGAGGATGGAGGGGATGAAGAGATGAAGGCTCAGGAGGAGGAGGAGGATGAGGATGGAGGGGATGAAGGCTCGGGATGGGGGGGAGAGGATGGAGAGGAGGAGGAGGAGGGGATGAAGGAGCGGGAGGAGGAGGATGGAGGGGATGAAGATCTGGGGGGAGGAGAAGGAGGAGGAAGAGGAGGAGGAAGATGCGGCAGCGGGAAGGGAGGAAGAGCGGGAGGAGGAGGAGGAGAAACGGGAGGAGGAGGAAGGCCCGGGAGGAGGGACCGGGGAGAGGAGAAGGAGCGGGAGGAAGGCCCGGGAGGAGGAGGAGAAGGAGGAGGATGGAGAGGAGGAAGAGGAAGATGAAGAAAGCGAGGGGATGAAGAAGAGGAGGAGGAGGAAGATGAAGGAGACCCCGGGGGGGAGGAAGAGGAGGAGCAGCGCGAGGAGGAGGAGGATGCGGGAAGGGAGGAAGGCTCGGGAAGAGGAGGAGGAAGATGAAGACGAAGGCATGGGGATGCGTAGCCGGGAGGAAGAGGATGGAGCCGGGAGGGGAGGAAGGCTCGGGAGGAGGAGGAGGAGGGGGGAGGGATGAAGGTTCCTGAGGGGATCTGGGGGAAAATTCGGGAATTCAGCCATTCCTAAAGACCCTGTCGGGCTGTCTTAGACACTTGGGGTGAGAAATTCCTTCCAACCTGGGCCACTTTGGGTGGGCCGGGGGCAGCCCCAGGGCAGGGGGCAGTGTGTGCAGGGGCCCTTTGTGACACGGTGCAGCGTGGTCACCGTGTCATGGAACGGGACAGCGTGTCCAAGGGCCCTTTGTGACACGGGGTGACATAGGAGCTGGCGGTGACAAGACCACGCCAGAGTGCTTGGAGCACGCGACGGGACAGGACGGGACAGAGCGGTGCCGTGAGGAGCCCCCGCACAGCGCACTCGTTCGTGTCTGACCCGGAGCTTTTCCCAGGCGTTATTCCTGCAGCTGACCTCGAGGCCAGACCACAGGACTTGGTGACCTGTGGCCTTCCCGAGGCTTCTCTTCTGCAGCTGCCCTTGAGGGCAGACCGTGGGACTTGGTGCCCCGGAGGCATCTCCCATCCCTGCCACCGGTGCCCTCGAGGCCTGACCACAATCAATCCTTGACAGGAGTCTCCTGTCCTTGTGGCAGCAGCCCTCAAGACCAGAGTGCAGGACTTGCTGTCCTGTAGCCTTCCTGAGGCTTCTCTCTTGAAGGTGCCTTCCAGGCACGACTGCAGGACTTGCTGACTCGGAGCTTTTCCGAGGCATCTCTCCTGCAAGTAGCTTCAAATCCAGTCACTGCCATGGAGCAGAGATCCCTGAGAGGGCCCAAGCTGGCCTGGGTGCAGGAGGAGGAAGAAGGCCCTGGAGCTGCCCCAGTAGAGGAGATCAAAGAGGTGGTGCGGTTCAAGACTCTACAGGAGGGTGAGTGGCAGAGCTGGGCTTAGGGTTGGTGCCTGCAGCCAGCTTGGCACCATTCGATCCCATCCCATGGCATCCCACGGCATCCCATGGCATCCCATGGCATCCCATCCCATCCCATCCCATCCCATCCCATCCCATCCCATCCCATCCCCTGGGGACATGCCCACGGACAGGACAGAAGAGGGGCCGGGCAGACACCCCGCAGCGGCCGTGCTCCATCCCCTGGGGCATCCCGGGGCTGTCCCTGCCTGGGGAGCTCAGGGCTGGGCTGTGTTCTCCGGCCTCTCCCGCAGCCCCTCAGCTCTGGCTGCGCTCGCTCTTTGCCAGATGCAGCCGTGGACCGCACACAAGAGCAGGACCCCGCCCGTGGCCTCTTCCGCAGAACAGTGGAGGTACCTGCAGCCATCCCCACCTGGGCTGGGCCTGCTGGCACCGCTCAGCCGAGCACCGCGCTTGGAGCATTCCGTGGAACATCCCTGGCTTCCTGCCCTTCTCCTACACTTGGTTTGCAAATTCATCAAGAAGATTCAGGAGGAAGAGCCCAGCACCATGGGCAAAGGGCTCAGAGCATATTCACACACCTTCAAAACCAAGACCTGTGCTGCCCTGCTGGATATGCTCGTAGAGGGCGGGTTTTGCAATCCAAAGCAAATAAGCAGCCTGTGGCCAGGGTTTGATCCTCCCAGGAATTGCTTGGCCTCCCAAGCCACGCCCGCTGGTCACTGGAAGCCTTTGAGGCCATGGCAGTGTGGTGGGAAGGGAAGCACTTCTCTGGGGAAGCTGGGGACATTCCTCCCTCTGGCAGCTTTCCAATTTTCCCCATGCCTTCTCCAGGTGCCCGCCATGGTGAGGTACATCCACGAGTGGCTCATGGACAATCCGTTTGCTGAGCAGAGGCTGAACAGGGCCCTGCTGGATCTCACCGAAGAACAGCCTGCTGATGTAGTAATGACACTCCTGTGTGTGGCCCCATCCTGTGACAGGTATGGGGCCACCTGCCCAGAGGGCTCGGGGCTCCCCAGCCCATCGGCCTGTACAGCCTGTGCCAGGTGTCTGACCAACAGAGAGTCCCCAGGGCCCTCTGGCTGCTCCCTTTGCCAGCCCTGGCACCTCAGCCCCCGAGCCTGCTGCCATGCTCCCTCGCTGCCCCTCAGGGGCCTGTCCCCACAGGCCTGGGCTGCCTGGGCGCTGCTGGCGAGGGGCAGTGGGCAGAGGCAGAGCCGGCAGCCAGCTCAGGTCCCTGCTGCTGCCCAGGCCACGGTGCTGTGTCCCAGACCCCCCTGAGACAGAGCTCTAACCCCACAGAGCTGCTTTCACCATGTGGAAGAGCATCATGTGCTCGCCCAGGACTGCCGAGACAGTGCAGCTGATACTCCTCGATGTGCTGGGGAGTTGGCCAGAGCACAGCACGTTCACCTCTGATGGGGGCAAAACGGGTGTCTTTGTCCTGGCTGTGAGTTTCTGCAACTGGCCTTTGCTGGTCCCAAGGCCACCTGCCCAGCAGCTCTCCATCCTCCTTGCACCACTGCATCTCCCTGCCTCAGGCGCTGGGCTGAAACCTGGCCTCGGGGCAGCTTCAGGGGCACCAGGCCCGCTGCTCCCCCTGCGTCTCTCCGGGCCTCTCCCTCCCGTGCTCGGGCCCTGCCACACGGACACCTCGGCACTGAGCGCTGTCTCGGGGGGCTTTGTCCTTTGCAGGCAACTCTGGTGATGTGGAAGATCCTCCAGGTGCCCTGTGTCCCACAGATGGTGACGGTGTATTTCCCCCACCTACTTGTGCATCTGCTCTTCCAAGTGTTCTTCAGCACTCTGGATATGCCAGAGGAGGTCGATACCTTCTGGAAGGGATGCCAGCAGCAATACGGCCTTGCCACCAGCCCCAACAGGTACTCCATCCCACTCCTCTGTCCCTGCCACATCCCTGGGCAGGAGCCAGTGCTCCCAGCGTGACCTGGGCTTTGCTCTGCACGCAGGTTTGCAGTGCGGACCCTGAAGTCCCTGCTCTGCCAAATGGAGCACGAGGATGTGGTGCTGGCAATGGAACGCAAGCGTGGCTGGGACACGCTGCTGTGTGCTGACACCCACCACTATGCCGTGGGTCTGCTGGCCAGGTGAGACCCCCTTCTCCCCGCTGCCTCTGACATTTGTGCTCTGTGCCCAGGGTGCCCCACACAGTCCCAGTGGTTGTGGGCCAGAGGGCCTTGTCACCGAGGCACAGCCAAGCAGACTGGAAAAGGCTGGCAGAGGAGGGTACCCACAAGGAGCTGCCTCCCAAATAGCCCAGGGCCCCTTGCAGGATGCTGGGGAAAGACCAGACCTCTGTGAGTCCGTCCTGGGAGAGGTTTGTCCCCCGGCCCAAAGTCTTGGTTACTTTTTCTCCTGCCAGGGAGATATCCCGTGTCTCCATCCCCTTGTGCTCCCGGATCGCTCGCTACCTGCTCCAGCTGCTCAACACACTGGAGCCACGCTGGGAGCTGCCCGCCCTGGCCTTCCTTGTGGAGGTGAGCCTGATGGCCAGCGCTGCCTCGCTCAGCTGCCTCCCAGCTCTCTGTCCTCTTGTAGCCGCAGCTGCCTGGGACGGGTGCCCGCGCCCTGTGCTGCTGCCTGGGCCCAGCCCTGTGCGGTCCCGGGCTCCTGCCGGCTGGGTCCCCTGTCACTGCCCTGTGCCTTTCAGGTCCTCGAGTGCCTGAACTTGAGTGGAGGCAGTGCTAACAGAGTCCTGCAAATCTTGTCAAGGCACCTGCACAGCAAGTGCAGGGACAGGCGTCGCCTGGCGCTCAGGGCCCTTCTCAAGCTCATTGACAATCCCTCGATGGTGAGAAGGGGGCAGCGGCTGAGGCTGCGCTCGGGAATGCAGTCGCTTGGGCTTTGCTGGGCTTTAGGCACTGGGGCAGCTGCTCCCAGCTCTCCTGCCTCCTGCTTCAGCTGCCCAAGTGCTCCGCAACAGCCCTTTGGCCTCTAGGCCCTGCGGCAGCAGGATGGCGTTTCACAAACTTGTGTTCCACACAGAGTGAAAAAATGGGGAGCCTGACTGAAAGTCTTGTGGAGCTCCTGTGCGACGCAGATGGAGAGATAGTTAGCATGACAGTCACGCTCCTCAGCTTTATCTCCCGGGACAAGGACATGCTGATAGGCAGCTCCATTGCACTGCGGCTGGTTCAGGCGCTCCTGCCACTCTTTGACCACGTAAGGCTCGCTGCCTCCAGCCACAGCCACTGGCTGCTGCCTGGACACTTTGTGCCCTGTGGATTTCCAGGCCTGAGCCAAGCTGAGCCCCATGCAGCCGATGCTCAGGTCTTTTTATCTTCCTTTCATACAGGACAATAGCCAGGTGCAGCTGCTCTCCATCCTGCTCTTCCAAACATTGGTGTCTCTTCCACTGCAAAAGGACAAAAAGGCCCTGAAGACACACGTGCACCAGAGTCTGCTGCCACTCTTCTTCCACTGCCATGACGAGGATGGGCGTGTGGCACAGGTGAGGACTCGTGGGCTGCTGCTGTCCCCCTGGGAGGCGGCTCAGCTGCCTCCTGCCCTGGCGCCTGCTGGGCTGCAGCCTCCTCCAGGCCTTGGCACAGGGTCACAGGTCCTGCGCCCTGGGCTGTGGGGCCATCTCTGCATCTCTGCTGCTCTCCAGGCTTCTCAGGAAACGCTGCTTTGTGTGGCCCAGTTCCTGAAGAGGAGGGATCTGGAAAAAGTGGTGAAGAACAAGAAGCTGTGGAAGTTCACTGAGTGCCTGGTAAGGATGGTCTGGAAGTGCCAGCCTCAGGCTGGAGAATCCCCCTGAGCGTGGTGCTCAGTGTGCGGGGCTGGCAGCTGTGCCCCTGCCCGCTGCTGCAGCCAGAGGCGGCGCGGGCTCTTCTCCAGGCTCCTGTGGGCCCGAGCTCACGGCGGTGCGGGCAGGGGAGGCTGGGGCTGGGCGCAGGGAGTGCCCGGTCCAGGGGCTGAGCCTGCACCAAGCCTTCCCTCCTGCCGCTCTCTCCAGCTGGCAGACGACAGCAGCAGAGCGGCCGAGCACCTGCGCCAGGCCATGCCCTACCTGGAGAGCCCAGAGGAGCCCCTGCGAGAGGCGGCCATCAGGTTCCTGGGTGAGCCGCGAGGCCGGGCTCCCTCCCCGCCCCGCCGCAGCTCGGCCCCAGCCCCGCCTGCTGCCCCGGCAGCGCCATCCGGGCCCGGCGGGGTGGAGCCCCGGCTGGCCTGGGCGCTGCTGCCGCCCTCTCGCAGCCGTGCCCTTGGGCGGCAGCGTGCGGCAAGGGCCCGGCTGAGCCCTGCCGGGCCAGGAGGCCGTGTGGCCACAGGGCTGGCAGCGCCGCTGGCAGGGAGCTGTGCCGCTGGGCCGTGACAGGCTCTGTGTTGGCAGGGATGGCCGGGCGGCAGCTGAGGGGGAAGAAGGAAGAGCTCCAGCTCATCTGTGAGGGTGAGTGAGGGCAGCGGGCTGTCAGCGGGGGCTGGCGGGGGAGCTGCAAGCCGTGCCCCGGCTGCGCAGGGCTCTGCTCCCTGTGCGGACGAGGGGCGGCGTGGGCAGAGCACACGGAGATTTCAGGGCCACCTGGGGGATTTGTGGCCAGCAGCTTCGGGCTGATCCCGTTTGTCCCTTATTCCCTGCTGGCCATGGCCGGAGCCAGCTGGGATGGCCCTGGCAGGGAGGTCTCCTCGGGTCCCCTCAGATCCGGGATCTGACCACGGCTCTGTTGCTCTCTCTTTCAGCCCTTGAAGGCACGGCAAATGACATCAGCGTCGCCGTTGGAAGCCTGGCAATTCAAACGTTGTACATCCTCCAGGCAGTAGAGAGAGCTGGATATTCCCTCTTGGACAGCCTGCATGATCAGCTCCGCAGGGCATGGAGGACACGGCCTCGTCTCTTGGGGCTCGGCTGGCTGCGCTGCTGGAGCTGTGCAGAGTGCTGATCCCAGAGGCTCTGTCTGCTGGGGCCACCTGAGCCAGCAGAAATGTTTCATTTCTTCGAGGTTGTTCTTTCGTTCTTTTTGCTTTTCTTTAGCATATAAATATAGGATGTGTTATAATAGACAGACTCCCAGGATCTTTCTTTTGCTGCCCAGGCTCTGCAGGGCATAGGGGAAGAGGGAGCAAAGGGTGCCTGGGCTCAGCAAGCTGCCCAGGCACGTGCAGGCTTGCAGGGAAAATGGCCAGAAGCCCCTTGGCCTTTGGTGGTTCTGCTGCAGCCTTTGTGCTGCCAACAGAGCCGGTGGGCAGGGGCCGGAGTTCCAGGGATCCCTGTGAGACCGGTGCCTGGAGATGGCCACAAGCCCTGTCCCAGGCAGGAACCGCCATCTGTGTCCTCCTGCCCGTGTGTTGCTGGCTGCATTGCTGAGGGCTCCGAGGTGCCTCTGGATGGGGCTCCTCGGGAGCTCCTGTGGGGCTGCGGCGCTGCTGCCAGGCAGGTTGGCCGGGCTGAGGGAGACCCTGAGGGGATGGGGCCACCAAGGGATGAGGGGCTGCGAAAGCCCTGACAGGACAAGGCAGTGGGAAGGCACGGGGGGGATGTGGGAGGCAGTGGGTAACGTTGGCTCAAGGAGGAAAGTGGGTTGGAGCCAAAGAGGCCACTCAGCCCGATGTTCATGGGGCAATCAGAGAGGGTTTGTGCTCAAGCCCTTCCTTCTAAGGGGCCTTTGAAAAAGCCAGTCTGGATAATTTCACTGGTCGGATCTCTGCGCCCCTTCAAATTCTGGCCTGTGAAATGCCTGCAGCCTTGGGAGAGATGTGATGGGCGAGGCCCCTGTCAGTCAAAGCAGGGGCTGGTCCATTCACCCAGTACAAGGCAGCCTGCACTGTGACACGCGGCAACAGAGTGCCAGGCACAGCTGCGGGTGCTCCCCATGAACCTCAGCTCTGGGACCACTGTCTGCCCCAAGCTTCAGGGCTGCAGTGGGAGCCCGGCTGGGCTCTGCCCTGGGGCCATCCTGCAGGGACAGCTGCAAACAGGGAGCATTCCCTTGCCACCAAGAGCCAAGCCAGGGCTGCAGGGCAGCTGCTCCAGCCCGGACGGCACTGTTGGGTGCTGCACTCTGGGGCTGGGGCTCCCCGCACAGGGGACTGGACTGGTGTGCCAGAGGAGACAGAGAAGCTGCAGTTTCAGCCTAACTGAGGTGGGTGCATGGGCTGGGAAGAGTGGGGAGGCCCAAGGGGATTCACAGAGCTCACCCTGCTGAAAGGACAAGGAAAAGCAAGTGGGAGCTCAGCAGTGAGGAGAGCTGAGGGCTGGAGAGCAGCTCTGAATGCCACTAAAATCCAACCAGACCTCTGAGACATTGCAGCTCCTCAGCCAGTGACAGGATGAGTCCCTAAGCCAGGGGCTCGGTCTTCCTCGTGGTGAGGCGCATGAAGGAAGGCAACAGTGCTGGGAACTCACTGGGGGAAAAGAGGGAGCAGTTGGGAAGTAAAAGGCAGGTGGGGGAGAGAATTGTTCAGCAAAGGCCTGAGCTACAGCTTGAGCAAGCTGAAAAATGGCATTTGAGGTCATCCCAGATTGATTTCATTTCAGAAGCTATTGAGCAAGTTTAATTTTTGGGTGGTGGCATGTTTTCCCTTGGAGGTGTGCACTCTGCAAACTTGAGCTGTGTTGCTGAAATGCTCAAGCAAGTCTGTGCTGCAGGTCACACCATTTCTTCTTTGGCTGATTGGGGCCCGGTGCTGAGCTCCAGCAGAGCCCTGGCAGAGCCCAGAGCAGCCTCAGCACCCGCAGAGCCCGGCTGCAAGGAGAGAAACCAGAAAGTGCCCCTCAGCTGAAGGCTCCTGTCCCCTTGTCCCAGCCGCCCGCGGTGCCCAGGCCATGCTGGCCGTGCCCAGAGCGGTGCCCAGAGCTGCCCATCACTGCTGCCTTTGGCAGCAGAGCAGGAGGGCAGGACATGTGCCCAGCCTGCAGCCAGCCACGGCACATCCAGCCCTCAGCAGCTGCCCAGAGCAGGATGGTCCTGTGCTCGCTGCCATCTCCCCAAAGCTCTGATCCCACCATGCCAAGCAGACGGGACCCACCTGACGCCATCCACCGCTGGAAGAAAAGCTGGTCCCAAACGATGTCCTCAGCCTTCTCCAAGGGCACGGCCCATCCACGCCGCAGCTGCTCCCAAGCACTTCCCCGTCCAGACTGGACCCCACCTAGAACGCTTCCTCTAGAAAAACACACAACAAATTATTGAAAGTAGATTACAGACAAAAAGGGGAAACAAGAAAAAAGGTCAAAAATCATATCTCTGTCTTGGGCTTGAGGAGGGCCCAACCCCTGCATGCCAGGGAAAAACCCACCCACGGGTGAAGGAAGCCCAGGCTTTCTCCCTTCCCCCTGCACTGCCCCCCAAAATAACAGTGATCCCAAAGCAAACAAGGGCAGGGGAGCAGCCCAAGCCCTTCCTTGCCTGCAAAGCAAAGCAGCCCCTGCACAGGTTCTGGAGTCCCACCTCTGCTCCCACCATGGGGGTTGGTTTGTGTCAGGCTGGCTGCCCCAGCCCCAGCCCCAGCCCGGGGCACGGTGGGTGGTGGGGGCTGTTGGCAGGGCCAGGAGCCCACTCCCATTTCGTACCCACCCCAGCCCATGCCCCGAGCCCTGCCAAAAGCAGCTGGGCAGCCAACTGAAGGATCCCAGCAAAAGGGGAACCTTCTGTTCCCGGCCAGGCTGTGCAATGCCCAAATCTGGGAGCATCCCCTGCGTGTGGACTCATCTGCAAATTCCCTGTGGAGCCTGGCTTTGGAGAAGGTGCCAGAATCAAAGTGACGTCATCTTCAGCTTGCCGATGACCAGGTGGAGCAAGAGGTTGTCATCCTTGATGTCTTCCTCGCTGTCTCCAGCAGCAGCAGCCCCACCTGGTACAGCTTCTCCAGGGGCTCCTTCTCCTTCCCTGGGGCTGAGACCAGGCTGTCAGGGTTCTGCCCAGGGCCCCAGCTGTCAGGGAACCAAGGACAAGCAGAACCAGCTCAGATGGTGGCCACCAGTGCTGGGCAGAGCAGCTCCGCTCCAGCACAAGGGCTGCGTGTTCCCATCTGATGACCCCTGGGCAGTGACACAGGCAGCACAAAATGTCTGGGTTCCTGTGCTTCTGATTGCCAAGGCGTGTGTGGGGCTGTAACTTACCAGGGCCTTGCATCAAAGCGTGCCTGTGGCTCTCTCCCTTCTTCTAGGGCAGATGAACGTCCTGCATCCAGGGATCACACAACAGCTCTTCTAAGGAGGGCCTTTCCATGTCCAGCATGGATAAACACCGCCTGATCAGATCTTGGCACTCTGGACAGAGAAACCAGAACCCGCCGGACAGTTGGAGAAGGCTCCTGTTGGCTTTGTCCCACTATTCCCGTGCCCAGGCCATGCTGGATGTGCTCAGAGCTGGGCCTAAACTTTCCCATCAATTCCCAGTTGTGGAGGAGAGCAGGAGAGCAGGACATGTGCCCCCTCCTCAGCAGCTGCCAGAGCGGGATGCTCACGAGCTGCTGCTGTCTCCCAGCACTGGTATTGCCCCTGTGGCCACAGATGGGGATCCACCTTGAGAGAGCCGTTGTGGCAGCGAGAGCTGATGGTCCCAGCTGATGTTCTGGCAGCCCCTGAAAGGGTGCTCCCCGCAGACCATCTGGTGCAGCACGATGCCCAGGGACCAGACAGTAGCTGGCTTGCCATAGTACCAGCCAAAATGCATCCATTCCGGGGGGCTGTATGACCGTGTTCCTATGGAATAGAGATGGGCTTCAGCAGGGGGATGCTGCTGCTCCCAGAGCCTGGCCCCAGCATCCCTGGGCATGCAGAGGCTGCCCCAGTGGCACACGGGGTGACCGCTGCCCTCTCGCCAGCACCTGGGACTTGTGTACAGACTTGGGGTTGGAAAAGAAGCCACAGGTGCTGGAAGAGGGCAGCTGAAGCCCTGGCAAGGCCCAACCATGACAAGGAAAATCCCACTCAGTGCGGGGGAAAACCATGCCTTCATCCTCCCTGCCTGCATTGCCCCAAAGAACATTATGAATCCAAAGCAAACCAGGTGAGTGGAGCAGTCCAAGCCCTTTCTCACCTGCACACCAAACCAGCCGGGGCACAGGTTCTGGCCCCCCCTCTCTGCTACCCCCACCCACGGGTGTTTTTGTTGGGCTGGCTGCCCCAGCCCCAGCCCCAGCCCGGGGCAGAGTGGTGGGCAAAGGCTGCCAGCAGGGCTGGAAGCTGGCTCCCCACCCAGCCCTGCTGAAACGCAACTCGGCTGAAATCTCAGTGCCATCAAGGGCAGCAAAAGCGACAATCCCCAATGCCACACCCAGCTTGGGCTAGGAGATGTTGGACCGTGAGATACCGGCACCGCGAGCACACCCCTGTGTGGACTCACCTGCAAAGTGAGTGTAGGCTGTGTCTTGCAGGTAGGTGCCACAGCCAAAGTCGATCAATTTAGCCTCCCCGGTGGCCAGGTCAACCAGGATGTTCCCTGGTTTGATGTCCCTGTGGAGGACCCCGCAGCTGGTGCAGTGCCGCACGGCCTCCAGCACCTGGCGGAACAGCTCCCGCGCCACCTCCTCGGACAGGAACCCCCGTGCCCGAATGAAATGGTGCAGGTCCTGAGACCGCTTTGGGCGCTCCAGCACCATCAAGATGTCGTTGGGGAGCTCAAGCCACTCCAGCAGCTGGACAACACCAGGGAAGCCAGTGGACACCTTGGCCAGCAGCACCACCTCCAGGGGTGCGCTGGTGCCGTCGGGCTGCGGGAGGAGCGCGATGCCGTCAGTGGGGCTGAGGCTGTGCCGGGGCTCGGGAAGCCCTCGCCCAGCCCGGGATGCTCTGCGCCCTGCGCTGGCCCCACGCTCGCTCTCCCTCGAGGCGTCCCGGCGGCTTCCACCCTGCCGGGCCCCGGCTCATCCCCGCCCGGCACGCCCCGGCTTCTGCCGCTGGCCCCGCTCACTCACCAGCTCGCCCCAGTGCAGGACACGGTTCTGTGGCACCCTTTTGATGGCCACCTGCAAGCCAAGAGAAGCAGCAGGCTCAGCTCGCCGCCCGCCCTGCCCAGCCCCATCCTCCTCCTCCTCCTCCTCCTCCTCCTCCTCCTCCTCATTCTCCTCCTCCTCCTCCTGTTCCTCCTCCGCCCCCTCCTCCTGCGCCTGCCGCCGTCCCTGCCGCTCACCGGGGCGCCGTCCGAGAGCCGCGTGGCCGCGAAGACGCTGCCGAAGCCGCCGCGGCCCAGCAGCGAACCCAGCCGGTACTGCTCCTTCAGGCCCTGCTGCGCCTTCCCTGCCGGCGGGACGCGGCTGTCAGCGCTCGGCCCGGGGCCAGGAGCGGCCCCCGAGCGCCCCTCAAGCGCCCCGGGCCGGCCATCCCCAGGCGTTCGCTCCTGGCAACGGGACAGCGGCGGCTCGGGGCCGGCGGCCGCGCTGCCGAGCGGCGGAGCTCGGGCCGGGGAAGCCGCAGCGGAGGCGGCGGCAGCGGCCGCGCCTCCTGTGTCCTCCGCGGGGCCCGGGAGGAGCCGGCGCCGGGGCCGGGGCCGGCGCCGGGGCCGGGCTCGGGCCAGGCGGAGCCAAAGGGAGGCGATGCCGCCCCAGCCCCAGGCACTGATGCCCGCCCAGCAGCGCCAGCGCCAGCACGGCCAGAGCCGGGCGGGGGCGAGACGGCGGCGGGACGGCCGGGGCCGGGGACGGGACAGCCCCGCCCGGGGCCGGGGGCGGGCCGGGGGCATGGCCCGGCCGGGCATAGGGAGAGAGAGACCGGGAGAGGAGGGGACAGCGAGAACGGGAGAGCGGGAGAGGCTGCGGGACAGCGGGAGAGGGAGAGGAGGAGCAAGAGGGACTCCACAAAGTTGCTGCTTTCGCTGCTCTGTCTGCTGCTGCTGCCGCTGCTGCCGCTGCTGCTGCTGCAACTGAAGCTCTGGGGCCGTTTGTCCCCGTGTCCGTTTGTCCGTTGCCCGCTCGCCCCCGCTCTGGGCAGCTGCTGAGGGCTGGATGTGCCGTGGCTGGCTGCAGGCTGGGCACATGTCCTGCCCTCCTGCTCTGCTGCCAAAGGCAGCAGTGATGGGCAGCTCTGGGCACCGCTCTGGGCACGGCCAGCATGGCCTGGGCACCGCGGGCGGCTGGGACAAGGGGACAGGAGCCTTCAGCTGAGGGGCGCTTTCTGGTTTCTCTCCTTGCAGCCGGGCTCTGCGGGTGCTGAGGCTGCTCTGGGCTCTGCCAGGGCTCTGCTGGGCTCAGCCCTGGGCACAGCTGGGCTGGCTCTGCCCTCACATTGCTCTGACAGCTTTGCATCAGACGAGCCCCTTCTGAGCACAGCCCTGAGCTTTCTGCTTTGGCAGGTGAGCGAGACTCTCCTGCAGGCCAGGAGATTGCGCTTGGGGACACACATCCCATTGGCAAGGACCAAACTCTCCACAGTCCCAGCTGAATGCCTGCATCTCCCCAGGATGTTTTGTCTGTCCCACTCTTCATTCCTTTTTGGCTGGAATGGTGCAGTTGCACTTTCTTCCTCCTCTAGAAGTGCCATGAGTGGGCCAAACCTGGCGAGTGGGCCGTGTTCCTGAGGCAGTGCAGGCTGGAGCTGATGGATGGAGAATTGCCCTTCCCACTTCCAAACCAGAGCAAAAAGCGGTAAGTGGGACTTTGTGTCTTTAAGAAACCCCTGACAGTTTCAAAGGGAATGTGCAGCTCATTCACAGGGTGAGAAGGAAGGGCATCTTCTGAAGGGTTTGTGATTTGACAGAGTTTAGATTCCCAGTCCTGCTTGGAGCTGGAAGGGCACAAAGCAATTTCCTCTTGCTTCAACCACAATTTAAAATAACAATGTTGGAAACAAACCCCTAAAACTTTTAAAAAGGCTGCTGAGGTCAGTTAGATGGATCCATGCCATCAGCTCATTCATAAAGTAAATAACTGAGTTCTCTTTTTCATAAGATCAGTTACCCCTTAATCCTAAGCTAGAGAAGTTTTTTCACAACACACTTAGGTTTTGTTTTTATCTTTCACATTTATATAGTTTTTTATTGCTTTTTCTTTTTTTTTTTTTTTTTTTCTTTAAATAGAAAAAATGTCCTATAAAAGGAGTGTCCTTTGCTCCTGGTTCCCATGGGGAGCAGCTCCCTTCAACCTGGCTGAGCTGCTCTGGCAGGGCCTGGCAGCTCCTGGCCCTGCAGGGCTGAGGCTGATCCCCAGGGAGCAGCAGCAGGGCCTGGATCTGACCCCTGACTCTGGGGCAGGGCTGGACAAATGACCCCCCAGCAGCAGCAGCACATGGAGCTGACTTTCAGCACAGCCCCTGCCACTCTTCCCTCCCGTGTGCAGCGGTGTCACAGCAGCCTGAGGCACCTGGGAGCCCCCAGGGCCAGCAGGGACTTGAGGTGGCAGCCCTGAGCTCCTGGAGGTTGTTCAAGGAACGGAGCTGGGGACAGCTGTCCATGGGGAGCTTCCAGATGGAAAAGGCTGCTGTGCCCAGGCAGCTCCAAGGGCAGAGAAAGGAGGGTCTCGCCCACTGGATCTGTGCCAGTCCCACAGTCCTGGGCAGCAGCCACCGAGCCCTGGGGGAGCAGAGGGCACAGCAAGAGGGACAAAAGCAGGCAAGGTGAGAGACTGGAGAGAGCCAGAGCGGGGAGCAGGAACAGCTGCTCCATTGCACTCTTGGAGAAAGCTCTGGGCTGGTTCAAAGCGCTGAAAGGCGTGAAGGGCAGAGAGGAGACCACAGCAAACAATGCTCCTGTTTCCACAGCCTCCCCTCTCCGTGTCCCAGAAGGAATTGGATGGACTGTGTTCTTCTCTCCGACTCATCTGGTTCAGCATGAGCAGCTGAGCAGCAGGAGCTGAAGGGGCTGAAGCCTCAGGCCTCAAGGGATGAGCAAGAAGAAACTTTCTGACCAATTTAATGCTGCTAACATGGAGCTGGCTGAATGCAGCAGATGGAATCATGGAATTATAGAATCCTTTCTGTTGGGAAAGTCCTCTGAGCTCATCCAGTCCAGCCGGTCACGCAGCACTGTCAAGCCCAGCACTAAACCACGTCCCTGAAGTGCCAAGGCCTGGACAACAGCCCTGAGTGAAGCCTGAACAACAGGCCCTGAGCCAAAGGTGGCCTCTGGATGAACCTTCCAGCCAAAGGTTGTCTTTGTATCTGCTCATTAATGAAATATGCATGGTCATTAGTGCTGTGACAGATGTATCCACTCATTAGTGAAACATGTATTGACCTTTCTGTATTTAGAAGCAGGACAAGGCCATGAAATCTGACATCTGGCCTTGTCTGGGGCTGTATGGTCAAAGTCACCTCCCTTGGTTCCTCTTGGGCCCTGGCCAGGCTTTGGGAGGAACCCAAGAGGAGAATGAAACCAGATGTTCCCACACCAGAAGTGCTGTCAGTTTGTTCATTCGGCACTGTCAGAGCTGGGCCCTCTCACAGCGAGGCTGGAGCCTCACCTGTGGCTGGAGGCACCTGCAGGAATTGCCAGAGTCTGGGAGTGGCTCTGCAGCCCTTGGCTGTGACAGCTTCCCCAGCTGCTGTGTGGATCTGGGGGATGGTAAAGCCTGAGGGTAACTGGGGCTGGATCTTTCTTAATCACTGCTGCAATCTTTGGTGGTGATGGCTGGGTGCATTGCTCAGCTGCTCCTTTTGTGATTCTTTGCTGCTTTGAGCTACAGTAACTGATACTGATTCCTTCAGTTGGTGTCTGTGTCTTTGGTGCTGACCCTGCCCACTGGTAAAACAAAACTGGCACAGTCTGGCCAGATCACAACAAAATGTCACTTTTTAAATGTAGATGTGAGGAATCAGTCCCATCAGGAATTCCCAGATGGGAAGCCCTTCCCTGGAGTTCCCTGGCTCTGGAGTGGGCTGAGGTCAGAGCACCGTGTGAGCAGTGGGGCAGTCGGTTAAAAGAGGCTAAACTCCTGGATGTCTTAAAATGCATCCAAAAATTGCATATGGGAAAAGGAAAAGATCTTGTAGGTTTGGGAAGATGGAGATGGATTTTGTTAACAGCACATTGGAAACAGCACCAACAGAAGGAAAAACTGTTGTTAGAATACTCCCACATGGAGTGACAGAAGAAGGTTTAAATCATGAACTCAGGTTCATTTGTTCAAATGATATAATAATAATAATAATAATAGCTATATATAATATAACCCAATGATCTGTATTGATATCTGTATAATTTAAAATTGATAATGTGAAATAATGCTGACAATACTAATTTGACAGCTTTGACTGCTCCCTGTGACACTGAATACCCCACAGAAAAGGACTGGCCAAGACCCAGCTGTCAGTGGTAAACTTTGTGAATTGTGTACAATGAAGAAAGGAGGAAGGGATGAAATTGGCTGTTTTTATAGGATTTGCTGATACTGTGATGCAGAATGCTTTTTCTATTACTGTGAGAAATAAAGTGATTAAGACTGCTGGGTTTTTCATGTCCCAGACAATCCCCAAGCTGCAGGATTGGTTGAACGGGTGAAGGGATTGCTAAAAGAGCAGTTGACAAAAGCAGGAGATGGGAACCTGTCCCCATGGAGAAGCCATCTCCCAGATGTGCTCCATGCCCTTAGCAATGGCCCCCTGGGGAAATGGAAACCCCCTGGCTGTGCACAGCTGCTCCCAATTTGCAAATACAGCCATGGACAGTGAGACTTGGAGTGCCTGGGAAATTGTTCTGGCTGTGATGGCCCTGGCAGGGCCAGCCCAGAGGCTGCAGGGCTGGACCTTCATGCATTGGAATTAGTTAGGATAAATCAGAAGTAAATGAGAGTTAACAACACAGGAACAGGAATCCAGATTCCTCCAGGACACTTTGGTTCCATAACTGCTCACTGGAGCTTGGCCTTGCAAAGTGCTCATGTCATGGGAGGAGGAACTGATGCAGATTTTCAAGGAGAAATTGAAGGAAATTGGTTAAACAATAGTGAACAAGATTGGATTATTCAAACCCATGACAGGGTAGCACAATTATTGATCTTGTCAGTTTTAAAAACAATTGGGAAAAAGGAGATCCACCTCAAATCACTGCTGTTGGTGGAGATAAAGGGTCTGGATCCAGCAGTGCTAAGAATGGAACCAGAGTGTGGGTCCAGAGGCCAAAAGGCCCTCCCGAGGCAGCTGAAGGGACAGCTCCTGGGAAAGACAGCACTGGTTGAATCCTGAAACCTGGGCAGGAACGATGGGAATGTGTCCCTGCAGCCAAGTGCTCTGTGTGAGAACAAGTAGATATTACAGGATATTGTTTTACACATGCTGCCAGACCAAATCTCTCTGTTTGCCCCAATGGACAAGCAAAGGACCTCGGGGGCACTATTCTGGAATTAAAAAGGTGCCAGCTTCATGGACAACAGAATTATTGTCCTTATCCTGCATGAGATTGAGGAAAAAGAATGATTAACCTTGTCACTGAAGTACTGCTGATATCTGTAAGTTGTACGTTGAGAGTCAGCCAGAATCTTTGCCACAAACACCTCTAGAGGTTCACCAAGGATTAGTCATGGAAACTGTTTTGAAAATTTAAAGCTCAAAGTAGCCAAAGTACTCAATGTCACTGATGGCTGGGTGTGTTCTCAGCTGCAGTTGGGAGGAATGGGGTTCCCTTAGAGGGCCCACCCTGTGGGGTGGCCAGAACTCTGTCCATGGGCTCTGCCTCGTAATGGAGTCAGAGCAGGGACAGTTACAGAAAACTGCTGTGGAACACAGGGATACAAGGATCAGTTTGACAGGATTCACTAGGATTTCCCTTCCGGAGAAACCAAACCCTGTTCTAGTTCTAGAGGCCACGGTGTGAGAGGATTTCTCTGCTTTACCATCACTCCCAATGCCAGTAGAACTCGGAGTGCTGGAGCTGGTCAGTGTCAGTGTCACACCACTCCCAGCTGCAGGGCCACCATTTCGGGTCCTTCAGCAACAACCACCAGGAAGAGCTGGTGCCAAGAGAACACTTTCCCCCCAGGGAGTGCCGTGGGTTTCAGAAAGCAAAAGGATCTGGTTCACCCTGTGCCCCACGTGCACTGCCTCGTCCTGTGGAGTTTGCATGAATGAGCTAAATTCAACTACTAGAAGAAATAGCAGATGCTCCTGTGAAAATATCCAAGAGCAAAACACAAATAGGGCTCTACAGAAGTGCATGGCCTTGGACTATCTGCTTGCTGGCCAAGGAGGAACCTGTGCTACCATGGGACAGGAATGTTGCAGGAATGTCTATAAGTGCTGGGTTTGAGGTCCAACAATCAGGAATGGCCTCAATAGAACAATCAGTAGAAGAGTGGCAGCAAGAAGAAAATTCTTCATGCTGGGATTGGCTTCTAAGTTGGAGGCTGCTGTGAAATGAATTCATGCAGTCACTGTGATCCTTGCAGTGTGAGCACTTGGTGTGTTATGATTCTGTATTGGAGTTGTTGTGACACTTCATGCTGGAAATGGAGACTTGTCTAAAAAGAGACACAGTCTCAAGAAAAAAAGGGGCATTTGCTAAAGAAGAGAGAATAGCATCTAACTAGGCATGTTTTAAAAGGAATCAAATGATAGCTCTGAGTAATGAACTTGAACAGCACTTAATTGAAGAAGAAGAGGCACTGCCTTTATGCATAACACCTAAATCTAAGCTCTGTTATCCAAAGAGTTGTTATGAACCTTGTACCTCCTCTATAGATCAAAGCACTGATTGAAGTTCCAAGGCCTGAGCACCAGGCCCTGACTGAGGCCTGAAGAACAGGCCCTGGGCCAAAGCTGAGCTCCACATGAACCTTCAAACCAAATGCTATATTTGTGCCCGCTCATTAACAAAGTCTTATTAGCAATAGGATCTATGTATCTGTTCCTTTCTGAAAGACGTATTTTTCTTCCTGCATTTAGAAGCAGGACAAGGCCCCATCTGGCTTTATTTGGGGCTGTAGGATCAAAGTCACCTCCCTTGGTTCCTCCTTGAGTCCTGGCCAGGCTTTGGGAGAAAGCAAACGGGAGAATGAAACCACAAGTTCCCACACTAGCAGTGATGTCAGCTTGTTTGTTTAACAGTGTAAAAGCTGGGCCCTCTTACAGAGAGGTTGGATCTGGGGGATGGCAAAGCCTGAGGGTGACTGGGGCTGGATCTTTCTTCATCACTGCAGGCAATCTTGGGTAGTGATGGGTGGGTGCATTGCTGAGCTGCTCCTTTTGTAATACTTTGCTAATGACAATGTGCTTTGCTGAGCTTATCCTTTTGTGATTCTTTGCTGTTTTGCATGATATAAATGACACAATTTCTTAGGTTGGTGTCTGTGTCTTTGTTGCTGACCCTGCTCTCTGGTGAAACATGGCCCCATCCTGCCAAGTGTTACCTGGGATGACAAAAACCCTCACTCCAAATGTCCCCCCTTCCTCCTTGTTCCCCCACTTTATACACAGAGCAGGATGTCCGATGGTCTGGGGTATCCCCGGGCTAAGTCGGCCATGATGTCACAATGGTCTCCTTGATTCTGGACGGTAACAATTGAGCCTTGGTTCCACGAGGTTCCATGATGTCACAATGGTCCCCTTGGTTCTGGACGGTAACAATGGAGGCTTGGTTCCACGAGCTTCCATGATGTCACAATGGTCTCCTCGGTTCTGGAGAGTAACAATGGAGCCTTGGTTCCACAAGGTTCCATGATGTCACAATGGAATCCTTGGTTCTGTACCTGACAATGGAGCCTTGGTTCCACGAGGTTCCATGATGCCACAATGGTCTCCTTGCTTCTGGACGGTAACAATGGAGGCTTGGTTCCACGAGGTTCCATGATGTCACAATGGTCTCCTCGGTTCTGGACGTGACAATGGAGCCTTGGTTCCACGAGGTTCCATGATGTCACAATGGTCCCCTTGGATCTGGACAATAAGAATGGATCCTGGGTTTCATGAGGTTCCATGATGTCAGAATGGTCTCCTTGGTTCTCAACTCGTAATAATGGAACCTTGGTTACACGAGGTTCCATGATATCAAAATGGTCTCCTTGGTGCTGGAGGGTAACGATGGAGCCCTGGTTCCACGAAGTTCCATGATATCATAATGGTCTCCTGGGATCTGGACAGTAACAATGGAGCATTCGTTCCATCTGGTTCCATGATCTCACATTAGTCCCCTTGGTTGTGGACGGTAAAAATGGAGCCTTGGTTCCACGAGGTTCCATGATGTCACAGTAGTCTCCTTGGTTCTGGACGGTAACAATGGAGCCTTGGTTCCACAAGGTTCCATGATGTCGCAAAGGTCTCCTTGGTTCTGGAGGGTAACAATGGAGCCTTGGTACCACGAGGTTCCATGACGTCAGAATGGTCTCCTTCGTTCCGGACGGAAAGAATGGTGCCTTGGTTCCACGAGGTTCCATGATGTCACAATGGTCTCTTTAATTCTGGACGGTAACAATGGGGACTTGGTTCCATGAGGTTCCATGATGTCAGAATGGTCTCCATAGTTCCGGACAGAAAGGATGGAGCCTTGGTTGCACGAGGTTCCATGATGTCACAATGGTCTCCTAGATTTTGGAGGGTAGCAATGGTGCGTTGATTCCACTAGGATCCATGATGTCACATTGGTCTCCTCGGTTATGGACTGTAACAATGGAGCCTTGGTTCCACGAGGTTCCATGATGTCACAATGGTCTCCTCGGTTCTGGACGATAACAATGGAGCCTTGGTTCCATGAGCTTCCATGATGTCACAACGGTCTCCTCAGTTCTGGACGGTAAAAATGGAGCCTTGGTTCCTCGAGGTTCCATGATATCAAAATGTTCTTCTTTGTTCTCTATGGCAACAATGGAGCCTTGGTTCTACGAGGTTCCTGGATTTCACAATGCTCTCCTCGGTTCTGGAGGGTAACACTGGAGCCTTAGTTCCACGAGGTTCCATGATGTCACAATGGTCTCCTTGGTTCTGGAGGGTAACAATGGAGCCTTGCTTCCACGAGGTTCCATGATGTCACAATGGTGTCCATGGTTCTGGAAGGTAACAATGGAGCCTTGGTTCCACAAGATTCCATGATTCCACAATGCTCTTCTCAGTTCTGGAGGGTAAAAATGGAACCGTGTTCCGCGAGGTTCCATGATGTCACAATGGTCTCCTCGGTTATGGATGGCCATAATGGAGCCTTCCTTCCACATGATTCCATGGTGTCACCAGGATCTCCTTGGTTCCAGACTGCAACAATGGAGCTTTGGTTCTACGAAGTTCCATGATGTCATAAGGATTTCCTTGGTTCCGGATGATAACAATGGAGCCTTGGTTCCACGATGTTCCATGATGTCACAATGTTCTTAGGGTTCTGGATGGTAAAAATGGGGCCTTGGTTCCACTAGGTTCCATGATGTCACAATAAACTCCTTGGTTCTGGTTGGAAAGAATGGAGTGTTGGTTCCATGAGGTTCCATGATGTCACAATGGTCTCTTTAACTCCGGACGGGAACAATGGGGGCTTGATTCCATGTGGTTCCATGATGTCAGAATGGTCTCCATGGTTCCGAAAGGAAAGGATGGACCTCGGTTCCACAAGGTTCCATGATGTCAGAATGGCCCTATCAGTTCTGGACAGTGACAATGGAGCCTTGGTTCCACGATATTCCAGGATGTCACAATGGTCTCCTCGGTTCTGGAGGATAACAACAGATCCTTAGTTCCACAAGGTTCCATGATGTCAAAATGTTGTCCTCGGCTCTGTACGGTAACAATGGAGCCCTGGTTCCGCAAGGTTCCATGATGTCACAATGGTCTCCTTTGTTCTGGACGGTAGCAATGGAGCTTTGGTTCCATGAGGTTCCATGATGTCGCAATGGTCTCTTTGGTTCTCGACGATAGTAATGGAGCCTTGGTTCTCCGAGGTACCATGATGTCAAAATGGTCTCCTCGGTTTCAGTCAGTAACAATGGAGCCTTGCTTCCATGCAGATTCATGATGTCACAAGGGTCTCCTTGGTTCTATACAGTAACAATGGAGCTTTGCTTCCATGAGGTTCCATGATGGCAATGGTCTCCATGATTCAGGACGGTAACAATGGAGCCTTGTTTGCACAAATTTCCATGATGTCACAATGGTCTCCTTGATTCTGGATAGGAACAATGGAGACTAGTTTCCAAAATGTTCCATAATGTCACAATGGTCTCCTCGGTTATGGACGGTAACAATGGAGCCTTGCTTACACGAGGTTCCATGATGTCACAATGGTCTCCTTAGTTCTAGAAGGTAACAATGGAGCCTTGGTTCCATGAGGTTCCATGATGTCACAATGGTCTCCTTTGTTCTGCGCAGTGTCAATGGAGCCCTGGTTCCATTTGGTTCCATGATGTCAAAATAGTCTCCTAGGTTCTCAATTGTTCACAATGGAGCCTTGGTTCCACGAGGTTCCATGATGTCACAATGCTCTCCTTGGCTATGGACAGTAACAATGGAGATGTGTTTTCACAAGGTTCCATGATGTCACAATGGTCTCCTCGGTTATGGACGGTAACAATGGAGCCTTGGTTCCACGAGGTTCCATGATGTCACAATGGTCTCCTTGGCTATGGACATGAAAATGGAGCCTTGTTTCCACAAGGTTCCATTATGTCACAATGGTCTCCTCGGTTCTAGACAGTAACAATGGAGCCTTGGTACTACGCGGTTCCATGATGTCACAATGGTCTCCGCAGTTCTGGACGATAAAAATGGAGCCTTGGTTCCACGAGGTTCCATGATGTTACAATGGTCTCCTAGGTCCTGGAGGGTAACAATGGAGCCTTGGTTCCACTGAGTTCTATGATGTCACAATGGTCTCCTTGGTTCTGGATGATAACAATAGAGTGTTGGTTCCACGAGGTTCCATGATGTCACAACGGTCTCCTTGGTTCTGGACGGTAACAATGGAGCCTTGGTTCCACAAGGTTCCATGATGTCACAATGGTCTCCTTGGTTCTGGAGGGTAACAATGGAGCCTTGGTTCCACTAAATTCCATGATGTCACAATTGTCTCCTGGTTTTCGGAGAGTAACAATGGAGCCTTGGTTCCACGAGGTTCCATGATGTCTCAATGGCATCCTTGGTTCCGGACGGTAACAATGGAGTCTTGGTTCCACGACTTTCCATGATGTCACAATGGTCTCCTTTGTTCTGAACGGTAACAATGGAGCCTTGGTTCCATGAGGTTCCATGATGTCACAATGGTATCCTTTGTTCTGGACGGTAACAATGGAGCCTTGGTTCCATGAGGTTCCATGATGCCACAATGGTATCCTTGGTTCTGCAGGGTAACAATGGAGCCTTGGTTCCACGACGTTCCATCATGTCACAATTGTCTCCTTGGTCTGGACGGTAACAATTGAGCCTTGGTTCCACCAGGTTCCAGGATGTCACAATGGGCTCCTTGATTCTCGACTGTTAACAATGAAGCCTTGGTTCCACGAGGTTCCATGATGTCACAAGTGTCTCCTTGGTTCTGTACGGTAACAATGGAGCCTTGGTTCCAAAAGGTTCTATGATGTCACAAGGATCTCCTCTGTTTTGGAGGGTAACAATGGAGCCTTGATTCCACGAGGTTCCATGATGTCACAATGCTCTCCTTGGCTATGGCCATGAAAATGGAGCCTTGGTTCCACGAGGTTCCATGATGTCACAATGGTCTCCTTGGTTCTGAATGGTAACAATGGAGCCTTGGTTCCGCGACGTTCCATGATGTCACAATGGTCTCCTTGGTTCTGGATTGTAGCAATGGAGCCTTGGTTCCACGACGTCCCAACAGTTCGCAATGGTCTCCTTGGTTCTGTACTTGACAATGGATCTTTTGTTGAACAAGGTTCCATGATGTCACAATCGTCTCCTCGGTTCTGGAAGGTAACAATGGAGCCTTGGTTCCATGAGGTTCCAGGATGTCACAATGGTCTCCGCAGTTCTGGACGATAAAAATGGAGCCTTGGTTCCACGAGGTTCCATGATGTAACAAGGGTCTCCTTGGTTCTGGACGGTAACAATGGAGCCTTGGTTCTACAAGGTTCCATGATGTCCCAATGGTCTTCTTGGTTCTGGACGGCAGCAATGGAGCGTTGCTTCCACGACGTTCCATGATGTCAAAAGTGTCTCTATTGGTTCTGGACAGTAAAAATGGAGGCCTGGTTCCACGAGGTTCCATGATGTCACAATGGTCTCCGCAGCTCTGGATGATAAAAATGGAGCCTTGGTTCCACGAGGTTCTATGATGTCACAAGGATCTCCTTGGTTCTGGAGGGTAACAATGGAGCCTTGGTTCCACGAGGTTCCAGGATGTCAGAATGGTCTCCTCGATTCTGGATGGTAGCAATGGAGCCTTGGTTCCACAAGGTTCCATGATTTCGCAACGGTCTCCTTGGTTCTGTATTTGAAAATGGATCCTTGGTTCCACTAGGTTCCTTGATGTCACAATGGTCTCCTTGGTTCTGGTGAGTAACAATCGAGCCTTGGTTCCACGAGGTTCCATGGTGTCACAATGCTCTCCTTGGCTATGGACATGAAAATGGAGCGTTGGTTCCACGAGGTTCCATTATGTCACAAGGGTCTCCATGGTTTTGGAAGGTAACAATGGAGCCTTGGTTCCACGAGGTTCCAGGATGTCAGAATCGTCTCCTTGGTTCTGAATGGGAACAATGGAGTCTTGGTTCCGCGAGGTTCCATGATTTCAGAATGTTCTCCTCGGTTCTGGATGGTAGCAATGGGGCTTTTCTTCCACGAGGTTCCATGATTTTGCAATGGTCTCCTTGGTTCTGTACTTGACAATGGATCCTTGGTTGCACAAGGTTCCATGATGTCACAATGGTCTCCTCGGTTCTGGAAGGTAACAATGGAGCCTTGGTTCCATGAGGTTCCATGATGTCACAATGGTCTCCTTTTTTCTGGACGGTAACAATGGAGCCTTGGTTCCACCATGTTCCATGATGTCAGAATAGTCTCCTTGGTTCTGGAGGGTAACAATGGAGCCTTGGTTCCACTAAATTCCATGATGTCACAAGGGTCTCCTCGGTTCTGGAGCGTAATAATGGAGCCTTGGTTTCACGAGGGTCCATGATGTCAAAATTTTATTTTTAGTTTTGGAGGGTAACAATGGAGCCTTGGTTCCACGAAGTTCCATGATTGCCGAGCCGTGGGGACTTGTAGCTACTCGGCACGAAGCTCGGATAGCTGGTACATCTGAGGGTCCACCAGAAGAACGGGAGGGACACTCGGGCTTCTGGAATCCTGCTCGTTTATTGAAGGGTCGGAGAAGGGGCAGACAGGGAGACAACGAAGCAGAAGGGAGGCAGATTCCGAGATCCCCGAAGGGCGGGCTGAGGATTCTTTTACTGCGTAGGGGTAGGAGGGTTTAGCATTCGAGGATACAATCGGGAGAAGGCTAAAGGGAGGGGAAATATAACATTAACCAGTGGGGAAATGGGAAAGGATTGTTCTTGGTGGAAGAACCAAAGGGAAAACGTGGAACAGAGAAGATTCTAGGCTAAGGGGCAGACTTGAACAATAACTGACAGGACAGGGGGAGGGTACAATTCTCTTCCAAAAGGGGGTGGAGAACTCATACAACTGCTGTTTCCCATGGCAACCCTAGACTGCCTTCCCCAACCCCTCCTCCTACAAATAAACACAAGTCATAACTAGTGAAATACACTGTTGAGAACACTTTATGTCACCCAATTATAATTCTATTAATTTTAGTTACTGTAAGTTTAATGATGTCTATTTTAACACTAATTCAGAATTAGAGGATGTTAAAATGCATGGCCATTCTGATCTCACTCTCTAGAACTCATGGAATCTTACTGAAAGAGAACTCTTATGATGGTAGATTAGAATTTAAATCAAGACCCCTGTAGAAAAAGAATTTACTATATTTTAAGAAAAGGGGGGACTGAAACAGAGATTTTTAGAGTTAACAAAATAAATTAAGCATTTATAATTTAGCTTGTAGAGTTATGTGTTGAATTTTTAACCTTTTACTTAAGAAACCTCTGCCTGGTACAAAGGGCATAGGAAAATGCAAATTTCTGAAGATTCTTGCATAAAGAACAATACCAGAAGAAGCAAAGAACCCAGATAAAGAAGCTCCTCTGTCTCCAAGCCTATCAAGACTGACAGACGTACTCAGATAAGCACCAAAGGACCAAAAGCGCACGCGCAGAGAGGAGAATTTCAAAAGTTCAATCATGAGGAAGACCACAATCTTCAGCCTCAGGACCACCAAGAGACCCCCATACGACCACCGCAGCAAACCACGCATGCCCAGAAGGGCGTGGACTTACTTAGCATGAGAAGTGAGGACAGGCGGGGCAAGGGGTTGAATATGCATGAAAAAGTTGTGCAATATATTGCATATGGAACGTCTTTAAGAAAAAAAGTGTGGGTCAGACTGAGGCTAGGGTCACAAGTCTTGGAGAGCTATCTCACTTGTGCCGGGCGCTGACACACATACCCACTTCATAACTACCCCAGGTTATGGAGTCTATTTATTTATTCCACGTATCGTTTCACCATGAGGTTCCATGATGACACAAGTGTCTCCTTGGTTATGGACGGTAACACTAGAGCCTTAGTTCCATGAAGTTCCATGATGTCACAATGGTCTCCTTGGTTCTGGAGGGTAACAATGGAGCCTTGGTTCCACGAGGTTCCATGATGTCAAAAGGATCTCCTTGATTCTGGACGGTAACAATGGAGACTTGCTTCCATGAGGTTCCATGATGTCACAAGGGTCTCCTTGGTTCTGGAGGGTAACAATGGAGCCTTGATTCCACAAGGTTCCATGATGTCACAATGGTCTCCTTGGTTCTGGAGAGTAAAAATGGAGCCTTGGTTCCAAGAGGTTCCATGATGTCACAATGGTCTCCTTGGTTCTGGACGTGACAATGGAGCCTTGGTTCCACGAGATTCCATGATGTCACAATGGTCTCCTTGGTTCTGGATGGTAGCAATGGAGCCTTGGTTCGACGAGGTTCCATGATGTCACACGGATCTCCTTTGTTCTGGACAGTAGGAATGTGGCTTTGGTTCCACAAGGTTCTATGGTGTCACAATGGCTTTGGTCTCCTATTCTAGACGGTAACAATGGAGCCTTGGTTCCACGAGGTTCCATGATGTCACAATGGTCTCCTCAGTTCTGGAGGGTAACAATGGAGCCTTGATTCCATGAGGTTCCATGATGTCACAATGGTCTCCTTGGTTCTGGATGGTAAAAATGGAGCCTTGGTTCCATGAGGATCCATGATGTCACAAGGGTCTCCGCGGTTCTGGAGGATAACAATGGAGCCTGGCTTCCACGGGTTTCCATGATGTCACAATTGTCTCCTTGGTTATGGAGTGTAACAATGGAGCCTTGGTTCCACGAGGTTCCATGATGTCACAATGGTCTCCTTGGTTCTCGACTGTTAACAATGGAGCCTTGGTTCCACGAGGTTCCATGATGTCACAATGGTTTCCTTGGTTCTGTGGTTGACAATGGAGCCTCGTTTCCACGAGGCTACATGATGTCACAAGGGTCTCCGCGCTTCTGGAGGATAACAATGTAGCCTTGGTTCCACGAGGTTCCATGATGTCACAATGGTCTCCTTGGTTCTCGACTGTTAACAATGGAGCCTTCGTACCATGAGGTTCCATGATGTCACAGGGATCTCCTTGGTTCTGGATGGTAACAATGGAGGCTTGGTTCCATGAGGATCCATGATGTCACAATGGTCTCCTTGGTTCTGGAGGGTAACAATAGAGCCTTGGTTCCACGAGGTTCCATGATGTCACAATGGTCTCCTTGGTTCTCGACTGTTAACAATGGAGCCTTGGTTCCATGAGTTTCCATGATGTCACAATGGTCTCCTTGGTTCTGGTGGGTAACAATGGAGCCTTGGTTCCACGAGGTTCCATGATGTCACAATGGTCTCCTTGGTTCTGGAGGGTAACAATGGAGCCTTGGTTCCACAAGGTTCCATGATGTTACAATGGTCTCCTTGGTTCTGGAGGGTAACAATAGACCCTTGCTTCCACGAGGTTCCATGATGTCACAATGGTCTCCTTGGTTCTCGACTGTTAACAATGGAGCCTTGGTTCCATGATGATCCATGATGTCACAATGGTCTCCTTGGTTCTGGATGGTAGCAATGGAGCTTGGTTCCACGAGGTTCCATGATGTCACAATGGTCTCCTTGGTTCTGGAGGCTAACAATGTAGACTTGGTTCCACGAGGTTCCATGATGTCACAATGGTCTCCTTGGTTTTGGAGGGTAACTATGGTGGCTTGCTTCCACGTGGTTCCATGATGTCACAATGGTCTCCTTGGTTCTGTACTTGACAATGGAGGCTTGGTTCCAAGAGGTTCTATGATGTCACAATGGTCTCCTTTGTTCTGGACTGTAACAATGGAGCCTTGATTCCATGAGGTTCCATGATGTCACAAGGGTCTCCTTGGTTCTGGAGGATAACAATGTAGTCTTGGTTCCACGAGGTTCCATGATGTCACAATGGTCTCCTTGGTTCAGGAGGGTAACAATGAAGTCGTTGTTCCCCGAGGTTCCATGATGTCACAAGGATCTCCTTGGTTCTGGAGGGTAACTATGGAGACTTGCTCCACGTGGTTCCATGATGTCACAATGGTCTCCTTGGTTCTGGATGGTAGCAATGGAGCCTTGGTTCCATGAGCTTCCATGATGTCGCAATGGTCTCCTTGGTTCTGGACGGTAACAATGTGTCGTGGTTTGACGTGGAAGTGAATTTTTTCCAGGAAGTTGGGTCAAACCAATAGGTGGTCACGTTTGGATATTGGCACCTGGAGTGACCACTGAAAGTATGGACACGCCTCTGAGAACACAGGGGGTTAAAAGCAAGAACTCCCAGGAGAACTCTCTCTTTTGGTTCCGGTCGTCAGAGAGTGCAGACCTCCCCTGCCCGGCCACGGGCTGGGTGGGGGAGGGTAAGCCACGTGGCCTTGCCCAGGTAGGCCGAGGGGCTGAGGGTCTGTAAACCGGCCAGCTCCTGTGGACGGAAGGGTGGAGAGAAGTGGAGATGCCTTTGCCTCCCCCCCCCCAAGAGGGAAAGAGACGGAGAGCCTGGCGGCACCTGGAAATTTGCCGGCAGAGGAGAAGGAGAAGGGGGGGGGATGGCCAGCGTGGGAGGAGGAACACCGGACCGAGATATCAGCCGTCCAAGGAGTCTGAACGTTTAACCCTTTCCAGGAAATGAGGGCTTTGGGCTTTTTAAAAGTATTACTCCTCCTTGATTTGTAGTGGAAGAGAGATAGTCCGGGAACTGAGATGTTAGAAGAAGAAATATTTAGGTGGGAAGAGATGATGAAGTAGCTTTTGGCTGGCACAATCTTGTTAGCCATGGACTGAACCAAAATCTCCTGCAATGGAGACTGCATTTTAGGGGGATGCAGTGGTGACCCAGGGAGACCTGTTTCAGCTTCGAACAGCACAAGAATGGCGAGAAACGAAGAAAGCTGAAGAGGGAATGGTGATACCCTCTGTCTTCGGGAAGAAGATGAGTCCTGTTTGGACCCCTCGGCCCCAGGGGAAAATGGGGGGGATTGTAGTCCCAAGATGAGAAGCTGAACTGTTGTATCTTTGGGTCTGTGGCAAAGCATCCTTAAAGGAGCCCTATGAGCAGTCTGTCCATGCACGGTGGTGAGAGCACTGTGACATGGAATGGAGAGTGTCACACTGGCAGATTTTTTTTTCCGGGCGGTTGCCATGTGTGACAGGGAAACACGGGGGCAGCTGTGTTTCCTGGGGGGTCTGTGGTACAAGAGAGACTTCTCTCTCCCTTGATAGTTTAAGTATAGATTACCTGAAGGGTGGTAATTTGATCAAGAATCCCGGGTGATGTTTCATGGCTGGGGGTTTTGGAATTGGGAGGAGGAGGGGTGGTTTAAAAGGTCTTCAACCTGGATTTAGTTAATGTGTTTTCTGTATTAGTAGCAGTTTAATAAAGTTTTTTTCCTTTGTTATTAAGCCTGGGCCTGCTCTGCTCTGTTCCTGATAACATCTCACAGCATTTATTTAGAAAAGATGCATTTTCATGGGGACGCTGGCATTGCGCCAGTGTCCAACCATGACACTGGGTTCCACATGAGCCTTGGTTCCACGAGGTTCCATGATGTCACAATGGACTCCTTGGTTCTCGACTGTTAACAATGGAGCCTTGATTCCATGAGGTTCCATGATGTCACAAGGGTCTCCTTGGTTCCGGAGGGTAAAAATGGAGCCTTAGTTCCACTAAATTCCATGATGTCACAATGGTCTCCTCAGTTCCGTATGGTAACAGTGGAGCCTTGGTTCCATGAGGTTCCATGATGTCACAATGGTCTCCTTGGTTCTGGAGAGTAACATTGGAGCATTGGTTCCACGAGGTTCCATGATGTCACAATAGTCTCCTTGGTTCTGGAGAGTAACAAGGGAGCCTTGTTTCGACGAGGTTCCATGATGTCACAATGGTCTCCTTGGTTCTGGATGGTAGCAATGGAACCTTAGCTCGACGAGGTTCCATGATGTCACAATCGTATCCTTGGTTTTCGAGTGTAACAATGGAGCCTAGGTTCCACGAGGTTCCATGATGTCACAATGGTCTCCTTGGTTCTGGACGGTAATAATGGAGGCTTGGTTCCATGAGGATCCATGATGTCACAATGCTCTCCTTGGTTCTGCACGGTAACAAGGGAGCCTTAGTTCCATAAGGTTCCATGATGTCACAGGGATCTCCTTGATTCTGGAGGGTAAAAATGGAGACTTGCTTCCATGAGGTTCCATGATGTCACAATGGTCTCCGCGCTTCTGGAGGGTAACAGTAAAGCCTTCGTTCCACGAGGTTCCATGATGTCAGAATGGTGTCCTCGGTTCTGGACTGTAACAATTGAGCCTTGCTTCCACGAGGTTCCATGATGTCAAAATGGTCTCCTCGGTTCAGGAGGGTAACAATGGAGCCTTGGTTCCATGAGGTTCCATGATGTCACAATCGTATCCTTGGTTTTCGACGGTAACAATAGAGCCTTGGTTCCACGAGGTTCCATGATGTCACAGTGGTCTCCTTGGTTCTGGATACTAACAATGGAGCGTGGGTTCCAGAATGTTCCATGATTTTACAATGGTCTCCTCAGTTCTGGAGTGTAAAAATGGAGCCGTGTTCCCCGAGGTTCCATGATGTCGCGAGGATCTCCTTGGTTCCAGACTGCAGCAATGGAGCCTTGGTTCTACAAGCTTCCTTGATGTCATAAGGATCTCCTTGGTTCCGGACGGGAACAATGAAGCCTTGGTTCCACGAGGTTCCATGATGTCACAATGGCCCTATTGGTTCTGGACGGTAAAAATGCAGCCTTGGTTCCACGAGGTTCCATGATGTCACAATGGTCTTCTTGGTTCTGGATGGTGAAAATGCAGCCTTGGTTCCATGAGGTTCCATGATGTCACAATGGTATCCTCGGCTCTGGACGGTAACAATGGAGCCTTGGTTCCACGAGGTTCCATGATGTCACATTGGTCTCCTCATTTATTGACTGTAACACTGGAGCCTTGGTTCCACGAGGTTCCATGATGTCACAATGCTCTTATCGGTTCTGGATGGTAACAATGCAGCCTTGCTTCCATGAGATTCCATGATGTCACAATGGTCTCCTTGGTTCCATACAGAAAGAATTGCGCCTTGGTTCCACAAGGTTCCAGGATGTCACAATGGCCTCTTTAATTCTGGACAGTAACAATGGGGGCTTGGTTCCATGTGGTTCCATGATGTCACAAGTGTCTCCGCAGTTCCGGATGGAAAGAATGGAGTTTTGGTTCCAAGAGGGTCAATGATGTCACAATGGTCTCCTAGATTTTGGACGGTAGCAATGGAGCATTGGTCCCACGAGGTTCCATGATGTCACAATGGTCTCCTTGGTTCCGGACTGTTAACAACGGAGCCTTGGTTCCACGAGTTTCCATGATGTCACAAGGGTCTCCTTGGTTCTGGAGGGTAACAACGGAGCCTTGGTTACACGACCTTCCATGATGTCTCAATGGTCTCTTTATTTCTGGATGGTAACATTGGGGGCTTGTTTCTATGAGTTTCCATGATGTCACAGTTGCCTCCTTGGCTCTCGACTCTTAACAATGGAGCCTGGTTGCACGATGTTCCATGATGTCACAATGGTCTCCTAGATTTTGGACGGTAGCAATGGAGCCTTGGTCCCACGAGGTTCCATGATGTCACAATGGTCTCCTTGGTTCAGGACTGTTAACAACTGAGCCTTGGTTCCACAAGGTTCCCTGATGTCACATCGGTGTCTTTATTTCTGGACGGTAACAATGGAGGCTTGGTTCCTCGAGGTTCTATGATATCACAATGGTCTTCTTGGTTCCGGAGGGTAAGAATGGGGCTGTGTTCCGCGTGGTTCCATGATGTCACAATGGTGTCCTTGTTTCTGTATGGTAACAATGGAGCCTTGTTTCCAGAATGTTCCATGATGTCACAAGGGTCTCCTTGGTTCCAGACTGCAACAATGGAGCCTTGGTTCTACGAGGTTCCATGATGTCATAAGGATCTCCTTGCTTCCGGACGGTAACAATGGAACCTCGGTTCCACAAGGTTCCATGATGTCACAATGGCCCTATCGGTTTTGGACGGTAACAATGCAGCCTTGGTTCCACGATGTTCCATGATGTCACAATGGTCTCCTCGGCTCTGGACGGTAACAATGGAGCCTTGGTTCCACAAGGTTCCATGATGTCACAATCGTCTCCTTGGTTCTGGACTGTTGACAACAGAGCCTTGGTCCCACGAGGTTCCATGATGTCACAATGGTCTCCTTGGTTCTGGACGGTAACAATGGAGCCTTGGTTCAATGAGGTTCTATGATGTCACATGGGTCTCCTTGGTTCTGGAGGGTAACAATGGAGCCTTCCTTCCACAAGGTTCCATGATGTCACAAGGATCTCCTTGCTTCCAGACTGCAACAATTGGGCTTTGGTTCTATGAATTTCCATGATGTCATAAGGATCTCCTTGGCTCTGGACGGTAACAATGGAGCCTCGGTTCCACGATGTTCCATGATGTCACAGTGGTCTCCATGGTTCCCGATGGAAAGAATGGAGTCTTCCTTGCATGAGGTTCCATGACGTCACAATGGTCTCCAAGATTTTGGACGGTGGCAATGAAGCCTTGGTTCCACAAGGTTCCATGATGTCTCAATGCTCTTATCGGTTATGTACTGTAACAGTGGAGCCTTGCTTCCACGAGGTTCCATGATGTCACATTGGTGTCCTCAGTTCTGCACGGTAACAATGGAGCCTTGGTTCCATGAGGTTCCATGATGTCGCAATGGTCTCTTTAATTCTGGACGGTAACAGTGGGGGCGTGGTTCCATGAGGTTCCATTATGTCACAAGTGTGCCCATGGTTCCAGATGGAAAGAATGGAGCCTTGGTTCCATGAGGCTCAATGATGTCACAATGGTCTCCTAGATTTTGGACGGTAGCAATGGAGCCTTGGTTCCACGTGGTCCCATGATGTCACAATGGTCTCCTTGGTTTAGGACTGTTAACATCAGAGCCTTGGTTCCACGATGTTCCATGATGTAACAAGGGTCTCCTTGGTTCTTGAGGTTTACAATGGAGCCTTGGTTCCACGAGGTTCCATGACGTCACAATGGTCTCCTAGGTTTTTGAGGGCAGCAATGAAGCCTTGGTTCCATGATGTTCCATGATGTCAGAATGGTCTCCTTGGTTCTGGATGGTAACAATGGAGCCTTGGTTCCATGAGTTTCCATAACGTCACAATGGTGTCCTTGGTTCTGGACGGTAACAATGGAGCCTTGGTTCCACGAGGTTCCATGATGTCACAATGGTCTGCTCGGTTCTGGAGGGTAACAATGGAGCCTTGGTTTCACGAGGTTCCATGATGTCAAAATTGTATTTTTCGTTTTGGAGGGTAACAATGGAGCCTTGGTTCCACGAAGTTCCATGATTGCCGTGCCATGGGGGCTTGTAGTGCGAAGGTCGGATAGCTGGTACATCTGAGGTCCACCAGAAGAATGGGTGGGACACTCAGGCTGCTGAAATCCTGCTTGTTTATTCAAGGGTCGCAGAAGGGGCATACAGGGAGACAACGAAGCAGAAGGGAGGCAGATTCCGAGAGCCCTGAAGGGCAGGGTGAGGATTCTTTTACTGCGTAGGGGTAGGAGGGTTTAGCATACGAGGGTAGAATCAGGAGAATGCTAAAGGGAGGGGAAATGTAACATTAACCAGTGGGGAAAAGGGAAAGGAGTGTTCTTGGTGGAAGAACCAAAGGGAAAACGTGGAACAGAGAAGATTCTAGGCTAAGGGGCAGACTTGAACAATAACTGACAGGACAGGGGGAGGGTACAATTCTCTTCCAAAAGGGGGTGGAGAACTCATACAACTGCTGTTTCCCATGGCAACCCTAGACTGCCTTCCCCAACCCCTCCTCCTACATCTCCCCCGTTTTTATTTATTAAATAAGCACTAAATAAAATTAGAGAAAAGGGGTAAGGATTGAGGGAAAGGGGATGTTAGGGGAAAGGAAAGGGCACAGGAGGCGATGGGGTAATTGGGTACGTGAGTTCAGCGGGGGAAAGTATCTTCGGGTAATCATGAGACGTGTGACGATATTGGGAGGAACCGTCTTTCTTCTCCTCCTCTTCCAGGCAGTGGAAACTCCGTCCAGCGATGAGGTGTTCTCGGTGGTTTGCACCAAGGACACGTTGTCTTGCTGAGCTGGCACCTCTACGAATGGCTTGACATATTTCCCCGGAATCCATCTTGGTCCTTTATCTGTAGAAACACAGGCATACCCTCTCCCCCAGGTTATTAGAGGGAAAGGGCCCTGGATAGCTTTGGATTCTGGGTCCTTTATCAAGACTGGTGGCCTCTCGGCGAGTTGCGCTCTGGTGTTATTGTGAAAATGGCGGATAATAGGAGGGTCGGGCTCCCTTTCTGAGCAGTTTAAAAAATTCAGGACATACAGGGCCTTACATAACCTTTCGGCTGGGCTCACTGTAATGTCCGGGTTATGTTGTTGTTCAAGGAGCCTTTTTAGATTTCTATGGGCCCTCTCTATTATTGCCTGTCCTGTAGGATTGTGGGGAATTCCGGTGGTATGGGAAATTCCCCACTGTTGCGCAAACTCACCGAAGCTCTTTGACGCACAGCATGGGCCATTATCAGTTTTTATGTGAGATGGGACTCCCAACGTAGAGAATGCCATGAAAAGATGTTTAATGGCATCCCTGGTTTTTTCGCCTGCATGGACGGAGGCAAACACTGCGCTGGAAAACGTGTCAATAGAGACATGTATGTATTTCATCTGACCAAACGGCTTGAAGTGTGTTACATCTGTCTGCCATATCTCTAGCGCTCCCAATCCTCGGGGATTTGTCCCCGTAATGAGGGAAGGGAGAGTGAAAGATTGGCAGCTCGGGCAGGTAGAAACAATGGCTCTTGCCTGTGCTATCGAGATCTTAAATTGTCGCACTAGAGCCGGGGCATTCTGATGGTAAAATGCATGGCTGAGCCGCGCTTGCCGGAGTATGTCTGGTAAGGTGGTTGAAGTGGTTGCAGATATTTGTGTTGACGTGGCTAGGAGGTCCGCTTTCCGTGCATGATATGATAAGGTTGCTCTCTATGGGAAAGTAGCCAAATGAGATCAGAGAGTAAACTGTATAAATTTGTGTTTGAAACTTCTTTGAGGAGGGCACCTTCGGCCCTTTCTGCTACCCCAGCGACATAGGCCGAATCAGTGACCACATTCAGAGGCTGTTGAAATTTTTTGAATGCTCTCACGACTGCGGCAAGTTCCGCCATCTGGGGGGAACCCTCAACCAGTTGGACGTCAGACTCCCACTTCTGAGTGTCCGGGTCCTTCCAAGTGATCACCGATTTGTGGGATCTGCCCGACCCATCGGTGAACACCGTGAGAGCACCTGGAATTGGTGTTTTACTTTTAAACATTCTTGGGGTCAAATGCAATGTATCCTTAAACAATTTATGCTTAGGATAGTGATCCGAAATTTGTCCGGGGAAGCTGTCCAGAGCAATGAGCAAATTTTCATTAGTTTGCAACAACGAGTCCAATTGATCTAATGTAACAGGTAAGTAAATGCACACAGGGTCACACCCAGCGAGGGTTCGGAGGCGGTGTCGTGCCTTCATTATTAAAGTGGCTAGCAATTCTGCAGGGGTCGTGATCGTCCTAGAGGGTTGGTGTGGTAGGAAGAGCCACTCTAAGATGACCAGGGGATCAGATGCTCTGTTATCCCACTGGAAGAGAAGTCTGTGGAGGTGGGGGCACTTACCCAACACCGCAAAGTTCACGGGAAGGGTCCGGACCACGCGGTGTGCCTGGCAAGACTTCAGAGCAGCAGCAACCCGTCCCAGGGCTTCCCGTGCGGCAGGTGTCAGCTCGCGTGGTGAGGCGAGGTCTCCGTCGCCTCGAAGCAGACAGAAGAGAGGTGACAGCTCCTCAGTCGTCAGTCCCAGGAGGGGGCGGATCCAGGTGATCGTTCTGCACAGCTGCTGAAGTTCTTGCAGAGTCTTCGGATCCTCGTTGATGGTCAATGTCTGTGGCGTCACTGTCCTTCCCGTGATGAGGAATCCGAGGTACCTCCATGGTGCTGAGAATTGGATCTTCTCTTCCGCTATCTGGAGCCCTGCAGCTTTGATAGCCTTAATAGTCTTGTCCAGTGTTGCCTTTAGGTATGTCTGGTCGGAAGCACAAACTAGCACATCATCCATGTAATGCAGGATGATGGCCTCAGGGAAAAGCCGACACACAGGTGATAAAATCTGCGCTACAAAAGTCTGACAGAGCACAGGGGAATTTTTCATCCCCTGAGGCAGGGATGTCCAATGATATCTTTTAAAAGGTTCAGCCCTATTCAATGATGGTACAGAAAAGGCGAACCTGGGAGCATCCCCAGGGTAGAGCGGAATGTTAAAAAAGCAGTCTTTGATGTCTATCACTGCTACCTGCCAGTCTCTGGGGAGCATAAAAGGTGATGGAAGGCCTGGTTGAATGGGACCCATATCTTCTATCACATCATTAACCCTTCGCAGGTCTTGGAGCAGGCGCCACCTGTCTGTGCCAGGTTTTCTAATTACAAAGACAGGGGTATTCCAAGGGCTGGTAGAAGGTGTTAAATGCCCAAGTTTCACCTGCTCCTCTACTAATTTATGAAGTGCACTCAATTTTTCTGATGGAAGGGGCCACTGATCCACCCAGACCGCTGTGTTGGTTTCCCAGGTCAGGGGTGGGGAAGTGCGCTCTGCAGTGGCCCACACTAAAAATCCCACGAAGGGCTAGGGATGTCGAGGCGGGCTCCCCATTGGGATAAAACATCCCTTCCTAATAATAGTATGTTTGAAGAGACAACAAAAGGTCTCACCGTTGCCAATTGTCCTTCCGGACCTTCCACGCACACAAGACGCCTACTCCTCAGAGGGTGGACCGCTCCGCCCACACCGGAGATCCTGCCGCAAGGGGGCACAAGCTCCCAGTCGCTGGGCCACCTCGCCTGGGGGATGATGGTCACGTCAGCTCCTGTGTCTGCCATGAGCCGCATCTGCACCGACTTTCCCTGGAAAGAAAGTTTGGCATCAATTAATGGTCTTTCTTTACATACATTTTGGGTGAAGAAAACATGTCTCTCTGTGTCTGGATCATCGTGGGTGTCCAGTACATAAAGCAAAGCAAAAGGATCTCCTTTCCTTAAAGTAAATGGCGGGTGGTTACAAATGACGGAGACGGTGATCTCCTCTCCTGGTGGAAAACACACTACCTCAGGTAAGATGGTGATTTCATTCGGCGTGTTGAAGGAGTCTTCTAAGATGAGCACGGTGGTGTCCCGACACTCGTGGAGGGGGCCCAGGAACCCAGCAGGAACTCTCGTCAGGTCCTCATCCTGGAGAGAGATGGTGATGCTGCTGCGGAGGACCCGACGATTGCCCTGATTTAGGGTACCTGTCCAGCGGATGAGGCGGAGTCCGTCCTCGTGGCTGCGCTGAACTGCTGGACTTGGCCGCGCGGCCACTCGTCCTCCCTGATGGTCGGGAGGCTGGGATGCTGAGAAGGGCCACTTGGTGTCCTCGCGCGGCCCCTCCTCGCCCTCCGCCGCCAGTTTCCCACTGGCTGGTACCCTTGTCGCTGTAGATGAAACTGGTGATCTTGATAAAATGAGTTCCTAGGATATGGTCTTGGAGGGGGCAAGATAGGTTGTTGAATTTGTGGCCAGTGGGGACAGTTCACCTGGATGTGACCCAGCTGACCACAGTTAAAACAGCGCGTATTTTGTAAGTTTATCATGGCCTCTCCCACCCCTTTGCTGACAGCCAGGGCCACCGTGTGCTCCATTGACATTGCCTTTGTGCAAGCCTCCACCATCTGAGAGATGGTGGGCTCGGGGTCCTGAGGTAGTGCACGGAGAATCTGTTTTGTTTCCGAATTAGAATTAGAAATGGCCATCTTTCGTAGAAGCTCTGCACGAGCTTCTGCGTTGTCTATTTGTCTCTCAATGGCCTCTTTCAGTCTATCAACAAAAGTAATAAAAGTCTCCTCAGGCCCTTGCATGATGGAAGAAAAGTTTTGGAGGGGGGTCTTACCATCCGGTATCTTCAGGAGCGCCTCCTTTCCCGCTGCTGCTATGTCCTGAAGCAGCTCCTGTGCTAGTAGAATTTGGTCCTCCGGACTGCTGAACTCCCCTTCTCCAGCAAGGGCTTCCATTGCCTCGTCCCCCTCTCCCACCACCTCTGCGAGATCATACTTGCACAGGAGTGGTTTCAACAGTTTTTTCCAATGAATCTCCCAGAGGTCGCATTTGGTGGGAGAAAACAGTGCCTTAGCAATATACCTTAAATCATGGGGGACTAGCAAACGTCCAGCAAATGTTAAGTCCAGCACATTTTTAAAGAAAGGCGAGTTTCTGCCATAATCTTTGGCAGCCTTCCTTAACTCCTTCACCTCAGCGTATGGAATTTGCTCCCACTTTGGCTCCCTCCCCCGCCAGAGGATGACCGGTGCCGCAAAGCTGCCCAAGTCCCGTGCCAATTCCAAATCCCCATCCTTAATTGCCTCCTCTCTGATCTTTGCCCAACCACCCCCCCCCGACTTGTTGGAATGCCGGGGACTGCCACTCTCCTCATCCTATTCCGAGGATGAAGCAGGCCGGGTTAGGGCACGGTGCCTCTTCCTGGCCGGTGGGTCCCGGAGACAGTGGGCCCGGCAGGCCAGGATGGCCTGCTTCCGGCCAGGCTTCTTCCCGGTTCCGGTAGCGTGGGAACTGGCAGTGGCAGGAGAGGAGGAGGCGTGTCCTGACCCACCCACTGGGGCGTGACCTTCTGGTTGGGGGTTCCCACCCACAGGGGCTGGGCCCACTTGGGGGCTGGTCCCAGCCACAGGGGGCCCACCCAGGGGTGTGGTCAGAGAGAAGGAGGGGACGGGTCCTGACGCAGGGGCGGCACTCGACGGAGGCGGGGGAGGAGGCGGGGGCGAGACGGCAGGAATTTTCTGGGGTGAAGGAGAAGGAGGGGCGCCATCTTGAGGCTGGTCTTTTTTCGCCACGAGGCAGGCGCCATTTTGTCCCATTTGTTCAGTTAAGTCCTCTAAAGAGCAACAGGGTTTCAAACTAGGATTAGGGTCTCTGGGGTGGAGGGAACAGGAATGACATGTGTTGGGGTGGCCAGTCCCAACACACGAATGGGACAGGGAGGATCGGGAAGCAGCAGAGAGACGGCAGCAGCTCTGTGCCGATGTATGGCAGGATCTGTCTCCCGATCCGCCCTTAGGGGAAGAGGGAATAGGATTGGGGGGGGGAGGAACACGAGGTAGGTGAACTGGGGACCCAACTCTCTCCCTTCTTTTTTAACAAATTAAGAATGGAATGAAAATCAGAAAAAAACGACCGACTGAAATCCTCCCCTGAACTTGTAAATCATAAATCTTTCTCCCAACTCTTCCCCAGAAATCAGGCACCAAAACATCTTCCCATGTAGTAGCAGGAAAATGTTCAAAAATAAATTTAACAAAAGGTTTTAAATCTCTCTTATTAAAAGAAATGTTCCCTAAAACAAGGTGGGACTTAATTTGGATATAAAACTCCTGTTGAGCTGGAGACAGGCGGTTACCCATTATATCAGGTCTCACAGCTAAATCACCCTCTTCGAAAAGGAAAAAAAAAACCAAAAAACAAAAAAGGGAGGTGAAGCCTAGTCAGGCATAAGAAAAAGCGAGATAAGCATACCTCTTGTAATTAAAAGGTCTTTGTTCATCAAAACGAACATTTAAAGAAGATAAGAATTTAAACTGAACAGAGAATTTCAGACTGTGAGAAGAGAAAGAGGAGAAAAAAAAGGGGGGGGGGGCTTGATAAACAACAAGTTTTCTGCTTAAGAATTGTGCAAATGCAGCTAGCACAGAAGACTGTGTAACTAACTATACACAAGCTAACTTTTAGGCCAAGGACAACCGGCAAAGAAGATAAGGAGCCTTCATCCAAAGGACCCCCTAGCAACCAATTGCACCGGCGCAGAGTACATCGAGAGAAAATACGTCAACCGAAAAAAAGGGGGGAATATAAAAACAAAAAGGTCAAAGGGGGAAGGTGCGCCGTGGCAGAGTGGAGACTCCCCGGCCGCCCAGTGCTGTTTTTTTGCTTAATACCGCTTGCTTAATAAATTCTTGTTAATTGATTTATCTATAATTAGCCTCCCCAATTGAATTTGTCCATAACAAATTTGGTGCCGTGACTCGGATAAGGGCAAACGGGCAGGAATTCCTAATCAGGGAGGCGCCCCGCTGCCTTTTCAGCGGCCCTGGTGCAGGCTTTTCCTTCTCGGGCCCTTACCGACGAACCTAAATTCGGTATTAAGCAAAAGGGATACCGGTAACCCCGTAATCTTTGTGCACGAAGCCCGGGCGAAGACGCAGGACAGCGTGAGCATAAAAGTGGGATCCGCTCGGTTGGGGTTGGGATCCCAGGACATAACGTACGAGACGTCCTTTTAGGACGAGGCAAGTGTGGACCTCTAAGTAGTGCGGTTTCCAGACCCCGAGAGGGGCTGGGCCACGAACAGGGGGCCGCGAGTGTGTGTGTGTGTGAAGGTGTCCTGGAAGATGGGACAGAGGAAAAGCAAGCCCTCTGATTCCATGGGGACGGGGACCCCGGTAAAGTTTCCCCAGATACCACCTGACAGTCCGTTAGGTTTAATAATAAAATCTTGGGATGAATACCCTTCAAGAAAAGGGAAGGATAAGGCAAAAATGATACATTATTGTATGGAAGTATGGGGAGGGAAACAAATCTGTGGTGATAATTTATTTTGGCCAGTGTTTGGAAGCTTCGAGGACTGGATTTGCCAGGCATTAAACATTTATATAAATTCTAAAGAACCTTTTGATATGGAAGAGAGCAAGTACTCTGCTCTCTGGATAGTGGGGGAAACAAGAGCAAAACTTTTTGCCTTAAGCACCCAGGGAGAAAAAAAGAAAAATAAAAAGCCTGAGGAGGTTCCAACTGCACCCCCTCTACCATACATACCTCCCCCTCCTCCACCTCCACCAGCACCACCAGTAGTCTACCCCAATTTAGATCAAGGGGGGGACTTTGAAAACCAGGAAGTAGAAATCCTGGAACCGGTCCCTGAGGAAAATCGTCGTGTTACTCGTAGCCTAACAAGGGGAAAAAGCGAGAGGGAAAGGCAAGCTCTATATCCATTAAGGGAAGTAGCTTTGGGAATGATCCCTAATCCTAATGCTGGTCAGCAGGGACAACCAGCCCAAATTCCGGGAATAGGTTATGTGGAGGTACCTCTTAATTCAGGAGATGTGAGGGAGTTCAAGAATGAAATGGGACATCTATTGGAAGATCCCCTCGGAGTTGCAGAGCGGGTGGATCAGTTTCTGGGGCCCAACGTGTATACGTGGGATGAAATGCAGTCAATACTGGGGATTTTATTCACCTCTGAGGAGCGAGGGATGATCAGGACAGCCGGTATGAGAATTTGGGATAGAGACCATCAGGCAGGACCCCAAGCAGATACTAAATGGCCTTTACAGCGTCCTAATTGGGATAAGCAGGATCCCCTGCATAGGACACATATGGCCGACTTAAGAACAATTCTTATCCAGGGGATCAGAGAATCAGTCCCTAAGGGGAAGAATGTGAATAAAGCTTTTTGTGACAGTCAAAAGAAAGATGAGGACCCCACGGAATGGTTAGGACGGCTCCGGAGATCTTTTCAGCTGTACTCCGGAGTAAATCCTGACACTCCGGAAGGACAGATGTTGTTAAAGACCCAGTTCGTGGCTAGAGCCTGGCCTGATATTAGGAGAAAATTGGAAAAGATTGAGGATTGGCATGGTAGAGGCCTGGATGAATTGTTGCGGGAAGCTCAGAAAGTGTATGTACGGAGAGAGGAGGAAGGACATAGGAAACAAGCAAGAGTGATGATGGCTGTGGTACGTGAAGGGCAGAGGGGAACGCTTAGTCAGTTCCAGGGAAGTAAGCCGAGGGGCCAGAAGGTAGAAGAAGGGAGAAGAGAAAAGGAGAGTGGACAAGGAAGCTGCTTTTATTGTGGTAAGAGAGGGCATTTTCGGCGGGAATGCAGAAAAAGGTTGGCAGATGAAAAGCATTCAAGGAAGATTGAGGGGGTCAGGGGCTCTATTTGCTGGGGACCCAGAAAAAAACAGAGCCCCTGGTAAAACTAAAAATTGGTCCCCAGCAGCAAGAATATGAGTTTCTTGTGGACTCAGGAGCTGAGAGATCAACGGTTGAAACCCTTCCCTCAGGGTGTAAATTATCAAGAGAAACAATACAGGTAGTTGGGGCAAAAGGGGAAGCCTTTAAAGTGCCTGTAATCAAAGACATTATTTTTGAAACCAGCTCCAAAATAGGTATAGGGTCACTGTTGTTAGTTCCAGAGGCTGACTATAACTTACTGGGACGAGATTTGATGATTGAATTAGGAATTGGAATCGACATAAATGACAAGAAGCTAAATATTAAATTATGTCCTCTTCGGGTAGAGGACGAACAGAAAATTAACCCTGAAGTGTGGTATACCCCAGAAAAAGCAAGCCGATTGGACATAAAACCTTTTGAGATAATATTAAGAAATCCTGAAGTCCCAGTTAGAGTTAAGCAGTACCCAATTCCAAAGGAAGGAAGGAAAGGGGTCAAACCTGAAATTGAAAGATTAAAAGCACAAGGGTTATTAGAACCCTGCATGTCCCCCTTTAATATTCCTATCCTTCCTGTTAAAAAAAACCCGATGGGAAATACCGTTTGGTACATGATTTACGAGAAAGTAACAAAAGGACTGTAGAAAGATTCCCTGTAGTAACTAACCCTCATACTTTATTAAGTCAGTTAGGCCCCGAAAATCAGTGGTATAGTGTTATAGATTTAAAGGATGCATTTTGGGCATGTCCCCTTAAAGAAAGTTGTAGGGACTATTTTGCCTTTGAATGGGAAGACCCAGACACCCACAGGAAACAACAACTCCGTTGGATGGTACTTCCACAAGGGTTTACAGAGTCCCCTAATTTATTTGGCCAGGCACTGGAGCAGCTGCTTACAGATTTTCAGTTGAGAGAAGGGGCTGTCCTGATTCAGTATGTAGATGACTTGTTAGTAGCTGGGAAAGAAGAGGAAATTGTCAGGGAAGAGAGTATAAGATTACTCAATTTTCTAAGCCTGAAAGGACTCAAAGTGTCAAAATCCAAATTACAATTTGTGCAAAAAGAGGTGAAGTATCTCGGACATAGACTGAGTCAAGGAATGAAGAAACTAGACCCAGAAAGGGTTAAGGGAATCTTAGCTATGCCAGGGCCAAGGACAAAGCGGGAGGTTAGACAGCTGTTAGGATTGTTTGGGTACTGTAGACAATGGATAGAGGGATTTAGCGGGAAAGTAAAATTCCTATATGAGGAACTAACAAAAGAAGGCTTGCTTAAGTGGACTCGGGAAGATGAGGAAAAACTACAGGACCTCAAGGCAGAATTAGTAAATGCACCGGTTCTCAGTCTTCCTGATTTAAAAAGGCCCTTTTATAATATAAAACCAGGTGATAAGGTGTTAATAAAAACCTGGAAAGAAACCTCACTAATCCCAAACTGGGAAGGCCCCTATGTTGTTTTACTTACTACAGAAACTGCAGTCAGAACCGCCGAGAAGGGATGGACACATGCGAGCCGAATAAAGGGACCGATTACTGCTGCTGCTGCCGAAGACCCCTGGAGAATAACCAGCCAACCCGGAGATCTTAAGGTCACATTTAAATGGACTTAATGGACTCAGTAAAAATTGTACAAACCAGCTGGTATAGTGAGATATTGGATTATGGATATCCTATAACTGATGATTTTAGAGTCTATTGTACAAATAAGGATTGTGATTGTTACCCTTTTGTATGCTATATTTGTAAAATCTTCCAGGAACGGTGGTGGGTCCATAGTTATAGAGGTACCCCTCCTAGGGGTATTTGTAAAGGCTGTTACCAATTAGAAAGAGAACTGACAAAGTCAGTCCTAGAGATTGGAGAAGAGAACGGGACCCTACCAAGGGAATCCCAAGAGTGGTGGGAGGTGTTTACTAAGGGGGCTAGGCCTGAAAATTGTTGTTACCACTCTAATGAACCAATTCCCCTAATTGTTCAAATTATAAAAGGGAATTGCCGGAAGACTTTACCTGGAATTCAGTGTAATTCACCGCAAGTGAAGGATAAGAATTGGGAATCATTCAAAAAGAGGCAGCAAAAACAGAGTAAGGGTCCTTCTGAAGAATATCCTTGCTGCCGAGAAGATGGTACACCTCGCGGCTCAAAGCAACCGGGTCGGCGAGCAAGGCAGAGGGATAAGAAGCAGTGGAGGAAAAAGCCCTCAAACTGGGACAATTCAAAGGTATTTCAAGAACTGCCTCAAGGATACTGATCTCCCAAGGGTAAAGGTGAGCCCGGCAATAACATGTCAAACCAAACAGTGGGAAGGGGGAAATAATGATAATCAAGTTCTGGGGCGGTTTGGACTCCACCCTTGCTGGCAAATTCTGTACATATTAGTTATATGTTGTACCTGGCCTGTACAAGGGGACTATGCACACCAGCCATTTAATTAGACTCTGACCAAAATAGACCAAGGGAAAGTTGTTAAGCAAAATGCCACCACTGTAGCTCCTACTTTTTTAGTTACTAATGAGGACTTGGTGAACTCTGTGTGGGGATGGAGTAAACCTGACTTCCACGCTATCTATTGGTGTCCTAGTTCCAATCCTGGGAGGGGATATTGTAATTACCCTGGGGAATATCTGTGTGGATATTGGGGCTGTGAAACCATAGCAACTGCCTGGGCTGTCACCCATCCAGATAAATTTTTACAGGTCTCATGGTATCCTAAAGGATGCAAAGTTCCATGGTATGGCACTCAAGGAGAAATTCTGTATATGGGGAATTGCAGGTCCTTGAAAATACAGGTGCTCAAGCCCCTGGACCCAGGATGGCTGGTAGGAAAAACTTGGGGAGTAAGGTGTTGGGAACCGGGTAAGGATCGTGGAGGGTACATTCAAATAAAAAAGGAAATCCTACCACATGATCCTCTACCCATAGGCCCTAACTCTGTAATTGCTGAGGAGGAGTTGACCGAGACAGCCACAGGGACCAGTGACACCACAATGCCCGGAAACGGGACCCTCATACTCCCGACCCCGGATCCCCAGCAAAGTACCCTTTGGAAACTTATGCAGGCAGCATACCAAGTCCTCAATGTAACACGACCTAACATTACTGAACAATGCTGGCTGTGCTTTGATATTAAACCTCCTTTCTATGAGGCAGTAGGACTCAAAGAGAAACCCAAACGAGTTAATGGGAGCAATCCGCCATAATGTAACTGGAAAGACCCCCAAAGCCAAGGGATAACGTTAGCAGCAGTAACTGGAAAGGGACGATGCATAGGGAGAGTCCCGTGGCAAAAGAAACATTTGTGTAAAACAGTCAGTAAAGCACAGCATAAGAGTAACCCGGCAAAATGGTTGATTCCAGCCAAAAATACTAAATGGATACGCTCCAGAGGGGGGCTTACACCCTGTATTGCTCTTGACCTATTCAACGAAGTCTCTGAGTTTTGCATACAAGTGGTAATAGTCCCTAAAATCATTTATCATCCTGAGGAATATGTGTTTAATGCTCAAGTCACTTCTGAACATCACTTATCAAAAAGGGAACCCTTCACAGCCTTGACAGTGGCTACCCTAATGACTGTAGGTGGAACAGGTGTTGGCACTGGGGTGGCATCATTAGTAAAACAGAATCAAGAATTTAATTCCTTGAGGATGGCTATAGATGAAGACTTAGCCCGCATTGAACAGTCGATCTCAGCCCTTGAAAAGTCTGTAAGATCCCTGTCAGAGGTAGTATTACAAAATCGTAGAGGATTGGACTTAATATTCTTGCAACAGGGAGGATTATGTGCTGCCCTTAGGGAGGAATGCTGTGTGTATGCAGACCACACGGGAATTGTGAGAGATACAATGACTAAACTAAGGGAAGGCCTCGAACGGAGAAAGAGGGAGAGAGAGTCACAGCAAAGCTGGTATGAGACTTGGTTCAACAGCTCCCCTTGGCTTACCACGCTACTATCAACCCTTGCAGGTCCTGTGATATTGTTGTTACTAGGTTTAACTTTCGGACCTTGCATTTTTAATAAAATCATAGACATTGTAAAAGGAAGACTAGAGGCAGCTCATCTAATGCTTATTAGGGAGAGGTACGAAGCATTGCCCAGGGACTCAGAAGTAGATGAAACCCTGGTCTTAAGCCACCAAGAGTTAAAGCGTTTTAATGAACAAATTGGTAAAGAGAAAGAGGAGGGATTGTAATAAAAAGGTCTTTGTTCATCAAAACGAACATTTAAAGAAGATAAGAATTTAAACTGAACAGAGAATTTCAGACTGTGAGAAGAGAAAAAGGAGAAAAAAAAGGGGGGGGGGCTTGATAAACAACAAGTTTTCTGCTTAAGAATTGTGCAAATGCAGCTAGCACAGAAGACTGTGTAACTAACTATATACAAGCTAACTTTTAGGCCAAGGACAACCGGCAAAGAAGATAAGGAGCCTTCATCCAAAGGACCCCCTAGCAACCAATTGCACCAGCGCAGAGTACATCGAGAGAAAATACATCAACCGAAAAAAAGGGGGGACTATAAAAACAAAAAGGTCAAAGGGGGAAGGTCCGCCGTGGCAGAGTGGAGACTCCCCGGCCGCCCAGTGCTGTTTTTTTGCTTAATACCGCTTGCTTAATAAATTCTTGTTAATTGATTTATCTATAATTAGACTCCCCAATGGAATTTGTCCATAACAGGATCATCCCACAAGTGCTGCAGGAATTGTCTGCAGGCTCCTGCAGTGCCTCGTGCTGCTCCCTTGCCAGAGGCACCCCAGGCCAGGGGGGCACATCTGGGCTGCTGTGTCTGCCTGTGGGGCTCCCCGTTCTGGGCAAGGAGGAGGAGCTGCAGAGGCTCTGCAGGACTGACAGGATGGGCTTTGGGGCTGTGAGGAGAAGCTGAGGGACCTGGGCTGCTGAGCTTCTGAGGAGGAGGCCCAGGGCTCCTCCTGCAACTGGAGGTTGGCCCATCAGAGTCTGCTGCAGCTGGTCAAAAATTAGAAAAAGTAACTGATCTCCCTTCTCCAGGATAAACAACCCCAGCTCCCTCAGCTGCTCCTCACAGGACTCATGTGTCAGAGCCTGCACCAGCCTTGTTGCCCTTCTCTGGACACGCTCCAGCCCCTCCATGTCCTTCCTAAATTGGGGGCCCAGAACTGGACACAGCACTCGAGGTGCTGCCCAACCAGTGCCCAGTACAGGGGAAGAATCACTTCCCTGCTCCTGCTGGCCACACCATTCCTGATCCAGGCCAGGAGCCATTGGCCTTCTTGGCCACCTGGGCACACTGCTGGATCATGTCCAGCCTGCTGTCCATCAGTGTCCCCAGGTCCCTTTCTGCCTGGCTGCTGTCCAGCCGCTCTGTCCCCAGCCTGTAGCTCTGCCGGGATTTTTGTGGCCAAAGTGCAGGACCCAGCACTTGGTCTTGTTAAACCTCACCTTGTTGGACCTGGATCCAGCCTGTCCAGGTCCCTCTGCAGAGCCCTCCTACCCTCCAGCACATCCACACTCACACCCAGCTTGGTGTCATCTGCAAATTTCCTGATGGTGGATTCAGTCCCCTCATGCAGATCATCAATGCAGACATTGAAATCCACGCTGGCTGGCTCTGATCCCTCGGCCATCCTGTGGGTGCCCTGTGATGGCACTCAGGGTGATCTGTTCCAGAACCTTGCCGGGCACCAAGGTCAGGCTGACAGGCCTGCAGTTCCCCAGATCCTCCTTCCAGCCCTTCTTGGGGATGGGCTCACACTGGCACCTCCAGTCCTCTGGGGCCTCCCTGGTGAGCCAGGACTGATGCTAAATGATGGAGAGCAGCTTGGGGAGCTCATCCACCAGCTCCCTCATCCCTCTAGGATGGATCCCATCTGGTGCCAGAGACACCTGTGAGCATCTGAGTGGCTCAGCAGGTCCCCAGCTGCTCCCTCCTGGATTCCAGGGAGCTGTTCTGCTCCCTGTCCCCATCCACCAGCTCAGGAGAACACTTGTCCTGAGCATGACCTGTCCTAATGTTGAAAACTGGGGCAAAGAAGGTGGCTCAAGTTAAGCAGCTCAGCTTTTCCTTATCTTTAGTTACTTTATTCCCCACTGCATCCAATAAAGAGTAGAAGTTCTACTTATCCCTCCTTTTGCTATTAGTTTATTTTTAAATCACTTGTTATTCTTTTTCACAGAAGTGGCCAGCTTAAGCTCTAATTGACCTTTCACCACTCTACTTTCTGCACAACCTAACAACATCCTTAAAGATTTCCTGACATGCCTGCTCTTCTCTCCAAAGTTGATGCACCCTCTTTTTTCCTGAGTTCCCACAAAAGCTCCATGCACAGACAGAACAGTCCTTTTTCCTCGCTGGCTCAACTTGGGCACAGAGGGACAGGCTGCTCCTTCCCTCTTAGGATTTCTTTCTTGAGATGTGTCCATCCTTCCTGGACCTCTTTGTTTTTAAGGGCTGTTTCCCTGAAAAAATCAGTACTTGATTCGCTACTCTCCAAATCTGCATCCTGAATAAGCCCAGGTCTGCCCTCCGTAATTCCTGTGTAGAAGTTCGGTTGATGCCCCTCTTGCTTTCACAGAACATTGAAAACTTGATTATTTCATGGTCACTGTGCCCCAGGCAGCCTCTGAGCACCACATTTGCCACCAGCCCTTCTCTGTTTGTGAACAGCAGGAGACAGAGCTTTCCTTGGGAGTGGGAGTTACCAAAAATTCGGTAAAACAGAAAACTCCTTAACCCCAATGTAGCATTAGGAAGCAACATTCTTTACTCAGCTGGATGCACGGGGGAGAGCTCCTCCCAAAGCCAAGCATGCTGAGTGCAGGAAAGTTTCTGTTCATATTCTGTATTTTGCACACATATTCATTGATTGTCTGGGACTAAACACACAGATGATAATCATTTCCCCAAAATCATGAACACATTTCCCATCCCCTTTTGCATGCCTTCTTCTGTCCTGGGGGGTCTCTCTGGTGGTCCCTGGTGGTCGTGGACCCCAATGTTCCCGTCAGCCTGGCTGAGCTGGCAGGACACTGAGGCTGGTGAATTTCAGTTCCCCTTCTCACACAATGGGCATTGTGTGGTTTCCATAGGCCCAGGGTTTTGCAAAACGAGCATTTTGTGTGCTCAGCAGGTGGAGACAATTTATCATCTGGGAACATAAGGTCACAGAGTGGGATATGACATCACAGAGTGGGTTATGTGAGGTCATCACGCAACTATGGTATCATAGGCTGTCTCTGTGACATCACAGAGTCAGCTGTGACATCACAGGGCAGAGGTCTGACATCACAGAGCAGGCTATGACATCACAGAACAGGCTGTGACATTAGAGACCAGCTGTGTGACATTAGAGAAATGTAGAGGAATTTCTCATGGAACAAGGGCATGATATCCTTGATGGCATTTCTTTGCAGGAACTGGACAACCCTGGCCTGCAGATTACAGAGATACTTTAGTTACTTTAGAAGTATTTAGGACATCCTTGGAAAGACAATAAGCTTTGTATGAATACAATAGTCTATGCTGGATGCTGAAAACTGTCACGTACTATAACCTGATCAGACGCTTGCAGTATAACAGCCAATCAATAAGTGACTTGTAGATGTAATCACATGACCTTAACCAATGAATGTTAATTAGCTATTGTATGATGTAAGGCAGTAAGGTATAAAATATGGATAAATTAGACCATAAAGGAGGAGGACATGTAGCCATAGTGGTTTGAGTGTCATTATTCTGGCCGGCTCTCCGTGGGACCCTCTTCATACTGGCACCATGAACAGGGACTCCTTTGCTGAAATGCGGATCACTTAAATGCAGAAGGCTCCCAAGCATCAGGTAAGCACCTGATTTGGGAGCCGGAGTGCTGGAGGCAGGAGAGGCCTGGTAGGCAAACGCAAGAGCAGAGTCCGGCGCTTGAGCGGCCGATCAAGCCCCGGCCAAGGTAAGACCAGGATGGAATTAGACGCGGCAGTTAAATTACTGACAACTATCCTCTCAAAGAGAGGTGAGGGCACCAAAGAAGAAGAAGTAATAGCCCTAATAAAATGGGCATGTAAAAAAGGAAAACTTTCTGAACCTGCCCTGCTCTTTAGTGAACCTGAGTGGCAAGAGGTAGGAAACTACCTCCGGGACATCAGGATAGAAGGTGGAAAATATGGAAAAGAAGCAAGGGAGTTAGGAGTTACTTGGAAATCTATCACCAATACATCAGAGTCTATGAAAGCTGAGAAAAAGGTAGCTGCCGCAGCCACTGAGGATTTGGGAGGCGATGTGAGTGGAGCAAAGCAACAAGTTCCTTCCAAGCCGTCACATCTCGCTAACTTTTTTGGAGTTGGAAAGGTCCCCATGAAAGGAATCTCTGCCCCTGTTTGCTCTAATTCACAAGAGTTGTTAAATAATCCATCACAAAAAGAGGAGGTTGCCCCATCAGAGTCTGCTGCAGCTGGTCAAAAATTAGAAAAAGTAACTGATCCCCCCTTCAAGAGGAGCCAGAGATATGGAAGCAGTGCCTGAAGCAACAGAAATAGAAGAAATTCCTGAGGTGGTGGGTGATGCAAGGCCAAAAAAGGCAGCTTCAGCTTGTGAGCAGAAAGGAAAGGAAAAGAATGCTGCACTTCCCTGTGCCCTCCTTTGCCTGACATAGCATCAGACGAATCTATGCTGTCGGCTGAGTCCGAGGGAGAGGAAAAAGATAGAGTTAGAAGGTCAAAGTGCTCTGAATCTAAGTACAAAGCTAAAAAATTGTATTCTAATGACTCAATTCAAGAAGTGTTAAAGAAATTAGCAGAATTATCCATACGGCAGGAACAATTGGAAAAACGAACAGAGACTGTGTCAGTGCTAAAGACTATTCCGACACCCCTTTCCGTCCCAGTCCCTGTGACACCCCCTGAGGAGCTGACTGCTCCACCCATGCCCGGATGCCTTGCAATACCCCCGCAGGCACCAAGGCCGGAAAAAGATCCAATTCAACCGCGATGGTCGGGTGTGATTCCAGATGCTATCATAGAAGGTGAATGGCAGGCTGCCAGTTCTCTTTCTTGCCCTGTAATAGTCAGTAATAATTAAGCAAATTGGGAACCTCATGATTGGAAAATATTGCAACCAACAAAACAAGCAGTTAGTGCCCATGGTATTCGATCAGAAGCTACCCGACAAATTATTCCGTTTATTTCTACAGCAGATGTCCTTGCCCCTGCTGACTGTGCAAGAGTTGCTTCCCTTCTCCTCACTCTGTCTCAGTATTTGTTGTTTGAAAGAGAATGGAAAAGATTAGCAGTTGAAGAAGCAAATAAACATTTAATAGTAGGAGACCCTCTGTATGGTATACAGGCAGACATGCTAACTGGGCAAGGACCCTATTCTAACACACAGGTTCAGCTACCATATCCTATTCAAATGCACCAAATTGCCCAGACTTTAGCCCACTGAGCTCTTTTGTCTGTACCTGATAAGAAAATCCTGCACCTTAGACCACTGTCCGCCAGGGAAGAACAGAGCCCTGTGGACTATTCCTAGACCGTCTGTCAGCAGCAATAAAAGATAATGCAGATTTGCCTCCTGAACTCCAGGAACATATGTTCCACACTCTCGCTTTTGAAGGAACAAATGCCAGAACGAGAGCAATCCTGGCAACATTACCCCAAGGGAGCCCAGTTGACAAAATGCTTATGAGAGCCACTCAGGCAGAACAGAATAATCAGACAGCCGCCTTCACGGCAGCGATGGAAGAAACATTAAAGGAACAAGGTCATGTAATTGCAGCTGCTCTGTCTGGAAACAGAGGCAAGCAAGATAAAATAAAAGGTCAAAATAACAGAAAGATTAAAACTGCTACCTGCTTCCCATGCGGTGAATTTGGGTATATGTGGCGAAGCTGTTCCAAAACCGTTTGGTGTCACGTGTGTAACTCTGACACTCGTGCCACCGCTGCCTGTGCTCACAAACCATCAAGAAACATGCAGAGCAGCGCGACCTGTCTCCGCACAAAGACACAAGTACAGACCCCTTCAACCCAACACACTCCTTCGACACAGATGAAAAATACGGTTTCCTATACCAGCGCGTCCCAGCCACCCGAGGGAATCTCGGAGTGGACGTGGCAACCACAGTAGAGGTAACCCTGAGCAACAAAGAGGTAACATTGATTCCAGCTGAAGTAAAAGGCCCTGTGCTCAGGGCTGAGTCTCCAGCTGGAGGGCTTTTACTTGGCAGGTCGTCAACAAGCAAACAAGGAGTAATTGCATTACCCGAAGTAATAGATGCAGATTTCATAGGGCAAGTACAAACCATGGCCTGTGCTTTACAACCACCTGTAACAATTCCAAAAGGCAGCAAGATTGCACAAATACTTCCTTATGACAACTTTCTTACACATCGAGAATATTATGAAAAACTCAAAAAACAAGGCCAAGTAGCTAAAGTAAGAGGAAATAAAGGTTTTGGATCCTCTGGATATGATGTGTTTTTCACATTGGACCGTAATCAAAGACCAAATGCGAAAATTCAACTGAAAAAGGGCAGTCAACAAATTAGTTTAGAACCATTACCAGACTCTGGAGCAGATGTCACCATCATTAATCAACATATGTGGCGTCGGACATGGGAATTACAATCTCCAGTTGCCCAAGCAGTGGGGGTGGGAGGAACAAAAGCACCAAAACAAAATAAAGACTTAATTACTTTGCAGTTTGAAGGCAGCCAAACAATTGTAATTAAACCTTATGTAATGCAACTTCCACACACTTTACCAGGATTGATTGGGCGGGATGTTTTGTCACAACCGGGACTGGTGCTGACAACAGATCAGCATTTTGTGCCACAGCCACTGGGCGGCAGCCGCCCATTCTAAAAATTACATGGTTAACTGAAAAGCCAGAGTGGGTAGACCAGTGGCCGAAGACCTCAGAAAGGCTGCGCATTGCAGAAGAGTTAGTGCAGGAACAGCTAAAAGCAGGTCACATTCAACCTTCCACAAGCCCGTGGAACACTCCTATATTTGTCATCCTGAAAAAATCTGGCAAGTGGTACCCTGCATGATGCTCAAGAGCTTTTGGGAGACTTACAATGGGTTTGTAATCTAGTTGGCTTCACCAATGATGCCTCATCCACTTCCAGTCTTGGCTGCATGGCACCGAGGCACATAGTCCCCGCACCTGCTCACCAGAACAACAGGCTGCCCTGGATGCAGTAGCTCGTAAGATTCAAACAGGATGGAGTAATCGCCGATTGCCAGATCAGCCATTATCTCTTCTGATCTGCAACACCACCACTTCTCCCCTTGCCATTATCCTACAATGGCAAAAGAAAAAGGGGGAGGACACGGCCATCATTCTTGAGTGGGTGTTTTTGCCAATGCAACTATGGCATCATATATCATGTCGATCAGAAGCATTAGCAGCTTTGGTAAGATAAAGGAGGGACAGAATCATTGAACTAGATGGAGCTGAGGCTGCAGACATCAGCATCCCGGTCCGTGGAGATGATTTGGAATGGCTCCTGTGGCATTCGATTGAAGTGCAAGAAGCCTTGATAGGCTCTACAGGAACTGTACATAATAATCGACCAAAAGGGCCTCTTTGGAAGATGCTTGAACGATACGGGTCAAAAGGCCACTCTGTCCTGAAAGGCCAGTCAAAGGGCCAACGGTGTTTACAGATGCAGGGCGAAAAATGAAGAAGGCTGCATGTGTGTGGCAATCAGAAAATCACTGGCAGAAGCACATCATCCTTGGGCAACAGAGAGACAGCCTCCAAACCTTAGAACTGAAAGCCATGTGCTGGGCTTTGGAAACTGGAAAGATACGCCTGTAAACATAGCATCAGATTCATTGTGTGTAGTCGGCGTAGTGCAGCACATTGAAGATGCTTTACTACGAGAAACAAAAAATCAGCAGCTTGGTGAACTGTTTGTACAGTTACATACCACGCTTCAGCAAAGAGAACAAGAATTCTGCATGATGCATATCAGAAGCCATCAGTGGAACATTAGATTAGGCAAAGGCAATGCACAAGCACATGAAGCAGTCAGTTGTTTTGCAATAACACCTCTAAGAAACAAATTCGAAGAAGCCCAAAACAGCCATGAAATTGTGAAAATGCATCTTTTATGACTGGCTTTTCAAAAATATTAAAATGAATATGATATGTGTAATAGTAGAAAGTTATGCTGTATTAATTCTCTTGAGTGGTGTGTTAAATATAGTTTTAGGTTATAACATAATGTTAACATAGAAACTCTGCGTTGTAAGATTTTTTACTGGCCCAAGACAGGGATAAGATGATCAAGAAACTCTCCGCAGAGAGATAACAGTGACAGGACACAAAGAGTTACGGCCTCCTTATCGGAAAAGACAAACATTCTTCTACCTTCTCTCCATCTTTATGGAAGCAGCAGGATGAAGGGGAAGAAGTTGACAAAAACCAGAAAAGTTCTTAAGTAGCAAGGAATGTATGCATCATATATGAGATAGATGAATGTGCAACAGGCTGTTGCTTTTAAGGGTTATTCCTTTGTTCTCAAGGCATGTTTTTGGCAGCTTAGTGCACAAGAACATCCGGACGTCTGTAATTCTTTGCTTTTAATTCTCTTGTAATTGACCTAACCCTAAATTTTTATTGGTCTAATTGTATTGCTATTTTTATAACCATTTTATTATTATTAAACTTTTAAAAATTCTAAATACAAGTGATCGCATTTTTCACAAAATGTTTCATCAAAATGCATAATCATTGCATCGACAGAACAGAATCCCTTTGGCAGATGCAAAAGGAATTGTTCGTTCCTGTCCTCAGTGTAGTCATCATGGGCCTGGTATAGGGTTTAAACCCAAAAGGTTTAAAAGCATTCCAAATTTGGGAAATGGATGTAACACATGTTCCTGAATTTAGAAAGTCTAGATGTGTCCATGTAACAATTGATACATACTCTCACTTCATTTGGGCCACTGCCCAGGCTGGAGAAAAGGCAGTTCATGTTGAAAGACATTTAACAGCCTGTTTTGCAGTTATGGGAGTGCCTGCAGAAATCAAAACAGATAATGGCCCTGCTTACAGTAGTTCATGGGTTGCTAGATTTATGAAAACATGGGTGGTGAAACATGTCAGGGGAATTCCACACTCCCCTACAGGACAGGCCATAGTCGAGAGAGCAAATCGCACATTAAAAGGCAACAGAGATTGATGCAAGTAAACGGTTAAATAAAGTATTTTTTACATGGAATTACTTGTCTCTAAGAGAAGGAAGAGAGGGGCCTCCTGTTGTTATACATCATCAGGCTATTCAAAACAGTCAAAATCAAACCATTCCAGGGATGCAAGTTCATTATAAAAACATGTGACTATGGGCAACTGGGAGGGACCCAGTCCAGTGTTCTTTATCGGTCAAGGATATTTCTGTATTTCCACAGGTAAAGAACCTTTGTGGGTCCCTAGCAGATTTGTCTGCCCTGCATGTCAGCCCCAGAAGAACAAAGGGAATATCAATATCAACTCTACTTCTTCCCAATCTTCAAGAGACTCCACAAAGAACTTGGACCAATCCCACGTTCCACAGAAGACATCGTGTCAAAAGTCATAGCAGGACAATCATTTGGTCTGCTAGCTTGTAATGCTGTGTTAAGGAAGTGCTATAAAAATTCTGCTTGTGAGAATTGTGGAAAGCAAGGTGACATAGTGTTACATTGCAGTAGTTGTAGAAAGAATTTTGTTATACAGTGGAACCACTTGCAAAATGATCATGCTTTGTGCTCAGACTGCTGAGATGTCGTTGTTAGTATTACCTTTGAAGAACGTGGTAGAGCATTTCTGAACCTTGAGCCAGATCAGCCTTTTCCAGAAACATGGATACCAGAAAATATTGAAGGCCTATACGAAGCTTTCTTTTGGCATCTTTTAACCAAGGCTTACACTGTTGTCTTAGCCACAAAAAGAACACAAGCTCTTAGCCTGTGGTGTTCATTTTGCCAGTTAGGAACAAGAATTACAAAATTCTTGTTTCATTTGATTATAGGGCTGTTAGGACTGACAAAACTGTCCTTGGAGAAGACAGCATGGATTAACATCCAACCATGAACAAATATGTGGGTTACCTGGGCCAATCAGACAGGGCAAAAATCATTCTGTTTATCACTGGCTACCCCCTCTGATCCCTTTTGTACTTCTTTAATCAGAGTTCCTTTGAACAATCTCACAGAATTCAGGCCTTGGACAAAAAGTAAAGTATATCCCAAGCCTCAACAAGCAGCAGATGAGTTTTGTACTACCGCCTGTTGTTGTTGTTGTGGCAGGACAGGAACAAAGATCTCCAGTTCAGAAGGCGAGAAGGAAAACTGATTTATTTCAAATGCACCACTCTCTTTAGAGAGAACATTGTGCAGACAAATTTCATTGGTCTTAAAGTAAAAACATCTCACACCATTGGTGCGCTCTGAATGACGCACGGCGGCAGAATATATCTATAAACAATATGAACAACAAGAGACATACTGAATTCTTTACATTCTTTTCCAACTCTCTCCCAGGCCCAGCCTGGTAGAAATCTCTCTTTTTCTCTCGGACTGAACTGAGAATATCCACAACAATTAAATGAAACAAAAGGCGTTCCAATTAATTGCTGCAAACAACTCAACATTTCGACCAACCCCCCTAGGGTCCTGAGCATTCTTAATTGCAAAAAGGACTGAATGTTACAGGTATAGAACCTCAGGAGCTTGACATGTTAGGGTCTGCTCCAGGAAATTACTGTCTAGTTTTTGGATTTCAGAGAAAGGACATTAGCTCCGAAAACCTTCAGGCATTCAAACCAAGAAGTAATAGTACTTGCATTGCCCCTGGATCCCCTTGGTACAACAACATTCCTGCTGTTTGTGACAATTGGATTTGGCCTGTTCCATGGTTTAGGGCCACGGCACAGATGTAACCTCCAGGAGTATTCCTCATTTGTGGGGATCGTGCCTGGCCTGTCATACCTGCAAAGCAGCAGGAGGACCGTGTTACTTTGGCAAATTAACATCATTTGCCCCCAGCATCCAACAGGTACTCAACATAAGTCACAAGTCTCAACGTGTTAAGCGTAGCGTACACCAATTAGAATTAGGACCTGACTGTAGAGATGATGTTCAATTGTGGGGACGACCATCTGTCATTTTAGCATCAATTTTTGCACCAAATTTTGCACCAAATTCTGCTTCTGCCCGAGCTTTTGAACTAATAAGACGACTGGCGTGTTCGACAGGGAAACAAAGTAATATCACCTCCAAAATATTAAGTGAGATCACCACTGACGTTGGCAGTAGACGACACGCTGGATTACAGAATCGTGCCGCAACCGATTTTTGTTACTGGCTCAAGGACATCGCTGTGAGGATTTTGAAGGAATGTGTTGCATGAATCTTTTTGATCACTCTGCTTCCATTCACAAGAGACTTTCCCTACTTCAAGAGAATATGAAAAAGCTTACTATTGTTGAAAATCCTTTGGACAAATGGCTCAAGAAATATGGAATTAGTGGATGGCTGAAAACCTTCTTGATGGAAGGAAGTAGAATCCTTCTTGTCACTTTTGCTGTGCTTATTATCTTTGGCAGTATTTTTTCGTGTATGAAGAAAACTTTAGAGTCTATTGCAAATAGAGCCTGGGTTGTCCAGAAAGAAAAAGGGGAATGTGTAGAGGAATTTCTCGTGGAACCAGGGCATGATATCCTAGATGATATTCATGTGCAGGAAGGTGCTGGCAAGAGCGTCCTGCAGGAACAAGGCTCTGGGCTCTGGCTGGAACAGCCTGGTTTTGCTGCCGTGACCCCAGGCAGGAGTTGAGGCAGGTGAAGAGGCAGCGGGCAGCTTGTGTTTGTAGAGGGCCTGGGGCTGCACCTCTGAACCTCCACCTGGAAACACACTTGGGGGAATAGGAGCTACAGCTGGAGTGCCTGTCCTGAAAGGACCTGAAGTCATTCAGCCTTGCCAGCTTTTCTTAAGAGTGTGTTGGTGTTCCCCAGGAAAGCTACATGTTTGGGGAAATGCCTTTGGAGGGAAGGGGCTTGCTTCTCAAGGGAAGTGCTTCCCAGGGAGGCAGGTGCAAGTGTCCCCCTTTGTCTCTCTGTGGTCCTTTCAGTCTTTGAGGCTCGTTGCACTTGGCAGAGGGGCAGGGCAAGGGAGAAGGCTGTGAAGAGCAGGTTTGGCATCCGCCTGGACCTATGCAGACCAACCCAAGCACCTGCAGCAGGGTGTGTTCCCCCCTTTGGACAGAGGTGTGAGCAGGAGCATCTCTGTCCAGCCGCGAGCCCCAAAGCTCTCTTTGAGAGCTGTGAATTAAAAGGCCTTTATGCACACACTTTTCACATCTTCCCTGTCTGCTGGGTTTCAACTCTTGGCAATATGCATTTGCCTCTTGCTTGGGGGATGCTGCTGTGGCCCAGGGCCAGCACAGAGCTGGGCTGTGTGGACCACGCAGAGTGGAGAGTCTTGTTTGATCTTGGTGTGTCCCTGGCCTCAGAAAAGGCAGGGAAGGTTTGCCTCCCAAGGCATCCTGCTCATTGGCTCTCCCTGTGCATCTTGGAGAGAGCAAGGTAGGCATTTCTGGCAGCTGGGCATCAGCAGGCCTTAAAATGGGGCTGTGTTGTGGAGCGAGCCCAGCTGAGATACCCTGAGAGGAGCCCAGTGCTCCTTGCTCCCCTGTGCTGACACGTGAGCGTTTCTCTGGTTTCGGGATGACCCTGGCTGTGTCAGGGGGGGCTACGTGGACACGAGACAGCCGGTCCCGTCCCGCTGGGTCCCAGCAGTGCCTCGCAGCAGTCCTGCATCCACGTCAGGATGCTGGCCAAGAGAGGTCCTGGAAGCTGAGGCAGCTGATTTTAAGCTGGTGCAGGTGCCTACAGGTCAAGGCCAACGGTGTTCCCTCAGGATACAGCAGTCCTGAGGGGTCTCCCTTATTCAAAGAAATCGGCAGACAAATGCACTGTCTGCCAAAAGCCCTTTTACTGACCTGGCAGGAGGGCAGGGCTCTGCACCCACCGAAATGTTTCTCCACCACCTATAAATTTCAGGGGGTTGATGTAGGAATTGTATCAAACATACCATCCATCTTTACACTGCTGAGGTGATTCGATAGGCAGGGGGTTAGAAATACATTGTGTCAGATTGCTGTACTTGAAGCTGATGTCCAGGCCCTGGCCAGGAGCCGTCTCCATGCCCCAAAGCAGCACAGTCTTCCTCACGGCTTCCCTGCACAGGCCTGACTCCACACCTGCCCTTAGTTCTTCTGGTAGACTATGGCTAAAGCTTTTTGTCAAGTCACTCTCAGGTCAAGTTAGGCCTGCCAGGTTTTTCTTATGCTAACTGCTGCTAAGTACTTCAGTATGTCTGTGCTCATTACTTGTTTACTCCTGTGAATTGCTTGTGCTTCCTTCTGTCAAACAAAGGCCTTGTTTCCTTGCCAAAGGTGCCTGAGGCCACCCGCTCCTTGTGGCAGCAGTTGCTTTCCTGTGGAATGTTCTACCTCCCCGAGAGTAAAGAGGGAGCTGGAGAAAGAGCTTGCCAGGCTGCTCTCCATCCTTCCCCAGCACTCCTGGTTCAGTGGAGAAGTCCGAGCTGAGCACAAAGGTGCAAATGGAACAGCCGTGCACAGGAAGGCTCGGTGGGAAGGATGATGCAGGAACCATAGGCCTGGCAACCTGAGCTTGCTCCAGGGGAAGGCCTTGGAGCAGATCCTCCTGAGTGCCATCCCACGGCACCTGCAGGGAACCAGGGCATCTGCTGGAGGCTGGGAAAGCTCTGTGGAGGGACGGGGACAGCTGGGGCTCCTGGCAGGGTGTTGAGGGCTTCTGTGCGGGAGTTTGGGGGGGTTGGTGCTGGTGGGGTGTTGGAGAAGGAGTTGTGTGGAAGGGGAGAGGTCTAGGCTGGAATTGGAGTCAGTTGGAAGGCAGCATCTGTGCTTTGGCACAGCTTTGGTTAGGGAGGGCAGAAAGAATATCTGTGACTTTTCCTCTTCATGCTCCTGATTCTGCTGCAGGGAACAAGAGGAGAGAGCTGCACTTTACTGGCCACTTTGATATCTGTACCAGGGGGAGGATTCGCCCTTTTGCATTCTACTCATTTCTCTGGGCTAATTTTGTACCACTGAGTGGACTTTGATTTCTTGAGAGCTTTTATTCCTTAAGAGAATTAGGATATTATCATCCCTTCATAGAAAACCAAAGAATGGCCCTTGTTTTTGCCCTTTTTTTGTGTAGTGTTAGGTTCTGTGAAGTGACCCTCAGTGGATGAGGTTAAGGCAAATGAGTTGCTGCTTTGAGATGGGAAGCAAAATTCCAAATCTTCACCTCCTCAGGCCATCCCAATTAATTTGGGAAGCTTGCAAATTTTTGGAACTACTTGAGTTGAACAATGGGAAGTCAAGCTTTCCTGAACTGAGGATTCTTACTTGCCAGATTCTTCCGTGCCTTGGCCACTAAGGTGTTTTTGTGCAGAAGGCAAGAACTTCAATGAGAAAATAATTTCAGCATGGAGTAAGAGCTTCTGACAGAGACCAAGTGTTGCCAGCAGTTGCTCCAGGTGCTCCTGCCAAGAGCCCCTGCAGGCAGGAGCGCAGCCCCCAATGCACGTGGGCTTTGGCTCCCTCTGGCACAGAAGCCCCCAACGGGCACAGGTCTCTGGGGCAGGAGAAGGGCACCAGAGCTGCCAGGGCCCGGGGGGTGGCAGGTCTGCTTGGGCAGGGACTCTGCCACACCTGCTGATGTCAGCGCTCCCCGGGCCCCAGGGGTCCGAGCAGCATTGGTGCCCTGGCCCACACGTTCCTTGTCTGTGTCACACCCGCGGGTTTAGGATGGCCACCAGCCGGGACGTGTCCCAAGGAGGCCGTGCCAGCTTCTGTGGAAGGCCCCGTGCCCTTCCCAGCACAGCTGCGTCGGCAGCCCTAGGGGCTCCTTCTGCTGCCCTGAGCCCACAGAGCAGGGCAGCGTTTGCTGATGGTTTCAGCCGTTCCTAAAGACCCTGTTGGGCTCTCTTAGACACTTGGGGTGAGGAATTCCTTCCAACCTGAGCCACTTTGGGTGGGTCAGGGGCGGCCCCAGGGCAGGGGGCAGTGTGTGCAGGGGCCCTTTGTGACACGGTGCAGCGTGATCACCGTGTCATGGAACGGGACAGCGTGTCCAAGGGCCCTTTGTGACACGGGGTGACATAGGAGCTGGCGGTGACAAGACCACGCCAGAGTGCTTGGAGCACGCGACGGGACAGGACGGGACAGAGCGGTGCCGTGAGGAGCCCCCGCACAGCGCACTCGTTCGTGTCTGACCCGGAGCTTTTCCCAGGCGTTATTCCTGCAGCTGTCCTCGAGGCCAGACCACAGGACTTGGTGACCTGTGGCCTTCCCGAGGCTTCTCTCCTGCAGGTGCCCTTGAGGGCAGACCGTGGGACTCGGTGCCCCGGAGGCATCTCCCATCCCTGCCACCGGTGCCCTCGAGGCCTGACCACAATCAATCCTTGACAGGAGTCTCCTGTCCTTGTGGCAGGAACCCTCGAGACCAGAGTGCAGGACTTGCTGTCCTGTAGCCTTCCTGAGGCTTCTGTCTTGAAGGTGCCTTCCAGGCACGACTGCAGGACTTGCTGACTCGGAGCTTTTCCGAGGCATCTCTCCTGCAACTCGCCTCAAATCCAGTCACTGCCATGGAGCAGAGATCCCTGAGAGGGCCCAAGCTGGCCTGGGTGCAGGAGGAGGAAGAAGGCCCTGGAGCTGCCGCAGTAGAGGAGATGAAAGAGGTGGTGCGGTTCAAGACTCTACAGGAGGGTGAGTGGCAGAGCTGGGCTTAGGGTTGGTGCCTGCAGCCAGCTTGGCACCATTGCATTCCATCCCACTGCATCCCATCCCATGGCATCCCATCCCATGGCATCCCATGGCATCCCATGGCATCCCATGGCATCCCATCCCATCCCATCCCATCCCATCCCATCCCATCCCATCCCATCCCATCCCATCCCATCCCATCCCATCCCATCCCATCCCCTGGGGACATGCCCACGGACAGGACAGAAGAGGGGCCGGGCAGACACCCCGCAGTGGCCGTGCTCCATCCCCTGGGGCATCCCGGGGCTGTCCCTGCCTGGGGAGCTCAGGGCTGGGCTGTGTTCTCCGGCCTCTCCCGCAGCCCCTCAGCTCTGGCTGCGCTCGCTCTTTGCCAGATGCAGCCGTGGACCGCACACAAGAGCAGGACCCCGCCCGTGGCCTCTTCCGCAGAACAGTGGAGGTACCTGCAGCCATCCCCACCTGGGCTGGGCCTGCTGGCACCGCTCAGCCGAGCACCGCGCTTGGAGCATTCCGTGGAACATCCCTGGCTTCCTGCCCTTCTCCTACACTTGGTTTGCAAATTCATCAAGAGGATTCAGGGGAAAGAGACCAGCACCATGGGCAAAGGGCTCAGAGCATATTCACACACCTTCAAAACCAAGACCTCTGCTGCCCTGCTGGATATGCTCATAGAGGGGGGGTTTTGCAATCCAAAGCAAATAAGCGGCCTGTGGTTTGAGGGTTTGATCCTCCCAGGAATTGCCTGGCCTCCCAAGCCACATCTGCTGGTCCCTGGAAGCCTTTGAGGCCATGGCAGTGTGGTGGGAAGGGAAGCACTTCTCTGGGGAAGTTGGGGACATTCCTCCCTCTGGCAGCTTTCCAAGTCTCCCCGTGCCTTCTCCAGGTGCCCGCCATGGTGAGGTACATCCACCAGTGGCTCATGGGCAATCAGTTTGCTGAGCAGAGACTGAACAGGGCCCTCCTGGATCTCACTGAAGAACAGCCTGCTGATGTAGTAATGACACTCCTGTGTGTGGCCCCATCCTGTGACAGGTATGGGGCCACCTGCCCAGAGGGCTCAGGGCTCCCCAGCCCATCAGCCTGTACAGCCTGTGCCAGGTGTCTGACCAACAGAGAGTCCCCAGGGCCCTCTGGCTGCTCCCTTTGCCAGCCCTGGCACCTCAGCCCCCGAGCCTGCTGCCATGCTCCCTCGCTGCCCCTCAGGGGCCTGTCCCCACAGGCCTGGGCTGCCTGGGCGCTGCTGGCGAGGGGCAGTGGGCAGAGGCAGAGCTGGCAGCCAGCTCAGGTCCCCGCTGCTGCCCACGCCACGGTGCTGTGTCCCAGATCCCCCTGAGACAAAGCTCTAACCCCACAGAGCTGCTTTCACCATGTGGAAGAGCATCATGTGCTCGCCCAGGACTGCCGAGCCAGTGCAGCTGATGCTCCTCGATGTGCTGGGGAGTTGGCCAGAGCACAGCACGTTCACCTCTGATGGGGGCAAAACTGGTGTCTTTGTCCTGGCTGTGAGTTTCTGCAACTGGCCTTTGCTGGCCCCAAGGCCACCTGCCCAGCAGCTCTCCATCCTCCTTGCACCACTGCATCTCCCTGCCTCAGGCGCTGGGCTGAAACCTGGCCTCGGGGCAGCTTCAGGGGCACCAGGCCCGCTGCTCCCCCTGCGTCTCTCCGGGCCTCTCCCTCCCGTGCTCGGGCCCTGCCACACGGACACCTCGGCACTGAGCGCTGTCTCGGGGGGCTTTGTCCTTTGCAGGCAACTCTGGTGATGTGGAAGATCCTCCAGGTGCCCTGTGTCCCACAGATGGTGACGGTGTATTTCCCCCACCTACTTGTGCATCTGCTCTTCCAAGTGTTCTTCAGCACTCTGGATATGCCAGAGGAGGTCGATACCTTCTGGAAGGGATGCCAGCAGCAATACGGCCTTGCCACCAGCCCCAACAGGTACTCCATCCCACTCCTCTGTCCCTGCCACATCCCTGGGCAGGAGCCAGTGCTCCCAGCGTGACCTGGGCTTTGCTCTGCACGCAGGTTTGCAGTGCGGACCCTGAAGTCCCTGCTCTGCCAAATGGAGCACGAGGATGTGGTGCTGGCAATGGAACGCAAGCGTGGCTGGGACACGCTGCTGTGTGCTGACACCCACCACTATGCCGTGGGTCTGCTGGCCAGGTGAGACCCCCTTCTCCCCGCTGCCTCTGACATTTGTGCTCTGTGCCCAGGGTGCCCCACACAGTCCCAGTGGTTGTGGGCCAGAGGGCCTTGTCACCGAGGCACAGCCAAGCAGACTGGAAAAGGCTGGCAGAGGAGGGTACCCACAAGGAGCTGCCTCCCAAATAGCCCAGGGCCCCTTGCAGGATGCTGGGGAAAGACCAGACCTCTGTGAGTCCGTCCTGGGAGAGGTTTGTCCCCCGGCCCAAAGTCTTGGTTACTTTTTCTCCTGCCAGGGAGATATCCCGTGTCTCCATCCCCTTGTGCTCCCGGATCGCTCGCTACCTGCTCCGGCTGCTCAACACACTGGAGCCACGCTGGGAGCTGCCCGCTCTGGCGTTCCTTGTGGAGGTGAGCCTGATGGCCAGCGCTGCCTCGCTCAGCTGCCTCCCAGCTCTCTGCCCTCTCGTAGCTGCAGCTGCCTGGGACGGGTGCCCGCGCCCTGTGCTGCTGCCTGGGCCCAGCCCTGTGCGGTTCCGGGCTCCTGCCGGCCGGGTCCCCTGTCACTGCCCTGTGCCTTTCAGGTCCTCGAGTGCCTGAACTTGAGTGGAGGCAGTGCTAACAGAGTCCTGCAAATCTTGTCAAGGCACCTGCACAGCAAGTGCAGGAACAGGCGTCGCCTGGCGCTCAGGGCCCTTCTCAAGCTCATTGACAATCCCTCGATGGTGAGAAGGGGGCAGCGGCTGAGGCTGCACTCGGGAATGCAGTCGCTTGGGCTTTGCTGGGCTTTAGGCACTGGGGCAGCTGCTCCCAGCTCTCCTGCCTCCTGCTTCAGCTGCCCAAGTGCTCCGCAACAGCCCTTTGGCCTCTAGGCCCTGCGGCAGCAGGATGGCGTTTCACAAACTTGTGTTCCGCACAGAGTGAAAAAATGGGGAGCCTGACTGAAAGTCTTGTGGAGCTCCTGTGCGACGCAGATGGAGAGATAGTTAGCATGACAGTCACGCTCCTCAGCTTTATCTCCCGGGACAAGGACATGCTGATAGCCAGCTCCATTGCACTGCGGCTGGTTCAGGCGCTCCTGCCACTCTTTGACCACGTAAGGCTCGCTGCCTCCAGCCACAGCCACTGGCTGCTGCCCGGACACTTTGTGCCCTGTGGATTTCCAGGCCTGAGCCAAGCTGAGCCCCATGCAGCCGATGCTCAGGTCTTTTTTTCTTCCTTTCATACAGGACAATAGCCAGGTGCAGCTGCTCTCCATCCTGCTCTTCCAAACATCGGTGTCTCTTCCACTGCAAAAGGACAAAAAGGCCCTGAAGACACACGTGCACCAGAGTCTGCTGCCACTCTTCTTCCACTGCCATGATGAGGATGGGCGTGTGGCACAGGTGAGGACTCGTGGGCTGCTGCTGTCCCCCTGGGAGGTGGCTCAGCTGCCTCCTGCCCTGGCGCCTGCTGGGCTGCAGCCTCCTCCAGGCCTTGGCACAGGGACACAGGTCCTGCGCCCTGGGCTGTGGGGCCATCTCCGCGTCTCTGCTGCTCTCCAGGCTTCTCAGGAAACGCTGCTTTGTGTGGCCCAGTTCCTGAAGAGGAGGGATCTGGAAAAAGTGGTGAAGAAGAAGAAGCTGTGGAAGTTCACCGAGTGCCTGGTAAGGATGGTCTGGAAGTGCCAGCCTCAGGCTGGAGAATCCCCCTGAGCGCGGTGCTCAGTGTGCGGGGCTGGCAGCTGTGCCCCTGCCCGCTGCTGCAGCCAGAGGCGGCGCGGGCTCTTCTCCAGGCTCCTGTGGGCCCGAGCTCACGGCGGTGCGGGCAGGGGAGGCTGGGGCTGGGCGCAGGGAGTGCCCGGTCCAGGGGCTGAGCCTGCACCAAGCCTTCCCTCCTGCCGCTCTCTCCAGCTGGCAGACGACAGCAGCAGAGCGGCCGAGCACCTGCGCCAGGCCATGCCCTACCTGGAGAGCCCAGAGGAGCCCCTGCGAGAGGCGGCCATCAGGTTCCTGGGTGAGCCGCGAGGCCGGGCTCCCTCCCCGCCCCGCCGCAGCTCGGCCCCAGCCCCGCCTGCTGCCCCGGCAGCGCCATCCGGGCCCGGCGGGGTGGAGCCCCGGCTGGCCTGGGCGCTGCTGCCGCCCTCTCGCAGCCGTGCCCTTGGGCGGCAGCGTGCGGCAAGGGCCCGGCTGAGCCCTGCCGGGCCAGGAGGCCGTGTGGCCACAGGGCTGGCAGCGCCGCTGGCAGGGAGCTGTGCCGCTGGGCCGTGACGGGCTCTGTGTTGGCAGGGATGGCCGGGCGGCAGCTGAGGGGGAAGAAGGAAGAGCTCCAGCTCATCTGTGAGGGTGAGTGAGGGCAGCGGGCTGTCAGCGGGGGCTGGCGGGGGAGCTGCAAGCCGTGCCCCGGCTGCGCAGGGCTCTGCTCCCTGTGCGGACGAGGGGCGGCGTGGGCAGAGCACACGGAGATTTCAGGGCCACCTGGGGGATTCGTGGCCAGCAGCTTGGGGCTGATCCCGTTTGTCCCTTATTCCCTGCTGGCCGTGGCCGGAGCCGGCTGGGATGGCCCTGGCAGGGAGGTCTCCTCGGGTCCCCTCAGATCCGGGATCTGACCATGGCTCTGTTGCTCTCTCTTTCAGCCCTTGAAGGCACGGCAAATGACATCAGTGTCGCCGTTGGAAGCCTGGCAATTCAAACGTTGTACATCCTCCAGGCAGTAGAGAGAGCTGGATATTCCCTCTTGGACAGCCTGCATGATCAGCTCCGCAGGGCATGGAGGACACGGCCTCGTCTGTTGGGGCTCGGCTGGCTGCGCTGCTGGAGCTGTGCAGAGTGCTGATCCCAGAGGCTCTGTCTGCTGGGGCCACCTGAGCCAGCAGGAGTGTTTAATTTCTTCGAGGTTGTTCTTTCATTCTTTTTACTTTTCTGTAGCATTTAAATATAGGATGTGTTATAATAGACAGACTCCCAGGATCTTTCTTTTGCTGCCCAGGCTCTGCAGGGCATAGGGGAAGAGGGAGCAAAGGGTGCCTGGGCTCAGCAAGCTGCCCAGGCACGTGCAGGCTTGCAGGGAAAATGGCCAGAAGCCCCTTGGCCTTTGGTGGTTCTGCTGAAGCCTTTGTGCTGCCAACAGAGCCGGTGGGCAGGGGCCGGAGTTCCAGGGATCCCTGTGAGACCGGTGCCTGGAGATGGCCACAAGCCCTGTCCCAGGCAGGAACCGCCATCTGTGTCCTCCTGCCCGTGTGTTGCTGGCTGCATTGCTGAGGGCTCCGAGGTGCCTCTGGATGGGGCTCCTCGGGAGCTCCTGTGGGGCTGTGGCGCTGCGCCGGGCAGGTTGGCCGGGCTGAGGGAGACCCTGAGGGGATGGGGCCACCAAGGGATGAGGGGCTGCGAAAGCCCTGACAGGACAAGGCAGTGGGAAGGCACGGGGGGGATGTGGGAGGCAGTGGGTAACATTGGCTCGAGAAGGAAAGTGGGTTGGAGCCAAAGAAGCCACTCAGCCCGATGTTCATGGGGCAAACAGAGAGGGTTTGTGCTCAAGCCCTTCCTTCTAAGGGGCCTTTGAAAAAGCCAGTCTGGATAATTTCACTGGTCGGATCTCTGCGCCCCTTCAGATTCTGGCCTGTGAAATGCCTGCAGCCTTGGGAGAGATGTGATGGGCGAGGCCCCTGTCAGTCAAAGCAGGGGCTGGTCCATTCACCCAGTACAAGGCAGCCTGCACTGTGACACACGGCAACAGAGTGCCAGGCACAGCTGCGGGTGCTCCCCATGAACCTCAGCTCTGGGACCACTGTCTGCCCCAAGCTTCAGGGCTGCAGTGGGAGCTGGGCTCTGCCCTGGGGCCATCCTGCAGGGACAGCTGCAAACAGGGAGCATTCCCTTGCCACCAAGAGCCAAGCCAGGGCTGCAGGGCAGCTGCTCCAGCCCGGACGGCACTGTTGGGTGCTGCGCTCTGGGGCTGGGGCTCCCCGCACAGGGGACTGGACTGGTGTGCCAGAGGAGACAGAGAAGCTGCAGTTTCAGCCTAACTGAGGTGGGTGCATGGGCTGGGAAGAGTGGGGAGGCCCAAGGGGATTCATAGAGCTCATCCTGCTGAAAGGACAAGGAAAAGGGAGTGGGAGCTCAGCAGTGAGGAGAGCTGAGGGCTGGAGAGCAGCTCTGAATGCCACTAAAATCCAACCAGACCTCGGAGACATTGCAGCTCCTCAGCCAGTGATAGGATGAGTCCCTAAGCTGGGGGCTCGGCCTTCCTCGTGGTGAGGGGCATCAAGGAAGGCAACAGTGTGATGGAGACTGCCACGGGCTGGGAACTCACTGGGGGAAAAGAGGGAGCAGTTGGGAAGTAAAAGGCAGGTGGGGGAGATAATTGTTCAGCAAAGGCCTGAGCTACAGCTTGAGCAAGCTGAAAAATGGCATTTGGGGTCATCCCAGATTGATTTCATTTCAGAAGCTATTGAGCAAGTTTAATTTTTGGGTGGTGGCATGTTTTCCCTTGGAGGTGTGCACTCTGCAAACTTGAGCTGTGTTGCTGAAATGCTCAAGCAAGTCTGTGCTGCAGGTCACACCATTTCTTCTTTGGCTGATTGGGGCCCGGTGCTGAGCTCCAGCAGAGCCGTGGCAGAGCCCAGAGCAGCCTCAGCACCCGCAGAGCCCGTCTGCAAGGAGAGAAACCAGAAAGTGCCCCTCAGCTGAAGGCTCCTGTCCCCTTGTCCCAGCTGCCCGCAGTGCCCAGACCATGCTGGCCGTGCCCAGAGCGGTGCCCAGAGCTGCCCATCACTGCTGCCTTTGGCAGCAGAGCAGGAGGGCAGGACATGTGCCCAGCCTGCAGCCAGCCACGGCACATCCAGCCCTCAGCAGCTGCCCAGAGCAGGATGCTCCTGTGCTCGCTGCCATCTCCCCAAAGCTCTGATCCCACCATGCCAAGCAGACGGGACCCACCTGACGCCATCCACCGCTGGAAGAAAAGCTGGTCCCAAACGATGTCCTCAGCCTTCTCCAAGGGCACGGCCCATCCACGCCGCAGCTGCTCCCAAGCACTTCCCCATCCAGACTGGACCCCACCTAGAACGCTTCCTCTAGAAAAACACACAACAAATTATTGAAAGTAGATTACAGACAAAAAGGGGAAACAAGAAAAAAGGTCAAAAATCATATCTCTGTCTTGGGCTTGAGGAAGGCCCAACCCCTGCATGCCAGGGAAAAACCCACCCACGGGTGAAGGAAGCCCAGGTTTCTCCCTTCCCCCTGCACTGCCCCCCAAAATAAGAGTGATCCCAAAGCAAACAAGGGCAGGGGAGCAGCCCAAGCCCTTCCTTGCCTGCAAAGCAAAGCAGCCCCTGCACAGGTTCTGGAGTCCCACCTCTGCTCCCACCATGGGGGTTGGTTTGTGTTGGGCTGGCTGCCCCAGCCCCAGCCCCAGCCCGGGACACGGTGGGTGGTGGGGGCTGTTGGCAGGGCCAGGAGCCCACTCCCATTTCGTACCCACCCCAGCCCATGCCCCGAGCCCTGCCAAAAGCAGCTGGGCAGCCAACTGAAGGATCCCAGCAAAAGGGGAACCTTCTGTTCCCGGCCAGGCTGTGCAATGCCCAAATCTGGGAGCATCCCCTGTGTGTGGACTCATCTGCAAATTCCCTGTGGAGCCTGGCTTTGGAGAAGGTGCCAGAATCAAAGTGACATCATCTTCAGCTTGCCGGTGACCAGGTGGAGCAAGAGGTTGTCATCCTTGATGTCTTCCTCGCTGTCTCCAGCAGCAGCAGCCCCACCTGGTACAGCTTCTCCAGGGGCTCCTTCTCCTTCCCTGGGGCTGAGACCAGGCTGTCAGGGTTCTGCCCAGGGCCCCAGCTGTCAGGGAACCAAGGACAAGCAAAACCAGCTCAGATGGCGGCCACCAGTGCTGGGCAGAGCAGCTCCGCTCCAGCACAAGGGCTGCGTGTTCCCATCTGATGAGCCCTGGGCAGTGACACAGGCAGCACAAAAAAGTCTGGGTTCCTGTGCTTCTGATTGCCAAGGCGTGTGTGGGGCTGTAACTTACCAGGGCCTTGCATCAAAGTGTGCCTGTGGCTCTCTCCCTTCTTCTAGGGCAGATGAACGTCCTGCATCCAGGGATCACACAACAGCTCTTCTAATGAAGGCCTTTCCATGTCCAGCATGGATAAACACCGCCTGATCAGATCTTGGCACTCTGGGCAGAGAAACCAGAACCCGCCGGTCAGTTGGAGAAGGCTCCTGTTGGCTTTGCCCCACTATTCCCGTGCCCAGGCCATGCTGGATGTGCTCAGAGCTGGGCCTAAACTTTCCCATCAATTCCCTGTTTTGGAGGAGAGCAGGACATGTGCCCCCTCCTCAGCAGCTGCCAGAGCGGGATGCTCACGAGCTGCTGCTGTCTCCCAGCACTGGTATTGCCCCTGTGGCCACAGATGGGGATCCACCTGGAGAGAGCCGTTGTGGCAGCGAGAGCTGATGGTCCCAGCTGATGTTCTGGCAGCCCCTGAAAGGGTGCTCCCCGCAGACCATCTGGTGCAGCACGATGCCCAGGGACCAGACGGTAGCTGGCTTGCCGTAGTACCAGCCAAAATGCATCCATTCCGGGGGGCTGTATGACCGTGTTCCTATGGAATAGAGATGGGCTTCAGCAGGGGGATTCTGCTGCTCCCAGAGCCTGGCCCCAGCATCCCTGGGCATGCAGGGGCTGCCCCAGTGGCACACGGGGTGACAGCTGCCCTCTCGCCAGCACCTGGGACTTGTGTACAGACTTGGGGTTGGAAAAGAAGCCACTGGTGTTGGAAGAGGGCAGCAGGAGCCCTGGCAAGGCCTGACTGTGACAAGGAAAAACCCACTAAATGCTGGGGAAAAAAAACATGCCTTCATCCTCCCTGCCTGCATTGCCCCAAGAAACGTGAATCCAAAACAAACCAGGTGAGTGGAGCAGTCCAAGCCCTTTCTCACCTGCACACCAAACCGGTTGGGGCACAGGTTCTGGCCCCCCCTCTCTGCTACCCCCACTCACAGGTGTTTTTGTTGGCCTGGCTGCCCCAGCCCCAGCTCCAGCCCTGGGCAGAGTGGTGGGCAAAGGCTGCCAGCAGGGCTGGAAGCTGGCTCCCCACCCAGCCCTGCTGAAACGCAACTCGGCTGAAATCTCAGTGCCATCAAGGGCAGCAAAAGGGAGAATCCCCGATGCCACACCCAGCTTGGGCTGGGTGATGTTGGGCCATGAGGTGCCGGGACTGAGAGCACACCCCTGTGTGGACTCACCTGCAAAGTGAGTGTAGGCTGTGTCTTGCAGGTAGGTGCCACAGCCGAAGTCAATCAATTTGGCCTGCCCGGTGGCCAGGTCAACCAGGATGTTCCCTGCTTTGATGTCCCTTGGCTGCGGGAGGAGCACAATGTCGTCAGTGGGGCTGAGGCCGTGCCGGTGCTCGGGAACCCCTCGCCCAGCCCGGGATGCTCTGCGCCCTGCGCTGGCCCCACGCCCGCTCCCCCTCGAGGCGTCCCGGCCATCTCGAGCAGGTGCCCATGGCTGAAACTGGGATTCCACGTCCAAAACTCCATCATCCATCCAAGGATTGCTCCCAAATGAAAGCTGCCAGGACAGACAGGTCTGGCTGCCCTTGGCCTCTTGGGTGCTGCCTCTCACCTGTTTTTGAAACACTGGCTCTCGGTGCTTTCCTTCCAATGGAAATGAACTGTCCTTTTCATCAGGGTGTCCAGGGCTGAAATTGAGACTCCACCCCCAAATTCTGTATATCCAAGGATTTCTTGGTGATGAAAGCTGCCCGGACAAACAGGTCTGGCTGGCTTGGCCTCCCAGGAGCCACCTCTCTCCTCTTCTGCCTTTGAAACACTTGGGCTCTGTGCTCTCATTCCTGTGGAAAGAATCCATCCTTCTTCTCAATGCAGAAATGGCCAAATTGGGATTCCACCTCCAAAATTCCCTATATCCAAGGGTTGCTTTCAGACAAAAGCTGCCAGGACAGAGAGTTCTGGCTGGCCTTGGACTTTGGTGGTCACCTCTCATCTCAAGGAAGCCCTGAGGAAAGTATTTTAACAGGTTTGAATACTGGAACATCAATGAGTCTCTCATCCTCTGAAAAACTCAGATGCCCTTCTGATCAGATGTGTCTGGATTTTTTCTCATTGTGTGTTCTGCATGAAATACTATTGTCAGCTAAAAAATATTCTTCTTCACACTCTAGCATTGTTATCTGACACAAAACACCTCGTCTACATATGGATCCAGGTCACCTGTAGAAGACAATGAAGAATGCAGCAGGAATGATTTGTCTCTGTTCCCATCTGTCACATCTCCTCTGGAGCTGGAGGTGCAGCCCCAGCACTTGGCAGGGCTCAAGGGCTCACCAGCTCAGCTCCCACACAGAGAACTTGCGGACCCTGGGCTGCTCTTCTTGGCCCCTGCACGCTCAGCCAGGCTGAGATGGACACTGATGGTTTCTGGGCCAGGCTCTCGGAGCCCAGCCCAGCTCCCTGCAAGCTCTGCCAGCTGCCCTGAGCTCTGTGCAGCACCAAGGGCCTCTCCCCAGCACAGCCCAGCCGGCTCTGGCCCCACAGCTCTGCTCAGGCCAGGCTGCTCTGGCCACTGGCCCCACGGCCTCAGCCCCTGCCAAGGGCACAGCAGCAGCTGCAGCTCAGCCAGGACTCAGCCCCAGCCATGGGGGAAGGGGCTTGGCCAAGGGAAAGGAGGCTCCCTGGGTGCCCTGCTCCCCTCGGGCTGAGGTGCTGAGAGCTCTGCAGCCCCTGCTGCCATCCCATCTGCCCAGGCCAGCACAAGAGCCCCGGCCTTGGGGCCCTCCAGAGCTGCTCCTGCTCCAGGCCCAGGGCCCATCCCAGAGCTGGGCAGCCACAAAGCTGTGCCCATTTCTGTTCATTGCTGCTCTGAAGGGGATGGATCCTCAGCCCCTTGGAGGTTGGTGATGAATTTTAATTGTCCTGAGGCCTCTCCTTTCTTGAGCTCTTCTGTTGAGAAATTCAGTGGCAAAGGCTCATTAACATTTGTTCAAAACACCCAAACAAGACAAGCCCATGGGAATAATTCAAGTCTTCAATACTTCTGTGGTCAATTAGACAGATTTCAGAAGTGTATTCAAAGTGAATCTACTATATTGAAAAGAATGAAGAAAGAATTGTTTTGTCCTGTTCAGTTTTCTTTTCCTGTTTATAGATTGATATCAGCAATCCCCAGTTGATATTGATCCCCAGCACCTCCTAATGCAGTCTGAACAGATATGAAATTCAAGACCCTTCATGGCTGACAATCAATCACACCTTGTCCCTACCCCCACCCCACCATTTCCCTCATCCAAGCCCTGGCACTCAGAGCAGCTGAGGAATGGAGTCACATCCAGGGCTGTCCCCAGGGCTCAGGACTGGGGCCAGGTCAGTGAAATCTCTTTATTGCTGATCTGGACGAGGCCATCGAGGGCACCCTCAGGCAGTTCCCAGGTGAGCCCAAGCTGGGTGGCAGTGTGGCTGTGCTGGAGCACAGGAAGCTCTGCAGAGGGATCTGGACAGGCTGGAGCCGTGGGCCCAGGACAATTGGATGAGGTTCACCAAGGCCAAGGGCCGGGTCCTGCCCTGGGCTCACAACCACCCCAAATCCCTGGCTCTGCCCTGCCCCTGATCCCCACAGCCTGTCCTGTTTCCTCCATCCCTGCATTGCCAGGGACTTTCTGGGACAAGGCAGCTCTGCTCTGGGGATGGAGGGAGGTGCAAGTGCCACCACTGGAGTGGGAACCAGAACTCATCGGGTTTGTGTCCTTTGGGGTCAGGAACTGGTGGCACTCAGAGTCACAGGAAGTTTCTCTTCATTGCCAACATAAAATATGTAAACATGGTAGAATTTAAGAAACATTGAAACTCTTCCCGCAGCAATGGGAGACATCCCAGCAACATCTGACATGTCCAGCATTCACAAGGGATTTTTGTACAAAACCAGTTTTATACAGAAATGATTTTGTGATAGATATAGAAACAGTTAAGTTGTTGTATCATGATGCTCTGCGTGAAGTGGGGATAAATCAGCCTGAACCATGCCTGGTCTGCAAAGCTGTCAGTGGTGGATGGAGAAGGGGATCAGGCTGCTTTTGGGGTTGAGGAAATGCTGAAAGCAGCCTGACTCATTTCATCTCCTCCTGTCCTGGGATGAGGAGCCCCTCAGCCTTCCCTGCTCTGGGTTGGACAAGCCCATCTCCCTCAGCCTCTGCTCACAGCCCAAGGGCTTCAGCCCCACCTTGGAGGCCCTTCCCTAACCCTGCTCCAGCTGCAGGGGGGACCCAGCGGGACAGGGACCCTGCTGGGCACAAGCAGGGGAGACTTCTCTGGGGGGGAAATGTGAGCAGGGCTGGGGCAGAGTGACCAACCCAGTGACCTCACACAGCCCCACTGTGATGTCACAGTCTGCTCTGTGATGTCACACAACTGCACTGTGATGTCACAGCTCACTCCCTGATGTCACAGCTCACTCTGTGATGTCACTCTACCACACTCTATGATGTCAGAGTCTGCCCTGTAATGTCACAACCTGCTCTGTAATGTCACATCTTACCCTGTGGTGTCACAGACCACCCTCTGATGTCACACAGCTGCCCTGTGATGTCAAAGACTGCTCTCTGGTATCACACAGCCACTCTGTGATGTCACACAGTCCCCTCTATTATGCCTTAGCTGATCAGTGACCTCACATAACCCACTCTGTGATGTCATAGCCCACTCTGTGATGTCACAGCCCTCTCTGTGACCTCACTCAACCTGTTCTGTGATGTCACACAGCCCCTTGCTGACATCGCAGCTGCTCTGTGCCTCTCTCACACACAGCCACGGCGGTGCCTCTATGACACAGCCCCCTCTGGGACATCACACAGCTCATCTGTGACATCACGGCCATTCCCTGAGGTCACTGCTCCCTCTCTGGGACATCTCCCAGTGTCACCTTTGGGACAGAGGGGATAGGTGGGCTCCAGGCGTATTTGGGCCCCTGTGCCTGCAGCCCCCAGTGCCCGGAGGTGCCCAGCAGCTCCCGCAGGCTGCAGAACCTCCGCGCCACCCCCGACAACCACAAGTGTCCGTCCTCGTCCCGGCGGAGCTGGCACCGCTTGGAATCCCGGCCGGAGCGCGGCTGTGGAGCGACCGCCGGGCTCAGTGGGGCGGGGACCCCCGGAGCCCCCAGACCCCTCCTGCCCCACGGGTGCCCGCGGCAGCAGAGGAGAGGCAGAGGGGGGTGGCGTGCTGTCCCCAGGCATGCCAGAGTGTCCCCATGGGTGTCAGGCTCTCCCAGTGGATGACAGAGTGCCCCTGTGGATGCCAGGCTTTCCAATGGCTGCCGGGCTGTCCCCGGCGATGCTGGGCTGTCCCGTGGGTGCCACACTGTCCCCCCACCCTTGCCTCACCTGTCACGGCTGCAGACCTGTCCGGGGCTCTGCCTCTCCTCCTCGGTGATGGGCAGCAAGTCCAGCACGGCCAGGCTCAGCCCCTGAGCAGCAGGCCTCGGCCAGAGCTGACTGACAGCGCGAATCCTGGGCACTGCGTGAGCAACACCATTGGTATTATTTACCTAAAATACATGACCATGATGCTTATGCCAGCTCCGTATAACCTGGTGTTATATAACCTATTGTTATCTGCAAGAAATGTATCATTTGAAGGAACTTTCCCAGTTGACATGAATAGAGGCTTTTTTGTAGGGTATTTTAGGGGAAAACCCTCCCGTTCGAGGTCTGGGCTCTGGCCAAACCCTGGTCCCTGCTGGTCTGGACGTGTGCTATCAGATCCAGGAGTTTCTGTGCTAAAAATAGAATCAAGTCACTTTGAGTGACTGATTTGGGCCTATAAAAGCTGGACTCACTTTTGGGGTGAATTTGGAGAGCTCACCTATGGGTGGATGCACAGTGCAGGATTTTGCCAGTTGCTGGGAAGGGTTCTCCAGATCCTCACTGTGAAATGGGGCTCCCCAGCGACTGCAGACTCTGGATGGTGGTATTTAGGCAATTGGTGATGTATCTTTGGCAGTCACGCTCCTTTCTCTCCCACAGTAATGATTAGGTGCATTACACTGCTGACATTGGCTTGTTGCTAAAGCCAACTGATATATTTATTGAATATTTCATTTTACCTTTGTGTTGTCTTTATGTTCATAGTAAAATAAGACCATTCTTTCCATTGGTGTCTGTGTTCTTTAAATCTCCCCTCTTGATTGGCAGAACACTTTCTAATAGCTAGATTGTGTTAAAAGTTTTCTATCTGGCTGATTCAGTATCAGTTTTTCAGGCCCCAGAGTTTCACAGTGGCCCCTTGCTTGGCAAGTGTCTCAATGGCCTCTTGGTCCCACGAGGCCCCACAGTGTCACAAAGGTCACCTTGATTCCATGGCCCTGAAGTGCTACAATGGCCCCTTGGCTCCATGAGGCCCTGCAGGGTCACCCTGGGGCAGGAGGCCAGGAGGGATTCGTTCCCCACACGCTGCAGCTCCCTGGGCCAGCTGGCACTGACACCTTCTCCCAGGCCAGCGCTGCCGGGCACAGCCAGGGCCGTGCCACACTGCAGCTCCCTGCAAACCATGGCAGCGTCTGCAAGGCCAAAACCCGAGTCACAGACAGTTTGTCACTCTTTCTGTCCGTATTTGACCAAGAAATGTCCCATTGTGGGGTCCCCTTTCCTGCAGTCACTGCAACACTGGGACCACAGCCAGAGCTCTGAGCGAGAGAAATGGCCAGCGCTGCACCTCTGCACTGGCTCGGGGATGGTGGGAAATGCTCTGTGGGGTGGCTGGAACCATGGAGAAAGGACAATTGGCAGCACAGAGGGAAACCCATCTGGGCTGCTGGACTGGGAAAAGACATCGCTGCCCAGGGGAGAAGCTGGCTGTGAAAGTCCCTCCTGTGGATGCTCACATGCCCAAGGGTCAGGCACTGAAGAGCATTGCAACAACACACAGGGGGATGGGGCTGCCAGGATTCAGGTGTCTCAGGTGTCTCAGGAGGGTCTGGACTGGCCACACAAGGCTGAGTTATTTCTGGACACCTCGGGTCATCAGGGCAGAGATGCGAACTCCAGACGGGCTCATGAGCGAGGGGTGGATTTAACCATGGACACCATCTCCAGGTTATCCCTGACTGTGAAACGTGGGCTGAGATCCAGCAGGCCCAGGTGGGTAAAGCCCCTGTGGTGTGGGGGATGATGGTGGGAATATCTGTCTGGGGAGACATGTGGTCTTCTTAGTGGGAGTAGTAAATTGGAGAGCACCATTCCTAAACCACAGCAGCTCTGTCAGGGCCAGCCCTGTCCCTGCACTGCCCCAGCTCTGCTGCCCCACAGCTGCTGCATCAGGAAGGGCAGAGCCATGGGGGAGGGAAATACACAGGGACTCCTCCTGGGAGAGACCTCTGGAGGTTTCCAGGCCAGGCCAAAGCACAATCGGTGGAGAAGGGACACAGGCATGGGCTATTTGTGTGCTCTGCCATGGCAGGATGTGAGGCAGAGCTGCAGAGACATCCAGACCATGTGGATCCCTGCAGGAGCTGATCCCACACAGCAGCTCCCAGGCCTCTGCTGCTCGCTGGTTGCTCTGGTTTGATGTTCCCTGGTGCTTACACCCAGCCCCACACACACCAGTGCTGTGTGCAAACACACCAGTCTCACCAGTGCCTGGGCCCCCAAAGGACACAAGCCCTGATGATTTGTGGTCCCCACTCCAGCATCTGGCACTTGGACCTCCCTCAGGACCCAGAGCAGAGAGAGCTCCCTTGTCCCAGACAGTTGCTGGCAATGGAGTGTTGAGGAAAATGCCACAGACTGTGGGGATGGGCATGGCCAGGGATGCATCTTTACACATGACCAGCTCTTTCATCCCCTTTTCTCTGTTGATTCATGTTTGTTCTTTCACAAACCACCATAGTGCAACCATTTCCCTTCCTGTGGTCCTCTCTTAGGCATCCCAAGGGAAATCCTGCACATTCCCCAGATGCCCTTTGTGAATTTCCATCATGAATCTCAGAGCCAATGCAGAACCCCCCATGCTCGACTGGCGAGGTCATGCTGGAAAGCTCTGCCATTGACCCCCTGGGTGAGTCTTTCATGAGGAGGTGTCAGAACTTTCCTTAAATTATGTTTTATCTTCTGTTTTTAAAATTGGAATGGCCCTAAAATATCATCTACTGCAGCCCCCTTGCTGTGGGAAGGCACAACTACCTCTGGAACAGATGGTCAAAGCTCCTGACCTTGAACACTTTTTGGGATGGGACATTCACTTCTATGGATGACCTGTTTACGAATTGTCAACCTCATCACCAAATATTTCTTTCTTATATCAAATCTAAATATATCCTTGATCATTTTAAAGGCTATGTCCCTTCCTCTGCCACTACAGGGCAATACAAATATTTCAAATTTTCTTGGATTATGACCACAATATTTCTAGGTCTGAAAAGACCTAGAAAGGACACAAAAATCTCCCAAGAGGGGATTGGAGGCCTCAAGCACATGACCCAGAGAGACTGAGGGCGCTGGGCTCAGTGGTGTGAAGACTGAGAACAGAACAAGAGAAGCCTGTGAGGACTTGGAGGGTGGTTTCAGAGATGGCAGAGCTCTTCTTCATTATATGAAACAACCTGAGAAAAAAATGATGCCACACAGATCACCTGGGGAGGTCCAGACTGGACACCAGGAGAAAGGAATTTCCCTCCCAGGGCAGGGCTGTGGTGCAACACGTCCCCAGAAGGAGCCGGGAGCAGCCCAAGGCTTTGTGTGGCCAGGCAGAGGCAGGCAGGAGGCAGAGCTGTCAGCAAAGGAAGGGGCCAGCCAGGTGGGGCAGCCGGGGGATGAGGACAGCCTGCAGGGACAGAGGCACAGGGCAGGGACACCGTAGGACAGCCTGGGCTGCAGAGGGCACAGGCATGTGCAGCAGCTGCAAGGCCCTGACAGAGCCAACCTGTGCAGCACTTTGGCCGTGGCTGCTGGCCCTGGCTCCAGGAGGGGACAAGTGACCCTTGCAGGCCTGGGGCCTCATTGCCTCCTTGTCCCTGCTCAGCAGCCTGGCAGGGGCTGCCCCATGGTCCTGCCCTTGGCATTGCACATCCCCACATGCCAGTGCCCATCCCGGGAAGAGCCCTGAGCAAGGAGGGAGGGACAGGATCTGCCTTGCCAGGGGCTGGGGCTCAGCCTTGGCCCTTTGCATTCCTGAAACACGTCCAGGTTTGCTCAGCACCAGAGACACCTTTCCCTTGTTTGTCCCCAGCTGTCATCACTGCCTCCAGTGTTCTGCTCTAACTGGAACCTGGGGACGCTTTCTCAGTCGTGTCCCTCACAGGGATCTCTTCAAAGTAAAAGAAACTTCAATCTCACTTGGAGTTCTTGAGAAGTTCTTTGAGCACACTCTGAGGGACTGGGTCTGATGCAAACAGCACCAAAGCCCCAGAGGGTCATTAAAATCCTGGTGCTGTGTCTGTGCTGCTGAGCTGGGCCGGGCTCCTGGCCCAGAGGCAGCTCCTGGCAAGGGCAGCGCTGCAGAGAGACAGCTCTGGCCAGGAGCAGCTCCTGTGCACAGCCCAGCAGGGCTGGGGCACTGCCAGGGCATGCCAGGGACACGAGCAGGGCACAGACAGAGCTCACAGGGGCTCAGCACTGGCAGGGGCTGTGGGATGTCCCAGAGGGGGCTGTGTCACAGCAGCACCTCTGTGGCTGTGTCCCGGAGGCACAGAGCAGCTGTGATGTCAGAAAGGGGCTGTGTGACAGCACAGAGTGGGTTGTGTGAGGTCACAGATTAGGCTATGACATCACAGAGTTTGTTGTGTGAGGTCATTGAGCAGCTACGGCATGATAGAGGGGACTGTGTGACATCACAGAGCAGGCTGTGACATCATGGCATGGCTGTGTGACATCATCAAGCAGGCTGTGAGGTCAAAGTGTGTGCTGTGACATTACAGAGTGGCAGTATGACATCTCAGAGAGGGTTTTGTGACATCACAGAGCGGACTGTGACATCATAGAATAGGGTGTGAGGCCATAGAGCAGATTCTGCCATCATGGAGGGTGGCTCTGTGACATCAGAGAGTGGGTTGTGACATCACCGGGTGGCTGTGTAACTTCATAGAGCAGGCTGTGACATCACAGAACAGACTGTGACATCTCAGGCTGACATCAAAGAACAGACAGTGACATCTCAGGGTGACTTTGTGACATCAGCCTTCAGTGACATCACAGCACAACTCTGACATCAGAGAGTGACATCTCAGAGTTCACTCTGTGACTTCAAAAGGGTGCTGTGTGACATCCCAAAGTGGGTTGTAACATCAAAGGTGGCTGTGTGACATCACAGGGGCTATGTGACATCACAGGGGCTGTGTGACACCACAGGGGCTGTGTGACATCACTGGGGAGGTCACTCCACCCCAGCCCCCCCTCACAGTTCCCCCAGAGAAGTCCAACGCTGCTCGTGCACAGCGGGGTCCCCTGTCCCCCCGGGTCCCCCCGCCCCCGGCGCCGCAGCCTCCCCCAGAGGATGTTCCACGAGATCGACCCCAGAGCCTGACACGGGGACGGGGGCTGGGGCTGTGGGGGGTGGGACAGGGGGACAGGGACCCCCGGCAACGTCCCTGTGTCACCCAGGGCCAGAGCCTGGGCCAGGGCTCCTTCACCCTGTTACCTATGAGAGCTTGAGAGCTCTGGAAAAATCCCCAGCAAGGGATCAGCAAAAACCATTTAATTTAATATTAAGATTAGTTTTAATATTAAGTGACAGCACGGCCAAGTTCCTTGGCAAGAGTCGCTCTGCTCCTGACTGGACACTTCAGGCACTCCAAGGAAATAAAGCAATAACAAAACCAAACAGAATCCAGGCAATCAAACCAGAAATTAACAGAGAACTGGGCCTCTGTGTGTGTGTGTGACACAAGGACAGTGAGGGCAAGGATAAGAAGAATACAGCCTAAAAGCTTAACAGAGCTCAAACTTGACAGGACTTAACTCATACCTTAACCTTAACTTCTACCTTAAACTTCACAATTTAGCAAAAGAACAGCACTTTACAGCATTTTACCTAACTTATAACCTATGACATTGCAATTTAACAGAGGAATAACATTTAACAGTATTTAACTCAGCTTATAACTTATATTAAACATAACAACTTAGCAAAAGAACAACTCTTAGCAGCATTTAACTTCACTTACACCTTGTGATTTGACCTTACTTACAGGCCTGACTGGCTCAGCTACCCAAGGCACTCCGACCCCTCAGAGAGCAGCATTTCTGCCACATTTCCCGAGCACAGGCACTCCTGTGTGCACACAGACACAAAGAGTCAGTGCAAGGCACCTGTGAGAAATTCCCCTGAGGGCAGGGAAATGCTCCCTGTGGATGCTTTGGCATCTCCCCAGTGGGAGAAGGGTTGAGCCTGGAGGAGTGGGGGGATCGGCCCAGGCTCCGTTGTTGTTCAGGGATCCCCCGAGTGCAGCAAACGGGAGAGTTCCCGGCTCGGAGAGGCCCCACTCAGAGGGAGTCGCTGGCCCAGGAGAGCTCCAAGGGGCTCCTTTTGGAGCGCTGTTTGTAGGGCCCCAAGAGAGGGGCTTCAGCCCCAGCAATGTTTCATCCTGGCCGCACTTGGCATCAACAGCTTTCTTTGGCAGGGTGAGAACAGGGATGTTGTGCCACCGAAGGAACAAAACAGTTCCCAGGACTGCTCCTAAAGGAACCAGGAGCTGTTTGGGCAGCAGCAGTGCCTGGAGCAGAAAGTGTTTGTGATGAGCTCCAGAGGAGCTGAGCCCAGGGGCTGTTGGCCAAGGCCGAGGCCCAGCGAGCATTTCTCAGCTGGCAGGGCGGCCTGAGAAGGTGGAGGCGGGGGGAATAATTCACACCCTCAGTGTGCTCCCAGTCGCTCCCAGTATTTCCATGTCCATGCTCCAAGTGCTGCTCCCAGCCCTGATCCGTGGGGATGGGAATGTCCCGCTCCCTTGCCGGGGCAGGGTCCCACCTGAGCCAGGTGTGCAGGGCAGGACCTTGCCCTGACCCCCAGCACTGTCCCAGCTGCAGGATCTGCTTCCCACCAGCCTCTTCCTCCTGCGGCCCCGAGCCCAGCTTGGTGCTGAACAAAGGGGCTGGGCCGGGGTCATCCCCCGGCGGGGGCTGCGCACCCCCTCTGCCCCCTCCCCAAATTCCCTCCCAGGGGAGCAGGAGCTGGGACAGGAGCCCTTTGGGGAGGGACAAGGGGGTGACAATGGGATGGGGGGGTCACACACACTCTGGGGGGGACACACACGGCCCTGGGGACCCCCCATATCTTCTGCAGGGCCAGGAGGATGAACCCAAACATGGAGCCACTGACCCCTGGCAGTATCTTGGGGGGTGGGGTCTGGTGGCAGTTTGGGGGTCTGGGGGAGTCACAACCACCCAAAAACTCCCTCCCAGCCCCACAGCCACTCCCAGACTCCTCAAACTACCCCACAGCTCCCAGCCAGGACTCCCCCAACTACTCCTTGCAAGATAAATGACCCCAAGAACCACCAAAACCCCTTTGCATCTCCCCCAAGACCCACCCAAATCCTCTGCAAGCCACGCAGCCCTGTCAGGGACCCAAACCTCCCTGACACACCCTGCCAAGCCCCCTCCCAGCACCACAAATGCCCTCAGAAGCCCTTCCCAGTCCCCCCAGGAGCCCCTAAACTCCCACCTCCCATGGCACTGACCAGGAGACGTTGGTGGACAGGAACATTTACAGCCAGGATCAGCTCGGGCACTTCAGCAGCCATTTGGGCACTTTGGGGGAACATCCCAAATGGGGAGACCCAGGCCAGGGACTGGGACAGACAATTAGAATTCTTGGAGAACAGGTGGGCTCAGGTGGACACGTTTTGCCAGCACACCTATGAGACTGTGGACATGTGCCCTGCCTTTGATAGCCTCAGAACACCCAAATCCTCCCAAATATTCCAGTGAACCAACCCCAAATTCACCCCCAAATCCTGGTAAATGGTGCAGCTTTAGATCTATTTGCTTAATTTCTTTATTTCCACCCAGTTTTGGTTGTTTAGACAGGGTGAAAAAGGAAATTATTTAGATGGAGAAGACCTCCAAGATCATGCAGCACTGCTTGATACAACCAGAAGAAACAACTGGACAGAGCAGGTGAGTTTTTGGGGTATTAAGTCAACAAATCACTTCTTCCCAATGAATTTCCAGTTTAGATCTGAGTCCTGATGGACTCTGGAACCCCATTAGTCCTAATACAGAGAACAGTCCTTGTACAGAGAACTCTCCGGTCACTTTGTTCATCTCTTGCAGACTCAGCTTTGGATTTTTTTCCTCTTTGTTTCAAAGTTCAAGGGGCCTCTCTTATTTCTCCAGCTTGGAAATTCACATTCTTTCTTCTCAGCTGAGGCAGATTTTACAAGTGCAGCAGAACTAGCAGACTAAACAGCATATTTTACCTATGCTAGCAAGCTACTAATGATTCAAAGCAGCACATTTCACCTAAATACAAATGGATTCTACCCTGTTAAATGTATCCTGTAAAATACCCTGTTTCAACCCCCGAGCACCCCCTGGGCTGACAGAGACAGAGACTCCCATGAGCACTCTCCTGGCATAGGGTGAGAGGGAGGGAGACCCCCGCAGGAATTCCCTGGAGTGAAAACGATGGAGACCCCCTGGGGAATGGCCTGGGGTGACAGGGACAGAGACACTGCCTAGGGAATGGCCTGGGCTGCCAGGGGCAGGGACAACCCATCCAAGCCCCTCCCAAGCATCACCCAGGGCGAGAGGCACAGAGACCCCTCGAGCATCCCCTGGGCACTGGACAAAATAAACTCAGCAGAAATCAAACTTAAGGCTACATAAAGTGCCTTGAGGAATATTTGCTCTTCCCACAAGTCACTTGTGATGGAAACGCAGACAAGTCCCAAACATGAAGAAATCTACAACAGAAGCAATTCTGTGGCAATTCCAAATTTCATCGGTTCCTGCACAGCTCCAGCTCAGCTGCTGGCAGGTTCTGAGAAAAGTGGAAATTTGGCCCAATACAGATTATTAAAATGAAGGGAAAGCTCAGCGTATCTGTCAAAAAGGTGATAGGGATGAAGAAAATAATGATTCTCACATTTGGCAAAGCCCCCAAGCCTGTGAATTTGGGAGTTATTTGGGAATTTAGCTACTTGAGCTGGGCTTCTTCTTGGACTTGAGTAGCCTTGTTTTCCTCACCTTGTGGTGAATGATCCTTGTCAGTCTTGCTGATATCATTTGCTCCCTTTCCTCCAGTGATTTGAACAAACTTTTCAAGGAAGGACAACAAAATATTTTCTTTACACTGGCCAGCCACAAGAGCGATTTTCCTCATAAGTTCTCCCATAAGTCGCTCAGAGGAAGCTGCGTCCAAGTTTCCAAGAGTTCCTCCAGAAAGAGCCAGAACCTGCTCAGAGGAGGGAACCATGCTGATGTCAAAGGCACTTGGTGTCAGACAACACTGCCCTGAACTCACTGTGCCAAAAGAATATCACAATCTGACGCCGTTGAGCAGGACGGGAACAGAGAACTCCAGATCAGAAGGCAAAGAAAATGAACTCTCTCCTTTATTTCAAATGCACCCCTCTATATATAGAGAACATTGAGAAGACTAATTTCATTGGTCTTAGAGTAAAAACACTTCACAGCATTGGTGTGCAGTGAATGACGCACAGAGGCAGAACATATCTATAAACAATGTGAATAACAAGGTAGATTAGAAAATTATTTACATTCTCTCCCCACCTGCTTCTCAGGCTGTCGCCTGGTTAGAAAACCTTTCTCTTTCTCTATGACTGAGCTGAGAATACCCACAACAATCTGGTTAAGAAAATTGTTAGAGAGATGTCTCTGCCCCAATTAAGGTTCTAAGGAGACCGAATCTAAAGTGGATTTTATTGAACAGTAAATATGAGGTAGAGAGAGAGATGGAAGGAAGGAGAAATGGGGGGAGAGCAAGGGAGTGACAAGGACAGAGACCTCCCCTGGGGCAGGGCAAGTGTGATATTGTCCCCTGTGTGTGTGGCCTTCCCAGGGTGGGAGTTTTACACCAGAGGCAGTTTGGGTAAGGGGGGTGGTGTTCACCCCCCACCCTGAGCAGGGATTGCCTCACTGTTTCAGGTGACAATGTAAGATGTAACCAAAAGTATGTTTTCAGTCACCATCTTCATAAGCTGTTATAAACAGGTGGGGCAGTGTTCTTTATCTCTTCCATGACTCAGCCCTGATAACGCCCTCCAGGGGCCATCTTCTGTTAATGGGCCATTGAGTGTCACTGCAGGACTGATAAAATTACATCATCCCATTGTGGGATGCTCCGCCCAGGGGGAGGAACCAAGCATTCCTACCTGGATATAATCTCACCCTTGCAACACCAGGACCACCCTGCCTACTGGATTCCCAGAGGACAAGAGCTCCATAACCACCACTGGACCTTCAGAGGAAGACCAGACCCTTCTGCAGGATCACTGCTTTGACAGAATCACGTTCATCACTCCAACAGGACTACAGCCACCATTTCATCAGACGGCTACCACCACCCTGACCAATGGTGTGTCAGGTTATATCCTGACTCTGTCCGTGTAAGCCAGGGTTTCTGTATCATTGCTTTGATTTTAATTTCCTATTAAATTGTAATTCTGGCTTAGCCTCTCCCCCTGGTTTGCCCTTAAACCAGTACAAAACTCAACGTGCTTATCCCTTGTTTTCCTCCCAAAACAGAATTTCCCATCCTCAAACCATGGCTGGATGGAGGAGAAGGTTGCGAGGATGAGAAAGGTGTCTAGGGACAACCAGGCAGGTGAGGAGGAAGTCAGTGCCCCTTTCCCCCTCTCTCCTGCTCCATCTCCCATCCCAGCACAGCCCCCAGCTGCAGGACAGCCCCGCTGCCGACGCCGTCCTGCCGGGGACGCACTGGGGGGATCTCCTTCCCCTTCCCTCTGGCATGGAGGCAAATCCCATCCTCTCCTTGTCCTTCCTCCCCCAGACCAGGAGCTGAGGATGGAGACCAGGGAGGACAAATCCCCACAGCAGAACCTCATGGCAGAGGCTGTTTTGAGCGGCTCCATGGCACAGGAATACAATGGGAAGGAAAAGCCCCAGAGATTCCACAGGAGGAGGGGCTGCAAAGCCAGCCCAGGGTGCTCTGAGGAGGAAAGACCCACCCTGTGCCAGGAAGGTGGGCAAAGCTTCAGCCAGAGCTCGGAGCTGGTGGTCTATGAGCAGCTTCATGATGGGGAGAAGCCCTACAAGTGCCTGGAGTGTGGGAAGAGCTTCAGGCAGAGCTCCCACCTGATCTGCCACCAGATGATCCACACCGGGGAATGGCCCTACGAGTGTGGGGAGTGTGGGAAGGGCTTCAGCTGCAGATCCAACCTCATCATCCACCAACGCATCCATACTGGGGAGAGGCCCTACGAGTGTCCTGAGTGTCAGAAGAGGTTTCACAGCAGCTCAGATCTCCTCTGCCACCAGCGGAGTCACACAGAGGAGAGGCCATTCCACTGCCCTGACTGCGGGAAGAGCTTTAAGCGCAACTCCCACCTCGTCAGGCACCGGCACATCCACACTGGGGAGAGGCCCTGCGAGTGTCCCTAGTGTGGGAAGAACTTCCCCCAGAGCTTTAACTTGACCAGAAAGCAGTGGAGTCACCGGTAAGGGAAGCCCTGCAAATGCCCCAACTCCAGGAAGAGCTTCATGCACCGCTCCAGCTTCATCCCCCACTGGAGAACCCACACTGGGAAGAGCCCTGGTGACCCATCTTCCCTGTGATCCATGCTGGGAAGACACCTGTACCTTCTCCTGCCCCTGCCAATGGCATTATGTGGGAGTGAAGAACATGAGGGTCTAGCCTTGGCCCTGTCATGACATTCACTCCCACCTCAGGTCATTGCCAGGGGCAGGAAAGGGACTCTCTCTCTCTGTCCCTGAGGAGAAGGGTGTCCTTTCCAGGCAGGAGGAAATACGTGGCTGGGACGGGACGGTTGGTGGTGATGTAGTTTTCCCTGTAAATAGTTTTTCTTATCCCTTCTGTTATCAATATTGTTTCTGTTCCTGTCTGTTCCTTGTCTCGTTGATATTCCCAGGAAATTGTTCTTATCCCAGCCCGGGATCTTTGCCTTCTGTGCTTTCCATGGGAGGTGGGAGGGCAGTGAGCGGCAGCACGGTTTTGGTGGGAGCAGGAAATTGGGGAATCCCATTCCTGAACCCCAGCCTGTGAAAACTGAGCATCCCAGCTGGTGCCAGCCTTGGTGGCCACGGCAACAGCCTTGGGAGAGTGTCCCTGGCTGGGGCTGTGGGAACCTCTTCACTCTCTTCACTCTGGTGCCCAGGGACAGGAGTGGAGGGAGCGGCTGCAGCTGAGTCAGGGCAGGCTGGGGTTGGATCTCAGGAAAAGGTTTTTGCCCAGAGGCTGCTGGGGCACTGCCCAGGCTGCCCAGGGAAGGGTCACAGCTCCAGGGCTCTCTGAGCTCCAGCAGCGTTTGGACAGCGCTGCCAGGCCCAGGCTGGCATTGTTGGGGTGTCCTGTGCAGGGCCAGCAGTTGGACTCGAGGATCCTGATGGGGCCCTCCAAGCTCAGCCAATTCTGTGGCTCTGGGATCCCATGACCCTGGGGATGGGACTGCCAATGGTTGCCATGGCAACGGGCTCTGGCTCCATGCCTGAGCTGGTGTCCATGGCAACCACCCCTGGCATGGGGTCTCCATGGAGCTGCCCAGGGACTGACCATAGCAACAGGGGATGGTGATGGTTGCCATGGAAACTGACCATAGCAACAGGGGATGGTCATGGTTGCCATGGAAACTGAATATAGGAACAGGGGCCAGTGATGGTTGCCATGGAAACTGACCATAGCAAAGGGGCTGCTGATGATGGTTGCCATGGGAACTGACCACAGCAACATGGGGTGAGATGGTTGCCATGGAAACTGACCATAGCAACACGTGCTGGTGATGGTTGCCATGGAGACTGACCATCACAACATGGGGTGATGATGGTTGCCATGGAAACTGTCCATAGCCATAGGGGCTGGTGATGGTTGCCATGGAAACTGACCATAGCAACGGGTCCTGGTGATGGTTGCCATGGGAACTGACCACAGCAACATGGGGTGATGATGGTTGCCATGGAAACTGACCATAGCAACAGGGGCTGTGATGGTTGCCATGGAAACTGACCATAGCAATGGGTCCTGGTGATGGTTGCTATGGAAACTGACCATAGGAACAGGGACTCGTGATGGTTGCCATGGATACTGAACACAGCGACATGGGGTGATGATGGTTGCCATGGAAACTGACCATAGCAATGGGTCCTGGTGATGTTTGCCTGCTAAGGATCAGATTTGTCACAGGCCCTCAGAGGGGTTCCATGGGGATTTTCCAAGAGTCTCCAGGCTGTTCAGGAGCTGGAATGCCACAGGCAGAGACAGGGGCTCCATGGAGACCTCCCAGGAGTTTCTGGGGATGGTCAAGAGCCGTGTGGTCAGAGGCAGTCACAGCCATTCCATGGTGACATCCCAGGGCACCTTGGGCTGCTCAGGCACCGATCTGTCACAGGCACTCACGGGGGCTCCACGGTGACATCCCAGGAGTCCCCAGGCTGCCAAAGAGCCAGGATGGCACAGACAATCACAGGGGTTCCCGTCATGGGCAGAGTGGGAGCTTCAGGCTAAAGCTTTATTTCTTTATGGAGAAACTCCTGCTGAGTCATGAGGTGGAGAAATGACACCCAGCAGCCACCATGTAGCCTCAAACCACTGCAGGACCCGCGAGAGGAGACTGGGAGTGACTGGATCCAATCCCAGCCCCACAATTTGTCAAAGGTGTAAAAGATTGGACAGGTGGAATAGGACCTTAATGCAATTTGTCCCACAGGATTAACGATGGAATACCAGAAATATTTATATAAATACAGCTCTGATTGATTCTGATCATGATTAGACAGAAGGATCTTAACCAGAGTTATTTACTCCACAGTCCAGAAGCTATAACAATTATTCTAATATTGTGCTCTGGGAACCAATTTTGAAGGCAACAGGGCCTTGCTGGAGTTCTTTGAGCCCAGTGCAGGCAGAGCCTCCTGCTCCAGCAGGAACTGCCTTTCCTGTGCCAGGAGCAGGGCAGGTCCCGCTGCAGGAAAAGCCCCAGGCCAGCCCCAGCCCAGGGAAGGCCTCGGGCACAAGGGCAGAGTGCCGTGCTGGGAGCTGTGCCAGGCAGAGCCTGAGGCACCAAAGGCACCTTGGCAGCAGCAGCTGCTTGCAGGGCATGGCCAGAAGCCTCCCTTGGCAAGCCGGCCTGGTGGCCAGCACTGCAGAGCTGCTGCCTCAGGGCTCATTTCTGGCTGGGCTCTGGAAAGCCTCTTCTGCTCCAGGAGCCTGACAGGGAAGCCATTGGCCCCAGCACCTTGGGGACAAGATCTTAATGACAAAACTCTACATGGCAGCAGAGACAAGGCAGGGGCAGAGGAAAGGGGAGAGCCAGGCCCAGGGGACAGGGCTGCAATGGTGATGGCTGTGAGGTCACAGCCCCTGCAGCAGCCTGGCTGCCCTCAGCAGACATTCTGGCCAGAAGTGCTGTGAGGGCACCCAGCACATCAGAGAACCCACACAACAGGAATTCCATCCTTGGGGAGGGGACGGGGTTTCCCTGGGTCAGGTTGCACAAAGCTCCTGCTCTTGGAGCATTCCTGGGATGAGGCATCCACTTCTCTGGAAAAACAGTTGCAGTTTTGTGCCACTCTCATCATTGTAAAATATTTCCTCCTTCTAACAAATGAAAATCGACCTTCATTCAGTTTAGAGAGATTGACTCTTCTTCTGTCACTGCAAGTTTTGGGAGAAAATAACTTTGATCACAGTTTCCGTTTTCATAGACCTTGGAGAGGAGCCAAAAATCTCCCAAGATGGGATTGGAGGCCTCATCACATAATCAGCAGGTAGAGGCTGCGGGCTCTGGGCTCAGTGGTGTGGAGACTGAGGACAGAACAGGAGTAGCCTTGGAGGGATTGAAGGGTGGTTTCAGAGAGGCTGGAGCTTTTCTTCATAGAGGACATAAGCATGAGAAGGAAATAAAGACTCCAGGTACAGCTGGGGAGGCCCAGACTGGACACCAGGAGAAAGGAATTTCCCTCCCAGGGCAGGGCTGTGGTGCAACACATCCCCAGAAGGAGCCTGGAGCAGCCCAAGGCTTTGTGTGGCCAGGCAGGGGCAGGCAGGAGGCAGAGCTGTCAGCAAAGGAAGGGGCCAGCCAGGTGGGGCAGCCGGGGCATGAGGACAGCCGGCAGGGACAGAGGCACAGGGCAGGGACACCGTAGGACAGCCTGGGCTGCAGAGGGCACAGGCATGTGCAGCAGCTGCAAGGCCCTGACAGAGCCAACCTGTGCAGCACTTTGGCCGTGGCTGCTGGCCCTGGCTCCAGGAGGGGACAAGTGACCCTGGCAGCCCTGGGGCCTCATTGCCTCCTTGTCCCTGCTCAGCAGTCACACACAGACACACAAACAGAAATTTAGAATAGACAGGAAACAAACATGGATGAAGAAGATTGAGTAGGATAGGAGAGACTGTGGAGATCCGGTACCAGGACCAGCCAGCAAAGTCCACTGAGAATCCCCTTCTGCCCATGCAATCCTGGAATGGTTTGGATGGGAAGAGTTCTGCAGTGCTCATCTCACCAAAACCTCACGATGAGCAGGGACATCTTTCAGCAGATCAGGTTGTTCAGAGCCCTGTCCCAGCTGGACTTGAATGTTTCCAGGGATGGGGCATTGACCACCTCCATGGGCACCTGTACTGCTTTATCACCAACCTCATCATCAAAAATTTCCTCCTTATCTCTTCTTATCTGAACCTCCCTTCCTTTAGTTTAAAACCACTCCCCTTTGTCCTGTTGTGACCGGCCCTACTAAAACCTTTGTCCACCCTTGTATTTCCAATGAGCCGGGTTTCCATGGCAACTGCCAGGACAGGTGACCCAGGTGTCACAGCCAGTGAGGGTTGCCATGGAAACAGTGCCCAGCACGGCCCCTTTCTGTCTGGCTGACCTGGCCTTTGGCCCTGGCACTGCCCTTTGCTGCTGGTTCCGCGGCGCCTGAGCGGCCAGCGCGGCACAGGGCAGGTGGCCGTGGCACAAGGCCCCAGCACGGGATCCCCTCTGGCTCTGGGCACTGACAGCAGCCCTGAGCAAGGGGCCCAGGGCAGGTTTCCATGGCAACCAACCATCACAACGCCTCCAGGCCTTGGTTGCCGTGGCACCAAACTAAGGAACGGGTCCCTGTGGCCGTGGCCGTGGCACCTGGCGGCACCAACGAGTGTCACTGCAATTGTACCTCCTTGGAGGCAGCTTGGTCTTGGCACACCCTTGAGGAGGGTGTCTGTTTTTAGTGGGCAACTTGGCAGATTTAGATTGCTTAAAAAAAGAAGAAGAAAACCCTTCTTTGGCTGTGTGCAATGAGTTCTCCAAGCAAAGCAGGCCCCAGATGAGGAAGGAGAGGCAAGATGGGTTGGGGAATGTGGCGCAAGGTTGTCCCCACTGGGTCACATCTCAAGGCACAGCTTCTCTGAGCAGGCCAGACCTTCTTAAGAGAATCCCTGGATCACTATGAATCACTGAATACTGCAATCACCTCTGCTAGAAAGAGAACAGTAATGAAATATACCCTTTAAAATAGGAATAAATATTTCTTAGAAGCTCTTTGAAATAGTTCTCCATAACTGCAGTAGGAAAGCTTACTGATGAACTGCACCGGGCCTGAGGGAAATGAAGGCAGAGGCATGGTTTGTCAGGATTTGATTGATCCTAATGAGCCCCGTGGTGCATTTGGAGCTGAGCCCTGGAACCTCAGGGCCCGAGAGGAGATTGCACAATTTCCAGGAGTCCAAGTCAGAAGAAAACCCCAAAGTGTCTCAAAGCATTAATGGGACCCACTGAGGTCCATCCCCAACACAGGCTCCTCATGGACTCCTTGGAGGAGAGAATTGGAGGCCAGGATGGCACAAAAACCTCTCAGAGACTCAAAATGGCACAAAAACCTCTCAGTGTGGAAAGGAAAATCCAAAGTACCTTAAAAATCTTGAGTATCTCAAAGCATTAATGAGCCCCACTGAGAGTCAATACAAAGCTCTCAAGGGACTCATTAAAGCAGATAATTGAGGCCATGATTGCACAAACCTCTCACAGAGTCTGCATCTAAAGGGAAACACCAAGTACCTTAAGAGAACTGAAGTACCTTGAAGCATTCATGAGCCCCACTGAGTGCTGTTCCTGACAAAACCTCTCCAGGGACTAATTACATCAGATAATTGGAGGCCACGATTGCACAAAGCTCTCAGAGACTCCAAGGCAAAAGCCAAAGCCAAAGTCCTTTGAAAAACCTGCAGTGCCTGGGAGCATTGTGGAGCCCCCAGGGCCATTCCTGAGCAAGGCTCCCCAGGGACTCATTCCAGCAGATCCTTGAGGCCACTGGGATGTGGGCTAGGGGGGGATGCTGAGGGCAGGACAAGGGGCTGACAGTGGCCAGCCTGGCTGGGGCTGTGCCAGGAGGCCCCAGTGCCTCAGGACAAGGTGTCTCCTCACAGCCCTCGGTGGCACAGACACTGCTGTGCCCCGGGGCACCCAGACTGGGCTTCTCCTGGGCACTGCCAGCCCTGCCAGGGCCCTTGGCCATGTCCAGCACAGCTTGTCCTGCATGTCCCACAGCTGCTGCTGTGTCCCTGCAGGCTGCACACTCCCATCTCGCTGCCCCCGGCTCTGCCCTGCATTTCCCTTTCTCTTCTCCCTGATATCTAGTGTTGGAACATCTGAGAAGGGTTCAAAGCTGTACCGGGATGCTTTAGACTGGACAGGAGAAAGGGTTTCTTTACTGAGAGGGTGGTCAAGCACTGGAACAGGCTCCCTGGAGAGGTGGCTGATGCCCCAAGCCTGTCCGTGTTTAAGAGGCATTTGGACAGTCCCCTAATGCCTGCTTTAACTTTTGGTGACCCTGGAGGGGTCGGGCAGTTGGACCAGACCCTCATTCTGGTCTGAACTGCAGATCATTCCCAGCGGGACTATCCTGGTCCAGTCTGTCCCATTCCATAGTCATACCTGTGCACGGATCCCTGCACAGCTGTGCTCGGACACTCGTCTGCTCAGCAGCTTCCCCTGGATTCCAGTCTCACAGCTGAGGCATTTGGGCATCTGAGCCCTGAGCCCACAGCCCCATTCCAGGTGCTGGTGCAGACCAGACACACCCCACACCCCCAGACCCCTAAGTCCAGTCCCTCCGGTCACTCCGTGGCCAGCACCGTTGGCAGGTGGGCTCTTTGGTGCCCTCCCCCAACTGCTGCCCTCACACCCCCAGGCTCCCATGCTCAGGCAGAACAGAGATTTGCTCACACAGGGGGAGAATTCAAGTTTAATGAGAAGACAGGACAGACTGCTCTGGTTGGGGTCCTCCCCTCACCTTCCCACAAGTCCTGTGCTATCCAAAACTGCTCCTCCCCTTCATCCCAAAACGTGTCCTACATGCCAGGGCAGCAGTCCCCTTAGTCCAAATGGTGACCTGCTCTCAGTGACTTTGGGGTTTCAAAGGTGGACACAAGGGCTGATGGCTGTCCCAGGAAAGGAGCTGGGACAAGGTGTCCATTGCTCAGGAGCTGTAATTTGGATTGTCACTTGCCACTGTTCTGCTGAGCTCTTCTCTGTTTTGGAGATGGGGGCTCTCCAGTGATGGGCCTGGGAGCAGCCAGGGCAGAGAATGAACTGAGTTTCTCCTCCTGCCATTGTTGGTGCCCTGTCTGGGTGTGCAGATGAGTCTCTTATCTCTTAACCTGACACAAGCCGGCAGGAGCATCAGTCTCCTGAGGCAGCCGTGTTTGGAGGCTGCACTCACAGGCACTGGTAGTGTGCAACAGATGACATCAGATTCTTGGGATGGCTTTCCAGAAATGCACCATGGTTAGGGGAAAAGCTTTGTTCTTGCCCTGGCAATGGATTTGTTCAGGGCCAGGATCACAGATTTGTTCCGAAGGCTGTAGATGAATGGATTTAAGAATGGGTACAGGACTGTGTTGAGCAGAGCTACAATTCTGTTGGTCCTCAAGGAAACATCTTCTGCAGGACACGTGTAGAGAGCAATGCAGCTCCCATAGGCAATGGACAAGGTGATGAGATGGGAAGAACACGTAGTCAAAGCTTTCTTCCTCACAGAGGCTGCTGGAAGATGCAGAACACAGAAAAGGATGCAGGTGTAAAATGCCAGAGTCAAACATAAGGAACCCAGCACGACACACGCTAAGAAGACAGAGTCTATTTTCCAAAGCAGGCTGGTGTCAGAGCAGGACAGTCTGAACAAGGGGGAGTTGTCACAAAGGAAATGGGGGATCTTGGAGCCACAGAAAGACAGCTCCGAGAGGAAGAACAGCCGGTAGCTCAGCAGGGCAAAGCCGAGGACCCAAGCAGCAACAACCAGGTGGACACAGAGCTGAGGCTTCATGATGGCAGCATGGAGCAAAGGTTGGCAGATGGCAACATAGCGGTCAAAGGACAGGACAACGAGCAGGATGAACTCTGTGCAGCCCAGGGCAAAATAGAAATAGTTTTGGGCAAAACAGCTGCTTCGTGAGAGAGTGTTCTGAGCAGAGCTCAGCATGACAAACAATTTGATGTTTGTGGAGGATGGAAAGCAGATCTCCAGGAAGGCCAGGTTGCTGATGAAAAAGTAGATGGGGGTTTGCAGCTGGTGATCCACACACACGAGGAAAATGATGGTTGCATTCCCCATCACTGTTGTCAGGTACATGAGCAGAAGGACCCGAGAGAAAAATAGCTGCAGTCTCGGATCAAGCTCTGGGAAACCCTCTAGGATGAACTCAGTAACTGCTGTTTCATTTTCTGGTCCCATGCTGAATTCCAGCTCATCCTGCTGAGACAGGAACATGGCAAAACCAAGTGGGATCATTTCACAGTCTGGACAAACATTTCTATCCTTCCTTCTCTGCTGCTTTCTTTTCCTGCACTCTTGCTATAGAGCACAGAGATTGTGCTTCAAACAATTCTCACACCCTGATTGTTCTCTTTCCCATTTCAGGTAGAGACCTCAGAGATTTTATTGTGTTCTTTCTACCTTTTCCAAACACTCCCAAAGAATTCTTTCACCAGAACAGAGGATTCTAAGGAGCTGTTGGCTATTTCCCCCCATTCCTGGGAAATTCCCAGCTCACTCAGACCTACTGCAAACATCTGTCACACCCATACGCCAAACACCTCTCATCTACAGCACAAACACTAAACGCTGAAATTACACCAAATCTGTGCATTGAACTTCCTTGTTTCTGCTTTTCAGTACTTGCCTTTGGACCAGGAGTCCCTGAGGAACTGTTGCTTCCAAAAGAAGCAATCCCAAGTATCTCTTTTGCAACCCTCTGCTTTCTTCCACAGCTTTTTCCTCTCTGTCTCTTCAGGAAAGGAATGGGGAGGGCAGAATAGGGACCAAGTAGAACTTGGATTTTTAGTACTCTAAATGAGGACTGGAATTTATTATGGATCCACACAGAGTGTCACAATCTGAGCTGTCACCTGTCTGCACCAAAATGAACCTGTGCAGAGCAAGGGAAAAGTGCCAGGAAGAGATTTGTAACTTTTGTTTTGTGTGCCAGTTGGTAGTACCCAGCCTCCAAATGTTCTATTGTCTCCACTGGCTACAGAGGGAGCCCCGAGAAAACAAATTCTCCTGGGTGCCTGCAGGGGAGTAGATGAAACTCACTTTTCAAGTCTCAAATCCCTGATTAGTTAAGTAATTAAGTTACTCTGTTTTGAAACTAAAATACACAGCTAAGAAAAGATGCATGAGAAAAAATATATGCAATAAAGACTGGTGTTCTCCTTTTCAGGTTTTTTGATTTGCTTTTCAACATGAAGAAGAGCAGAGCAGACGACTGTGAAAATAGGATTATTTAAAATGCCAGGAGAGAAGAGGAGAGGGAGGGTCTGAAGCAGTGAAACAAAGCTCTGCCACCAGAGCACTGAAGTCATCGGTCCCCTGGGTGGCCCAAGGGCTCTCCCATCTCATTGTCCACACAGAGCAGAGGAGAGCCTGGTCTGAGACAGGCCATCAACTTGAAACCAAGTGACTGAGTTCAGTCAAGAGCCCTCAAAATGAACCAACTCTAAAATGAGCAAAAATGAGTCGCCTTCAAAATGAACTGTGGGACTGAAATGTTTGGGAGCTCTCCAGGTGGGGACTCGGGGCAGCCCTAGAGATGAGCACATCCTGCTGTGCCCAGGTTGATTCTTGTGCATAAATGCAGTGATCCCCACCCTGGGTGGAGGCTCTGACTGCTTCAGAGACCCCCCTGTAGCAGCTTCTGCCGCACAGCTGAGTAAAACGGAGCAAATTCCAATTCCATAGGATGCTTCCACACTCCAGAGACCACAGGGCAGGCGGATTATCAGAAGCAATCGGAACAGCTGTAAGTGAAGCCACATTTGATGCAGTTGAAGGCTCTGTTGCAAAGGACACTCTCCCAAAGTGAGTTATTCCACAATTCAGTCCATCTTTCCCCTGAGGGCTCATCAAAGAAGAGCAGAGGAAGGAAGAAAAGAGACTTGCTGTTAATCAATGTGCACACTGTAAGAAAGAGAGGCGTTTGAAAAGGGACTGTCCGCAGGTACAACACGAAACTCCCCTCTCGTGGCCATCACCGATGGTCACTGCGGGGGACCAGAGGATTCTTTCCCAGCAGAACATCCGGTCACAGCTAAGCTGGGACAATGAGGAGTTAGGATTTTGAGTGGCTACAGGAGCTGGTTGCTCTGTGCTAAATACAGTAAAAGGAAACTTGAGTAATGATTCTATAACAATCATTGGTGCAACAGGGAATCATGAAACTCAGCCATTTTTCCAGCCCATTGATTTTAAATTAGGAAAACAATGGGTGACTCCCCAGTTTTTGTATCTACTCCATTTACTTAAGCCTCTCCTTGGACAATTTCTTGGAAAACCTGAATGCTAAAATCAAGATTAAGATGGCAAAATGCAGGTTATTACTCCAAAATCTAATTATGTGGAAGCCTCTGTTTTTGCACTCCCATCTTCAGATGTGATCCATCTGCCATCTGTATCACTTGAGGATGCAGTAAATCTGGTAGTCTGGACTGGAGAGGTGCCCCAGTGACCCAGAAAAGCAGAGCCTGTGAGAAACAAATTGAAACCCTGAGCAGGACCAGTAAGGCAGAAGCAATACCCTTTGAGAAAAGAAAGTTGTAAGGGGTTATTATCCCTTGGATAGATTTATAAAAGAAAAGAAAGATTAGATTTATAAAAGAAAAATTTATAAAATGAGGCCTGTTGAAGGAATATGAATCCAAATTTAAGAGCCTTATTTTGCAGTTAAGAAGGCAAATGGAGAGGATTAGTGGCTGGTACAGGATCCTAGAGCCATACATGAGACAGTAGAAGATATACACCCGTCCGTAGCAAATCCTTGTACCTTGCTAACAAGCTAGAGTGAAAAATTAAAATGGTTGAGAGTGTAGAATTTGAAAGTGGCTTTTTCTGTATCTCTTGGAGTAGTGAAAGTCAAGAACTATTTACTTCTGAATGGGACAGTCCAAACACAGTGAGAAGAGCCCGGCTGACTTGGCCAGTTCTACCCCAGGAGTTTAAAAATACCCCCATGATATATGGAAACCAAGTGGCAAAAGAACTGGAGGAATGGAAACATCAGAACCCTCTTTGGAGTCTTGTTCCAGTCTGGAGATGGCATTCATCTCTGAAACTGAAACTCAGCAGCAGTTCAGGGATCAGACTGTGGCATTGTGGAATTTTCTGGGCCTAAGTGGATACAGAGTACAAACAGTCCAGAGCACAGAACCCTACCTGGGATTCAAAATCCTCCAGGGACAAAGGAGGTTGGGACAGGAAGGAAAAGAAGCAATTTGGCAAGTCCCACAGCCACGAACAATGAGAGAGTCACAGGCATTTCTCAGGGTGTGGGATGATGTCAGCTGTGCATCAGCAATTATGGGCTGCTGCTAAAGCCTCTGTGTGAGCTCAGGCAGCTCAGCAGGGCTTTATAGTCTGGACTGGTGTGGCATGGGCTGCCTTTTCACAGCTCCAGCGAGCCCTCATGCGGGCCCTGTTTTGGGACTCTCAAACCCCATGGACCCATTGGATCTGTTTTTTCCATGTGAGAGACAAAGCCCAGCACGGGGAGTGCTGTCACAGTTCCTGGGGAGTGGAGCAGGGCTGTGCCTACTTTTCACAGCAACCAGACAATGTCAGCCAGAGCTGCTGGGCTGTCTGAGGGCAGTAGCAGCTATTCTTCTCTTCATCCAGAAAGCTAAAGAACTGACTTTGGGGCAGAGTGTTATAGTTTAAAAATGCTTTCAACGCACAGCTCAAGATGAAACCTCCTGGGGATTTAAAGAAATCTGGGCCAAATTTCCTTCATGGTTACCCAGCTGGGTTTGGTTAAAACATCTGTTTATAATGGTCACCACAATAATTGCTGTATGGATTTAGCTTGCATCACAATTCAGTGTTATAGTGCCCTACACTAGAAAACAAAATAGAGATATTGAGAGACCGGTGCCCATAAGGAACTGAGTCTCAAGAAAAGGGGGGACTTGATGAGGGCAGTAGAACAGAACAGCACAACCTTGGAGAAACAGATAAAGGATGTAACTCATGCAAAGCACAAGCAGGATGCCAGCTCTGCTCTGCAAGGCTGACAAAGCAGAAGTTATGCAAAACAATGATATTGCCCTTACTCAAAAGCAGGAGTTGAGGAACAGCCATCTAAAAAGGACACTGGATGTTGGAGACAGACCCCAAAGAACCACATAAAGACTTCTGATAAGGGGTGCAACTATGTCAAATAATGTCAAAGGAAGTGGGGATAGCTCATGAATATGTAATCAGTGTGTCTGCAAAAAATTCTTCACGCGATGTTCACTGCACTCAAATGGATGTAGGATCAGCCAAATGACTGCCATGCTGTATGTAATGAATAATATCTACTTTCAAATACTCAGAACTGTGTGAGAAGGTTTCTATCCAGCACATTTCAGTATCAGTGCTGTCCTTGACTCCATTATGCCCCACAGTTTCACAATGGCCCCTTGGTTCCATCAGGCCCTGCTGTATAACAATGGACCCTTGGTTCTGTACTCTTAAAATGGCCTCCTTGGTTCTGCACTGCCACAATGCTCTCCTTGGTTCCACGAGGCCTTGGTGTGTCACAGCAGCCCCTTGGTTCCATGAACTGCCATCGTGTCACCCGCTCTCTTGGATCTGCAGTATCACAATGGACAATTGGTTACAAGCAGCCCTGCTGTGTCACCATGAATATTTGGTTCCATGGGGCCCCACAGTGTCACAACAGCCCCTTGGTTCCACGAGGCCTCGCTGTATAACAACGGCCCCTCAGTTCCATGAGGTTTTGTTCTGTCAGCAATGGTCTCCTTGGTTCTGTAGGGTGAAAAGGGCTGCTTGGTTCCATAAGGTTCTCAGTGTCACAGGGGTCTCCTTGGTTCCATGAGGCTCTGCAGTGTCACAATGTCCCATAGTTTCCAAGAGCTTCTGTCCTATCAACCATGTCCTTTGATCCAAAGACGCCCCACAATGTCACAGTAGTCCCTTAGCTCCATGAGGTTCCATAGTGTAAGCCGGTTGCCTTGATTCCAAAAGATTCTGCTGTATCAAAATGGCCCCTTGGTTCCATGAGGTTCCACAGCATCACCATGGTCTCCTTGGATCCGCACTACCTCTGTAGACCGTTGGTTCCATGCAGCCCTGCTGTGTCATATTGGTTCCTTGGTTCCATGAAGCTTCACTGCACATAAATGGAGTCTTGGTTCCACGAGGTTGCAGATTGTCACAATGGTCTCCTTAGTTCTGGAGGGTAACAATGGAGCCTTGGTTCCACGAGGTTCCATGATGTCACAATGGTCTCCTTGGTTCTCGACTGTTAACAATGGAGCCTTGGTTCCAAGAGGTTCCATGATGTCACAGTGGTCTCCTAGATTTTAGATGGTAGCAATGGAGCCCTGGTTCCACGAGGTTCCATGATGTCACAATGATCTCCTTGGTTCTGGACAGTAACAATGGAGCCTTGGTTCCACGAGGTTCCATGATGTCACAATGGTCTCCTTGGTTCTGGACGGTAACAATGGAGCCTTGGTTCCACGAGGTTCCATGATGTCACAATGGTCTCCTTGGTGTTGGAGGGTAACAATGGAGCCCTGGTTCCACGGGGTTCCATGATGTCACAATGGTTTCCCCAGACCTGAACGGGAACAATGGAGCCTTGGTTCCATGAGGTTCCATGATGTCACAATGGTCTCCTCGGTTATGGACGGTAACAATGGAGCCTTGGTTCCAAGAGGTTCCATGATGTCACAATGGTCTCTGAAGTTTTGGACGGTAACAATGGAGCCTTGGTTCCATAAGGTTCCATGATGTCACAATGGTCTACTAGATTTTAGACGGTCGCAATGAAGCCCTGGTTCCACACGGTTCCATGATATCACAATGGTCTCCTTGGTTTTGGAGGTTAACAATGAAGCCTTGGTTCCATGAGGTTCCATGATGTCACAATGGTCTCCTTGGTTCTCGAGGGTAACAATTGAGCCTTGGTTCCACGAGGTTCCATGATGTCACAATGGTCTCCTTGGTTCTGGATGATAACAATGGAGCCCTGATTCCACGCGGTTCCATGATGTCACAATGGTCGCCTTGGTTCTGAATTGAAACAATGGAGCCTTGGTTCCACGAGGTTCCACGATGTCACACTGGTCCCCATGGTTCTGAATGGTAACAATGGAGCCTTGCTTCCATGAGGTTCCATGATGTCACAATGGTCTCCTTGGTTCTGTTGGGTAAAAATGGATTCTTGGTTCCACAAGGTTCCATAATGTCACAATGGTGTCCTTGGTTTTGAGTGGCAACAATGGACCCTTCGTTCCATGAGGTTCCATGATGTCACAATGGTCTCCTTGGTTCTGGTGGGTAACAATGGAGGCTTGGTTCCACGAGGTTCCATGATGTCACAATGCTCTCCTCGGTTATGGACGGCAAAAATGGAGCCTTGGTTCCATGATATTCCATGATGTCACAATGGTCTCTGAAGTTCTGGACGGTAACAATGGAGCCTTGGTTCCATAAGGTTCCATGATGTCACAATGGTCTACTAGATTTTAGACGGTCGCAATGAAGCCCTGGTTCCACACGGTTCCATGATATCACAATGGTCTCCTTGGTTTTGGAGGTTAACAATGAAGCCTTGGTTCCATGAGGTTCCATGATGTCACAATGGTCTCCTTGGTTCTCGTGGGTAACAATTGAGCCTTGGTTCCACGAGGTTCCATGATGTCACAATGGTCTCCTCGGTTCTGGATGGTAACAATGGAGCCCTGCTTAGAGGAGGTTCCATGATGTCACAATGGTCTTCCCGGTTCTGTACGATAACAATGGAGCCTTGGTTCTATGAGGTTCCATGATGTCACAATGGTCTCCTCGGTTATGGAGGGTAACAATGGAGCCTTGGTTCCACAAGGTTCCACGATGTCACAATGGTCTCCTCGGTTCTGGTGGGTAAAAATGGAGCCTTGGTTCCTTGAGGTTCCATGATGTCACAATGGTCTCCTTGGCTCTGGAACGTAACAATGGAGCCTTGGTTCCACGAGGTCCCATGATGTCACAATGCTCTCCTTGGTTTTGGAGGGTAACAATGAAGCCTTGGTTCAATGAGGTTCCATGATGTCACAATGGTCTCCTTGGTTCTGGAGGGTAACAAAGGGGCCTTGGTTCCACGAGGTTCCATGATGTCACAATGGTCTCCTTGGTTCTGGACGATAACAATGGAGCCTTGGTTCCATGAGGTTCCATGATGTCACAATGGTCTCATTGGTTCTGGACGGTAACAATGCAGCCTTGGTTCCACGGGGTTCCATGATGTCAAAATGGTTTCCCCAGACCTGAACAGGAACAATGGAGCCTTGGTTCCATGAGGTTCCATGATGTCACAATGGTCTCCTCGGTTATGGACGGTAACAATGGAGCCTTGGTTCCACGAGGTTCCATGAAGTCACAATGGTCTCCTTGGTCCTCGACTGTTAAGAGTGGAGCCTTGGTTCCATGAGGTTCAATGATGTCACAATGGTCTCCTCGGTTCTGGACGGTAAAAATGGAGCCTTGGCACCACGAGGTTGCATGATGCCACAATGGCCTCCTTTGTTTTGGACGGAAACAATGGAGCCTTGGTTCCACAAGGTTCCATGATGTCACAATGGTCTCCATGGTTCTGGACGGTAACAATGGAGCCTTGGTTCCATGAGGTTCCATGATGTCACAATGGTCTCCTTGGTTCTGGATGTTTACAATGGAGCCATGGTTCAAGGAGGTTCCATGATGTCACAATGGTCTCCTCGGTTATGGGCGGTAACAATGGAGCCTTGGTTCCACAAGGTTCCATGATGTCACAATGGTCTCCGAAGTTCTGGACGGAAAGAATGGAGCCTTGGTTCCAAGAGGTTCCATGATGTCACAATGGTCTCCTAGATTTTAGAGGGTAGCAATGGAGCCTTGGTTCCACGAGGTTCCATGATGTCACAATGGTCTCCTTGGCTCTGGACGGTAAAAATGGAGCCTGTGTTCCACGAGGTTCCATGATGTCACAATGGTCTCCTTGGCTCTGGACGGTAACAATGGAGCCTTGGTTCAACGAGGTTCCATGATGTCACAATGGTCTCCTTGGTTCTGGACGGTAACAATGGAGCCGTGGTTCCACGAGGTTCCATGATGTCACAATGGTCTCCTTGGTTCTGGAGGATAACAATAGAGTCTTGGTTCCACGAGGTTCCATGATGTCACAATGGTCTACTAGATTTTAGACGGTTGCAATGAAGCCCTGGTTCCACGAGGTTCCATGATGTCACAATGGTCGCCTTGGTTCTGGACGGTAACAATAGAGTCTTTGTTCCACGAGGTTCCATGATGTCACAATGGTCTCCTCGGTTCTGGTGGGTAACAATGGAACCCTGGTTACACAAGGTTCCATAATGTCACAATGGTCTTCCCGGTTCTGGTGGGTAACAATGGAGCTTGCTTCCATGAGGTTCCATGATGTCACAATGGTCTCCTTGGTTCTGGTGAGTAACAATGGAGCCTTGCTTCCATGCTTCCATGATGTCACAATGGTCTCCTTGGCTCTGGACGGTAACAATGGAGCCTTGGTTCCACGAGGTTCCATGATGTCACAATGGTCTCCTTGGTTCTGAATGGTAACAATGGAGCCTTGGTTCCATGAATTTCCATGATGTCACAATGGTCTCCTTGGTTCTGAATGGTAACAATGGATTCTTGGTTCCACAAGGTTCCATGATGTCACAATGGTCTCCTTGGTTCTGAATGGTAACAATGGAGCCTTGGTTCCACGAGGTTCCATGTTGTCACAATGGACTCCTTGGTTCTCGACTGTTAACAATGGAGCCTTGGTCACATGAGGTTCCATGATGTCACAATGGCCTCCTTGGTTCTCGACTGTTTACAATGGAGCCTTGGTTCCATGAGGTTCCATCATGCCACAATGGTCTCCTTGGTTCTGGACGATAACAATGGGGCCTTGGTCACATGAGGTTCCGTGATGTCACAATGGTCTCCTTGGTTCTGGAGGGTAGCAATGGAGCCCTGGTTCAACGAGTTTCCATGATATCACAATGCTCTCCATGGTTTTGGAGGGTAACAATGAAGCCTTGGTTCCATGATGTTCCATGATGTCACAATGGTCTCCTTCGTTCTGGACAGTAACAATGGAGCCTTGATTCCAACAGATTCAATGATGTCACAATGGTCTCCTTGGTTCTTGACTGTTAACAATGGAGCCATGATTCCATGAGGATTCATGATGTCACAATGGTCTACTAGATTTTAGACGGTAGCAAAGGAGCCCTTGTCCCACGAGGTTCCATGATGTCACAATGGTATCCTCGGTTCTGGTGGGTAATAATGGAGCCTTGGTTCCACAAGGTTCCATGATGTCACAACGGTCTCCGAAGTTCTGAATTGTAACAATGGAGCCTTGCTTCCTCGAGGTTCCATGATGTCACAATGGTCTCCTTGGTACTGGCGGGTAACAATGAAGCCTTGGTTCAACACTTTCCATGATGTCACAATGGTCTCCTTGGTAATGGACGGTAACAGTGGAGCCTTGGTTCCACGAGGTTCCATGATGTCACAATGGTCTCCTTGGATCTGAATGGTAACAATGGAGCCTTGGTTCCACGAGGTTCCATGATGTCACAATGGTCTCCTTGGTTCTAGATGGTAACAATGGAGCCTTGGTTCCACGAGGTTCCATGATGTCACAATGGTCTCCTTGGTTTTGGACTGTAACAATGGAGCCTTGGTTCCAAGAGGTTCCATGATGTCACAATGGTCTCCTTGGTTCTGGACTGTAACAATGGAGCCTTGGTTGCAAGAGGTTCCATGATGTCACAATGGTCTCCTTGGTTCTCGACTGTTAACAATGGAGCCTTGGTTCCAAGAGGTTCCATGATGTCACAATGGTCTCCTAGATTTTAGAGGGTAGCAATGGAGCCTTGGTTCCACGAGGTTCCATGATGTCACAATTGTCTCCTTGGTTCTCGACTGTTAACAATGGAGCCTTAGTTCCACGAGGATCCATGATGTCACAAGGGTCTCTTTGGTTTTGGATAGTAACAATGAATTCTTGGTTCCACGAGGCTCCAAAATGTCATAATGATCTCCCTGGTTCTGGACAGTAACAACAGAGCCTTGGTTCCACGAGGTTCCATGATGTCACAATGGGTTCCTCAGTCATGGACGGTAACTATGGAGCCATGGTTCCACGAGGTTCCATGATGTCACAATGGTCTCCTCAGATCTGGACGGAAAGAATGGAGCCTTGATTCCATGAGGTTCCATGAGGTTCCATGATGTCACAATGGTCTCCTTGGGTCTGGACGATAACAATGGAGCATTGGTTCCATGAGGTTCCATGATGTCACAATGGTCTCCTTGGTTCTGGATGGTAAAAATTGAGCCTTGGTTCCAGCAGGTTCCATGAAGTCACAATGGTCTTCTCGGTTCTCGACGATAAAAATGGAGCCTTGGTTCTACGAGGTTCCATGATGTCACAATGGTCTCCTCGGTTGTGGACGGTAACGATGGAGCCTTGGTTCCATGAGGTTCCATGATGTCACAATGGTATCCATGGTAATGGACGGTAACAATGGAGCCTTGGTTCCACAAGGTTCCATGATGTCACAATGGTCTCCTTCGTTCTGGACGGTAACAATGGAGCCTTGCTTCCATGAGGTTCCATGATGTCACAATGGTCTCCTTGGTTCTGCATTGTAACAATGGAGCCTTGCTTCCATGAGGTTCCATGATGTCACAATGGTCTCCTTGGTTCTGGAGGGTAATAATTGAGCCTTGGTTACACGAGTTTCCATGATGTCACAATTGTCTCCTTGGTTCTGAATGGTAACAATGGAGCCTTGCTTCCATGAGGTTCCATGATGTCACAATGGTCTCCACGGCTCTGGACGGTAACATTGGAGCCTTGGTTCCACGAGGTTCCATGATGTCACAATGGTCTCCTAAGTTCTGGACGGAAAGAATGCAGCCTTGATTCCACGAGGTTCCATGATGTCACAATGGTCTCCTCGGTTATGGACGGTAACAATGGAGCCTTGGTTCCACGAGGTTCCATGATGTCACAATGATCTCCTCAGTTCAGGATGGAAAGAATGGAGCCTTGGTTCCAAAAGGTTCCATGATGTCACAAGATTCTCCTTGGTTCTCGGCTGTTAACAATGGAGCCTTGGTTCCATGAGGTTCCCAGATGTCACAATGGTCTCCTCGGCTCTGGATGGGAAAAATGGGGCCTTGCTTCCACGAGGTTCCATGATGTCATAATGGTCTCCTTAGTTCTGGACGGAAAGAATGCAGTCTGGGTTCCACGTGGTTCCATGATGTCACAATGGTCTCCTTGGTTCTGGATGGAAAGAATGGAGCCTTGGTTCCAAGAGGTTCCATGATGTCACAATGGTCTCCTCGGTTCTGGTGGGTAACAATGGAGCCTTGGTTCCAGGAGGTTCCATGATGTCACAATGGTCTCCTGGAATCGGGACGGTAACAATGTAGCCTTGGTTCGAAGAGGTTCCATGATGTCACAATCGTCTTCTTGGTTCTGGACGGTAACAATGGAGCCTTGGTTCCACAAGGTTCCATTATTTTACAAGTATCTCCTTGGCTCTCGACTTTTAACAGTGGAGCCTTAGTTCCACGAGGATCTATGATGTCACAAGGGTCTTCACGGTTCTGAAAGTTAACAATGGATCCTTGGTTCCATGAGGTTCCATGATGTCACAAGGATCTCCTTGGTTCTGGATGGTAACAATGGAGCCTTGCTTCCACGAGGTTCCATGATGTCACAAGGGTCTCCTTAGTTCTGGACGGTAACAATGGAGCCTTGGTTCCACAAGGTTCCATGATGTCACAATGGTCTCCTTGGTTCTGGACAGTAACAGTGGAGCCTTGCTTCCACGCGGTTCCATGATGTCACAATGGTGTCCCCGGATATGATCGGTAAAAATGGAGCTTTGCTTCCATGAGGTTCCATGATCTCAGAATAGTATCCTTGGTTCTGGACGGTAACAATGGAGCCTTGCTTCCACGAGGTTCCATGATGTCACAAGGGTCTCCATGGTTCTGGATGGTAACAATGGAGCTCTGGTTCCACAAGGTTCCATGATGTCACAATGGTTTCCCCAGACCTGAACGGTAATAATGGAGCCTTGGTTCCATGAGGTTCCAGGATGTCACAATGGTGTCCTTGTTTCTGTACTTGACAATGGAGCCTTGGTTCCACGAGGTTCCATGATATCAGAATGGTCCCCTTGGCTCTCGACTGTTAACAATGGTGCCTTGGTTCCACGAGGTCCTGAGATGCCAAAAGGATCTCCTTGGTTCTGGAGGGTAAAAATGGAGCTTTCGTTCCACGAGGTTCCATGATGTCACAATGGTCTCCTTGGTTCTGGATGGTAACAATGGAGCCTTGGTTCCATGAGGTTCCATGATGTCACAATGGTCTCCTTGGTTCTGGACTGTAACAATGAATCCTTGGTTCCACAAGGTTCAAATATGTAATGAGGAGCTCCTTGGTTCTGGAGTGTAACAATGAAACCTTGCTTCCACGATTTTCCATAATGTCACAATGGTCTACTTGGTTCTGGGCTGTAACAATGAAGCCTTGGTTCCACGAGGTTCCATGATGTCACAATGGTCTCCTTGGTTCTGGACTGTAACAATGAATCCTTGGTTCCACGAGGTTCAAATATGTCATGAGGAGCTCCTTGGTTCTGGAGTGTAACAATGAAGCCTTGCTTTCACGATTTTCCATAATCTCACAATGGTCTACTTGGTTCTGGGCTGTAAGAATGAAGCCCTGGTTCCACGAGGTCCCATGATGTCACAACGGTGTCCTTGGTTCTGGACTGCAACAATGAATCGTTGGTTCCAGGCGGTTCAAAGATGTCATGAGATTCTCCTTGGTTCTGGAGTGTAACAATGGAGCCATGTTTCCACGCAGTTCCATGATTTTACAAGGATCTCCTTGGTTCTGGATGGTAACAATGGAGCCTTGCTTCCACGAGGTTCCATGATGTCACAATGGTCTCCTTGGTTTTGGAGGGTAAAAATGGAGCCTTGGTTCCACGAGGTTCCATGATATCACAATGGTCTCCTTGGTTCTGGAGGGTAACAATGGAGCCTTGGTTCCAGGAGGTTCCAGGATGTCACAGTGGTCTCCTTGGTTTTCGTCTCCTAACAATGCAGCCTTGGTTCCACGAGGTTCCATGATATCACAATGGTCTCCGCGGTTAAGGACTGTAAAAATGAATCCTTGGCTCCACAAGGTTCAAAGATGTCATGAGGATCTCCTTGGTTCTGGAGGGTAACAATGGAGCCTTGGTTCCACAAGGTTCCATGATGTCACAATGGTCTCCTTGGTTCTGGAGGGTAACAATGGAGCCATGGTTCCACGCGGTTCCATGATTTCCCAAGGGTCTCATTGGTTCTGGACGGTAACAATGGAGCCTTGCTTCCACGAGGTTCCATGATGTCACAATGGTGTCCTTGGTTCTGGAGGGTAACAATGGAGCCTTGGTTCCACGAGGTTCCATGATGTCACAATGGTCTCCTTGGTTCTGGGCAATAACAATGAAGCCTTGGTTCCACGAGGTTCCATGATGTCACAATGGTCTCCTCGGTTCAGGACGGTCACAATGGAGCCGTTGTTCCACGAGGTTCCATGATGTCACAATGGTCTCCTCGGTTCTGGACGGCAACAATGGAGCCATGGTTGCACGAGGTTCCATGATTTCACAAGGGTCTCCATGGTTCTTTCGGTAACAATGGAGCCTTGCTTCCACGAGGTTCCATGATGTCACAATGGTCTCCTTGGTTCTGGACAGTAACAATGGAACCTTGGTTCCACGAGGTTCCATGATGTCACAATGGTCTCCTTGGTTCTGGAGGGTAACAATGCAGACTTGGTTCCACGAGGTTCCATGATGTCACTACTATCTCCTTGGTTCTCGACTGTTAATAGTGGAGCCTTGGTTCCACGAAGATCCATGATGTCACAAGGGTCTCTTTGGTTTCGGATGGTAACAATGAACTCTTGGTTCCATTCGGCTCCAAAATGTCACAATGATCTCCTTGGTTCTGGACTGTAACAATAGAGCCTTGGTGCAACGAGGTTCCCCGAAGTCACAAGGATCTCCTTGGTTCTGGACAGTAAAAATGGAGCCTGAGTTCCACGAGGTTCCATGATGTCACAAGGGTCTCCGCGGTTCTGAAAGTTGACAATGGAGCCTTGGTTCCATGAGGTTCCATGATGTCACAAGGGTCTCCTTGGTTTTGCAGGGTAACCATGAATCCTTGGTTCCAAGAGGTTCCATGATGTCACAATGGTCTCCTTGGTTCTCGACTGTTAACAATGGAGCCTTGGTGCCATGAGGTTCCATGATGTCACAATGGTCTCCTCGGTTCTGGACGGTAACAATGGAGCCCTGGTTCCACGAGGTTCCATGATGTCACAATGGTATCCTTGGATCTGGGCGGTAACAATGGAGTCTTGGTTCCACGATGTTCCATGATGTCACAAAGGACCCGTCGGTTCTGGTGGGTAACAATGGAGCCTTGGTTCCACGAGGTTCCATGATGTCACAATGGTCTCCTTGGTTCTGGACAGTAACAAAGGAGCCTTGCTTCCACGAGGTTCCAAGATGTCACAATGGTCTCCTCGGTTACGGATGGTAACAATGGAGCCTTGGTTCCACGAGGTTCCATGATGTCACAATGGTCTCTTTGGTTCTGGGCGGTAAGAATGGAGCCCTGGTTCCACGAGGTACCATGATGTCACAATGGTCTTCTCTGTTCTCGACGATAGCAATGTAGCCTTAGTTCTACGAGGTTCAATGATGTCACACTGGTCTCCTCGGTTCTGGTGGGTAAGAATGGAGCCTTGATTCCACAAGGCTCCATGATGTCACAATGGTCTCCTTGGTAATGGACGGCAACAATGGAGCCTTGGTTCCACGAGGTTCTATGATGTCACAATGGTCTCCTAAGGACTGGACGGAAAGAATGGAGCCTTGGTTCCACGAGGTTCCATGATGTCACAATGGTCTCCTTGGTTCTGGGCAATAACAATGGAGCGTTGGTTCCACGAGGTTCCATGATGTCACAATGGTCTCCTCGGTTCAGGACGGTCACAATGGAGCCTTGGTTCCACGAGGTTCCATGATGTCACAATGGTCTCCTCGGTTCTGGACGGTAACAATGGAACCTTGGTTCCACTGAGTTCTATTTTGTCACAATGGTCTCCTTGGTTTTGGAGGGTAAAAATGGAGCCTCGGTTCCACGAGGTTCCATGATATCACAGTGTTCTCCTCGGTTCTGGAGGGTTTATAATGGAGCCTTGGTTCCATGAGGTTCCAGGTTGTCACAATGGTCTCCTTGGTTTTCATCTCCTAACAATGCAGCCTTGGTTCCACGAGGTTCTATGATATCACAATGGTCTCCGCGGTTAAGGACGGTAAAAATGAAACCTTGGCTCCACAAGGTTCAAAGACGTCATGAGGATCTCCTTGGTTCTGGAGGGTAACAATGGAGCCTTGGTTCCACGAGGTTCCATGATGTCACAATGGTCTCCTTGGTTCTCGACTGTGTAACAATGGAGCCTCGGTTCCATGAGGTTCCATGATGTCACAAGGATCTCCATGGTTCTGGACATTAAAAAAAGAGCTGTTGTTCCACGAGGTTCCATGATGTCACAATGGTATCCTCGGTTCTGGATGATAACAATGTAGCCTTGGTTCCACAATGTTCCATGATGTCACAATGGTCTCCTTGGTTCTGGAGGGTAACAATGGAGCCTTGGTTCCACGAGGTTCCATGATGTCACAAGTATCTCCTCGCTTCTGGACAGTAACAATGGAGCCTTGGTTCCACGAGGTTCCATGATGTCACAATGGTCTCCTCGGTTCTGGACGGTAACAATGGAACCTTGGTTCCACTGAGTTCTATTTTGTCACAATGGTCTCCTTGGTTTTGGAGGGTAAAAATGGAGCCTTGGTTCCACGAGGTTCCATGATATCACAATGGTCTCCTCGGTTCTGGAGGGTAACAATGGAGCCTTGGTTCCATGAGGCTCCAGGATGTCACAGTGGTCTCCTTGGTTTTCGTCTCCTAACAATGCAGCCTTGGTTCCACGAGGTTCCATGATATCACAATGGTCTCTGCGGTTAAGAACGGTAAAAATGAATCCTTGGCTCCACAAGGTTCAAAGATGTCATGAGGATCTCCTTGGTTCTGGAGGGTAACAATGGAGCCTTGGTTCCACGAGGTTCCATGATGTCACAATGGTCTCCTTGGTTCTCGACTGTGTAACAGTGGAGCCTTTGTTCCATGTGGTTCCATAATGTCACAAGGATCTCCACGGTTCTGGACATTAAAAAAAGAGCTCTTGTTCCACGAGGTTCCATGATGTCACAATGGTATCCTCGGTTCTGGATGATAACAATTTAGCCTTGGTTCCACGATGTTCCATGATGTCACAATGGTCTCCTTGGTTCTGGAGGGTAACAACGGAGCCTTGGTTCCACGATGTTTCATGATGTCACAATGGTCTCCTTGGTTCTGGAGGGCAAAAATGGAGCCTTGGTTCCACTAGGTTCCATGATGTCACAAGTATCTCCTTGCTTCTGGACAGTAACAATGGAGCCTTGGTTCCACGAGGTTCCATGATGTCACAATGGTCTCCTTGGTTATGGACTGTAACAGTGGAGCCTTGGTTCCATGAGGTTCCATCTGTCACAATAGTCTCCTTTGTTTTGGAAGGTAACAATGGAGCCTTGGTTCCACGAGGTTCCATGATGTCACAATGGCCTCATTGGTTCTGGAGGGTAACAATGGAGCCTTGTTTCCACGAGGTTCCACGATGTCACAAGTGTCTCCTTGGTTCTCGACTGTTAACAATGGAGCCTTGGTTCCATGAGGTTCCATGATATCACAAGGATCTCCACGGTCCTGGACATTAAAAAAAGAGCCCTGGTTCCACGAGGATCCATGATGTCACAATGGTCTCCTTGCTTCTGGAGAGTAACAATGGAGCCTTGGTTCCACGAGGTTCCATGATTGCACAAGGGTCTCCTTGGTTCTGGACGGTAACAATGGAGGCTTGCTTCCACGAGGTTCCATGATGTCACAATGGTCTCCTTGGTTCTGGACAGTAACAATGGAGCCTTGGTTCCACGAGGTTCCATGATGTCACAATGGTCTCCTCGGTTCAGGACGGTCACAATGAAGCCTTGGTTCCATGAGGTTCCGTGAGGTCGCAAGGATCTCCTTGATTCTGGACTGTAACAATGGAGCCTTGGTTCCACGAGGTTCCATGATGTCACAATGGTCTCCTCGGTTCTGGACGGTAACAATGGAACCTTGGTTCCACTGAGTTCTATTTTGTCACAATGGTCTCCTTGGTTTTGGAGGGTAAAAATGGGGCCTCGGTTCCACGAGGTTCCATGATATCACCGTTTCTCCTCGGTTCTGGAGGGTTTACAATGGAGCCTTGGTTCCATGAGGTTCCAGGTTGTCACAATGGTCTCCTTGGTTTTCATCTCCTAACAATGCAGCCTTGGTTCCACGAGGTTCTATGATATCACAATGGTCTCCGCGGTTAAGGACGGTAAAAATGAATCCTTGGCTCCACAAGGTTCAAAGATGTCATGAGGATCTCCTTGGTTCTGGAGGGTAACAATGGAGCCTTGGTTCCACGAGGTTCCATGATGTCACAATGGTCTCCTTGGTTCTCGACTGTGTAACAATGGAGCCTTGGTTCCATGAGGTTCCATGATGTCACAAGGATCTCCATGGTTCTGGACATTAAAAAAAGAGCTCTTGTTCCACGAGGTTCCATGATGTCACAATGGTATCCTCGGTTCTGGATGATAACAATGTAGCCTTGGTTCCACAATGTTCCATGATGTCACAATGGTCTCCTTGGTTCTGGAGGGTAACAATGGAGCCTTGGTTCCACGAGGTTCCATGATGTCACAAGTATCTCCTCGCTTCTGGACAGTAACAATGGAGCCTTGGTTCCACGAGGTTCCATGATGTCACAATGGTCTCCTTGGTTCTGGACTGTAACAATGGAGCCTTGGTTCCACGAGGTTCCATGATGTCACAAGGTTCTTTTTGGTTATGGACTGTAACAGTGGAGCCTTGATTCCATGAGGTTCCATGTGTCACAATAGTCTCCTTTGTTTTGGAGGGTAACAATGAATCCTTGGTTCCACGAGGTTCCAGGATGTCACAATGGTCTCATCGATCTGGAGGGTAACAATGGAGCTTGGTTCCACGAGGTTCCATGATGTCACAATGCTCTCCTTGGTTCTCGACTGTTAACAATGGAGCCTTCGTTCCACGAGCTTTCATGATGTCACAATGGTCTCCTAGATTTTGGTCGGTAGCAATGGAGCCTGGGTTCCACGAGGTTCCATAATGTCACAATTGTCTCCGCGGTTATGGTTGGATCAATGGAGCCTTGGTTCCACGAGGTTCCATGATGTCACAATGCTCTTCGGGTTCTGGATGGTAAAAATGGAGCCTGCGTTCTGCTAGGTTCCATGATGTCACAATGGTCTCCTTGGTTCAGGACGGTCAAAATGGAGCCTTGGTTCCACGAGGTTCCATGATGTCAGAATGGTCTCCTTTTTTCCGGACGGAAGGAATGGATCCTTGGCTCCACGAGGTTCCATCATGTCACAATGGTCTTTTTAATTCTGGACGGTAACAATGGGGGCTTGGTTCCATGAGGTTCCATGATGTCACAATGGTCTCCATGATTCCGGACGGAAAGGATGGAGGCTTGGTTCTACGAGGTTCCATGATGTCACAATGGTCTCCTCGGTTCTGGATTGGGACAATGGAGCCGTGGTTCCACTGACTTCCATGATGTCACAATGGTCTTTTCACTTCTGGAGGGTAACAATGGAGCCTTGGTTCTACGACGTTCCTGGATTTCACAATGGTCTCATTCGTTCTGGACGGTAACAATGGAGCCTCAGTTCCACGAGCTTCCATGATGTCACAGTGGTCTCCTTGCTTCTGCAGGGTAACAATGGAGCCTAGGTTCCAGTAGGTTCCATGATGTCACAATGGTCTCCTTTTTTCCGGACGGAAGGAATGGATCCTTGGCTCCACGAGGTTCCATCATGTCACAATGGTCTTTTTAATTCTGGACGGTAACAATGGGGGCTTGGTTCCATGAGGTTCCATGATGTCACAATGGTCTCCATGATTCCGGACGGAAAGGATGGAGGCTTGGTTCTACGAGGTTCCATGATGTCACAATGGTCTCCTCGGTTCTGGATTGGGACAATGGAGCCGTGGTTCCACTGACTTCCATGATGTCACAATGGTCTTTTCACTTCTGGAGGGTAACAATGGAGCCTTGGTTCTACGACGTTCCTGGATTTCACAATGGTCTCATTCGTTCTGGACGGTAACAATGGAGCCTCAGTTCCACGAGCTTCCATGATGTCACAGTGGTCTCCTTGCTTCTGCAGGGTAACAATGGAGCCTTGGTTCCAGTAGGTTCCATGATGTCACAATGGTCTCTTTAACTCTGGACAGTAACAATGGAGGCTTGGTTCCAAGAGGCTCAATGATGTCACAATGTTCTCGTAGATTTTCGGCAGTAGCAATGGAGCATTGGTCCCACCAGGTTCCATGATGTCACAATGGTCTCCTCGGTTCTGGACTGTTAAGAACGGAGCCTTGGTACCACGAGGTTCCATGATGTCACAATAGTCTCCTCAGTTCTGGAGGGTAACAATGGAGCATGGCTTCCACGAGCTTCCATGATGTCTCAATGGTCTCTTTGGTTCTGGACAGTAACAATGGGGGCTTGGTTCCACTAGGTTCCATGATGTCACAATGGTCTCCTTGGTTCTGGACCGTAACAATGGAGCCTCGGTTCCACGAGGTTCCATGATGTCACAATGGTCTCTTTGGTTCTGGACGGTAACAATGGAGCCTTGGTTCCACGAGGTTCCATGATGTTACAATTGCCTTCTTGGCTCTCGAGGCTTCACAATGGAGCCTTGGTTTCACGAGGGTCCATGTTGTCAAAATTTTATTTTTAGTTTTGGAGGGTAACAATGGAGCCTTGGTTCCACAAATTTCCATGATTTCCGAGCCGTGGGGGCTTTTAGCCACTCCGCACGAAGCTCGGATAGCTGGTACATCTGAGGGTCCACCGGAAGAACGGGAGGGACACTCGGGCTGCTGAAATCCTGCTCGTTTATTGAAGGGTCGCAGAAGGGGCAGACAGGGAGACAACGAAGCAGAAGGGAGGCAGATTCCGAGAGCCCCGAAGGGTGGGGTGAGGATTCTTTTACTGCGTAGGGGTAGGAGGGTTTAGCATTCGAGGATACAATCGGGAGAAGGCTAAAGGGAGGGGAAATATAACATTAACCAATGGGGAAAAGGGAAAGGAGTGTTCTTGGTGGAAGATCTAAAGGGAAAACGTGGAACAGAGAAGATTCTAGGCTAAGGGGCAGACTTGAACTATAACTGACAGGACAGGGGGAGGGTACAATTCTCTTCCAAAAGGGGGTGGAGACCTCATACAACTGCTGTTTCCCATGGCAACCCTAGACTGCCTTCCCCAACCCCTCCTCCTACAGCCTTGGATGGGGGGAATGGCGGGGTAGGGGTAGGGACAGAATCTGATTGATTGTCAGCCATAAAGGGTCTTGATTTTCATATCTATTCCAACTGCATGAGGAGGTTCTTGGATTCAGTGTCAATTGGAGACTGCACTTATCAATGTATTAACAGGGAAAAAAAAACTAAACAGGACCTAAAAAATATTTTCTCTTTTTTTTTTTTTTTTTTTTAAATATATTGTATTCACTTGGAATAGGCTTCTGAAATCTGTCTAATCAACCAGAAAAGATTTGAACACTTAAATTATTCCCAGAGGCTTGGCTTGTTAAGGTGTTCTGAATGTTAATGAGCCCTGAGGCACTGAATTCCTGAACTGAAGAGCTGAAGGCTGAACAAGCCTCTGGAGCAGTAAAATTCAGCAGCAGCCTCCAAGGTGCTGAGGATGTCAGCAGCCCCCACTGAGGCCATCCCTGCCCAGAGACCGTGGGGGAATGGGCAGACAAGGAGAGCGTCCCTGGGGCTGGGGCAGCAGAACTCAGAGGCACCAGCGGCTCCAGCTGGGAAATGGAGCGTGGAATGGGGCTGTGAAATTCTGCCTGGGCTGTGCCAAGCAGGACACACAAGCCCTGACCCCCATCCACTAAAAAACTCTTTCAAGAGACATTTGAAAGGAATTACAATTACTTGTGTCCTCGGAGTTGGACTCACTGGAGAAATACCAACAAGAGATTCTCAGGAGCTCCAAACAATAAAACTGTGAGGAGGGGTCAGGGTATAGAGTGACTTCCCCAGTGACCTCATACAGCTGCTGTGATGTCACACGGCCCCCTGGGATTTCACACAGCCTCCTGTGATGCCGCAAATCGTCCTCTGATGTCACACAGTCCCTGTGATGTCACACGGCCATCCCATGATGTCACACAGCCACTGTGATGTCACTGGCCAGTCTGGGATGTCACACAGCCAACTCTATTATGTCACACAGCCCCTGTGACATCACAGAGGCACCTGAGGTGTCACACAGCCCCCTGTGATGTCCCACAGCCAGTTCTGTGATGTCACACAGCCCCCTGTGATGTGACAAAGCCAACTCTACTATGTCACATGTTCCCCTGTGATGTCACACAGCCCCCTGTGATGTCACACAGCCCCTGTGATGTCACACAACCTTGGCTCAGTGCTGGGCAGCCCCAGCACAGTCCCAGCAGTGGCCTCTCCCTCCTGCCCCGTCCCTCAGCCGGTGCCGCCCTTGCAGCGCTGGGCCTTGGCTTCCTCTTCTCCCCGGGCATCCCCTGCCACCTGCCCGCCCAGGGTGTCCTGGGGAGCTGCTGCCCCTGAGCCAGGGGCTCTGCTCTGCTGCCCTGGGCACCCCGGGGCTCCCAAAACACCCCACGGCCAGGCCGGGCCCAGAGTGTCACAATGTCCCCTTGGTTCCATCGGGCCCCGCAGGGTCACAGTGCTCCCTGCGCTCCCTGAGGCCCCACATCACCCAGCCCAGGCCATTGCCGTGGTTCCAATCCCTCCCAGTATGATCCCAATGACTCCCAGTCACCCTAACCCCCAACCCAAACCCCCTCCCAGCACCACAAATGACCCCAATAGCCACCCCAAGGGGTGCCCCTGTTCCTGTCACCCCAGGCCACGAGAGTTTAATTAGAGCTTCTTCCAATAGTCCAGAAATGGACCCCTTTTCCAATAATCCAGTCTTTGCTGCAGGTGCCCCCCCCGCAAAAAGGCGGGGGCAGAGCCTTTCTCCGTGGCTCAGAAGTTTTCTTCTGCTTCTGCGCAGAGGGAGCCTCCTCCTCCTCCTCCTCCTCCTCCTGCAGCGTGTGAGCCGCGCCTCCACGCCCCTTCGGAGGGTGCGGGGCCGCTCCCGGCGGAGGCGGAGACGCCGCTCCGCCCGCCGGTTTCCCCGCCTGCAGCCGTGCCTCCTCCTCCTCCTGCCCATTCGGAGCTGGGAGACGCACCCGCCGCTGAGAGCCGGCCTGAAGCCACCTCGGCAGGGGCGGAGACGCCGCCCGCAGCGGCCCCCGCGCCGGCCCCGCTGGTCCCGGCTGCCCCGCCGCCTCCCGCGGCTTTCGCCGGGTCGCCAGGCGCTGCCAGCAGCAACAGCAGCGAGCAGCAGCAGCCCGGGGCCGCGTTGGAGCGGACCCCGCCGACTCCAATCAGCCCGGGGTCCCCTCCCAGCCTGTTCTCTGCTGCTGGCGCTCCTCGGCAGCTCCTTGCAGCTGCCGCGAAAGTGAAAGTGATGAAGTTTAGTGCCTTTCCGGGGAACCGTGTTTTTCTTGGTCCAGTTCTTGCTTGGGTGGGGGATTCTCGCCGGAGCTCGAGGCCCCTCGCCCCTCCCGCTCACGTTTGGGGGGCAGGGGGGATGAGTTCTGGGAATGCAGCCGCTGGTCTTGTGCCCGGAGAGCGTGGGGGTGCTGCGGCCAGGGGTCAGAGAGCTGCGTGCTGGCCCAACCGGCACACTCACAGTTCTGTATTTAATCTCATCCCAGTGCCAGACTCATCTTGCCTCAGACCCAATCCCAACCCCAGCCCTAAAGCCAATCCCATGTCTAGCCTTAGCCCCAATCCCAGCTCTAACCCAAATCTTAGCCCCAACTCCAACCCCAGCCCCAATTCCAGCCCCTTCCTAAATCCTCATCCCAAATCAAATCCCAGGTTCAGCCCTTCTGGGGGCTTGGGGGTGTCTCTGTCCCTCTGACCCCGATGATGTTTGGGCAGGGTCACACCAGGGCTGAGAGGGGCAGAGACCCCCCTGGCCTCCTCAGGGATGAGAAGGTCGGAGAGCCCCCCCAGCCCCGAGCACCCTCAGCAGTGAGAGGGAGAGAAAGCCCCTGGTCCCCAGCCCTGCACAAGCATTCCCTGAGGCCAGAGGGATGGAGAGACCCCGAGTATCCCCCAGGGTGAAGGGACAGAGACCCCTGAGCATTCCCTGGGCTGAGAGGGACAGAGAATCCCTGGAGCACCCCTGGCACAGGGGTGAGAGGGAGAGAGAACCCCCAGGCATTCCCTGGGGTGAGAATGATGGAGACACCCTGGGAAATGGCCTGGGGTGACAGGGACAGAGACACTGCCTAGGGAATGGCCTGGGGTGACAGGGGCAGGGACAACCCCCCCAAGCCCCTCCCAAGCATCACCCAGGGCGAGAGGCACAGAGACTCCTCAAGCATCCCCTGGGCACTAGACAAAATAAACTCGGCAGAAATCAAACTTAAGGCTACATAAAGTGCCTTGAGGAATATTTGCTCTTCCCACAAGTCACTTGTGATGGAAACGCAGACAAATCCCAAACATGAAGAAATCTACAACAGAAGCAATTCTGTGGCAATTCCAAATTTCATTGGTTCCTGCACAGCTCCAGCTCAGCTGCTGGCAGGTTCCGAGAAAAGAAAAGTGGAAATTCGGCCCAATACAGATTATTAAAAGGAAGGGAAAGCTCAGTGTATCTGTCAAAAAGGTGACAGGGACAAAGAAAATAATGATTCTCACATTTGGCAAAGCCCCCAAGCCTGTGAATTTGGGAGTTATTTGGGAATTTAACTTCTTGAGCTGGGCTTCTTGTAGGACTTGAGTAGCCTTGTTTTCCTCACCTTGTGGTGAATGCTCCTTGTCAGTCTTGCTGATATCATTTGCTCCCTTTCCTCCAGTGATTTGAACAAACTTTTCAAGGAAGGACAACAAAATATTTTCTTTACACTGGCCAGCCACAAGAGCCATTTTCCTCATAAGTTCTCCCATAAGTCGCTCAGAGGAAGCTGCGTCCAAGTTTCCTGGAGTTCCTCCAGAAAGAGCCAGAACCTGCTCAGAGGAGGGAACCATGCTGTTGTCAAAGGCACTTGGTGTCAGACAACACTGCCCTGAACTCACTGTGCCAAAATAATATCACAATCTGACACCGTTGAGCAGGACGGGAACAGAGAACTCCAGATCAGAAGGCAAAGAAAATGAACTCTCTCCTTTATTTCAAATGCACCCCTCTATATATAGAGAACACTGAGAAGACTAATTTCATTGGTCTTAGAATAAAAACATCCCACACCATTGGTGTGCAGTGAATGACGCACAGAGGCAGAACATATCTATAAACAATGTGAATAACAAGATAGATTAGGGAATTATTTACATTCTTTCCCACCTGCTTCTCAGGCTGTCGCCTGGTTAGAAAACCTTTCTCTTTCTCTCTGACTGAGCTGAGAATACCCACAACAATCTGGTTAATAAAATTGTTAGAGAGATGCCTCTGCCCAAATTAAGGTGCTAAGGAGACCGAATCCAAAGTGGATTTTATTGAACAATAAATATGAGGTAGAGAGAGAGATGGAAGGAAGGAGAAATGGGGGGAGAGCAAGGGAGTGACAGGGACAGAGACCTCCCCTGGGGCAGGGCAAGTGTGACATTGTCCCCTGTGTGTGTGGCCCTCCCGGGGTGGGGGTTTTACACCAGAGGCAGTTTGGGTAAGGGGGGTGGTGTTCACCCCCCACCCCGAGCAGGAATTGCCTCACTGTTTCAGGTGACAATGTAAGATGTAACCAAAAGTATGTTTTCAGTCACCATCTTCATGAACTGCTATAAACAGGTGGGGCAGTGTTCTTTATCTCTTCCATGACTCAGCCCTGCTAACGCCCTCCAGGGGCCATCTTCTGTTAATGGGCCATTGAGTGTCACTGCAGGACTGATAAAATTACATCATCCCATTGTGGGATGCTCCGCCCAGGGGGAGGAACCAAGCATTCCTACCTGGATATAATCTCACCCTTGCAACACCAGGAGTACCTTGCCTACTGGATTCCCAGAGGACAAGAGCTCCATAACCACCACTGGACCTTCAGAGGAAGACCAGACCTTTCTACAGGATCCCTGCTTTGACAGAATCACGTTCATCACTCCAACAGGACTGCAGCCACCATTTCATCAGACGGCTACCACCACCCTGACCAGTGGTGTGTCAGGTTATATCCTGACTCTGTCCGTGTAAGCCAGGGTTTCTGTATCATTGCTTTGATTTTAATTTCTTATTAAATTGTAATTCTGGCTTAGCCTCTCCCCCTGGTTTGTCCTCAAACCAGTACAAAACTCAACGTGCTTATCCCTTGTTTTCCTCCCAAAACAGAATTTCCCATCCTCAAACCTTGGCTAGATGGAGGAGAAGGTTGCGAAGAAGAGAAAGGTGCCCAGGGACAACCAGGCAGGTGAGGAGGAAGTCAGTGCCCCTTTCCCCCTTTCTCCTGCTCCATCTCCCAGCCCAGCACGGCCCCCAGCTGCAGGACAGCCCCGCTGCCGACGCCGTCCTGCCGGGAATGCACTGGGGGGATCTCCTTCCCCTTCCCTCTGGCCCGGAGGCAAATCCCATCCTCTCCTTGTCCTTCCTCCCCCAGACCAGGAGCTGAGGATGGAGACTAGGGAGGACAAATCCCCACAGCAGAACCACATGGCAGAGGCTGTTTTGAGTAGCTTCATGGCACAGGAATCCAATGGGAAGGAAAAGCCCCAGAGATTCCACAGGAGGAGGGGCTGCAAAGCCAGCCCAGGGTGCTCTGAGGAGGGAAGACCCACCCTGTGCCAGGAAGGTGGGCAGAGCTTCAGCCAGAGCTCGGAGCTGCTGGTCCATGAGCAGCTTCATGATGGGGAGAAGCCCTACAAGTGCCTGGAGTGTGGGAAGAGCTTCAGGCGGAGCTCCCACCTGATCTGCCACCAGATGATCCACACCGGGGAATGGCCCTACGAGTGTGGGGAGTGTGGGAAGGGCTTCAGCTGCAGATCCAACCTCATCATCCATCAACGCATCCATACTGGGGAGAGGCCCTACGAGTGTCCTGAGTGTCAGAAGAGGTTTCACACCAGCTCAGATCTCCTCTGCCACCAGCGGAGTCACACAGAGGAGAGGCCATTCCACTGCCCTGACTGCGGGAAGAGCTTTAAGCGCAACTCCCACCTCGTCAGGCACCGGCAGATCCACACTGGGGAGAGGCCCTACGAGTGCCCCACATGTGGGAAGAGGTTTGAGACCAGCTCCAATCTCCTCCTGCATGAGCGGATTCACACCGAGGAGAGGCCCTTCCGCTGCCCTGACTGCCAGAAGGGCTTCAAGCACAACTCCACACTTGTCAGGCACCGGCGCATCCACACTGGGGAGAGGCCCTGCGAGTGTCCCTAGTGTGGGAAGAACTTCCCCCAGAGCTTTAACTTGACCAGAAAGCAGTGGAGTCACCGGTAAGGGAAGCCCTGCAAATGCCCCAACTCCAGGAAGAGCTTCATGCACCGCTCCAGCTTCATCTCCCACTGGAGAACCCACACTGGGAAGAGCCCTGGTGACCCATGTTCCCTGTGATCCATGCTGGGAAGACACCTGTACCTTCTCCTGCCCCTGCCAATGGCATTATGTGGGAGTGAAGAACATGGAGGTCTGGCCATGGCCCTGTCATGACATTCACTCCCACCTCAGGTCATTGCCAGGGGCAGGAAAGGGACTCTCTCTCTCTGTCCCTGAGGAGAAGGGTGTCCTTTCCAGGCAGGAGGAAATACGTGGCTGGGAAGGGACAGTTGGTGGTGATGTAGTTTTCCCTGTAAATAGTTTTTCTTATCCCTTCTATTATCAATATTGTTTCTGTTCCTGTTTGTTCCTTGTCTCATTGATATTCCAAGTAAATTGTTCTTATCCCAGTCCAGGATCTTTGCCTTTTGTGCTTTCCATGGGAGGTGGGAGGGCAGCGAGCGGCAGCGCGGTTTAGTGGGAGCAGGAAATTGGGGAATCCCATTCCTGAACCCCGGCCCGTGGAAAGCGAGCATCCCAGCTGGTGCCAGCCTTGGTGGCCACGGCAACAGCCTTGGGAGAGGGTCCCTGTCTGGGGCTGTGGGAACCTCTTCACTCTGGTGCCCAGGGACAGGAGTGGAGGGAGCAGCTGCAGCTGAGTCAGGGCAGGCTCGGGTTGGATCTCAGGAAAAGGTTTTTGCCCAGAGGCTGCTGGGGCACTGCCCAGGCTGCCCAGGGAAGGGTCACAGCTCCAGGGCTCTCTGAGCTCCAGCAGCGTTTGGACAGCGCTGCCAGGCCCAGGCTGGCATTGTTGGGGTGTCCTATGCAGGGCCAGCAGTTGGACTCGAGGATCCTGATGGGTCCCTCCCAGCTCAGCCAATTCTGTGGCTCTGGGATCCCATGAACCTGGGGATGGGACTGCCAATGGTTGCCATGGCAACGGGCTCTGGCTCCAGGCCTGAGCTGGTGTCCATGGCAACCACCCCTGGCATGGGGTCTCCATGGAGCTGCCCAGGGACTGACCATAGCAACAGGGGATGGGGATGGTTGCCATGGAAACTGATCATAGCAACAGGGACTGGTGATGGCTGCCATGGAAACTGAAGATAGCAATAGGGGCTGGTGATGGTTGCCGTGGAGACTGACCATAGCAACAGGGACTGGTGATGGTTGCCATGGAAACTGAAGATAGCAACAGGGGCTGGTGATGGTTGCCGTGGAGACTGACAATAGCAACATGGGGTGATGGTGGTTGCCATGGAAACTGACGATAGAAACAGGGGATGTGATGGTTGCCATGGAAACTGACCACAGCAACTTGGGGTGATGATGGTTGCCATGGAAACTGACCATAGCAACATGGGGTGATGATGGTTGCCATGGAAACTGACCATAGCAACAGGACGTGGTGATGGTTGCCATTGAAACTGACCATAGCAACGGGGCTGGTGATGGTTGCCATGGAAACTGACCATAGCAACAGGGACTGGTGATGGTTGCCATGGAAACTGACTATAGCCATGGGTCCTGGTGATGATTGCCATGGAAAATGACTATAGCAACAGGGGGTGGTGATGGTTGCCATGGAAAGAGACCATAGCAAATGGGGTGGTGATGATGGTTGCCATGGAAACTGACCATAGCAATGGATCCTGGTGATGGTTGCCATGGAAACTGACCATAGCAGCAGGGACTGGTGATGGTTGCCATGGATACTGAACACAGCAACGGGTCCTGGTGATGTTTGCCTGCTAAGGATCAGATTTGTCACATGCCCTCAGAGGGGTTCCATGGGGATTTTCCAAGAGTCTCCCGGCTGTTCAGGAGCTGGAATGTCATAGGCAGAGACAGGGGCTCCATGGAGACCTCCCACGGGTTTCTGGGGATGGTCAAGGGCCGTGTGGTCAGAGGCAGTCACAGCCATTCCATGGTGACATCCCAGGGCACCTTGGGCTGCTCAGGCACCGATCTGTCACAGGCAGTCACGGGGGCTCCACGGTGACATCCCAGGAGTCCCCAGGCTGCCAAAGAGCCAGGATGGCACAGGCAATCACAGGGGTTCCCGTCATGGGCAGAGTGGGAGCTTCAGACAAAAGATTTATTTCTTTATTGGAGAAACTTCTGCTGAGTCATGAGATGGAGAAATGACACCCAGCAGCCGCCATGTAGCCTCAAACCACTGCAGGACCCGAGAGAGGAGACTGGGAGTGACTGGATCCAATCCCGGCCCCAAAATTTGTCAAAGGTGTAAAAGATTGGACAGGTGGAATAGGACCTTAATGCAATTTGTCCCACAGGATTACTGGAATTAATTCCATTATTCCATTAATGATGGAATACCAGAAATATTTATATAAATACAGCTCTGTTGATTCTGATCATGATTAGACAGAAGGATCTTAACCATAGTTATTTACTCCACAGTCCAGAAGCTATAACAATTATTCTAATATTGTGCTCTGGGAACCAATTTTGAAGTCAACAGGGCCTTGCTGGAGTTCTTTGAGCCCAGTGCAGGCAGAGCCTCCTGCTCCAGCAGGAACTGCCTTTCCTGTGCCAGGAGCAGGGCAGGTCCCGCTGCAGGAAAAGCCCCAGGCCAGCCCCAGCCCAGGGAAGGCCTCGGGCACAAGGGCAGAGTGCCGTGCTGGGAGCTGTGCCAGGGAGAGCCTGAGGCACCAAAGGCACCTTGGCAGCAGCAGCTGCTTGCAGGGCATGGCCAGAAGCCTCCCTTGGCAAGCCGGCCTGGTGGCCAGCACTGCAGAGCTGCTGCCTCAGGGCTCATTTCTGGCTGGGCTCTGGAAAGCCTCTTCTGCTCCAGGAGCCTGACAGGGAAGCCATTGGCCCCAGCACCTTGGGGACAAGATCTTAATGACAAAACTCTACATGGCAGCAGAGACAAAGCAGGGGCAGAGGAAAGGGGAGAGCCAGGCCCAGGGGACAGGGCTGCAATGGTGATGGCTGTGAGGTCACAGCCCCTGCAGCAGCCTGGCTGCCCTCAGCAGACATTCTGGCCAGAAGTGCTGTGAGGGCACCCAGCACATCAGAGAACCCACACAACAGGAATTCCATCCTTGGGGAGGGGACGGGGTTTCCCTGGGTCAGGCTGCACAAAGCTCCTGCTCTTGGAGCATTCCTGGGATGAGGCATCCACTTCTCTGGAAAAACAGTTGCAGTTTTCTGCCACTCTCATCATTGTAAAATATTTCCTCCTTCTAACAAATGAAAATCAACCTTCATTCAGTTTAGAGAGATTGACCCTTCTTCTGTCACTGCAAGTTTTGGGAGAAAATAACTTTGATCACAGTTTCCATTTTCATAGACCTTGGAGAGGACCCAAAAATCTCCCAAGATGGGGTTTGGAGGCCTCATCACATAATCAGCAGGTAGAGGCTGCGGGCTCTGGGCTCAGTGGTGTGGAGACTGAGGACAGAACAGGAGAAGCCTGGGAGGGATTGAAGGGTGGTTTCAGAGAGGCTGGAGCTTTTCTTCATAGAGGACATAAGCATGAGAAGGAAATAAAGACTCCAAGTACAGCTGGGGAGGCCCAGACTGGACACCAGGAGAAAGGAATTTCCCTCCCAGGGCAGGGCTGTGGTGCAACACGTCCCCAGAAGGAGCCTGGAGCAGCCCAAGGCTTTGTGTGGCCAGGCAGGGGCAGGCAGGAGGCAGAGCTGTCAGCAAAGGAAGGGGCCAGCCAGGTGGGGCAGCCGGGGGATGAGGACAGCCTGCAGGGACAGAGGCGCAGGGCAGGGACACCGTAGGACAGCCTGGGCTGCAGAGGGCACAGGCATGTGCAGCAGCTGCAAGGCCCTGACAGAGCCAACCTGTGCAGCACTTTGGCCGTGGCTGCTGGCCCTGGCTCCAGGAGGGGACAAGTGACCCTTGCAGGCCTGGGGCCTCATTGCCTCCTTGTCCCTGCTCAGCAGTCACACACAGACACACAAACAGAAATTTAGAATAGGCAGGAAACAAACATGGATGCAGAAGATTGAGTAGGATAGGAGAGACTGTGGAGATCAAGTACCAGGACCAGCCAGCAAAGTCCACTGAGAATCCCCTTCTGCCCATGCAATCCTGGAATGGTTTAGATGGGAAGAGTTCTGCAGTGCTCATCTCATCCAAACCCTGCGATGAGCAGGGACATCTTTCAGCAGATCAGGTTGTTCAGAGCCCTGTCCCAGCTGGACTTGAATGTTTCCAGGGATGGGGCATTGACCACCTCCATGGGAACCTGTACTGCTTTATCACCAACCTCATCATCAAAAATTATCTGTTCTTATCTTAACCTCCCTTCCTTTAGTTTAAAACCCCTCCCCTTTGTCCTGTTGTGACAGGCCCTACTAAAACCTTTGTCCACCCTTGTATTTCCAATGAGCCAGGTTGCCATGGCAACTGCCAGGACAGGTGACCCAGGTGTCACAGCCAGTGAGGGTTGCCATGGAAACAGTGCCCAGCACGGCCCCTTTCTGTCTGGCTGACCTGGCCTTTGGCCCTGGCACTGCCCTTTGCTGCTGGTTCCGCGGCGCCTGAGCGGCCAGCGCGGCACAGGGCAGGTGGCCGTGGCACAAGGCCCCAGCACGGGATCCCCTCTGGCTCTGGGCACTGACAGCAGCCCTGAGCAAGGGGCCCAGGGCAGGTTTCCATGGCACCAAACTAAGGAACGGATCCCTGTGGCCGTGGCCGTGGCACCTGGCGGCACCAACGAGTGTCACTGCAATTGTACCTCCTTGGAGGCAGCTTGGTCTTGGCACACCCTTGAGGAGGGTGTTTGTTTTTAGTGGGAAACTTGGGAGATTTAGATTGCTTAAAAAAAGAAGAAGAAAACCCTTCTTTGGCTGTGTGCAATGAGTTCTCCAAGCAAAGCAGGCCCCAGATGAGGAAGGAGAGGCAAGATGGGTTGGGGAATGTGGCGCAAGGTTGTCCCCACTGGGTCACATCTCAAGGCACAGCTTCTCTGAGCAGGCCAGACCTTCTTAAGAGAATCCCTGGATCACTATGAATCACTGAATACTGCAATCACCTCTGCTAGAAAGAGAACAGTAATGAAATATACCCTTTAAAATAGGAATAAATATTTCTTAGAAGCTCTTTGAAATAGTTCTCCATAACTGTAGTAGGAAAGTTTATTGATGAACTGCACCAGGCCAGAGGGAAATCAAGGCAGAGCCATAGCTTACCCGGACTTGCTTGATCCTTATGAGCCCCATGGAGCCCTCATTTGGAGCTGAGCCCTGGCACCTCAGGGCCCGAGAGGAGATTGCACAAACCTTTCCAAGAGTCCAAGTCAGATGAAAATCCCAAAGGGTCTCAAAGCATTAATGGGACCCACTGAGGTCCATCCCTAACACAGGCTCCTCATGGACCCCTTGGAGGAGAGAACTGGAGGCCAGGATGGCACAAAAACCTCTCAGACACTCAAAATAGCACAAAAAAACTCTCAGTATGGAAAGGAAAATCCAAAGTACCTTAAAAATCTTGAGTATCTCAAAGCATTACTGAGCCCCACTGAGAGTCAATGCAAAACTCTCAAGGGACTCGTTAAAGTAGATAATTGGGGCCATGATTGCACAAACCTCTCACAGAGTCTGCATCTAAAGGGAAACACCAAGTAACTTAAAATAACTGAGTACTTTGAAGCATTAATGAGCCCCACTGAGTGCTGTTCCTGACAAAGCCTCTCCAGGGACTTATTACATCAGATAATTGGAGGCCACAATTGCACAAAGCTCTCAGAGACTCCAAGGCAAAAGCCAAAGCCAAAGTCCTTTGGAAAACCTGCAGTCCCAGGGAGCATTGTGGAGCCCCCAGGGCCATTCCTGAGCAAGGCTCCCCAGGGACTCATTCCAGCAGATCCTTGAGGCCACTGGGATGTGGGCTAGGGGGGGATGCTGAGGGCAGGACAAGGGGCTGACAGTGGCCAGCCTGGCTGGGGCTGTGCCAGGAGGCCCCAGTGCCTCAGGACAAGGTGTCTCCTCACAGCCCTTGGTGGCACAGACCCTGCTGTGCCCCAGGCCACCAGGACTTGGCTTCTCTTTGTCCCCACCTGTCATCAGTGCCTCCAGTTCTCTGCTCTGGCTGGAGCCTGGGGACACTTTCTCAGTTGTGTCCCTCAGTGGGAGCCATTAAAAGTCAAAGAAACTTTGGAGTTGGATTCTGACTTGGACTTCTGGAGAGGTTTCTGCAGCTCCCTCTCAGGGCCTGATGTTCAGGGCCTGAGCACAAAGCCCCAGAGGGTCATTCAAGTCCTTGTGCTGTGTCTGTGCTGCTGAGCTGGGCCAGGCTCCTGGCACAGAGGGTGAGCCTGGCAACCAAGCAGAGCTTCAAAAGCACATTTCTCTGGATGAGCAGCTCTTCTCCCAGCCCAGCAGGGCTGGGGCACTGCCTGCAGCCAGCCCGGGCACAGCCCAGAGGCACAGAGAGCTTCAATCAGTCAGGGCTGGGAAGGTGCTGAGAAGTGCCTGGGGCAGAATCACTGCCAGCCCTTGGCACAGGAACCTCTGGCTGCAGGACAAGGCAGCTGCAGCTCCTGCAGTGATCTCCTCAAGCTGGAACATCCCAATGCCCACAGACCCTGTGAGTACAACTCTGACTCTTTCTGGTGCAGGCCAGGTGAAATGCTCATGAAGCTCTGACATGCTGAGGGGTTTGGATCTCTCATAAAATATTTCCAAGACAAGGATTTTGATAAAAATGAGGAAATTTCTAAAGTTTTGGCATTCAATTTCCTAGTGTTGCAGAATGGCAAGGAGGGGGGATAAATATTAAACATTGATTATGAATTATTAATTATGCATTTTGAAAAGCACCTGAGACATCTGAACTGTTACTTTTAGTGATCAATAGGTTCACAGGAGATCCCTAATGTGCTTTCAGCCACTCTGCCCATGGACAGCAGCAGCATCACCTCTGCTGGAGCCATCAGGCTCAGTCTGAGCTGTCCTTTCTCCAAGCTGCAAACAGAAGCTGCCCCCAGCCAGTGCCCTGCAAACAGGCAGGGTTCTGTCAGGCCAAGGAGAGTGCACAGAGATTTGGGGTCTCTGAGTGCTGGCACGGAGAGATCAGGTACAGGGAAACACCTGCAGGAGGAAAATCTCCAGGAAGCAGAGAGGAGATCAGGCAAGGAGAGAGAACAAAACCGATTAGTGCTGTGGCAGGCAGAGTTTAGAGATGTGCAGAGGATCCCCTCCAGTGCAGCCCCTCCCTCTGCACAAGCCCCCTCCCTCCTGTGCCCCCAGCCAAGCCTCTGCCCTCAGGGCCGGGGCTCCAAGGCATGCAGCCCCTCCTGTGCAGGCAGAGCTGCAGCAGAGCCATGGGGCAGCTCTGCAGCCCCGGGCCCAGTTCCCTCTGCAGGGCACAGGGCTGGGAGCAGCTGCCCGGCACTGGGGGCTCTGGCAGGGGGCACAGCTGGCTCAGGGTGACACAGCTGTCCCCAGGGCCCGGCTCTGGGCAATGCTGGCAGTGCAGCCAGGGAAGGAGCTACATCTCCCTTCATCCAATGCCATCAGAAGGATTCTTGGAAGTCTCCCTGAGATTTCAGTCCAAGATGGGAACTCCAATCCAGGATGCAAACCTGTCCTAGAGCATCTCTGAATTATAAGATTGATGGGGAAAGACAGAGGTGTTGTGACACTGAAAATGCTGCTGGGTTGGTGAAATGAGCAATGTGAGTCCTTGGCTACAAATGTGGAGCTGGGCTGTGGCTGTGGGCTGGGCTCCATCTGCTCTCCACTGTACCTGGGTTTTTTTTTAGGGAAAATGTGGGAAACTGATCAACCTCCCCCAGAGAAAGGTTAAAGCCCAGAGAAACTCGGAACAGGTGAGAAGGACAGACCATCTCCCCTCACTCTCCACTCTCCACTTTCACAGAACTTGCTCTGTTCTCCCTGACAGCAGCAGAAATGCTGAGGGTTTCTGATATCCAAGAACACCAGGACAAATATAGGGGAGCTTATGAAGAAAACCCCAGAACTCTTGAACACAGAAGTGTGTCTCTGTATTCCTGGGGAGGGTGTATGGGAAATGGCTTTGATTTTGGTTACAGGTATCTCCTCTAACTCTTCCCTGTCCTTTCACCATGAACAGGTCCCCCTGTGCAGCCACAGCAAATGTCCAACAGCAGCTCCATCAGCCACTTCCTCCTGCTGGCACTGGCAGACACGCGGCAGCTGCAGCTCCTGCACTTCTGCCTCTTGCTGGGCATCTCCCTGGCTGCCCTCCTGGGCAACGGCCTCATCATCAGCGCCGGAGCCTGCGGCCACCACCTGCACACGCCCATGTTCTTCTTCCTGCTCAACCTGGCCCTCAGCCACCTGGGCTCCATCTGCACCACTGTCCCCAAAGCCATGCACAATTCCCTCTGGGACACCAGCACCATCTCCTACACAGGATGTGCTGCTCAGCTCTTTTACATTATGTTCTTCATCTCAGCAGAGCTTGCCCTCCTGACCATCATGTGCTATGACTGCTACGTGTCCATCTGCAAACCCCTGCACTACGGGACCCTCCTGGGCAGCAGAGCTTGTGCCCACATGGCAGCAGCTGCCTGGGCCAGTGCCTTTCTCAATGCTCTCATGCACACGGCCAATACATTTTCCCTGCCCCTGTGCCATGGCAATGCCCTGGGCCAGTTCTTCTGTGAAATCCCCCAGATCCTCAAGCTCTCCTGCTCATACTTCTACCTCAGGGAACTCGGCGTTTCTGTTTTCACTACCTTCTTAGCTTTTGGCTGTTTGGTGTTCATTGTTTTCTCCTATGTGCAGATCTTCAGGGCTGTGCTGAGGATCCCCTCTGAGCAGGGACAGCCCAAATCCTTTTCCATCTGCCTCCCTCACCTGGCCGTCCTCTTTCTCAGCACTGGCACATTTACCTACCTGAAGCCCCTCTCCATTTCCTCCCCATCCCTGGATCTGGCAGTGTCAGTTCTGTACTCAGTGGTGCCTCCAGCCCTGAACCCCCTCATCTACAGCCTGAGGAACCGGGAGCTCAAGGCTGCAACTGTGGAGACTGATCACTGGACCAATTCAGAAACAGTAGACTTATGGCCTATTTCTGCAAATCATTTGTAATAAAATTCATCTTTGATATTTCATGTTGGGTTTTGAGGTTGGTTTCTTCTTTTTATTCCTCTGATTTGGTTTTTTAACGTTGTCCACAAAGAAATGCCATTGCTTGTGCCATTTTTCATTTTGTTTCTCTCCACCTTTGCTGAGGCTTCAGATTGTGTCAATGAGGAGCTGTGCCCTCAGCCACTTTAAATGAACGAAAGCATCTCCCAGCAGAGTTTTCCAGAGTTTTCACTGGAGATCCAGCTTTTGTTGCCTTCTCTGGAGCTGCAGCAGCAATGTCTGTGTGCAGAGCTGGGGGCAGATCAGTGCTGGCACAGCAGCTGTGCCCAGCAGCAGCAGCAGCACTTGGTGTTGCCAGTGCTGCTCCCGTGGCCCTGCCCCGCTGCCCTGGTGGCCCTGGTGTTGCTGCAGGGCCTGAGTGCTCTCGGGGCCGGGCACAGTCCTGGGGGTGGCAGTGCCGGGGCTGCAGCAGGGACAGGCCATGGGCACTGCTGGGGCAGCGCTGACGCCTCAGGCCAGGGCCTGGGGGCTCCAGGCTCCTTGCCCAGGCTCTCTCAAGAACACGGCCAGGCCAATGCTCAGCATAGAAAACCCCCGTCAGCAGCCCCAGGCTGGCCGTGGGCAGGCTGGGGGCAAACAGCACGGCTGGTGCTCTGCCAGGGCCCTGGGGGAGACGGGAAGGAGCAGCAGAGCAGGGGCTGATCCATCCCCAGTGCGCTGGACAGCCCAGGGCAGCGTCCCAGAGCGTCCTCATGGAGCTGCCAACAACATCCCCCCTCTGCAGCCCTGGCCTCTCCCCCAGCTCACACAGGTGCCCCATCCTTGCAGGCACAGACACGGCAGCACTGGCTCAGGAGCCCTTGTTTGCACTGCACACAGCAGGTGGGAGCACCCCCGTGCTGCTGCTGTGGGGACATGAACCTGAGAGAGCACAAATGCCATCAGCCCCTGGGGCCAGGAAGGGCTGGGGGATGCCAGGGAAACCACTAAATTGGGGGCCCAGAACTGGACACAGCACTCGAGGTGCTGCCCAACCAGTGCCCAGTACAGGGGAAGAATCACTGCCCTGCTCCTGCTGGCCACACCATTCCTGATCCAGGCCAGGAGCCGTTGGCCTTCTTGGCCACCTGGGCACACTGCTGGATCATGTCCAGCCTGCTGTCCATCAGTGCCCCCAGGTCCCTTTCTGCCTGGCTGCTGTCCAGCTGCTCTGTCCCCAGCCTGTAGCTCTGCAGGGGTTTTTGTGGCCAAAGTGCAGGACCTGGCACTTGGTCTTGTTAAACCTCACCTTGTTGGACCTGGATCCAGCCTGTCCAGGTCCCTCTGCAGAGCCCTCCTACCCTCCAGCACATCCACACTCACACCCAGCTTGGTGTCATCTGCAAATTTCCTGATGGTGGATTCAGTCCCCTCATGCAGATCATCAATGCAGACATTGAAATCCACGCTGGCTGGCTCTGATCCCTCGGCCATCCTGTGGGTGCCCTGTGATGGCACTCAGGGTGCTCTGTTCCAGAACCTTGCCGGGCACCAAGGTCAGGCTGACAGGCCTGCAGTTCCCCAGATCCTCCTTCCAGCCCTTCTTGGGGATGGGCTCACACTGGCACCTCCAGTCCTCTGGGGCCTCCCTGGTGAGCCAGGACTGATGAGAAATGATGGAGAGCAGCTTGCGGAGCTCATCCACCAGCTCCCTCATGCCCCTAGGATGGATCCCATCTGGTGCCAGAGACACCTGTGAGCATCTGAGTGGCTCAGCAGGTCCCCAGCTGCTCCCTCCTGGATTCCAGGGAGCTGTTCTGCTCCCTGTCCCCATCCACCAGCTCAGGAGAACACTTGTCCTGAGCATGACCTGTCCTAATGTTGAAAACTGGGGCAAAGAAGGCGTTAAGCAGCTCAGCTTTTCCTTATCTTTATTTTTAAAACACTTGTTATTCTTTTTCACAGAAGTGGCCAGCTTAAGCTCTAATTGACCTTTCACCACTCTGCTTTCTGCACGACCTAACAACATCCTGAAAGATTTCCTGACATGCCTGATCTTCTGTCCAAAGTTGATGCACCCTCTTTTTTCCTGAGTTCCCACAAAAGCTCCATGCACAGACAGAACAGTCCATTTTCCTCGCTGGCTCAACTTCGGCACAGAGGGACAGGCTGCTCCTTCCCCCTTAGGATTTCTTTCTTGAGATGTGTCCATCCTTCCTGGACCTCTTTGTTTTTAAGGGCTGTTTCCCTGAAAGAATCAGTACTTGATTCGCTACTCTCCAAATCTGCATCCTGAGTAAGCCCAGGTCTGCCCTCCGTAATTCCTGTGTAGAAGTTTGGTTGATGCCCCTCCTTCTTTCACAGAACATTGAAAACTTGATTATTTCATGGTCACTGCCCCAGGCAGCCTCTGAGCACCACATTTGCCACCAGCCCTTCTCTGTTTGTGAACAGCAGGAGACAGAGCTTTCCTTGGGAGTGGGAGTTACCAAAAATTCGGTAAAACAGAAAACTCCTTAACCCCAATGTAACATTAGGAAGCAGCATTCTTTATTCAGCTGGATGCACGGGGGAGAGCTCCTCCCAAAGCCAAGCATGCTGAGTGCAGGAAAGTTTCTGTTCATATTCTGTATTTTGCACACATATTCATTGATTGTCTGGGACTAAACACACAGATGATAATCATTTCCCCAAAATCATGAACACATTTCCCCTCCCCTTTTGCATGCATTTTTCTGTCCTGGGGGGTCTCTCTGGTGGTCCCTGGTGGTCGTGGACCCCAATGTTCCCGTCAGCCTGGCTGAGCTGGCAGGACACTGAGGCTGGTGAATTTCAGTTCCCCTCCTCACACAATGGGCATTGTGTGGTTTCCATAGGCCCGGGGTTTTGCAGAACGAGCATTGTGTGTGCTCAGCAGGTGGAGACAATTTATCATCTGGGAACATGAGGTCACAGAGTGGGATATGACATCACAGAGTGGGTTATGTGAGGTCATCACACAACTATGGTATCATAGGCTGTCTCTGTGACATCACAGAGTCAGCTGTGACATCACAGGCCAGAGGCATGACATCACAGAGCAGGCTATGACATCACAGAACAGGCTGTGACATTAGAGACCAGCTGTGTGACATTAGAGAAATGTAGAGGAATTTCTCATGGAACTAGGGCATGATATCCTTGATGGCATTTCTTTGCAGGAACTGGACAACCCTGGCCTGCAGATTACGGAGATACTTTAGTTACTTTAGAAGAATTTAGGACATCCTTGGAAAGACAATAAGCTTTGTATGAATACAATAGTCTATGCTGGATGCTGAAAATTGTCACGTACTATAACCTGATCAGATGCTTGTAGTATAACAGCCAATCAATAAGTGACTTGTAGATGTAATCATATGACCTTAACCAATGAATGTTAATTAGCTATTGTATGATGTAAGGCAGTAGGGTATAAAATATGGATAAATTAGACCATAAAGGAGGAGGACATGCAGCCATAGTGGTTTGAGTGTCATTACTCCGGCCGGCTCTCCGTGGGACCCTCTTCATACTGGCACCATGAACAGGGACTCCTTTGCTTAAATGCGGATCACTTAAATGCAGAAGGCTCCCAAGCATCACGTAAGCACCTGATTTGGGAGCTGGAGAGCTGGAGGCAGGAGAGGCCTGGTAGGCAAACGCAAGAGCAGAGTCCAGAGCTTGAGCGGCCGATCAAGCCCCTGCCAAGGTGAGACCACGATGGAATTAGACGCGGCAGTTAAATTACTGACAACTATCCTCTCAAAGAGAGGTGAGGACACCATAGAAGAAGTAGTAATAGCCCTAATAAAATGGGCATGTAAAAAAGGAAAGCTTTCTGAACCTGCCTTGCTCTTTAGTGAATCTGAGTGCAAGAGGTAGGAAACTACCTCCGGGACATCAGGATAGAAGGTGGAAAATATGGAAAAGAAGCAAGGGAGTTAGGAGTTACTTGGAAATCTATCACCAATACTTCAGAGACTATGAAAGCTGAGAAAAAGGTAGCTGCCGCAGCCATTGAGGATTTGGGAGGCAATGTGAATGGAACAAAGCAACAAGTTCCTTTCAAGCCATCACGTCTCGCTAACTTTTTTGGAGTTGGAAAGGTCCCCATGAAAGGAATCTCTGCCCCTGCTTGCTCTAATTTGCAAGAGTTGCTAAATAATCCATCACAAAAAGAGGAGGTTGCCCCATCAGAGTCTGCTGCAGCTGGTCAAAAATGAGAAAAAGTAACTGATCCCCCTTCAAGAGAAGCCAGAGATATGGAAGCAGTGCCTGAAGCAGCAGAAATAGAAGAAATTCCTGAGGCGGTGGGTGATGCAAGGCCGAAAAAGGCAGCTTCAGCTTGCGGGCAGAAAGGAGAAGAAAAGAATGCTGCCCTTCCCTGTGCCCTCCTTTGCCTGACATAGCATCAGACCAATCTATGCTGTCGGCTGAGTCCGAGGGAGAGGAAAAAGATAGAGTTAGAAGGTCAAAGCGCTCTGAATCTAAGTACAAAGCTAAAAAATCGGATTCTAATGACTCAATTCAAGAAGTGTTAAAGAAATTAGCAGAATTATCCATATGGCAGGAACAACTGGAAAAACAAACAGAGACTGTGTCAGTGCTAAAGACTATTCCGACACCCCTTTCCGTCCCAGTCCCTGTGACACCCCCTGTGGAGCCGACTGCTCCACCGATGCCCGGATGCCTTGCAATACCCCCGCAGGCACCAAGGCCGGAAAAAGATCCAATTCAACAGCAATGGTCGGGTGTGATTCGAGATGCTATCATAGAAGGTGAATGGCAGGTGTCGTGGTTTGACATGGAAGTGAATTTTTTCAAGAAGTTGGGTCAAACCAGTCAATGGTCTGGTTTGGATATTGACACCTGGAGTGACCACTGAAGGTATGGACACGCCTCTGTAGAACACAGGGGGTTAAAAGCAAGAACTCCCAGGGGAACTGTCTCTTTGGTTCCGGTTGTCAGAGAGTGCAGACTCTCCCCTGCCCAGCCTTAGGCTGGGTGCGGGAGGGGAAGCCACGCGGCCTTGTCCAGGTAGGCCGAGGGGCTGAGGGTCTGGAACCGAGCCAGCTCCTGGACGGAAGGGTGGAGAGAAGCGGAGATGCCTTTGTTCCCCCCCCACAGAGGGAAAGAGACAGAGAGCCTGACGGCACCTGGAAATTTGCCGGCAGAGGAGAAGGAGAAAGGGGGGGAATGATGCCCAGTGTGGGAGCTGCGAGTTCTGGGCAGAGATTTCAGCTGTCCAGGGAGTCTGAACTTTTAACCCTTTCCAAGAAATGAGGGCTTTGTAAAATATTACTCCTCCTCAATTTGTAGTGGAAGAGAGACAGTCCGGGACCTGAGATGTTAGAAGAAATTTTTAGGTAGGAGGAGATGATGGAGTAGCTTTTGGCTGGACTTTTCTTGTTAGCCATAGACTGAGCCAAACACTCCTGCAATAGAGACTGCATTTTAGGAGGATGCAGTGGTGACCCAAGGAGACCTCCTTCAGCAACCAACAGCACAGGAATGGCAAGAACAGAGGAAAGCTGAGGAGGGAATGGTGATACCCTCTGTCTTCAGGAAGAAGATGATCTCTGTTCCTAGACCCTTGGCCCCAGGGGAAAATGGGGGGGACTGTAGTCCCAAGATGAGAAGCTGAACTGTTGTCTCTTTTGCTCCATAGCAAAGCATCCTTAAAGGAGCCCTATGGGCAGTCTGTCCATGCACGATGGTGAGAGCACTGTGACATGGAAAGGAGAGTGTCACACTGGCAGATTTTCTCCAGGCGGTTGCCATGTGTGACATGGAAACACAGGAGGTGGCAATTGTGTTTCCTGGGACCGGGGAGGGGGGGGGGGGTGTGGGGTCTATGGCGCAAGAGAGACTCCTCTCTCCCTTGATAGACTAAGTATTGATTATCTGAAGGGTGGTAATTTGATCAGGAATCCCAGGTGATGTTTCATGGTGGTTGTTTAAGAAACTGGGAGGAGGAGGGGTGTTTTAGAGGGCCCTCATCCTGGATTTAGCGTGTGTGTCTTCTATAGTAGTAGAAGATTAATAGAGTTTTTTTTCCTTTGTAATTAAGCTTGGGCCTGCTCTGCTCTGTTCCTGATAACATGTCAAACCATGACACAGGCTGCCAGTTCTCTTGCTTGCCCTGTAATAGTCAGTAATAATTAAGCAAACTGGGAACCTCATGATTGGAAAATATTGCAACCAGCAAAACAAGCAGTTACTACCCATGGTATTTGATCAGAAGCTACCCGACAAATTATACCGTTTATTTCTACAGCAGATGTCCTTGCCCCTGCTGACTATGCAAGAGTTGCTTCCCTTCTCCTCACTCTGTCTCAGTATTTGTTGTTTGAAAGAGAATGGAGAAGATTAGCAGTTGAAGAAGCAAATAAACATTTAATAGTAGGAGACCCTCTGTATGGTATACAGGCAGACATGCTAACTGGGCAAGGACCCTATTCTAACACACAAGTTCAGCTACCATATCCTATTCAAATGCACCAAATTGCCCAGACTTTAGCCCACTGAGCTCTTCTGTCTGTACCTGATAAGAAAAATCCTGCACCTTAGACCGCTGTCCGCCAAGGAAGAACAGAACCCTGTGGACTATTCCTAGACTGTCTGTCAGCAGCAATAAAAGATAATGCAGATTTGCCTCCTGAACTCCAGGAACATATGTTCCGCACTCTCGCTTTTGAAGGAGCAAATGCCAGAACGAGAGCAATCCTGGCAACATTACCACAAGGGAGCCCAGTTGAAAAAATGCTTATGAGAGCCACTCGGGCAGAACAGAATAATCAGACAGCCGCCTTCACGGCAGCGATGAAAGAAACATTAAAGGAACAAGGTCATGTAATTGCAGCTGCTCTGTCTGGAAACAGAGGCAAGCAAGCTAAAATAAAAGGTCAAAATAACAGAAAGATTAAAACTGCTACCTGCTTCCGATGCGGTGAATTTGGGCATATGCGGCGAACCTGTTCCAAAACCGTTTGGTGTCATGTGTGTAACTCTGACACTCATGCCACCGCTGCCTGTACTCACAAACCGTCAAGAAACATGCAGAGCAGCGCGACCTGTCTCCGCACAAAGACACAAGTACAGACCCCTTCAACCCAACACACCCCTTTGACACAGATGAAAAATTCGGTTTCCTATACCAGCGCGTCCCAGCCATCCGAGGGAGTCTCGGAGTGGACGTGGCAACCACAGTAGAGGTAACCCTGAGCAACAAAGAGGTAACATTGATTCCAGCTGAAGTAAAAGGCCCTGTGCTCAGGGCTGAGTCTCCAGCCCAAGGGCTTTTACTTGGCAGGTCGTCAACAAGCAAACAAGAAGTAATTGCATTACCCAATGTAATAGATGCAGATTTCATAGGGCAAGTACAAATCATGGCCTGTGCTTTACAACCACCTGTAACAATTCCTAAAGGCAGCAAGACTGCACAAATACTTCTCTATGAAAACTTTCTTACACATCGAGAATATTATGAAAAACTCTGAAAACAAGGCCAAGTAGCAAAAGTAAGAGGAAATAAAGGTTTTGGATCCTCTGGATATGGTGTGTTTTTCACATTGGACCTTAATCAAAGGCCATATGTGAAAATTCAACTGAAAAAGGGCAGTCAACAAATTAGTTTAGAACCATTACTAGACTCTGGAGCAGATGTCACCATCATTAATCAACATATGTGGCCTCGGACATGGGAAATACAATCTCCAGTTGCCCAAGCAGTGGGGGTGGGAGGAGCAAAAGCACCAAAACAAAGTAAAGGCTTAATTACTTTGCAGTTTGAAGACGGCCAAACAATTGTAATTAAACCTTATGTAATGCAACTTCCACACACTTTACCAGGATTGATTGGACGGGATGTTTTGTCACAACCGGGACTGGTGCTGACAACAGATCAGCATTTTGTGCCACGGCCACTGGGCGGCAGCCGCCCATTCTAAAAATTACGTGGTTAACTGAAAAGCCAGAGTGGGTAGACCAGTGGCCGATGACCTCAGAAAGGCTGCGCATTGCAGAAGAGTTAGTGCAGGAACAGCTAAAAGCAGGTCACATTCAACCTTCCACAAGCCCATGGAACACTCCTATATTTGTCATCCTGAAAAAAATCTGGCAAGTGGAGACTTTTGCATGATTTACGAAAAGTTAATGATCAAGTGTTAGGTATGGGTGCACTACAAAGTGGCCTTCCTGCTCCTACAACGATCCCACAAAATTGGCAAGTAATAATAGACTTAAAGGACTGTTTTTTCACAATTCCTTTACACCCTGATGATACACATCTTTCAACCGGGCAGCCCCTGCAAAACACTATGAATAGGTAGTTTTACCCCAGGGGTCCAGAAAGAGTCCAAGTATGTGTCAAATCTTTGTGGATTGGGCACTTCAGCCTGTGCGAAAGCGATGGTCTCACATGCTCATTTATCACCACATGGATGACATTTTGTTTGCTGCCGAATCTGCTTTAACAGATAGTGAATTCGAGTGGATCATCAACCATTTGCACTCCTGTGGACTGACTGTCGCCCCTGAAAAGGTCCAGCGTTCTGTACCATGGAAATACCTGGGTTGGCTCATCTCAGACGCTCAGATCAGGCCACAAAAGGTAACCATCACTGCACAGATCGGTACCCTGCATGATGCTCAAAGGCTTTTGGGAGACTTACAATGGGTTCGTAATCTAGTTGGCATCACCAATGACGACCTCCTCCCCTTCCAGTCTTGGCTGCATGGCACCGAGGCACATAGTCCCCACACCTGCTCACCAGAACAACAGGCTGCCCTGGATGCAGTAGCTCGTAAGATTCAAACAGGATGGAGTAATCGCCGATTGCCAGATCAGCCATTATCTCTTCTGATCTGCAACGCCACCACTTCTCCCCTTGCCATTATCCTACAATGGCAAAAGAAAAAGGGGGAGGACACGGCCATCATTCTTGAGTGGGTGTTTTTGCCAATGCAACTATGGCATCTATTTCGTGTCAGTCAGAAGCATTAGCAGCTTTGGTAAGGAAAGGGAGGGACAGAATCATTGAACTAGATGGAGCTGAGGCTGCAGACATCAGCATCCCGGTCCGTGGAGATGATTTGGAATGGCTCCTGTGGCATTCGATTGAAGTGCAAGAAGCCTTGATAGGCTCTACAGGAACTGTACATAATAATCGACCAAAAGGGCCTCTTTGGAAGATGCTTGAACGATACGGGTCAAAAGGCCGCTCTGTCCTGAAAGGCCAGTTAAAGGGCCAACGGTGTTTACAGATGCAGGGCGAAAAATGAAGAAGGCTGCATGTGTGTGGCAATCAGAAAATCACTGGCAGAAGCACATCATCCTTGGGCAACAGAGAGACAGCCTCCAAACCTTAGAACTGAAAGCCATGTGCTGGGCTTTTGGAAACTGGAAAGATACGCCTGTAAACATAGCATCAGAGTCATTGTGTGTAGTCGGCGTAGTGCAGCGCATTGAAGATGCTTTGCTACGAGAAAGAAAAAGGCAGCAGCTTGGTGAACTGTTTGTACAGTTAAATACCACGCTTCAGCAAAGAGAGCAAGAATTCTGCATGATGCATATCCGAAGCCATCAGTGGAACATTAGATTAGGCGAAGGCAATGCACAAGCAGATGAAGCAGTCAGTTGTTTTGCAATAACATCTCCAAGAAACAAATTGGAAGAAGCCCAAAACAGCCATGAAATTGTGAAAATGCATCTTTTATGACTGGCTTTTCACAAATATTAAAATGAATATGATATGTGTAATATTAGAAAGTTATGCTGTATTAATTCTCTTGGGTGGTGTGTTTTAGTTTTAGGTTATAACATAATGTTAACATAGAAACTCTGCGATGTAGGATTTTTTACTAGCTCAAGAAAGGGATAAGATATTCAAGAAACTCTCCGCAGAGAGATAACAGTGACAGGACACAAAGAGTTACGGCCTCCTTATTGGAAACGACAAAGATCTTTCTACCTTCTCTCCATCTTTATGGAAGCACCAGGATGAAGGGGAAGAAGTTGACAAAAACCAGAAAAGTTCTTAATTAGCAAGGAATTTATGCATCATATATGAGATAGATGAATATGCAACAGGCTGTTGCTTTTAAGGGTTATTTCTTTGTTCGCAAGGCATGTTTTTGGCAGCTTAGTGCCCAAGAACATCCAGACGTCTGTAATTCTTTGCTTTTAATTGTCTTGTAATTGTCCCAACCCTAAATTTTTATTGCTCTAATTGTATTGCTATTTTTATAACCATTTTATTATTATTATTATTAAACTTTTAAAAATTCTAAAAAGAAGTGATTGGCATTTTTCACAAAATGTTTCATCCAAATGCAAAATCATTGCATCGACAGAACAGAATCCCTTTGGCAGATGCAAAAGGAATTGTTCGTTCCTGTCCTCAGTGTAGTCATCATGGGCCTAGTATAGGGTTTAAACCCAAAAGGTTTAAAAGCATTCCAAATTTGGGAAATGGATGTAACACATGTTCCTGAATTTAGAAAGTCTAGATGTGTCCATGTAACAATTGATACATACTCTCACTTCATTTGGGCCACTGCCCAGGCTGGAGAAAAGGCAGTTCATGTTGAAAGACATTTAACAGCCTGTTTTGCAGTTATGGGAGTGCCTGCAGAAATCAAAACAGATAATGGCCCTGCTTACAGTAGTTTATGGGTTGCTAGATTTATGATAACATGGGGGGTGAAACATGTCAGGGGAATTCCACACTCCCCTACAGGACAGGCCATAGTCGAGAGAGCAAATCGCACAATAAAAGAATACTTGAGGAAACAAAAGACAACTGAGATTGATGCAAATAAATGGTTAAATAAAGTAATTTTTACATGGAATTACTTGTCTCTAACAGAAGGAAGAGAGGGGCCTCCTGTTGTTATACATCATCAGGCTATTCAAAACAGTCAAAATCAAACCATTCCTGGGATGCAAGTTCATTCTAAAAACATGTGACTATGGGCAACTGGGAAGGACCCAGTCCAGTGTTCTTTATCGGTCAAGGATATTTCTGTATTTCCACAGAAATAAAGGTAAAGAACCTTTGTGGGTCCCTGGCAGATTTGTCTGCCCTGCATGTCAACCTCAGAAGAACAAACGGAATATCAATATCAACTCTACTTCTTCCCAATCTTCAAGAGACTCCACAAAGAACTCGGACCAATCCCACCTTCCACAGAAGACGTCGTGTCAAAAGTCACAGCAGGATAATCATTTGGTCTGCTAGCTTGTAATGCTGTGTTAAGGAAGTGCTATAAAAATTCTGCTTGTGAGAATTGTGGAAAGCAAGGTGACATAGTGTTACATTGCAGTAGTTGTAGAAAGAATTTTGTTATACAGTGGAACCACTTGCAAAATGATCATGCTTTGTGCTCAGACTGCTGAGATGTCATTGTTAGTATTACCTTTGAAGAACCTGGTAGGGCATTTCTGAACCTTGAGCCAGATCAGCCTTTTCCACAAACATGGATACCAGAAAATATTGAAGGCCTATACGAAGCTTTCTTTTGGCATCTTTTAACCAAGGCTTACACTGTTGTCTTAGCCACAAAAAGAACGCAAGCTCTTAGCCTGTGGTGTTCATTTTGCCAGTTAGGAACAAGAATTACAAAATTCTTGTTTCATTTGATTATAGGGCTGTTAGGACTGACAAAACTGTCCTTGGAGAAGACAGCATGGATTAACATCCAATCATGAACAAATATGTGGGTTACCTGGGCCAATCAGACAGGGCAAAAATCACTCTGTTTATCACTAGCTACCCCCCTCTGATCCCTTTTGTACTTCTTTAATCAGAGTTCCTTTGAACAATCTCACAGAATTCAGGCCTTGGACAAAAAGTAAAGTATATCCCAAGCCTGAACAAGCAGCAGATGAGTTTTGTACTACCACCTGTTGTTGTTGTTGTGGCAGGACAGGAACAAAGAACTCCAGTTCAGAAGGCGAGAAGGAAAACTGATTTATTTCAAATGCACCACTCTCTTTAGAGAGAAAATTGTGCAGACAAATTTCATTGGACTTAAAGTAAAATCATCTCACACCATTGGTGCGCTCTGAATGATGCACGGTGGCAGAATATATCTATAAACAATATGAACAACAAGAGACATAGTGAATTCTTTACATTCTTTTCCAACTCTCTCCCAGGTCCAGCCTGGTAGAAATCTCTCTTTTTCTCTCGGACTGAACTGAGAATATCCACAACAATGAAATGAAACAAAAGGCGTTCCAATTAATTGCTGCAAACAACTCAACATTTCGACCAAATCCCCTAGGGTCCCGAGCATTCTTAATTGCAAAAAGGACTGAATGTTACAGGTATAAAAAGAACCTCAGGAGCTTGACATGTTAGGGTCTGTTCCAGGAAATTACTGTCTAGTTTTTGGATTTCAGAGAAAGGACATTAGCTCCAAAAACCTTCAGGCATTCAAACCAAGAAGTAATAGTACTTGCATTGCCCCTGGATCCCCTTGGTACAACAACATTCCTGCTGTTTGTGACAATTGGATTTGGCCTGTTCCATGGTTTAGGGCCACGGCACAGATGTAACCTCCAGGAGTATTCCTCATTTGTGGGGATCGTGCCTGGCCTGCCATACCTGCAAAGCAGCAGGAGGACCGTGTTACTTTGGCAAATTAACATCATTTGCCCCCAGCATCCAACAGGTACTCAACATAAGTCACAAGTCTCAATGTGTTAAGCGTAGCGTACACCAATTAGAATTAGGACCTGACTGTAGAGATGATGTTCAATTGTGGGGACGACCATCTGTCATTTTAGCATCAATTTTTGCACCAAATTTTGCACCAAATTTTGCTTCTGCCCGAGCTTTTGAACTAATAAGACCACTGGCTTCTTGGACAGGGAAACAAAGTAATATCACCTCCAAAATATTAAGTGAGCTCACCACTGACGTTGGCAGTAGAGGACACGCTGGATTACAGAATCGTGCCGCAACTGATTTCTTGTTACTGGCTCAAGGACATCGCTGTGAGGATTTTGAAGGAATGTGTTGCATGAATCTTTCTGATCACTCTGCTTCCATTCACAAGAGACTTTCCCTACTTCAAGAGAATATGAAAAAGCTTACTATTGTTGAAAATCCTTTGGACAAATGGCTCAAGGAATGTGGAATTAGTGGATGGCTGAAAACCTTCTTGATGGAAGGAAGTAGAATCCTTCTTGTCACTTTTGCTGTGCTTATTATCTTTGGCAGTATTTTTTTGTGTAAAGAAAACTTTAGAATCTATTACAAATAGAGACTGGGTTGTCCAGAAAGAAAAAGGGGAATGGGTAGAGGAATTTCTCGTGGAACCAGGGCATGATATCCTAGATGATATTCATTTGCAGGAAGGTACTGGCAAGAGCATCCTGCGGGAACAGGGCTCTGGGCTCTGGCTGGAACAGCCTGGTTTTGCTGCCCTGACCTGAGGCACGAGTTGAGGCAGGTGAAGAGGCAGCGGGCAGCTTGTGTTTGTAGAGGGCCTGGGGCTGCACCTCTGAACCTCCACCTGGAAACACACTTGGGGGAATAGGAGCTACAGCTGGACTGCCTGTCCTGAAAGGACCTGAAGTCATTCAGCCTTGCCAGCTTTTCTTAAGAGTGTGTTGGTGTTCCCCAGGAAAGCTACACGTTTGGGGAAATGCCTTTGGAGGAAAGGGGCTTGCTTCTCAAGGGAAGTGCTTCCCAGGGAGGCAGGTGCAAGTGTCCCCCTTTGTCTCTCTGTGGTCCTTTCAGTCTTTGAGGCTCATTGCACTTGGCAGAGGGGCAGGGCAAGGGAGAAGGCTGTGAAGAGCAGGTTTGGCATCCGCCTGGACCTATGCAGACCAACCCAAGCACCTGCAGCAGGGTGTGTTCCCCCCTTTGGACAGAGGTGTGAGCAGGAGCACCTCTGTCCAGCCACGAGTCCCAAAGCTCTCTTTGAGAGCTGTGAATTAAAAGGCCTTTATGCACACACTTTTCACATCTTCCCTGTCTGCTGCGTTTCAACTCTTGGCAATATGCATTTGCCTCTTGCTTGGGGGATGCTGCTGTGGCCCAGGGCCAGCACAGAGCTGGGCTGTGTGGACCACGCAGCGTGGAGAGTCTTGTTTCATCTTGGTGTGTCCCTGGCCTCAGAAAAGGCAGGGAAGGTTTGCCTCCCAAGGCGTCCTGCTCATTGGCTCTCCCTGTGCATCTTGGAGAGAGCAAGGTAGGCATTTCTGGCAGCTGGGCATCAGCAGGCCTTAAAATGGGGCTGTGTTGTGGAGCGAGCCCAGCTGAGATACCCTGAGAGGAGCCCAGTGCTCCTTGCTCCCCTGTGCTGACACGTGAGCGTTTCTCTGGTTTCGGGATGACCCTGGCTGTGTCAGGGGGTGCTACGTGGACACGAGACAGCCGGTCCCATCCCGCTGGGTCCCAGCAGTGCCTCGCAGCAGTCCTGCATCCACGTCAGGATGCTGGCCAAGAGAGGTCCTGGAAGCTGAGGCAGCTGATTTTAAGCTGGTGCAGGTGCCTACAGGTCAAGGTCAACGGTGTTCCCTCAGGATACAGCAGTCCTGAGGGGTCTCCCTTATTCAAAGAAATCGGCAGACAAATGCACTGTCTGCCAAAAGCCCTTTTACTGACCTGGCAAGAGGGCAGGGGTTTGCACCCACCGAAATGTTTCTCCACCACTTATAAATTTCAGGGGGTTGATGTAGGAATTGTATCAAACATACCATCCATCTTTACACTGCTGAGGTGATTCGATAGGCAGGGGGTTAGAAATACATTGTGTCAGATTGCTGTACTTGAAGCTGATGTCCAGGCCCTGGCCAGGAGCCGTCTCCATGTCCCAAAGCAGCACAGTCTTCCTCACGGCTTCCCTGCACAGGGCTGACTCCACACTTGCCCTTAGTTCTTCTGCTAGACTATGGCTAAAGCTTTTTGTCAAGTCACTCTCAGGTCAAGTTAGGCCTGCCAGGTTTTTCTTATGCTAACTGCTGCTAAGTACTTCAGTATGTCTGTGCTCATTACTTGTTTACTCCTGTGAATTGCTTGTGCTTCCTTCTGTCAAACAAAGGCCTTGTTTCCTTGCCAAAGGTACCTGAGGCCACCCGCTCCTTGTGGCAGCAGTTGCTTTCCTGTGGAATGTTCTACCTCCCCGAGAGTAAAGAGGGAGCTGGAGAAAGAGCTTGCCAGGCTGCTCTCCATCCTTCCCCAGCACTCGTGGTTCAGTGGAGAAGTCCGAGCTGAGCACAAAGGTGCAAATGGAACAGCCGTGCACAGGAAGGCTCGGTGGGAAGGATGATCCAGGAACCATAGGCCTGGCAGCCTGAGCTTGCTCCAGGGGAAGGCCTTGGAGCAGATCCTCCTGAGTGCCATCCCACGGCACCTGCAGGGAACCAGGGCATCTGCTGGAGGCTGGGAAAGCTCTGTGGAGGGACGGGGACAGCTGGGGCTCCTGGCAGGGTGTTGAGGGCTTCTGTGCGGGAGTTTGGGGGGGTTGGTGCTGGTGGGGTGTTGGAGAAGGAGTTGTGTGGAAGGGGAGAGGTCTAGGCTGGAATTGGAGTCATTTGGAAGGCAGCATCTGTGCTTTGGCACAGCTTTGGTTAGGGAGGGCAGAAAGAATATCTGTGACTTTTCCTCTTCATGCTCCTGATTCTGCTGCAGGGAACAAGAGGAGAGAGCTGCACTTTACTGGCCACTTTGATATCTGTACCAGGGGGAGGATTCGCCCTTTTGCCATCTACTCATTTCTCTGGGCTAATTTTGTACCACTGAGTGGACTTTGATTTCTTGAGAGCTTTTATTCCTTAAGAGAATTAGGATATTATCATCCCTTCATAGAAAACCAAAGAATGGCCCTTGTTTTTGCCCTTTTTTTGTGTAGTGTTAGGTTCTGTGAAGTGACCCTCAGTGGATGAGGTTAAGGCAAATGAGTTGCTGCTTTGAGATGGGAAGCAAAATTCCAAATCTTCACCTCCTCAGGCCATCCCAATTAATTTGGGAAGCTTGCAAATTTTTGGAACTACTTGAGTTGAACAACAGGAAGGAAAGCTTTCCTGAAGTGAGGATTCTTACTTGCCAGATTCTTCCGTGCCTTGGCCACTAAGGTGTTTTTGTGCAGAAGGCAAGAACTTCAATGAGAAAATAATTTCAGCATGGAGTAAGAGCTTCTGACAGAGACCAAGTGTTGCCAGCAGTTGCTCCAGGTGCTCCTGCCAAGAGCCCCTGCAGGCAGGAGCGCAGCCCCCAATGCACGTGGGCTTTGGCTCCCTCTGGCACAGAAGCCCCCAACGGGCACAGGTCTCTGGGGCAGGAGAAGGGCACCAGAGCTGCCAGGGCCCGGGGGGTGGCAGGTCTGCTTGGGCAGGGACTCTGCCACACCTGCTGATGTCAGCGCTCCCCGGGCCCCAGGGCTCCGAGCAGCATTGGTGCCCTGGCCCACACGTTCCTTGTCTGTGTCACACCCGCGGGTTTAGGATGGCCACCAGCCGGGACGTGTCCCAAGGAGGCCGTGCCAGCTTCTGTGGAAGGCCCCGTGCCCTTCCCAGCACAGCTGCGTCGGCAGCCCTGGGGGCTCCTTCTGCTGCCCTGAGCCCACAGAGCAGGGCAGCGTTTGCTGGTGGTTTCAGCCGTTCCTAAAGACCCTGTTGGGCTCTCTTAGACACTTGGGGTGAGGAATTCCTTCCAACCTGAGCCACTTTGGGTGGGTCAGGGGCAGCCCCAGGGCAGGGGGCAGTGTGTGCAGGGGCCCTTTGTGACACGGTGCAGCGTGGTCACCGTGTCATGGAACGGGACAGCGTGTCCAAGGGCCCTTTGTGACACGGGGTGACATAGGAGCTGGCGGTGACAAGACCACGCCAGAGTGCTTGGAGCACGCGACGGGACAGGACGGGACAGAGCGGTGCCGTGAGGAGCCCCCGCACAGCGCACTCGTTCGTGTCTGACCCGGAGCTTTTCCCAGGCGTTATTCCTGCAGCTGACCTCGAGGCCAGACCACAGGACTTGGTGACCTGCGGCCTTCCCGAGGCTTCTCTTCTGCAGGTGCCCTTGAGGGCAGACCGTGGGACTCGGTGCCCCGGAGGCATCTCCCATCCCTGCCACCGGTGCCCTCGAGGCCTGACCACAATCAATCCTTGACAGGAGTCTCCTGTCCTTGTGGCAGGAGCCCTCAAGACCAGAGTGCAGGACTTGCTGTCCTGTAGCCTTCCTGAGGCTTCTGTCTTGAAGGTGCCTTCCAGGCACGACTGCAGGACTTGCTGACTCGGAGCTTTTCCGAGGCATCTCTCCTGCAACTCGCCTCAAATCCAGTCACTGCCATGGAGCAGAGATCCCTGAGAGGGCCCAAGCTGGCCTGGGTGCAGGAGGAGGAAGAAGGCCCTGGAGCTGCCGCAGTAGAGGAGATCAAAGAGGTGGTGCGGTTCAAGACTCTACAGGAGGGTGAGTGGCAGAGCTGGGCTTAGGGTTGGTGCCTGCAGCCAGCTTGGCACCATTCCATCCCATCCCACTGCATCCCATCCCATCCCATTCCATCCCATCCCATCCCATTCCATCCCATCCCATCCCCTGGGGACATGCCCACGGACAGGACAGAAGAGGGGCCGGGCAGACACCCCGCAGCGGCCGTGCTCCATCCCCTGGGGCATCCCGGGGCTGTCCCTGCCTGGGGAGCTCAGGGCTGGGCTGTGTTCTCCGGCCTCTCCCGCAGCCCCTCAGCTCTGGCTGCGCTCGCTCTTTGCCAGATGCAGCCGTGGACCGCACACAAGAGCAGGACCCCGCCCGTGGCCTCTTCCGCAGAACAGTGGAGGTACCTGCAGCCATCCCCACCTGGGCTGGGCCTGCTGTCACCGCTCAGCCGAGCACCGCGCTTGGAGCATTCCGTGGAACATCCCTGGCTTCCTGCCCTTCTCCTACACTTGGTTTGCAAATTCATCAAGAGGATTCAGGAGGAAGAGCCCAGCACCATGGGCAAAGGGCTCAGAGCATATTCACACACCTTCAAAACCAAGACCTGTGCTGCCCTGCTGGATATGCTCGTAGAGGGCGGGTTTTGCAATCCAAAGCAAATAAGCAGCCTGTGGCCAGGGTTTGATCCTCCCAGGAATTGCTTGGCCTCCCAAGCCACGCCCGCTGGTCACTGGAAGCCTTTGAGGCCATGGCAGTGTGGTGGGAAGGGAAGCACTTCTCTGGGGAAGCTGGGGACATTCCTCCCTCTGGCAGCTTTCCAAGTTTCCCCATGCCTTCTCCAGGTGCCCGCCATGGTGAGGTACATCCACCAGTGGCTCATGGACAATCAGTTTGCTGAGCAGAGGCTGAAGAGGGCCCTGCTGGATCTCACCGAAGAACAGCCTGCTGATGTAGTAATGACGCTCCTGTGTGTGGCCCCATCCTGTGACAGGTATGGGGCCACCTGCCCAGAGGGCTCAGGGCTCCCCAGCCCATCAGCCTGTACAGCCTGTGCCAGGTGTCTGACCAACAGAGAGTCCCCGGGGCCCTCTGGCTGCTCCCTTTGCCAGCCCTGGCACCTCAGCCCCCGAGCCTGCTGCCATGCTCCCTCGCTGCCCCTCAGGGGCCTGTCCCCACAGGCCTGGGCTGCCTGGGCGCTGCTGGCGAGGGGCAGTGGGCAGAGGCAGAGCCGGCAGCCAGCTCAGGTCCCTGCTGCTGCCCAGGCCACGGTGCTGTGTCCCAGACCCCCCTGAGACACAGCTCTAACCCCACAGAGCTGCTTTCACCATGTGGAAGAGCATCATGTGCTCGCCCAGGACTGCCGAGCCAGTGCAGCTGATACTCCTCGATGTGCTGGGGAGTTGGCCAGAGCACAGCACGTTCACCTCTGATGGGGACAAAACGGGTGTCTTTGTCCTGGCTGTGAGTTTCTGCAACTGGCCTTTGCTGGTCCCAAGGCCACCTGCCCAGCAGTTCTCCATCCTCCTTGCCCCACTGCATCTCCCTGCCTCAGGCGCTGGGCTGAAACCTGGCCTCGGGGCAGCTTCAGGGGCACCAGGCCCGCTGCTCCCCCTGCGTCTCTCCGGGCCTCTCCCTCCCGTGCTCGGGCCCTGCCACACGGACACCTCGGCACTGAGCGCTGTCTAGGGGGGCTTTGTCCTTTGCAGGCAACTCTGGTGATGTGGAAGATCCTCCAGGTGCCCTGTGTCCCACAGATGGTGACGGTGTATTTCCCCCACCTACTTGTGCATCTGCTCTTCCAAGTGTTCTTCAGCACTCTGGATATGCCAGAGGAGGTCAATACCTTCTGGAAGGGATGCCAGCAGCAATACGGCCTTGCCACCAGCCCCAACAGGTACTCCATCCCACTCCTCTGTCCCTGCCACATCCCTGGGCAGGAGCCAGTGCTCCCAGCGTGACCTGGGCTTTGCTCTGCACGCAGGTTTGCAGTGCGGACCCTGAAGTCCCTGCTCTGCCAAATGGAGCACGAGGATGTGGTGCTGGCAATGGAACGCAAGCGTGGCTGGGACACGCTGCTGTGTGCTGACACCCACCACTATGCCGTGGGTCTGCTGGCCAGGTGAGACCCTCTTCTCCCCGCTGCCTCTGACATTTGTGCTCTGTGCCCAGGGTGCCCCACACAGTCCCAGTGGTCGTGGGCCAGAGGGCCTTGTCACCGAGGCACAGCCAAGCAGACTGGAAAAGGCTGGCAGAGGAGGGTACCCACAAGGAGCTGCCTCCCAAATAGCCCAGGGCCCCTTGCAGGATGCTGGGGAAAGACCAGACCTCTGTGAGTCCGTCCTGGGAGAGGTTTGTCCCCCGGCCCAAAGTCTTGGTTACTTTTTCTCCTGCCAGGGAGATATCCCGTGTCTCCATCCCCTTGTGCTCCCGGATCGCTCGCTACCTGCTCCAGCTGCTCAACACACTGGAGCCACGCTGGGAGCTGCCCGCCCTGGCGTTCCTTGTGGAGGTGAGCCTGATGGCCAGCGCTGCCTCGCTCAGCTGCCTCCCAGCTCTCTGCCCTCTCGTAGCCGCAGCTGCCTGGGACGGGTGCCCGCGCCCTGTGCTGCTGCCTGGGCCCAGCCCTGTGCGGTTCCGGGCTCCTGCCGGCCGGGTCCCCTGTCACTGCCCTGTGCCTTTCAGGTCCTCGAGTGCCTGAACTTGAGTGGAGGCAGTGCTAACAGAGTCCTGCAAATCTTGTCAAGGCACCTGCACAGCAAGTGCAGGGACAGGCGTCGCCTGGCGCTCAGGGCCCTTCTCAAGCTCATTGACAATCCCTCGATGGTGAGAAGGGGGCAGCGGCTGAGGCTGCGCTCGGGAATGCAGTCGCTTGGGCTTTGCTGGGCTTTAGGCACTGGGGCAGCTGCTCCCAGCTCTCCTGCCTCCTGCTTCAGCTGCCCAAGTGCTCCGCAACAGCCCTTTGGCCTCTAGGCCCTGCGGCAGCAGGATGGCGTTTCACAAACTTGTGTTCCGCACAGAGTGAAAAAATGGGGAGCCTGACTGAAAGTCTTGTGGAGCTCCTGTGCGACGCAGATGGAGAGATAGTTAGCATGACAGTCACGCTCCTCAGCTTTATCTCCCGGGACAAGGACATGCTGATAGGCAGCTCCATTGCACTGCGGCTGGTTCAGGCGCTCCTGCCACTCTTTCACCACGTAAGGCTCGCTGCCTCCAGCCACAGCCACTGGCTGCTGCCCGGACACCTTGTGCCCTGTGGATTTCCAGGCCTGAGCCAAGCTGAGCCCCATGCAGCCGATGCTCAGGTCTTTTTATCTTCCTTTCATACAGGACAATAGCCAGGTGCAGCTGCTCTCCATCCTGCTCTTCCAAATATTGGTGTCTCTTCCACTGGAAAAGGACAAAAAGGCCCTGAAGACACACGCGCTCCAGAGCCTGTTGCCACTCTTCTTCCACTGCCATGATGAGGATGGGCGTGTGGCACAGGTGAGGACTCGTGGGCTGCTGCTGTCCCCCTGGGAGGCGGCTCAGCTGCCTCCTGCCCTGGCGCCTGCTGGGCTGCAGCCTCCTCCAGGCCTTGGCACAGGGACACAGGTCCTGCGCCCTGGGCTGTGGGGCCATCTCCACGTCTCTGCTGCTCTCCAGGCTTCTCAGGAAACGCTGCTTTGTGTGGCCCAGTTCCTGAAGAGGAGGGATCTGGAAAAAGTGGTGAAGAAGAAGAAGCTGTGGAAGTTCACCGAGTGCCTGGTAAGGATGGTCTGGAAGTGCCAGCCTCAGGCTGGAGAATCCCCCTGAGCGCGGTGCTCAGTGTGCGGGGCTTGCAGCTGTGCCCCTGCCCGCTGCTGCAGCCAGAGGCGGCGCGGGCTCTTCTCCAGGCTCCTGTGGGCCCGAGCTCACGGCGGTGCGGGCAGGGGAGGCTGGGGCTGGGCGCAGGGAGTGCCCGGTCCAGGGGCTGAGCCTGCACCAAGCCTTCCCTCCTGCCGCTCTCTCCAGCTGGCAGACGACAGCAGCAGAGCGGCCGAGCACCTGCGCCAGGCCATGCCCTACCTGGAGAGCCCAGAGGAGCCCCTGCGAGAGGCCGCCATCAGGTTCCTGGGTGAGCCGCGAGGCCGGGCTCCCTCCCCGCCCCGCCGCAGCTCGGCCCCAGCCCCGCCTGCTGCCCCGGCAGCGCCATCCGGGCCCGGCGGGGTGGAGCCCCGGCTGGCCTGGGCGCTGCTGCCGCCCTCTCGCAGCCGTGCCCTTGGGCGGCAGCGTGCGGCAAGGGCCCGGCTGAGCCCTGCCGGGCCAGGAGGCCGTGTGGCCACAGGGCTGGCAGCGCCGCTGGCAGGGAGCTGTGCCGCTGGGCCGTGACGGGCTCTGTGTTGGCAGGGATGGCCGGGCGGCAGCTGAGGGGGAAGAAGGAAGAGCTCCAGCTCATCTGTGAGGGTGAGTGAGGGCAGCGAGCTGTCAGCGGGGGCTGGCGGGGGAGCTGCAAGCCGTGCCCCGGCTGCGCAGGGCTCTGCTCCCTGCGCGGACGAGGGGCGGCGTGGGCAGAGCACACGGAGATTTCAGGGCCACCTGGGGGATTCGTGGCCAGCAGCTTCGGGCTGATCCCATTTGTCCCTTATTCCCTGCTGGCCATGGCCGGAGCCGGCTGGGATGGCCCTGGCAGGGAGGTCTCCTCGGGTCCCCTCAGATCCGGGATCTGACCATGGCTCTGTTGCTCTCTCTTTCAGCCCTTGAAGGCACGGCAAATGACATCAGCGTCGCCGTTGGAAGCCTGGCAATTCAAACGTTGTACATCCTCCAGGCAGTAGAGAGAGGTGGATATTCCCTCTTGGACAGCCTGCATGATCAGCTCCGCAGGGCATGGAGGACACGGCCTCGTCTCTTGGGGCTCGGCTGGCTGCGCTGCCGGAGCTGTGCAGAGTGCTGATCCCAGAGGCTCTGTCTGCTGGGGCCACCTGAGCCAGCAGGAGTGTTTAATTTCTTCAAGATTGTTCTTTCGTTGTTTTGGCTTTTCTTTAGCATTTAAATATAGGATGTGTTATAATAGACAGACTCCCAGGATCTTTCTTTTGCTGCCCAGGCTCTGCAGGGCATAGGGGAAGAGGGAGCAAAGGGTGCCTGGGCTCAGCAAGCTGCCCAGGCACGTGCAGGCTTGCAGGGAAAATGGCCAGAAGCCCCTTGGCCTTTGGTGGTTCTGCTGAAGCCTTTGTGCTGCCAACAGAGCCGGTGGGCAGGGGCCGGAGTTCCAGGGATCCCTGTGAGACCGGTGCCTGGAGATGGCCACAAGCCCTGTCCCAGGCAGGAACTGCCATCTGTGTCCTCCTGCCCGTGTGTTGCTGGCTGCATTGCTGAGGGCTCCGAGGTGCCTCTGGATGGGGCTCCTCGGGAGCTCCTGTGGGGCTGCGGCGCTGCTGCCGGGCAGGTTGGCCGGGCTGAGGGAGACCCTGAGGGGATGGGGCCACCAAGGGATGAGGGGCTGTGAAAGCCCTGACAGGACAAGGCAGTGGGAAGGCACGGGGGGGATGTGGGAGGCAGTGGGTAACGTTGGCTCGAGAAGGAAAGTGGGTTGGAGCCAAAGAAGCCACTCAGCCCGATGTTCATGGGGCAATCAGAGAGGGTTTGTGCTCAAGCCCTTCCTTCTAAGGGGCCTTTGAAAAAGCCAGTCTGGATAATTTCACTGGTCTGACCTCTGCGCCCCTTCAGATTCTGGCCTGTGAAATGTCTGCAGCCTTGGGAGAGATGTGATGGGCGAGGCCCCTGTCAGTCAAAGCAGGGGCTGGTCCATTCACCCAGTACAAGGCAGCCTGCACTGTGACACACGGCAACAGAGTGCCAGGCACAGCTGCGGGTGCTCCCCATGAACCTCAGCTCTGGGACCACTGTCTGCCCCAAGCTTCAGGGCTGCAGTGGGAGCTGGTCTCTGCCCTGGGGCTATCCTGCAGGGACAGCTGCAAACAGGGAGCATTCCCTTGCCACCAAGAGCCAAGCCAGGGCTGCAGGGCAGCTGCTCCAGCCCGGACGGCACTGTTGGGTGCTGCGCTCTGGGGCTGGGGCTCCCCGCACAGGGGACTGGACTGGTGTGCCAGAGGAGACAGAGAAGCTGCAGCTTCAGCCTAACTGAGGTGGGTGCATGGGCTGGGAAGAGTGGGGAGGCCCAAGGGGATTCACAGAGCTCATCCTGCTGAAAGGACAAGGAAAAGGGAGTGGGAGCTCAGCAGTGAGGAGAGCTGAGGGCTGGAGAGCAGCTCTGAATGCCACTAAAATCCAACCAGACCTCTGAGACATTGCAGCTCCTCAGCCAGTGACAGGATGAGTCCCTAAGCTGGGGGCTCGGCCTTCCTCGTGGTGAGGGGCATCAAGGAAGGCAGAAGTGTGATGGAGACTGCCACGGGCTGGGAACTCACTGGGGGAAAAGAGGGAGCAGTTGGGAAGTAAAAGGCAGGTGGGGGAGAGAATTGTTCAGCAAAGGCCTGAGCTACAGCTTGAGCAAGCTGAAAAATGGCATTTGGGGTCATCCCAGATTGATTTCATTTCAGAAGCTATTGAGCAAGTTTAATTTTTGGGTGGTGGCATGTTTTCCCTTGGAGGTGTGCACTCTGCAAACTTGAGCTGTGTTGCTGAAATGCTCAAGCAAGTCTGTGCTGCAGGTCACACCATTTCTTCTTGGGCTGATTCTGTCCCGGTGCTGAGCTCCAGCAGAGCCCTGGCAGAGCCCAGAGCAGCCTCAGCACCCGCAGAGCCCGTCTGCAAGGAGAGAAACCAGAAAGTGCCCCTCAGCTGAAGGCTCCTGTCCCCTTGTCCCAGCCGCCCGCGGTGCCCAGGCCATGCTGGCCGTGCCCAGAGCGGTGCCCAGAGCTGCCCATCACTGCTGCCTTTGGCAGCAGAGCAGGAGGGCAGGACATGTGCCCAGCCTGCAGCCAGCCACGGCACATCCAGCCCTCAGCAGCTGCCCAGAGCAGGATGCTCCTGTGCTTGCTGCCATCTCCCCAAAGCTCTGATCCCACCATGCCAAGCAGACAGGACCCACCTGACGCCATCCACCGCCGGAAGAAAAGCTGGTCCCAAACGATGTCCTCAGCCTTCTCCAAGGGCACGGCCCATCCACGCCGCAGCTGCTCCCAAGCACTTCCCCATCCAGACTGGACCCCACCTAGAACGCTTCCTCTAGAAAAATACACAACAAATTATTGAAAGTAGATTACAGACAAAAAAAGAAAAAAGAAACAAGAAAAAAGGTCAAAAATCATATCTCTGTCTTGGGCTTGAGGAAGGCCCAACCCCTGCATGCCAGGGAAAAACCCACCCACGGGTGAAGGAAGCCCAGGCTTTCTCCCTTCCCCCTGCACTGCCCCCCAAAATAACAGTGATCCCAAAGCAAACAAGGGCAGGGGAGCAGCCCAAGCCCTTCCTTGCCTGCAAAGCAAAGCAGCCCCTGCACAGGTTCTGGAGTCCCACCTCTGCTCCCACCATGGGGGTTGGTTTGTGTTGGGCTGGCTGCCCCAGCCCCAGCCCCAGCCTGGGACACGGTGGGTGGTGGGGGCTGTTGGCAGGACCAGGAGCCCACTCCCATTTCGTACCCACCCCAGCCCATGCCCCGAGCCCTGCCAAAAGCAACTGGGCAGCCAACTGAAGGATCCCAGCAAAAGGGGAACCTTCTGTTCCCGGCCAGGCTGTGCAATGCCCAAATCTGGGAGCATCCCCTGTGTGTGGACTCATCTGCAAATTCCCTGTGGAGCCTGGCTTTGGAGAAGGTGCCAGAATCAAAGTGACGTCATCTTCAGCCTGCCGGTGACCAGGTGGAGCAAGAGGTTGTCATCCTTGATGTTGTCCTCGCTGTCTCCAGCAGCAGCAGCCCCACCTGGTACAGCTTCTCCAGGGGCTCCTTCTCCTTCCCTGGGGCTGAGACCAGGCTGTCAGGGTTCTGCCCAGGGCCCCAGCTGTCAGGGAACCAAGGACAAGCAAAACCAGCTCAGATGGCGGCCACCAGTGCTGGGCAGAGCAGCTCCGCTCCAGCACAAGGGCTGCATGTTCCCATCTGATGACCCCTGGGCAGTGACACAGGCAGCACAAAAAAGTCTGGGTTCCTGTGCTTCTGATTGCCAAGGCGTGTGTGGGGCTGTAACTTACCAGGGCCTTGCATCAAAGTGTGCCTGTGGCTCTCTCCCTTCTTCTAGGGCAGATGAACGTCCTGCATCCAGGGATCACACAACAGCTCTTCTAACGAAGGCCTTTCCATGTCCAGCATGGATAAACACCTCCTGATCAGATCTTGGCACTCTGGGCAGAGAAACCAGAACCCGCCGGTCAGTTGGAGAAGGCTCCTGTTGGCTTTGCCCCACTATTCCCGTGCCCAGGCCATGCTGGATGTGCTCAGAGCTGGGCCTAAACTTTCCCATCAATTCCCAGTTGTGGAGGAGAGCAGGAGAGCAGGACATGTGCCCCCTCCTCAGCAGCTGCCAGAGCGGGATGCTCACGAGCTGCTGCTGTCTCCCAGCACTGGTATTGCCCCTGTGGCCAGAGATGAGGATCCACCTGGAGAGAGCCTTTGTGGCAGCGAGAGCTGATGGTCCCAGCTGATGTTCTGGCAGCCCCTGAAAGGGTGCTCCCCGCAGACCATCTGGTGCAGCACGATGCCCAGGGACCAGACAGTAGCTGGCTTGCCATAGTACCAGCCAAAATGCATCCATTCCGGGGGGCTGTATGACCGTGTTCCTATGGAATAGAGATGGGCTTCAGCAGGGGGATGCTGCTGCTCCCAGAGCCTGGCCCCAGCATCCCTGGGCATGCGGGGGCTGCCCCAGTGGCACACGGGGTGACCGCTGCCCTCTTGCCAGCACCTGGGACTTGTGTACAGACTTGGGGTTGGAAAAGAAGCCACAGGTGCTGGAAGAGGGCAGCTGAAGCCCTGGCAAGGCCCAACCATGACAAGGAAAAACCCACTCAGTGCTGGGGAAAACCATGCCTTCATCCTCCCTGCCTGCATTGCCCCAAGAAACATTATGAATCCAAAGCAAACCAGGTGAGTGGAGCAGTCCAAGCCCTTTCTCACCTGCACACCAAACCGTCTGGGGCACAGGTTCTGGCCCCCCCTCTCTGCTACCCCCACCCACGGGTGTTTTTGTTGGGCTGGCTGCCCCAGCCCCAGCCCCAGCCCTGGGCAGAGTGGTGGGCAAAGGCTGCCAGCAGGGCTGGAAGCTGGCTCCCCACCCAGCCCTGCTGAAACGCAACTCGGCTGAAATCTCAGTGCCATCAAGGGCAGCAAAAGGGACAATCCCCGATGCCACAGCCAGCTTGGGCTAGGAGATGTTGGGCCGTGAGATGCTGGGACTGGGAGCACACCCCTGTGTGGACTCACCTGCAAAGTGAGTGTAGGCTGTGTCTTCCAGGTAGGTGCCACAGCCAAAGTCGATCAATTTAGCCTCCCCGGTGGCCAGGTCAACCAGGATGTTCCCTGGTTTGATGTCCCTGTGGAGGACCCCGCAGCTGGTGCAGTGCCGCACGGCCTCCAGCACCTGGCGGAACAGCTCCCGCGCCACCTCCTCGGACAGGAACCCCCGTGCCCGAATGAAATGGTGCAGGTCCTGAGACCGCTTTGGGCGCTCCAGCACCATCAAGATGTCGTTGGGGAGCTCAAGCCACTCCAGCAGCTGGACAACACCGGGGAAGCCAGTGGACACCTTGGCCAGCAGCACCACCTCCAGGGGTGCGCTGGTGCCGTCGGGCTGCGGGAGGAGCGCGATGCCGTCAGTGGGGCTGAGGCTGTGCCGGGGCTCGGGAAGCCCTAGCCCAGCCCGGGATGCTCTGCGCCCTGCGCTGGCCCCACGCCCCGCTCTCCCTCGAGGCGTCCCGGCGGCTTCCACCCTGCCGGGCCCCGGCTCATCCCCGCCCGGCACGCCCCGGCTTCTGCCGCTGGCCCCGCTCACTCACCAGCTCGCCCCAGTGCAGGACGCGGTTCCGTGGCACCCTTTTGATGGCCACCTGCAAGCCAAGAGAAGCAGCGGGCTCAGCTCGCCGCCCGCCCTGCCCAGCCCCATCCTCCTCCTCCTCCTCCTCCTCCTCCTCCCGTTCCTCCTCCTCCTCCTCCTCCTCCTCCTCCTCCTCCTCATTCTCCTCCTCCTCCTCCTGTTCCTCCTTCGCCCCCTCCTCCTGCGCCAGCCGCCGCCCCCGCCGCTCACCGGGGCGCCGTCCGAGAGCCGCGTGGCCGCGAAGACGCTGCCGAAGCCGCCGCGGCCCAGCAGCGAACCCAGCCGGTACTGCTCCTTCAGGCCCTGCTGCGCCTTCCCTGCCGGCGGGACGCGGCTGTCAGCGCTCGGCCCGGGGCCAGGAGCGGCCCCCGAGCGCCCCTCAAGCGCCCCGGGCCGGCCATCCCCAGGCGTTCGCTCCTGGCAACGGGACAGCGGCGGCTCGGGGCCGGCGGCCGCGCTGCCGAGCGGCGGAGCTCGGGCCGGGGAAGCCGCAGCGGAGGCGGCGACAGCGGCCGCGCCGCCTGTGACCTCCGCGGGGCCCGGGAGGAGCCGGCGCCGGGGCCGGGGCCGGGGCCGGGGCCGGGCTCGGGCCAGGCGGAGCCAAAGGGAGGCGATGCCGCCCCAGCCCCAGGCACTGATGCCCGCCCAGCAGCGCCAGCGCCAGCACGGCCAGAGCCGGGCGGGGGCGAGATGGCGGCGGGACGGCCGGGGCCGGGGACGGGACAGCCCCGCCCGGGGCCGGGGGCGGGCCGGGGGCATGGCCCGGCCGGGCATGGGGAGAGAGAGACCGAGAGAGGAGGGGACAGCGGGAACGGGAGAGCGGGAGAGGCTGCGGGACAGCGGGAGAGGGAGAGGAGGAGCAAGAGGGACTCCACAAAGTTGCTGCTTTCGCTGCTCTGTCTGCTGCTGCTGCCGCTGCTGCCGCTGCAACTGAAGCTCCGGGGCCGTTTGTCCCCGTGTCCGTTTGTCCGTTGCCCGCTCGCCCCCGCGGCCAGCCCCGCGCTCCCCGGGGGCAGCCCCTGAGCCTGTCCAAACACGGGAACTTTGCGCTGTTCAGGCCAGACCCAGAGTCTGGACTCCTGCACAGGGGCACAGGGATCCCCTCGGTCGCTGCTGTGCATTGTCCCTGCTGAGGATCAAACCCTGTCGGGGCACATTCCCTGAATGCAGAATTTGTACCTGACCCAAGCACTGCATTTAGTTTACAGCGTTGCTTTCCAAGAAAACCAGGGGAAGGCACACTGTGTCTAGCTCATGGTATTTTCCAGTGTCTAGACCTTGCCATGTCATGGATCTTAGAGGTGAGATGCATTTGGAATTCATGGCATAGAGAAGTAGTGCAAGATGGAAAAGGGGAGCATGAAAATAAATAGAGAAAAACATCTTGGATTGTTTCTTTCCATTTTCATTTCATTTCCTAAAAGCTGTTTCAGTTTTCCCAGACTCTACTCCTGGGAGTCCTGTTTGCTCTTTCCAAGAACTTTTCCTGGGGAATGAGGTGCAGCTTCTGTCACAAGATGTGCCACCAACTGCAGCTTCTCTTGGCTTTCCACACTGTGTGTGCAGCACAACTTTTGCAGCAAAGCAGGACAAATGTTTGCGAAACTTGACAGCTTGTTCTTTCTCTTCCTTGTGGGCTGGGGAGCTGTGCCAATTCCTCAACGCGAGTCCACCCCAGCCAGGCCAGAACTCCTGTCAGGGGTCTGCAGGGTCCTTGTCACGGCCATGAGGCAAATGAAGGAAAGTTTGGACCGTCTCTTACAGGGGGATGGCATGAGGTGGGTCCCGTCTGCTTGGCATGGTGGGATCAGAGCTTTGGGGAGATGGCAGCGAGCACAGGAGCATCCTGCTCTGGGCAGCTGCTGAGGGCTGGATGTGCCGTGGCTGGCTGCAGGCTGGGCACATGTCCTGCCCTCCTGCTCTGCTGCCAAAGGCAGCAGTGATGGGCAGCTCTGGGCACCGCTCCAGGCACGGCCAGCATGGCCTGGGCACCGCGGGCGGCTGGGACAAGGGGACAGGAGCCTTCAGCTGAGGGGCGCTTTCTGGATTCTCTCCTTGCAGCCGGGCTCTGCGGGTGCTGAGGCTGCTCTGGGCTCTGCCAGGGCTCTGCTGGGCTCAGCCCTGGGCACAGCTGGGCTGGCTCTGCCCTCACATTGCTCTGACAGCTTTGCATCAGACGAGCCCCTTCTGAGCACAGCCCTGAGCTTTCTGCTTTGGCAGGTGAGCGAGACTCTCCTGCAGGCCAGGAGATTGCGCTTGGGGACACACATCCCATTGGCAAGGACTAAACTCTCCACAGTCCCAGCTGAATGCCTGCATCTCCCCAGGATGTTTTGTCTGTCCCACTCTTCATTCCTTTTTGGCTGGAATGGTGCAGTTGCACTTTCTTCCTCCTCTAGAAGTGCCATGAGTGGGCCAAACCTGGCGAGTGGGCTGTGTTCCTGAGGCAGTGCAGGCTGGAGCTGATGGATGGAGAATTGCCCTTCCCACTTCCAAACCAGAGCAAAAAGCTCTAAGTGGGACTTTGTGTCTATAAGAAACCCCTGACAGTTTCAAAGGGAATGTGCAGCTCATTCATAGGGTGAGAAGGAAGGGCATCTTCTGAAGGGTTTGTGATTTGACAGAGTTTAAATTCCCAGTCCTGCTTGGAGCTGGAAGGGCACAAAGCAATTTCCTCTTGCTTCAACCACAATTTAAAATAACAATGTTGGAAACAAACCCCTAAAACTTTTAAAAAGGCTGCTGAGGTCAGTTAGATGGATCCATGCCATCAGCTCATTCATAAAGTAAATAACTGAGTTCTCTTTTTCATAAGATCAGTTACCACTTAATCCTAAGCTAAAGAAGTTTTTTCACAACACACTTAGGTTTTGTTTTTATCTTTCACATTTATATAGTTTTTTATTGCTTTTTCTTTTTTTTTTTTTTTTTCCCTTTAAATAGAAAACATGTCCTATAAAAGGACTGTCCTTTGCTCCTGGTTCCTGTGGGGAGCAGCTCCCTTCAACCTGGCTGAGCTGCTCAGGCAGAGCCCGGCAGCTCCTGGCCCTGCAGGGCTGAGGCTTTTCCCCGTTGCTGGGCACAGACTGATGGAGCAGCACTGCTGAACACGGGCACACAGAGGGACCAGCAGCAGCTGCCTTTGGCCACCTGAGGCTCCAAGGCCCAAACTCGGAGCAGACAGGGCTGGAAGAGACTCGCAGGCTCCCCGCTGGCTCTGCTGCCCCCCTTGTGCCCGGCCCAGCTCTGGGTGAGGCAGGGGGAGAACAAGGGGCAGCTCCCTCCCAGCCCCAGCCCAGGGACCCCTCTGGCCTTGGGGCTTGGGGCACTGTCAGCACCCGCTGCTGCAGCCACTGCTCCTGCTGGCCCTGACAGCAGCACCCAAACTGGGGCTGATCCCCAGGGAGCAGCAGCAGGGCCTGGATCTGACCCCTGACTCTGGGGCAGGGCTGGACAAATGACCCCCCAGCAGCAGCAGCACATGGAGCTGACTTTCAGCACAGCCCCTGCCACTCTTCCCTCCCCTGTGCAGCGGTGTCACAGCAGCCTGAGGCACCTGGGAGCCCCCAGGGCCAGCAGGGACTTGAGGTGGCAGCCCTGGGCTCCTGGAGGTTGTTCAAGGAACAGAGCTGGGGACAGCTGTCCATGGGGAGCTTCCAGATGGAAAAGGCTGCTGTGCCCAGGCAGCTCCAAGGGCAGAGAAAGGAGGGTCTCGCCCACTGGATCTGTGCCAGTCCCACAGTCCTGGGCAGCAGCCACCAAGCCCTGGGGGAGCAGAGGGCACAGCAAGAGGGACAAAAGCAGGCAAGGTCAGAGACTGGAGAGAGCCAGAGCGGGGAGCAGGAACAGCTGCTCCATTGCACTCTTGGAGAAAGCTCTGGGCTGGTTCAAAGCGCTGAAAGGCGTGAAGGGCAGAGAGGAGGCCACAGCAAACAATGCTCCTGTTTCCACAGCCTCCCCTCTCCGTGTCCCAGAAGGAATTGGATGGACTGTGTTCTTCTCTCCGACTCATCTGGTTCAGCATGAGCAGCTGAGCAGCAGGAGCTGAAGGGGCTGAAGCCTCAGGCCTCAAGGGATGAGCAAGAAGAAACTTTCTGACCAATTTAATGCTGCTAACATGGAGCTGGCTGAATGCAGCAGATGGAATCATGGAATTATAGAATCCTTTCTGTTGGGAAAGTCCTCTGAGCTCATCCAGTCCAGCCGGTCACGCAGCACTGTCAAGCCCAGCACTAAACCACGTCCCTGAAGTGCCAAGGCCTGGACAACAGCCCTGAGTGAGGCCTGAACAACAGGCCCTGAGCCAAAGGTGGCCTCTGGATGAACCTTCCAGCCAAAGGTTGTCTTTGTATCTGCTCATTAATGAAATATGCATGGTCATTAGTGCTGTGATAGATGTATCCACTCATTAGTGAAACATGTATTGACCTTTCTGTATTTAGAAGCAGGACAAGGCCATGAAATCTGACATCTGGCCTTGTCTGGGGCTGTATGGTCAAAGTCACCTCCCTTGGTTCCTCTTGGGCCCTGGCCAGGCTTTGGGAGGAACCCAAGAGGAGAATGAAACCAGATGTTCCCACACCAGAAGTGCTGTCAGTTTGTTCATTCGGCACTGTCAGAGCTGGGCCCTCTCACAGCGAGGCTGGAGCCTCACCTGTGGCTGGAGGCACCTGCAGGAATTCCCAGAGTCTGGGAGTGGCTCTGCAGCCCTTGGCTGTGACAGCTTCCCCAGCTGCTGTGTGGATCTGGGGGAAGGTAAAGCCTGAGGGTAACTGGGGCTGGATCTTTCTTAATCACTGCTGCAATCTTTGGTGGTGATGGCTGGGTGCATTGCTCAGCTGCTCCTTTTGTGATTCTTTGCTGCTTTGAGCTACAGTAACTGATACTGATTCCTTCAGTTGGTGTCTGTGTCTTTGGTGCTGACCCTGCCCACTGGTAAAACAAAACTGGCACAGTCTGGCCAGATCACAACAAAATGTCACTTTTTAAATGTAGATGTGAGGAATCAGTCCCATCAGGAATTCCCAGATGGGAAGCCCTTCCCTGGAGTTCCCTGGCTCTGGAGTGGGCTGAGGTCAGAGCACCGTGTGAGCAGTGGGGCAGTCGGTTAAAAGAGGCTAAACTCCTGGATGTCTTAAAATGCATCCAAAAATTGCATATGGGAAAAGGAAAAGATCTTGTGGGTTTGGGAAGACAGAGATGGATTTTGTTAACAGCACATTGGAAACAGCACCAACAGAAGGAAAAACTGTTGTTAGAATACTCCCACATGGAGTGACAGAAGAAGGTTTAAATCATGAACTCAGGTTCATTTGTTCAAATGATATAATAATAATAATAGCTATATATAATATAACCCAATGATCTGTATTGATATCTGTATAATTTAAAATTGATAATGTGAAATAATGCTGACAATACTAATTTGACAGCTTTGACTGCTCCCTGTGACACTGAATACCCCACAGAAAAGGACTGGCCAAGACCCAGCTGTCAGTGGTAAACTTTGTGAATTGTGTACAATGAAGAAAGGAGGAAGGGATGAAATTGGCTGTTTTTATAGGATTTGCTGATACTGTGATGCAGAATGCTTTTTCTATTACTGTGAGAAATAAAGTGATTAAGACTGCTGGGTTTTTCATGTCCCAGACAATCCCCAAGCTGCAGGATTGGTTGAACGGGTGAAGGGATTGCTAAAAGAGCAGTTGACAAAAGCAGGAGATGGGAACCTGTCCCCATGGAGAAGCCATCTCCCAGATGTGCTCCATGCCCTTAGCAATGGCCCCCTGGGGAAATGGAAACCCCCTGGCTGTGCACAGCTGCTCCCAATTTGCAAATACAGCCATGGACAGTGAGACTTGGAGTGCCTGGGAAATTGTTCTGGCTGTGATGGCCCTGGCAGGGCCAGCCCAGAGGCTGCAGGGCTGGACCTTCATGCATTGGAATTAGTTAGGATAAATCAGAAGCAAATGAGAGTTAACAAGACCGGAACAGGAATCCAGATTCCTCCAGGACACTTTGGTTCCATAACTGTTCACTGGAGCTTGGCCTTGCAAAGTGCTCATGTCATGAGAGGAGGAACTGATGCAGATTTTCAAGGAGAAATTGAAGGAAATTGGTTAAACAATAGTGAACAAGATTGGATTATTCAAACCCACGACAGGGTAGCACAATTATTGATATTGTCAGTTTTAAAAACAATTGGGAAAAAGGAGATCCACCTCAAATCACTGCTGCTGGTGGAGATAAAGGGTTTGGATCCAGCAGTGCTAAGAATGGAACCAGAGTGTGGGTCCAGAGGCCAAAAGGCCCTCCCGAGGCAGCTGAAGGGACAGCTCCTGGGAAAGACAGCACTGGTTGAATCCTGAAACCTGGGCAGGAACGATGGGAATGTGTCCCTGCAGCCAAGTGCTCTGTGTGAGAACAAGTAGATATTACAGGAGATTGTTTTACACATGCTGCCAGACCAAATCTCTCTGTTTGCCCCAATGGACAAGCAAAGGACCTCGGGGGCATTATTCTGGAATTAAAAAGGTGCCAGCTTCATGGACAACAGAATTATTGTCCTTATCCTGCATGAGATTGAGGAAAAAGAATGATTAACCTTGTCACTGAAGTACTGCTGATATCTGTAAGTTGTACGTTGAGAGTCAGCCAGAATCTTTGCCACAAACACCTCTAGAGGTTCACCAAGGATTAGTCATGGAAACTGTTTTGAAAATTTAAAGCTCAAAGTAGCCAAAGTACTCAATGTCACTGATGGCTGGGTGTGGTCTCAGCTGCAGTTGGGAGGAATGGGGTTCCCTTAGAGGGCCCACCCTGTGGGGTGGCCAGAACTCTGTCCATGGGCTCTGCCTCGTAATGGAATCAGAGCAGGGACAGTTATAGAAAACTGCTGTGGAACACAGGGATACAAGGATCAGTTTGACAGGATTCACTTGGATTTCCCTTCCGGAGAAACCAAACCCTGTTCTAGTTCTAGAGGCCACGGTGTAAGAGTATTTCTCTGCTTTACCATCACTCCCAATGCCAGTAGAACTCGGAGTGCTGGAGCTGGTCAGTGTCAGTGTCACACCACTCCCAGCTGCAGGGCCACCATTTCGGGTCCTTCAGCAACAACCACCAGGAAGAGCTGGCGCCAAGAGAATACTCTCCCCCCAGGGAGTGCCGTGGGTTTCAGAAAGCAAAAGGATCTGGTTCACCCTGTGCCCCACGTGCACTGCCTCGTCCTGTGGAGTTTGCATGAATGAGCTAAATCAACTATTAGAAGAAATAGCAGATGCTCCTGTGAAAATATCCAAGAGCACATCCCGTGAGCTCCAACAAACACGAATAGGGCTCTACAGAAGTGCATGGCCTTGGACTATCTGCTTGCTGGCCAAGGAGGAACCTGTGCTACCATGGGACAGGAATGTTGCAGGAATGTCTATAAGTGCTGGGTTTGAGGTCCAACAATCAGGAATCGCCTCGATAGAACAATCAGTAGAAGAGTGGCAGCAAGAAGAAAATTCTTCATGCTGGGATTGGCTTCTAAGTTGGAGGCTGCTGTGAAATGAATTCATGCAGTCCCTGTGATCCTTGCAGTGTGAGCACTTGGTGTGTTATGATTCTGTATTCGAGTTGTTGTGACACTTCATGCTGGAAATGGAGACTTGTCTAAAAAGAGACACAGGCTAAAGAAAGAAAGGGGCATTTGATAAAGAAGAGAGAATAGCATCTAACTAGGCATGTTTTAAAAGGAATCAAATGATAGCTCTGAGTAATGAATTTGAACAGCACTTAATTGAAGAAGAAGAGGACTGCCTTTATGCATAACACCTAAATCTAAGCTCTCTTATCCAAAGAGTTGTTATGAACCTTGTACCTCCTGTATAGATCAAAGCACTGATTGAAGTTCCAAGGCCTGAGCACCAGGCCCTGACTGAGGCCTGAAGAACAGGCCCTGGGCCAAAGCTGAGCTCCACATGAGCCTTCAAACCAAATGCTATATTTGTGCCCGCTCATTAATGTTATGAACAGTTTCCAGGTATTCCCCAGAAAAGTGGTCAGGGCTTTCCTAGTTCCCATGGCAACACTAAAAGACCGATATTGAAATGCTAATTAGCTAATTGCTCTGTTTGTTTTCTTTAAACTACCTGGGAACAACCGGCCCCCCACCCCTCCACACTGCCACTCTGAGACTAACATGCAAATAGAAACCCCTTAGGATCATGGGAGTATTTTTAGGAGGGAAAAAAAGAATATAAATCAGAAACTGAACACAGTAGAGAAATCCAGGCAAATGCCCTAGCTGAGGAAGAGGGAAACACATCCCCTGATTGACTTTTAACTGTCGCCATCACCTAAGAAGGAACAGACTAGATTAGGCTCTGAGAAGTAGGGTGATAGAGAGACAGAGAGCCCTGGTGCTGCCACCAAGGAAGGGGCGGGGACAGCTGTTGTTCTGGACTTCAGCAACAGACTCTGCACACCACGCCTTCTCATCCTCGGGCCACCGGTGTGCCACAAGGAAAGGAGAAAGGACAGCTGCTGCTCGGGATTCCAGTGACCGACTCTGCACGCCGCCTTCCTTCTGGCTGCCTGGGAAAGCTACGACTGCGGGGGCGAGCTCTGCGTCGAGCCCCCTGCCCAGCTGATCTTTTTAATAAAGAGCTGAACATTAATAAAGGCATTAGCCCTGTTCATTTCAATTAACAAAGTCTTATTAGCAATAGGATCTATGTATCTGTTCCTTTCTGAAAGACGTATTTTTCTTCCTGTATTTAGAAGCAGGACAAGGCCCCATCTGGCTTTGTTTGGGGCTGTAGGATCAAAGTCACCTCCCTTGGTTCCTCCTTGAGTCCTGGCCAGGCTTTGGGAGAAAGCAAACGGGAGAATGAAACCACAAGTTCCCACACTAGCAGTGATGTCAGCTTGTTTGTTTAACAGTGTAAAAGCTGGGCCCTCTTACAGAGAGGTTGGATCTGGGGGATGGCAAAGCCTGAGGGTGACTGGGGCTGGATCTTTCTTCATCACTGCAGGCAATCTTGGGTAGTGATGGGTGGGTGCATTGCTGAGCTGCTCCTTTTGTAATACTTTGCTAATGACAATGTGCTTTGCTGAGCTTATCCTTTTGTGATTCTTTGCTATTTTGCATAACATAAATGACACAATTTCTTAGGTTGGTGTCTGTGTCTTTGTTGCTGACCCTGCTCTCTGGTGAAACATGGCCCCATCCTGCCAAGTGTTACCTGGGATGACAAAAACCCTCACTCCAAATGTCCCCCCTTCCTCCTTGTTCCCCCACTTTATACACAGAGCAGGATGTCCGATGGTCTGGGGTATCCCCGGGCTCAGTTGGGGTCACCTGTGCTGGCTGTGTTCCCTGCCAAGCTCCCCACAGCCCCAGCCCCTCCCCAGCATGGCCGGACGAGGGGCAGGACAGGCCTTGGCTCAGTGGGAGCTCAGCAAGAACAAAACCATCTCTGTGTGCTCAGCCCTGTGCTCAGCACCCGGCCCAGCAGTGTCTGAGTGCCAGTGTCTGTGCCATCAGTGCCTGCCAGGGGTTTCCATGGCAAGTGCCAGGACAGGTGACCCAGGTGTCACAGCCAGTGAGGGCTGCCATGGAAACAGTGCCCAGCACGGCCCCTTTCTGTCTGGCTGACCTGGCCTTTGGCCCTGGCACTGCCCTTTGCTGCTGGTTCCGCGGCGCCTGAGCGGCCAGCGCGGCACAGGGCAGGTGGCCGTGGCACAAGGCCCCAGCACGGGATCCCCTCTGGCTCTGGGCAGTGAGAGCAGCCCTGAGCAATGTGCTGGCACCGTGGGGTCAGTGCAGTGACCATGGCCACAGCCCCTTGCAATGGCCCAGGGCAGGTTGGCATGATGATCCACCCTCACAGCTGGCCCAGGGCAGCTCTGCAGTGCCCTTCCCCACAGCCTGTCTGCACAGAAGCACTTCCAGGGCTCTCTGCACTTCCCTTTCCTCACTCTTGGGTCACTCCCACACCTCCCAACAACCCACTGGATGCTTTGGAGTTCCAAGCTACTCTGGCCTCCAGGAGCTGATCAAATTCTGCCCTGAGTCAACTCTGCATTTGTGTTTATTGCAGAAATTCCTGCGTGTCTAAATCATTCCTTGCATGGTTCTGCCTTGGGGAAGGGGAACCACCTTGGAGGCACCTCGGGCTTGGCACAGCCTTGGAGGAGGGTGTCTGTTTTCAGTGGGGAAACTCAGGAGTTTTCTATTGCTTGAAAAAGAAGAAGAAAACCCCTCTTTGGCTGTGCACAGCCACTTCTCTGAGCAAAGCAGGTCTCAGGTGAGTGAGGAGAGACAGGATGGGCTTGGGGAATGTGGAGCAAAGTTGTCCCCACTGGGTCACATCTCAAGGCACAGCTTCTCTGAGCAGGCCAGACCTCGTTAGGAAAGACCCTGGATCAATATCAGTCACAGAATACTGTAGTCATATCTTCTCACAAAAGAACAGGAATAAACTGCATCCTTTATAAGAGGAATGTGGCTTTTTTAGAAGCTCTTTGAAACATTTCTCCATAATTGCAGTAGGAAAGCTTACTGATGAACTGCCCTAGGCCAGAGGGAAATCTAGGCACAGCCAAGGTTTGTCAGGACTTGCTTGATCCTTATGAGCCCCGTGGTGCATTTGGAGCTGAGCCCTGGAACCTCAGGGCCCGAGAGGAGATTGCAAAACCTTTCCAGGAGTCCAAGTCAGATGAAAATCCCAAAGGGTCTCAAAGCATAAATGGGATCCACTGAGGTCCATCCCTAACACAGGCTCCTGATGGACCCCTTGGAGGAGAGAACTGGAGGCCAGGATGGCACAAAAACCTCTCAAGAGATTCAAAATGGCACAAAAACCTCTCAGTGTGGAAAGGAAAATCCAAGGTACCTTAAAAATCTTGAGTATCTCAAAGCATTATTGAGCCCCACTGAGAGTCAATACAAAGCTCTCAAGGGACTCGTTAAAGCAGATAATTGGGGCCATGATTGCACAAACCTCTCACAGAGTCTGCATCTAAAGGGAAACACCAAGTACCTTAAGAGAACTGAAGTACCTTGAAGCATTCATGAGCCCCACTGAGTGTTGTTCCTGACAAAACCTCTCCAGGGACTAATTACATCAGATAATTGGAGGCCATGATTGCACAAAGCTCTCAGAGACTCCAAGGCAAAAGCCAAAGCCAAAGTCCTTTGGAAAACCTGCAGTCCCTGGGAGCATTGTGGAGCCCCCAGGGCCATTCCTGAGCAAGGCTCCCCAGGGACTCCTTCCAGCAGATCCTTGAGGCCACTGGGATGTGGGCTAGGGGGGGATGCTGAGGGCAGGACAAGGGGCTGACAGTGGCCAGCCTGGCTGGGGCTGTGCCAGGAGGCCCCAGTGCCTCAGGACAAGGTGTCTCCTCACAGCCCTCGGTGGCACAGACACTGCTGTGCCCCGGGGCACCCAGACTGGGCTTCTCCTGGGCACTGCCAGCCCTGCCAGGGCCCTTGGCCATGTCCAGCACAGCTTGTCCTGCATGTCCCACAGCTGCTGCTGTGTCCCTGCAGGCTGCACACTCCCATCTCGCTGCCCCCGGCTCTGCCCTGCATTTCCCTTTCTCTTCTCCCTGATATCTAGTGTTGGAACATCTGAGAAGGGTTCAAAGCTGTACCGGGATGCTTTAGACTGGACAGGAGAAAGGGTTTCTTTACTGAGAGGGTGGTCAAGCACTGGAACAGGCTCCCTGGAGAGGTGGCTGATGCCCCAAGCCTGTCCGTGTTTAAGAGGCATTTGGACAGTCCCCTAATGCCTGCTTTAACTTTTGGTGACCCTGGAGGGGTCGGGCAGTTGGACCAGACCCTCATTCTGGTCTGAACTGCAGATCATTCCCAGCGGGACTATCCTGGTCCAGTCTGTCCCATTCCATAGTCATACCTGTGCACGGATCCCTGCACAGCTGTGCTCGGACACTCGTCTGCTCAGCAGCTTCCCCTGGATTCCAGTCTCACAGCTGAGGCATTTGGGCATCTGAGCCCTGAGCCCACAGCCCCATTCCAGGTGCTGGTGCAGACCAGACACACCCCACACCCCCAGACCCCTAAGTCCAGTCCCTCCGGTCACTCCGTGGCCAGCACTGTTGGCAGGTGGGCTCTTTGGTGCCCTCCCCCAACTGCTGCCCTCACACCCCCAGGCTCCCATGCTCAGGCAGAACAGAGATTTGCTCACACAGGGGGAGAATTCAAGTTTAATGAGAAGACAGGACAGACTGCTCTGGTTGGGGTCCTCCCCTCACCTTCCCACAAGTCCTGTGCTATCCAAAACTGCTCCTCCCCTTCATCCCAAAACGTGTCCTACATGCCAGGGCAGTAATCCCCTTAGTCCAAATGGTGACCTGCTCTCAGTGACTTTGGGGTTTCAAAGGTGGACACGAGGGCTGATGGCTGTCCCAGGAAAGGAGCTGGGACAAGGTGTCCATTGCTCAGGAGCTGTAATTTGGATTGTCACTTGCCACTGTTCCGCTGAGCTCTTTTCTGTTTTGGAGATGGGCTCTTAATGAGCTGGGGGCTCTCCAGTGATGGGCTTGGGAGTAGCCAGGGCAGAGAATGAACTGAGTTTCTCCTCCTGCCATTGTTGGTGCCCTGTCTGGGTGTGCAGATGAGTCTCTTATCTCTTAACCTGACACAAGCCGGCAGGAGCATCAGTCTCCTGAGGCAGCCCTGTTTGGAGGCTGCACTCACAGGCACTGGTAGTGTGCAACAGATGACATCAGATTCTTGGGATGGCTTTCCAGAAATGCACCATGGTTAGGGGAAAAGCTTTGTTCTTGCCCTGGCAATGGATTTGTTCAGGGCCAGGATCACAGATTTGTTGCGAAGGCTGTAGATGAATGGATTTAAGAATGGGTACAGGACTGTGTTGAGCAGAGCTACAATTCTGTTGGTCCTCAAGGAAACATCTTCTGCAGGACACGTGTAGAGAGCAATGCAGCTCCCATAGGCAATGGAGAAGGTGATGAGATGGGAAGAACACGCAGTCAAAGCTTTCTTCCTCACAGAGGCTGCTGGAAGATGCAGAACACAGAAAAGGATGCAGGTGTAAAATGCCAGAGTCAAACATAAGGAACCCAGCACGACACACGCTAAGAAGACAGAGTCTATTTTCCAAAGCAGGCTGGTGTCAGAGCAGGACAGTCTGAACAAGGGGGAGTTGTCACAAAGGAAATGGGGGATCTTGGAGCCACAGAAAGACAGCTCCGAGAGGAAGAACAGCCGGTAGCTCAGCAGGGCAAAGCCGAGGACCCAAGCAGCAACAACCAGGTGGACACAGAGCTGAGGCTTCATGATGACAGCATGGAGCAAAGGTTGGCAGATGGCAACATAGCGGTCAAAGGACATGACAACGAGCAGCATGAACTCTGTGCAGCCCAGGGCAAAATAGAAATAGTTTTGGGCAAAGCAGCTGCTTAGTGAGAGAGTGTTCTCAGCATCACAAACAATTTGATGCTTGTGGAGGATGTAAAGCAGATCTCCAGGAAGGCCAGGTTGCTGATGAAAAAGTACATGGGGCTTTGCAGCTGGTGATCCACACACACGAGGAAAATGATGGTTGCATTCCCCATCACTGTTGTCAGGTACATGAGCAGAAGGACCCTGTAAGAGCCCGTCTGAAGCCCCTCATTCTCCATTCTGCCTTCCGATTGCCACGAGAAAGAATCCCTTCCTCCACTGCAGTTCCGGCTTAGAACAGGACACAGTGCAGGTGCAACCACTGAACCGTCATGCTAGCTGTTCCGAACAAGGCCTGGCAAGAACTTGGCAAGGACTTGGCAAGGACTTGGCAAAGACCTGACATGGACCCAGCACGGGACAGCCTGATGCGCGGCCTGCTTCTAATCTCCGTCCTTAAGCCAAATGAACTTTTGGGGTGACTCCCGTGGTCCTTCATTGAAGACCCCTCATCTGCCTCGTTACCACTGTGACAAACAAAGAATGAGAACCCTCCTCCCAAGGACTGAGACCCCTGCTATAGGGAGGAGGGGAAATTGGTGGTCTGACCACAAATGACATGACCTGTTTCCCTTCAGTGATTCAAATGGACTTATTCTTCATTGTATTCATCTTGCTTTGGTGGTTTCTGTGGACTCACCTGTTCCCTCAGGGCGATTACAATGGACTTTCATTGTTACACTTGTTCCCCCCTCTTTCTTCTGTGGACTATAATTGGACCCCCGAGTCGACCAGAACTTCGAAGACTTCCCCGACACGACAGACGGATCCCCATCGTCCGGACCACTGAGGATCTCGCCTGTGTTGGTAGCTATTTCCCATACCCCTCTTCTCTCTCTCTATTCTTCTATCTCCTTTCTGATCCCCACTATCGCATTTACTGTTTTGGCCCCTAATAAAGGTGCATTTGTTGTGATTAACTGATAGTCCCTTGTTGTTTGCCTTTGTTGCGCTTTTGGGATCGGTGAAAAGAACCATCACGACACCCCGCAATAAGCGGATCGTGACATTAAAATTGGCGTCACGGACAGGATTTCTGTCTAGACAGAAGGGTTGCAGCTGAAAAGGCACCCATACTGTCTTTGGAAATTCATAAAGGATCCCTTAGTGCAAAAGGCGGGACACTGTTGTTTTGTTGTTGTTGTGTGTATCTGGTCTGGGAAGGAAGGGACAACTTGAAGAAACTAAGCAGAGCCTCCCAGGCAGATTATTGTCCTTTCACCCACCCAGGGAAGCGAAGGGCGACACAGCGAGGGCTGTGTAATTTTGTGGAACTTAAGTTGTACCTCCCTGTCGTGGTTTTGGTCCCTTCACAAAATGAGTGACAATCTTAGCGTTGAAATTAAAGCTGAATTTTATGCACTACTAGCCAAACACAATGCCAAACCTTCTACGGAAGGAGAAAAATGGGCACAGAGTAATTGGTTTAACTTAGAAAATGTTATTGATAGAGTGTGTTCATTACAACATGAAACAAAATTCAAACTGGGCAAAAATAAAACTATCTTATGCTCAGTTTTAGGAGCTTGTCTTATGGCAGCTATAGAAAATCGCTTTGAGCGAAGAAGTGAGGAACATGCTATAATAGACTCCCTTCAAAATCTAGTTGAAATTTTGCAAAAACAGTTCTATGAAGCAAAAAATGTGATCTATGCATTGCGAGCTGCCTTAACAGAGGAACATGTTAACAAATCACATAATGCTGATTCCTCTACAGAGCCTGAGGAGAAGGAAACTCCTCACATTAAACAAATCTATCCTCATCAAGAACTTGAAGCAGCAAGTAATTGTGGGGAACATTGCTGCCATCACTTGAGACCCTTGATTAAAACTATCTCAGTGTATAACTATCTCAGTGATGATGATCTCCAACCTCACATCACAACCAAACACATACCATCACAAGTAAACACTGCCACCGAGCTAGCTAAGCTTAAAAGGGAATATGGACACCTTCCACATGAATCAGAAACAGAATATGTTTTCTGGGTGTCCCTCACTGGTGGTGATCAAATTCAATTAACTGAACAGGAAGCCAGTGGGTATTGGGGACATGGTGTCTTCTTAACAACAGGAGAGAAAGGTGACACATGGTCCCTGACAGAGCGTGCGGCTTTTTGGGCCAGGGGAACAAGCCCCTTGGAAAGGGGAGATCCCATAGCTATAATCAGTACCCCCGATCAACTCTTGGAAAATGTGCACAAAGCTGCTTGCCTGCAAATGACTCACAAAAAGAAATTAATTCCTGACTTTGAATCCCTGATGCAATTATCTGTGAAGCCCAAGATAATGACCCCTTTAATTTGTGGGCTTCCAGAATCACTCAAACCTACAGCAATTCTCCTTCAAAAAACTATAGCAGCTGTATCTCCTGTAGAAAGACCAGATAGATTTCCTAGTAACCAGAACGACCCATTTGTTCCCCTTTATGACTTGTTGAGGAAAGGGGTGAAATGGGATTGGAGTCTTTCTCAGGAGTCAGCATTGCAATTGCTGATTTTTGAAGCAACAGCTCATCAAGCAGTGACCCCTATCCATCCTACAGATCCTTTCCAGGTGGAATGGGGATTTGCCTCCTCAGGGCTGTCAGTACACATATGGCAGCGGGGTCCTGAGGGTCTGACAAGACCTGTTGGTTTTTATTCCCGTGGTTCCAAAGATGCTGAGAAAAGATACACTACTCGGGAAAAAGGATTGTTTATGGGTATCTTAGCTTTCCTAGAAGTAGAAAAAATTGCACAAAAACAACCAATTGTATTGAGAGGCCCCTTCAAGGTTATTAAGACAGTCACTAGTGGGACTCCCCCTCCTGACGGGGTGGCCCAGAGGGCCTCAGTGAGAAAGTGGTATGCTCAGGTTGAACATTACTGTAACTTCTTCTCAATGACAGAAGGACCTGTAAAAACTTTAGCAGTCCAAGAAACTGAGAGCTTGGACAAACTTGCCTCTGTAATCAAAGTAACCCCTCCTTTCTGCCCCGAACAATCAGCAAACTCTTGGTTTACTGATGCTTCTGCTAAAGGGGAAGGAAAAGGATGGAAATATAGGGCAGAAGCCCTCCACTTTTCCTCTGGTGAGCAAATGATTACAGAGGGAGAAGGTAGTACACACAGTGGGGAGCTGATAGCTGTCTGGAGTATTTTTCAACAAGAAGCACAGAATTCCTCTTTGGTCTGCATCTACACTGACTCCTATGCTCTGTACCAAATGATCCTAATAATCCAGCTCATTACCCTGGCCAACCTGTTCTGGTGGACCTCTCTTACTATAGGACTAGTACCACTTGTGCTAAAACCCCCTCTGAATAAATATGCATGGGAAGCCTCTGGTGCTCTAGGGAAAGAGCATTGGACAAATACATGCTGGATAATTCCATCATTCTAACTTTTCTGCCTCTCGGCGGCAGAATTCTGTTGTGTTTACTTTTCCAGAAGAACTCCGAGGGACATGAAGACCACCTAATCCATGATAAAACTGGTAATATTTTTCTGCATCCTACCACAACCCCATGGCCAGAAACCAGCTGAGTGGCCGTGGTCTGAAATAATTGTGGTAGCATGCAGAAAAAGTGAAAGGATCTCTTTAAGCACAAAAAGGTCTGCACGCACCCAAGCGTACAGGATTGTTGGCACAATTTTACACTAACACAGACTGCAGAAGGGGTTTGCTTATGGGGAAAAAAACACCAAAGGGCTTTCTTTTAAGTTTATAATAAATGCTGTAGCCCAATCTACTACGGTTTATACCACCACCACTACCACCACTCGAGCCCAGCCACCAGTTATGCTTACCCCGAAAATTTTTGAAGTTGGACCATATATAATCAGGAAAACTGGCCAACAACAGATATTGTTTAATCTGTTATGGTCTCTTAAACAAGTCAAATTGCTGATGCAAAACAATGTCTCAGAAATACAACCAGCTTGTTCACCCTTTTTGCAAACCTCTTTTCAGGGTTGGACAACCTGGCTGCGACAGTGGAACCCTCCTAAAAAACGGGTGCCAAGAGACATAACTGGTGTTGTGGGAACAGGATTGGGAATCAATTCAGACATATTAATGAATAAATTGGCTTCTATGACTAAAGATTTAACCAAAATACAACAACCACTGCAATCGTCCTTATCAGCCTTGAGAACACATCAGTGGTTGCTACCAAATTGGGAAAAGATACCTTAGCTCTTAGCTGTATCCAGGCTCGATTATGGATGCAGTCAGCTGCTGCCTCAATTATAAGAGAAGGTGAAGAAGGCACTTTTCCTACTGAAATTAGGAAAATAGTCTGGGACAGTGCCACTGACTTTGAAAGAGATTTCCAATCCTGGTGGAATTTAGTGAATTTTACCTATGACCCCAGCACAAACACAGCCACAGCATTTGTGTTGACCATAAGAAATGCCTCGGTGCATTTGATATTCCCTATCATTGCACTAGGATTAAATCATGACGGAGCCATTTTCTATCCCTCTGAACATAGAGAATGGGCCCATCAAATTAATGACAAATGGCAAACTGTCAATTTAGAGTCCTGTACCATCTGAGAACAACTAGGGTTTATCTGTGAAGGTAATGCAATTATAGCTCAAGATATCTGTTTAGACACAGAACAAAATATCTGTCATTTTGACATCCATCCTAACATGACTTCTGAAACAGTCCTTGTATATACAGGCAATGGGTGTGCCTGCTTCAGAACCGCTTGTGATACTGTATTTATAGAAAGTACAGTAGTAGATACTAAAAATCATTCAAATTATTGTGCTTGCAACTTTACTAAAATTGCAGGATGTGATTTTTCTTTTGTAGCTCCAGTTACTTCACATGAACTTTTAGAATCCAATCTCGCGTTGATTCACAAGCTATTGCCTACTCCAATTGGGATGAACCTTACTCTGGTAAAGCAATTATTACTTCATCAAGATCTAATAGAGATCCTAGGAAAAATCAAGGGGAATGGACAGAAAACTCTGGTAACTGTTCATCATGATGTGCAAGAAATACATCGTGTTGTAGAAAGGGTGAAAAGTGATGCCGAGCACAAGTGGTGGGATACCCTTTTCGGGTGGTCACCCACCGCCACCGGTATCCTGAACAAATTGTGCCATCCCATTGTTGTTCTTCTGATTTTAGTTATGATTGGTTTTGTTTTATCAGTAATCTTGCTTATTGTAAATTGGAGAATGATGAAACGATTAACAAAATTAACATCTATAATTAATGCACACCACTTGGCCGACATCCTTTACACTATAGATGTTCCCAAAACTGTAGACACAAGAAGATTATAAGCTTAGAAGATATGTTTTAATCATTGTTTTAATTATTTTTTGTTTATTGATTATAAAATTGTACTGAGTAATATAGATTATTGTTTAATGCTGATTATACTGGTTTATTATTTGATCAATTTATTGTTTAATTGATTAATATTGATTATTATTTAATTAATACTTATTGTATTTCTGCTTATTATTTAATTACTAATATGTTGTGATTGTTTTAGTTTTCCTGTTTTCTCTTTCTTTCCCTTTTCCTCTTCTCTTTTCCCTGGGACGTGCTGCCAACACTTGACGAGTCCTGAAGACTCCACAACGACCCCATGAAATCCTACTGATGAAGATCTTTCGAGGGCAATCGTCAGTCACGGGGTGGTGTAAGAGCCCGTCTGAAGCCCCTCATTCTCCATTCTGCCTTCCGATTGCCACGAGAAAGAATCCCTTCCTCCACTGCAGTTCCGGCTTAGAACAGGACACAGCACAGGTGCAACCACTGAACCGTCATGCTGGCTGTTCCCAACAAGGCCTGGCAAGAACTTGGCAAGGACTTGGCAAGGACTTGGCAAAGACCTGACATGGACCCAGCACGGGACAGCCTGATGCGCGGCCTGCTTCTAATCTCCGTCCTTAAGCCAAATGAACTTTTGGGGTGACTCCCGTGGTCCTTCATTGAAGACCCCTCATCTGCCTCGTTACCACTGTGACAAACAAAGAATGAGAACCCTCCTCCCAAGGACTGAGACCCCTGCTATAGGGAGGAGGGGAAATTGGTGGTCTGACCACAAATGACATGACCTGTTTCCCTTCAGTGATTCAAATGGACTTATTCTTCATTGTATTCATCTTGCTTTGGTGGTTTCTGTGGACTCACCTGTTCCCTCAGGGCGATTACAATGGACTTTCATTGTTACACTTGTTCCCCCCTCTTTCTTCTGTGGACTATAATTGGACCCCCGAGTCGACCAGAACTTCGAAGACTTCCCCGACACGACAGACGGATCCCCATCGTCCGGACCACTGAGGATCTCGCCTGTGTTGGTAGCTATTTCCCATACCCCTCTTCTCTCTCTCTATTCTTCTATCTCCTTTCTGATCCCCACTATCGCATTTACTGTTTTGGCCCCTAATAAAGGTGCATTTGTTGTGATTAACTGATAGTCCCTTGTTGTTTGCCTTTGTTGCACTTTTGGGATCGGTGAAAAGAACCATCACGACACCCCGCAATAAGCGGATCGTGACAGACCCGAGAGAAAAATAGCTGCAGTCTCGGATCAAGTTCTGGGAAACCCTCTAGGATGAACTCAGTAACTGCTGTTTCATTTTCTGGTCCCATGCTGAATTCCAGCGCATCCTGCTGAGACAGGAACATGGCAAAACCAAGTGGGATCATTTCACAGTCTGGACAAACATTTCTATCCTTCCTTCTCTGCTGCTTTCTTTTCCTGCAGTCTTGCTATAGAGCACAGAGATTGTGCTTCAAACAATTCTCACACCCTGATTGTTCTCTTTCCCATTTCAGGTAGAGACCTCTGAGATTTTCTTGTGTTCTTTCTACCTTTTCCAAACACTCCCAAAGAATTCTTTCACCAGAACAGAGGATTCTAAGGAGCTATTGGCTATTTCCCCCCATTCCTGGGAAATTCCCAGCTCACTCAGACCTACTGCCAACATCTGTCACACCCATGCGCCAAACACCTCTCATCTACAGCACAAACACTAAACGCTGAAATTACACCAAATCTGTGCATTGAACTTCCTTGTTTCTGCTTTTCAGTACTTGCCTTTGGACCAGGAGTCCCTGAGGAACTGTTGCTTCCAAAAGAAGCAATCCCAAGTATCTCTTTTGCAACCCTCTGCTTTCTTCCACAGCTTTTTCCTCTCTGTCTCTTCAGGAAAGGAATGGGGAGGGCAGAATAGGGACCAAGTAGAACTTGGATTTTTAGTACTCTAAATGAGGACTGGAATTTATTATGGATCCACACAGAGTGTCACAATCTGAGCTGTCACCTGTCTGCACCAAAATGAACCTGTGCAGAGCAAGGGAAAAGTGCCAGGAAGAGATTTGTAACTTTTGTTTTGTGTGCCAGTTGGTAGTACCCAGCCTCCAAATGTTCTCTTGTCTCCACTGGCTACAGAGGGAGCCTCGAGAAAACAAATTCTCCTGGGTGCCTGCAGGGGAGTAGATGAAACTCACTTTTCAAGTCTCAAATCCCTGATTAATTAAGTAATTAAGTTACTCTGTTTTGAAACCAAAATACACAGCTAAGAAAAGATGTATGAGAAAAAATATATGCAATAAAGACTGGTGTTCTCCTTTTCAGGTTTTTTGATTTGCTTTTCAACATGGAGAAGAGCAGAGCAGATGACTGTGAAAATAGGATTCTTTAAAATGCCAAGGGAGAAGAGGAGAGGGAGGGTCTGAAGCAGTGAAACAAAGCTCTGTTCATGTGCAACCAGAGCACTGAAGTCATCGGTCCCCTGGGTGGCCCAAGGGCTCTCCCATCTCATTGTCCACACAGAGCAGAGGAGAGCCTGGTCTGAGACAGGCCATCAACTTGAAACCAAGTGACTGAGTTCAGTCAAGAGCCCTCAAAATGAACCAACTCTAAAATGAGCACAAATGAGTCACCTTCAAAATGAACTGTGGGACTGAAATGTTTGGGAGCTCTCCAGGTGGGGGCTCGGGGCAGCCCTAGAGATGAGCACATCCTGCTGTGCCCAGGTTGATTCTTGTGCATAAATGCAGTGATCCCCACCCTGGGTGGAGGCTCTGACTGCTTCAGAGACCCCCCTGTAGCAGCTTCTGCCGCACAGCTGAGTAAAACGGAGCAAATTCCAATTCCATAGGATGCTTCCACACTCCAGAGACCACAGGGCAGGCGCATTATCAGAAGCAATCGGAACAGCTGTAAGTGAAGCCACATTTGATGCAGTTGAAGGCTCTGTTGCAAAGGACACTCTCCCAAAGTGAGTTATTCCACAATTCAGTCCATCTTTCCCCTGAGGGCTCATCAAAGAAGAGCAGAGGAAGGAAGAAAAGAGACTTGCTGTTAATCAATGTGCACACTGTAAGAAAGAGAGGCGTTTGAAAAGGGACTGTCCGCAGGTACAACACGAAACTCCCCTCTCGGGGCCATCACCGATGGTCACTGCGGGGGACCAGAGGATTCTTTCCCAGCAGAACATCCGGTCACAGCTAAGCTGGGACAATGAGGAGTTAGGATTTTGAGTGGCTACAGGAGCTGGTTGCTCTGTGCTAAATACAGTAAAAGGAAACTTGAGTAATGATTCTATAACAATCATTGGTGCAACAGGGAATCATGAAACTCAGCCATTTTTCCAGCCCATTGATTTTAAATTAGGAAAACAATGGGTGACTCCCCAGTTTTTGTATCTACTCCATTTACTTAAGCCTCTCCTTGGACAATTTATTGGAAAACCTGAATGCTAAAATCAAGATTAAAATGGCAAAATGCAGGTTATTACTCCAAAATCTAATTATGTGGAAGCCTCTGTTTTTGCACTCCAATCTTCAGATGTGATCCATCTGCCATCTGTATCGCTTGAGGATGCAGTAAATCTGCTAGTCTGGACTGGAGAGGTGCCCCAGTGACCCAGAAAAGCAGAGCCTGTGAGAAACAAATTGAAACCCTGAGCAGGACCAGTAAGGCAGAAGCAATACTCTTTGAGAAAAGAAAGTTGTAAGGGGTTATTATCCCTTGGATAGATTTATAAAAGAAAAGAAAGATTAGATTTATAAAAGAAAAGTTTATAAAATGAGGCCTGTTGAAGGAATATGAATCCAAATTTAAGAGCCTTATTTTGCAGTTAAGAAGGCAAATGGAGAGGATTAGTGGCTGGTACAGGATCCTAGAGCCATAAATGAGACAGTCGAAGATATACACCCGTCCGTAGCAAATCCTTGTACCTTGCTAACAAGCTAGAGTGAAAAATTAAAATGGTTGAGAGTGTAGAATTTGAAAGTGGCTTTTTCTGTATCTCTTGGAGTAGTGAAAGTCAAGAACTATTTACTTCTGAATGGGACAGTCCAAACACAGTGAGAAGAGCCCGGCTGACTTGGCCAGTTCTACCCCAGGAGTTTAAAAATACCCCCATGATATATGGAAACCAAGTGGCAAAAGAACTGGAGGAATGGAAACATCAGAACCCTCTTTGGAGTCTTGTTCCAGTCTGGAGATGGCATTCATCTCTGAAACTGAAACTCAGCAGCAGTTCAGGGATCAGACTGTGGCATTGTGGAATTTTCTGGGACTAAGTGGATACAGAGTACAAACAGTCCAGAGCACAGAACCCTACCTGGGATTCAAAATCCTCCAGGGACAAAGGAGGTTGGGACAGGAAGGAAAAGAAGCAATTTGGCAAGTCCCACAGCCACGAACAATGAGAGAGTCACAGGCATTTCTCAGGGTGTGGGATGATGTCAGCTGTGCATCAGCAATTATGGGCTGCTGCTAAAGCCTCTGTGTGAGCTCAGGCAGCTCAGCAGGGCTTTATAGTCTGGACTGGTGTGGCATGGGCTGCCTTTTCACAGCTCCAGCGAGCCCTCATGCGGGCCCTGTTTTGGGACTCTCAAACCCCATGGACCCATTGGATCTGTTTTTTCCATGTGAGAGACAAAACCCAGCACGGGGAGTGCTGTCACAGTTCCTGGGGACTGGAGCAGGGCTGTGCCTACTTTTCACAGCAACCAGACAATGTCAGCCAGAGCTGCTGGGCTGTCTGAGGGCAGTAGCAGCTATTCTTCTCTTCATCCAGAAAGCTAAAGAACTGACTTTGGGGCAGAGTGTTATAGTTTAAAAATGCTTTCAACGCACAGCTCAAGATGAAACCTCCTGGGGATTTAAAGAAATCTGGACCAAATTTCCTTCATGGTTACCCAGCTGGGTTTGGTTAAAACATCTGTTTATAATGGTCACCACAATAATTGCTGTATGGATTTAGCTTGCATCACGATTCAGTGTTATAGTGCCCTACACTATAAAACAAAATAGAGATATTGAGAGATCGGTGCCCATAAGGAACTGAGTCTCAAGAAAAGGGGGGACTTGATGAGGGCAGTAGAACAGAACAGCACAACCTTGGAGAAACAGATAAAGGATGTAACTCATGCAAAGCACAAGCAGGATGCCAGCTCTGCTCTGCAAGGCTGACAAAGCAGAAGTTATGCAAAGCAATGATATTGCCCTTACTCAAAAGCAGGAGTTGAGGAACAGCCATCTAAAAAGGACACTGGATGTTGGAGACAGACCCCAAAGAACCACATAAAGACTTCTGATAAGGGGTGCAACTATGTCAAATAATGTCAAAGGAAGTGGGGATAGCTCATGACTATGTAATCAGTGTGTCTGCAAAAAATTCTTCACGCGATGTTCACTGCACTCAAATGGATGTAGGATCAGCCAAATGACTGCCATGCTGTATGTAATGAATAATATCTACTTTCAAATACTCAGAACTGTGTGAGAAGGTTTCTACCCAGCACATTTCAGTATCAGTGCTGTCCTTGACTCCATTATGCCCCACAGTTTCACAATGGCCCCTTGGTTCCATCAGGCCCTGCTGTATAACAATGGACCCTTGGTTCTGTACTCTTAAAATGGCCTCTTTGGTTCTGCACTGCCACAATGCTCTCCTTGGTTCCACGAGGCCTTGGTGTGTTACAGCAGCCCCTTGGTTCCATGAACTGCCATCGTGTCACCCGCTCTCTTGGATCTGCAGTATCACAACGGACAATTGGTTACAAGCAGCCCTGCTGTGTCACCATGAATATTTGGTTCCATGGGGCCCCACAGTGTCACAACGGCCCCTTGGTTCCACGAGGCCTCGCTGTATAACAACGGCCCCTCAGTTCCATGAGGTTTTGTTCTGTCAGCAATGGTCTCCTTGGTTCTGTAGGGTGAAAAGGGCTGCTTGGTTCCATAAGGTTCTCAGTGTCACAGGGGTCTCCTTGGTTCCATGAGGCTCTGCAGTGTCACAATGTCCCATAGTTTACAGGAGCTTCTGTCCTATCAACAATGTCCTTTGTTCCAATGAGGCCCCACAATGTCACAGTGGCCCTTGGCTCCATGAGGTTCCATAGCGTAAGCTGGTTGCCTTGATTCCAAGAGATTCTGCTGTGTCACAATGGCCCCTTGGTTCCATGAGGTTCCACAGCATCACCATGGACTCCTTGGATCCGCACTATCTCTGTAGACCGTTGGTTCCATGCAGCCCTGCTGTGTCACATTGGTTCCTTGGTTCCATGAAGCTTCACTGCACAGAAATGGAATCTTGGTTCCACGAGGTTCCATGATGTCACAATGGTCTCCTTGATTCTGGACGGTAACAATGGAGCCTTGGTTCCACGAGATTCCATGATGTCACAATGGTCTCCTTGGTTTTGGAGGGAAACAATGGAGCCTTGGTTCCACGAGGTTCCATGATCTCACAATGGTCTCCTTGGTTCTGGCGAGTAACAATGGAGCCTTGGTTCCACGAGGTTCCATGATGTCACAATAGCCTCCTCGGTTCTGGACGGAAAGAATAGAGCCTTGGTTCCACAAGGTTCCATGATGTCACAATGGTCTCCTGGATTTTAAACGGTAGCAATGGAGCCCTGGTTCCACGAGGTCCCATGATGTCACAATGCTCTCCTTGGTTCTGGACTGTTAACAATGGAGCCTTGGTTCCAAGAGGTTCCATGATGTCACAAGGCTCTCCGCGCTTCTGAACGGTAAAAATGGAGCCTTGGTTCCACGAGGTTCCATGATGTCACAATGCCCTCCTTGGTTCTGGACGGTAACAATGGAGCCTTGGTTCCACTAAGTTCCATGATGTCACAAGGGTCTCCTCGGTTCTGGAGGGTAAAAATGGAGCCCTGGTTGAAGGAGGTTCCATGATGTCACAATGGTCTTCTCGGTTCTGGAGGATAACAATGGAGCCTTGGTTCCACGAGGTTCCATGATGTCACAATGGTCTCCTCGGTTCTGGACGGTAACGATGGAGCCCGGGTTCCACAAGGTTCCATGATGTCACAATGGTCTCCTTGGTTCTGGAGGGTAACAATGGAGACTTGGTTCACGAGTTTCCATGATGTCACAATGGTCTCCTCGGTTCTCGACTACTAGCAATGGAGCCTTGGAGTTTCCATAATGTCGCAATGGTCTCGTTGGTTCTGGACGGTAACAATGGAGCCTTGGTTCCAGGAGGTTCCATGATGTCACAACGGTCTCCTCGGCTATGGTGGGTAACAATGGAGCCTTGGTTCCACGAGGTTCCATGACGTCACAGTGGTCTCGTTGGTTCTGGACGGTAACAATGGACCCTTGGTTCCACAGGGTTCCATGATGTCACAAGGATCTCCTTGGTTCTGTACTATAACAATGGAGCCTTGATTCCACGAGGTTCCATGACGTCACAATGGTCTCCATTGTTCTGGACAGTAACAATGGAAACTTGGTTCCACGAGGATCCATGATGTCACAATGGTCTCCTAGGTTTTGGATGGTAACAATGGAGCCTTGGTTCCACGAGGTTCCATGATGTCTCAATGGTCTCCTTGGTTCTGGAGGGTAACAATGGAGCTTTGGTTCCACTAAGTTCCATGATGTCACAATGGTCTCCGCGGTTCTGGACAGTAGCAATGGATACTTGGTTCCATGAGCTTCCAAGATGTCACAATGGTCTCCTTGGTTATGGACGGTAACACAGGAGCCTTGGTTCCACAAGGTTCCATAATGTCACAATGGTGTCCTGGATTTTAGACGGTAGCAATGGAGCCCTGATTCCACGAGGTTCCATGATGTCACAATGGTCTCCTTAGTTCTGGACGGTAACAACGGAACCTTGGTTCCACGGGGTTCCATGATGTCACAATGCTCTCCTTGGTTCTCGACCGTTAGCAATGGAGCCTTGTTTCCACGAGGTTCCAAGATGTCACAAGGGTCTCCTTGGTTCTGGACGGTAACAATGGAGGCTTGGTTCCACTAAGTTCCATGATGTCACAATGGTCTCCTCGGTTCTGGACGGTAAAAATGGAGCCTTGGTTCCACGAGGTTCCAGGACGTCAGAATGGTATTCTTGGTTCTGGACGATAACACTGGAGCCTTGGTTCCACAAGGTTCCATGATGACACAATGGTCTCCTTGGTTCTGGAGGGTACCAATGGAGCCTTGGTTCCACTAAGTTCCATGATGTCACAATGGTCTTCTCGGTTCTGGAGGGTAACGATGGAGCCCGGGTTCCACAATGTTCCATGATGTAACAATGGTTTCCCCAGACATGAACTTTAACAACGGAGCCTTGGTTCCATGAGGTTCCATGATGTCACAATGGTATCCTTGGTCCTGTACTTGACAATGGAGCCTTGGTTCCACGAGGTTCCATGATGTCACAATGGTCTCCTTGGTTCTGGAGGAAAAAAAATTGAGCCTTGGATCCACGAGTTTCCGAAATGTCGCAATGGTCTCCTTGGCTTTGGAGGGAAACAATAGAGCCTAGTATCCAGGAGGTTCCATGATGTCACAACGGTCTCCTCGGTTATGGTGGGTAACAATGGAGCCGTGATTCCACAAGGTTCCATGATGTCACAATGGTCTCCTAGGTTTTGGAAGGCAACAATGGAGCCTTGGTTCCACGAGGTTCCATGATGTCTCAATGGTGTCCTTGGTTCTGGACAGTAAGCATGGATCTTTGGTTCCACTAAGTTCCATGATGTCACAATGGTCTCCACGGTTCTGGACAGTAGCAATGAAACCTTGGTTCCACGAGGTTCCATGATGTCACAATGGTCTCCTTGGTTCTGCACATGAAAATGGAGCCTTGGTTCCACGAGGTTCCATGATGTCACAAAGGTCGCCTTGGTTCGGGACGGTAAAAATGGAGCCTTGAATCCAGGAGGTTCCATGATGTCACAATGGTCTCCTCAGTTCGGGACGGTAACAATGGAGCCTTAAATCCACGAGGTTCCATGATGTCACAATGGTCTCCGTGGTTCTGGAGGGTAACAATGGAGACTTGGTTCCACGAGGTTCCATGATGTCACAATGGCCTCCTCGGTTCTGGATGATAGCAATGGGGCCTTGCTTCCACGAGGTTCCATGATGTCGCAATTGTCTCCTTGGATCTGGAGGGTTAAAATTGAGCCTTGGTTCCACAAGGTTCCATGATGTCACAATGGTCTCCTTGGTTTCGGAGGGAAACAATGGAGCCTTGGTTCCACGAGGTTCCATGATGTTCACAATGGTCTTCTTGGTTCTTCACGTTAACAATGGAGCCTTGGTTCCAAAATGTTCCATGATGTCACAATAGCCACCTCAGTTCTGGATGGAAAGAATAGAGCCTTGGTTCCACAAGGTTCCATGATGTCACAATGGTCTCCTGGGTTTTAGACGGTAGCAATGGTGTCCTGGTTCCACGAGGTTCCATGATCTCACAAGGGTCTCCTTGGTTCTGGACGGTAACAATGGAGCCTTGGTTCCACGAGGTTCCATGGTGTCACAATAGTCTCCTCGGTTCTGGACGGTAACGATGGAGCCCTGGTTCCATGAGGTTCCATGATGTCACAATGCTTTCCCCAGATCTGAACGGTACCAATGGAGCCTTGGTTCCACGAGGTTCCATGATGTCACAATGGTCTCCTCGGTTCTGGAGGGTAACGATGGAGCCCGGCTTCCACAGGGTTCCATGACGTCACAATGGTTTCCCCAGACATGAACTTTAACGAGGATGCCTTGGTTCCATGAGGTTCCATGATGTCACAATGGTCTCCTTGGTTCTGTACTTGACAATGGAGCCTTGGTTCCACGCGGTTCCATGATGTCACAATGTTCTCCTTGCTTCTGGAGTGTAACAATGGAGCCTTGGTTCCAGGAGGTTCCGTGATGTCACAAGGGCTTCCACGGTTCTGGAGGGTAACAATGGAGCCTTTGTTCCACAATGTTCCATGATGTCACAATGGTCTCCTAGGTTTTGGAAGGTAACAATTGAGCCTTGGTTCCACGAGGTTCCATGAGGTCAGAATGGTCTCCTTGGTTCTGGAGGGTAACAGTAGAGCCTTGGTTCCAGGAGGTTCCATGATGTCACAACGGTCTCCTCGGTACTGGACAGTAGCAATGGAGCCTTGGTTCCACGAGGTTCCATGATGTCAAAATGGTCTCCTCGGTTATGGTGGGTAACAATGGAGCCGTGATTCCACAAGGTTCCATGATGTCACAATGGTCTCCTAGGTTTTGGAAGGCAACAATGGAGGCTTGGTTACATGAGGGTCCATGCTGTCACAATGGTCTCCTTGGTTCAGGAGGGTAACAATGGAGCCTTGGTTCCAGGAGGTTCCGTGATGTCACAATGGTCTCCTTGTTTCTGCACATGAAAATGGAGCCTTGATTCCACGACGTTCCATGATGTCACAAAGGTCTCCTTGATTCTGGACGGTAACAATGGAGCCTTGACTCCACAAGGTTCCATGATGTCACAATGGTCTCCTTGGATCTGGAGGGTAAAAATGGAGCCTTGGTTCCAAGAGGTTCCATGATGTCACAATGGTCTCCTTGCTACTGGTGAGTAATAATGGAGCCTTGGTTCCACGAGGTTCCAAGATGTCACAATGGTTTCCTCGGATATGGACGATAACAATGGAGCCTAGGGTCCAGAAGTTTCCATGATGGCACAATGGTCTCCTGGATTTTAGACGGTAGCAATGGAGCCCTGGTTCAATGAGGTTCCATGATGTCACAATGGTGTCCATGGTTCTGAAAGATAACAATGGAGCCTTGCTTCCACGAGGTTCCATAATGTCACAATTGTCTCCTTCGATCTGGAGGGTTGCAATGGAGCCTTGGTTCCATGTGGTTCCATGATGTCACAATGGTCTCTTTGGTTCTCGACTGTTAAAAATGGAGCCTTGGTTCCACGCGGTTACAAGATATCACAAGGATCTCCTTGGTTCTAGACTATAACAATGGAGCCTTGGTTCCATGAGGTTCCATGATGTCACAATGGCCACCTTGGTTTTGGAGGGCAACTATGGAGCCTTGGTTCCACGAGGTTCCATGATGTCACAATTGTCTCCTTGGATCTGGAGGGTTAAAATGGAGCCTTGGTTCTACGAGGTTCCATGTTGTCACAAGGATCTCCTTGCTTCTGGACAGTAACAATGGAGCGTTGGTTCCACGAGGTTCCATGACGTCACAATGGTCTCCTTGGTTCTGGAGGGTAACAATGGAGCCTTGGTTCCACAGGGTTCCATGATGTCACAAGGATCTCCTTGGTTCTGTACTATAACAATGGAGCCTTGAGTCCACGAGGTTCCATGACGTCACAATGGTCTCCATTGTTCTGGACAGTAACAATGGAAACTTGGTTCCACGAGGATCCATGATGTCATAATGGTCTCCTAGGTTTTGGATGGTAACAATGGAGCCTTGGTTCCACGAGGTTCCATGATGTCTCAATGGTCTCCTTGGTTCTGGAGGGTAACAATGGAGCTTTGGTTCCACTAATTTCCATGATGTCACAATGGTCTCCTCGGTCTGGACAGTAGCAATGGATACTTGGTTCCATGAGCTTCCAAGATGTCACAATGGTCTCCTCGGTTATGGACGGTAACAAAGAAGCCTTGGTTCCACGAGGTTCCATGATGTCACAATGGTGTCCTGGATTTTAGACGGTAGCAATGGAGCCCTGATTCCACGAGGTTCCATGATGTCACAATGGTCTCCTTAGTTCTGGACGGTAACAACGGAACCTTGGTTCCACGGGGTTCCATGATGTCACAATGGTCTCCTTGGTTCTCGACCGTTAGCAATGGAGCCTTGCTTCCACGAGGTTCCATGGTGTCACAAGGGTCTCCTTTCTTCTGGAGGGTAACACTCGAGCCTTGGTTCCACGAGGTTCCATGATGTCACAATGGTCTTCTTAGTTCTGGACGATAACAATGGAGCCTTGGTTCCACAAGGTTCCATGATGACACAATGGTCTCCTTGGTTCTGGAGGGTACCAATGGAGCCTTGGTTCCACTAAGTTCCATGATGTCGCAATGGTCTTCTCGGTTCTGGAGGGTAACGATGGAGCCCGGGTTCCACGATGTTCCATGATGTCACAATGGTTTCCCCAGACATGAACTTTAACGAGGATGCCTTGGTTCCAAGAGGTTCCATGATGTCACAATGCTATCCTTGGTTCTGTACATGACAATGGAGCCTTGGTTCCATGAGGTTCCATGATGTCACAATGTTCTCCTTGCTTCTGGAGTGTAACAATGGAGCCTTGGTTCCAGGAGGTTCTGTGATGTCACAAGGGTTTCCACGGTTCTGGAGGGTAACAATGGAGCCTTTGTTCCACGAGGCTCCGAGATGTCACAATGGTCTCCGTGGTTCTGGAAGGGAACAATGGAACCTTGGTTCCACAATGTTCCATGATGTCACAATGGTCTCCTAGGTTTTGGAAGGTAACAATGGAGCCTTGGTTCCACGAGGTTCCATGAGGTCACAATGGTCTCCTTGGTTCTGGAGGGTAACAGTAGAGCCTTGGTTCCAGGACGTTCCATGATGTCAAAATGGTCTCCTCAGTTATGGTACCAATGGAGCCTTGGTTCCACAATGTTCCATGATGTCACAATGGTCTCCTAGGTTTTGGAAGGTAACAATGGAGCCTTGGTTCCACGAGGTTCCATGATGTCACAACGGTCTCCTCGGTTCTGGACAGTAGCAATGGAGCCTTGGTTCCACGAGGTTCCATGATGTCACAATGGTCTCCTTGGTTATGGTGGGTAACAATGGAGCCGTGATTCCACAAGGTTCCATGATGTCACAATGGTCTCCTTGGTTCTGGAGAGTAACAATTGAGCCTTGGTTCCACAAGGTTCCACGATGTCACAATGGTCTCCTTGGTTCTTGAGTGTAACAATGAGGCCTTGGTTCCACGAGGTTCCATGATGTCACAATGGTCTCTTTAATTCTGGACGGTAACTTCTGACTGTCCGGGTCCTTCCAAGTGATCACCGATTTTTGGGATCTGCCCGACCCATCGGTGAACACCGTGCGAGCACGTGGAATTGGTGTTTTAGTTTTTAACATTCTTGGTGTCAAATGCAATGTATCCTTAAAGAATTTATGCTTAGGATAGTGAACCGAAATTTGTCCGGGGAAGCTCTCCAGAGCAATGAGCAAATTTTCATTAGTTTGCAACAACGAGTCCAATTGATCTAATGTAACAGGTAAGGAAATGCACACAGGGTCACACCCTGCGAGGGTTCGGAGGCGGTGTCGTGCCTTCATTATTAAAGTGGCTAGCAATTCTGCAGGGGTCGTGATCGTCCTAGAGGGTTGGTGTGGTAGGAAGAGCCACTCTAAGATGACCAGGGGATCAGATGCTCTGTTATCCCACTGGAAGAGAAGTCCATGGAGGTGGGGGCACTTACCCAACACCGCAAAGTTCACGGGAAGGGTCCGGACCACGCGGTGTGCCTGGCGAGACTTCAGAGCAACAGCAACCTGTTGCAGGGCTTCCCGCGCGGCAGGTGTCAGCTCGCGCGGTGAGGCGAGGTCTCCATCGCCTCGAAGCAGACAGAAGAGAGGTGACAGCTCCTCAGTCGTCAGTCCCAGGAGGGGGCGGATCCAGGTGATCGTTCCGCACAGCTGCTGAAGGTCTCGCAGAGTTTTCGGATCCTCGCTGATGGTCAATGTCTGTGGCGTCACTGTCCTTCCCGTGATGAGGAATCCGAGGTACCTCCATGGTGCTGAGAATTGGATCTTCCGCTATCTGGAGCCCTGCAGCTTTGATAGCCTTATCCAGTGTTGCCTTTAGGTATGTCGAGTCAGAAGCACAAACTAGCACATCATCCATGTAATGCAGGATGATGGCCTCAGGGAAAAGCCGGCACACAGGTGATAAAATCTGCGCTGCAAAAGTCTGACAGAGCACAGGGGAATTTTTCATCCCCTGAGGCAGGGATGTCCAATGATATCTTTTAAAAGGTTCAGCCCTATTCAATGATGATACAGAAAAGGTGAACCTGGGAGCATCCCCAGGGTAGAGCGGAATGTTAAAAAAGCAGTCTTTGATGTCTATCACTGCTAGCTGCCAGTCTCTGGGGAGCATAGAAGGTGACGGAAGGCCTGGTTGAATGGGACCCATATCTTCTATCACATCATTAACCCTTCGCAGGTCTTGGAGCAGGCGCCACCCGTCTGTGCCAGGTTTTCTAATTACAAAGACAGGGGTATTCCAAGGGCTGGTAGACACTCAGCAGCCCGAGTGTCCCTCCCGTTCTTCTGGTGGACCCTCAGATGTACCAGCTATCCGAGCTTCGTGCCGAGTGGCTAAAAGCCCCCACGACTTGGCAACTGGCTCCCCGAACAGGGACGGACACCAGCGAGTCCAGTCCTTGACCGTCTCCTGGAGATTGCCTGCTCTGTGACCAGCCTTCTCCAGGATTGCAAGCAGCGTTCGGGACCAGTTCCAGGGACAGTCGCCCTTTCAGTTCGGAAGGCTTCTGTCTCCTGGGTTCTGCTGATAACTGACGGACCTTCGAGCTGCGTGGCAGCGGCGACGGCCTCGGACCAGCAGAAGTTCCACCAGACCCCTCTTCAATGTCCCCATTTTATGCCTGAGTCCTTCAGAGGTATGCTTATCTCGCTTTTTCTTACGCCTGACTAGGCTTCACCTCCCTTTTTTGTTTTTTTGTTTTTTTTTCCTTTTCGAAGAGGGTGATTTAGCTGTGAGACCTGATATAATGGGCAACCGCCTGTCTCCAGCTCAACGGGAGTTTTATATCAAAATTAAGTCCCACCTTGTTTTAGGGAACATTTCTTTTAATAAGAGAGATTTAAAGCCTTTTGTTAAATTTATTTTTGAACATTTTCCTGCTACTACACGGGAAGATGTTTTGGTGCCTGACTTCTGGGGAAGAGTTGGGAGAAAGATTTACGATTTACAAGTTCAGGGGAGGATTTCAGTCGGTCGTTTTTTTCCGCTTTTTCATTCCATTCTTAATTTGTTAAAAAAGAAGGGAGAGAGTTGGGTCCCCAGTTCACCTACCTCGTGTTCCTCCCCCCCCAATCCTATTCCCTCTTCCCCTAAGGGCGGATCGGGAGACAGATCCTGCTTTGCATCGGCACAGAGCTGCTGCCGTCTCTCTGCTGCTTCCCGATCCTCCCTGTCCCATTCGTGTGTTGGGACTGGCCACCTCAACACATGTCATTCCTGTTCCCTTCATACCAGAGACCCTAATCCTAGTTTGAAACCCTGTTGCTCTTTAGAGGACTTAACTGAACAAATAGGACAAAATGGCGCCTGCCTCATGGCGAAAAAAGACCAGCCCCAAGATGGCGCCCCTCCTTCTCCTTCACCCCAGAAAATTCCCCCTGTCTTGCCCCCGCCTCCTCTCCCGCCTCCGTTGAGTGCTGCCCCTGCGTCAGGACCCGTTCCCTCCTTCCCTCTGACCACACCCCTGGGTGGGCCCTCTGTGGCTGGGACCAGCCCCCAAGTGGGCCCAGCCCCTGTGGGTGGGAACCCCCAACCAGAAGGTCACGCCCCAGTGGGTGGGTCAGGACACGCCTCCTCCTCTCCTGCCACTGCCAGTTCCCATGCTGCCGGAACCGGGAGGAGGCCTGGCCGGAAGCAGGCCATCCTGGCCTGCCGGGCCCACTGTCTCCGGGACCCACCGGCCAGGGAGAGGCACCGTGCCCTAACCCGGCCTGCTTCATCTTCAGAAGAGGATGAGGAGAGTGGCAGCCCCCAGCATTCCAACAAGTCGGGGGGGGGGGTTGGGCAAAGATCAGAGAGGAGGCAATTAAGGATGGGGATTTGGAATTGGCATGGGACTTGGGCAGCTTTGCGGCACCGGTCATCCTCCGGCGGGGGAGGGAGCCAAAGTGGGAGCAAATTCCATATGCTGAGGTGAAGGAGTTAAGGAAGGCTGCCAAAGATTATGGCAGAAACTCGCCTTTCTTTAAAAATGTGCTGGACTTAACATTTGCTGGACGTTTGCTAGTCCCCCATGATTTAAGGTACATTGCTAAGGCACTGTTTTCTCCCACCGAATGCGACCTCTGAGAGATTCATTGGAAAAAACTGTTGAAACCACTCCTGTGCAAGTATGATCTCGCAGAGGTGGTGGGAGAGGGGGACGAGGCAATGGAAGCCCTTGCTGGAGAAGGGGAGTTCAGCCGTCCGGAGGACCAAATTCTACTAGCACAGGAGCTGCTTCAGGACGTAGCAGCAGCAGGAAAGGAGGCACTCCTGAAGATACCGGACAGTAAGACCCCCCTCCAAAACTTTTCTTCTATCATGCAAGGGCCTGAGGAGACTTTTATTACTTTTGTTGATAGACTGAAAGAGGCCATTGAGAGACAAATAGACAACGCAGAAGCTCGTGCAGAGCTTCTACGAAAGATGGCCATTTCTAATTCTAATTTGGAAACAAAAAAGATTCTCCGTGCGCTACCTCAGGACCCCATGCCCACCATCTCTCAGATGGTGGAGGCTTGCACAAAGGCAATGTCAATGGAGCACACGGCGGCCCTGGCTGTCAGCAAAGGGGTGGGAGAGGCCATGATAAACTTACAAAATACGTGCTGTTTTAACTGTGGTCAGCTGGGTCACATCCAGGTGAACTGTCCCCACTAGCCACAAATTCAACAACCTATCTTGCCCCTCCCAAGACCATATCCTAGGAACCCATTTTATCAAGATCACCAGTTTCATCTACAGCGACAAGGGTACCAGCCAGTGGGAAACTGGCGGCGAAGCGCAAGAAAGGGCCGCGCGACGACACCAAGTGGCCCTTCTCAGCATCCCAGCCTCCCGACCATCAGGGAGGACAAGTGGCCACGCGGCCAAGTCCAGCAGTTCAGCGCAGCCACGAGGACGGACTCCGCCTCTTCCGCCGGACAGGTACCCTAAATCAGGGCAATCGTCGGGTCCTCCGCAGCAGCGTCACCATCTCTCTCCAGGATGAGGACCTGACGAGCGTTCCTGCTGGGTTCCTGGGCCCCCTCCACGACTGTCGGGACACCACCGTGCTCATCTTAGAAGACTCCTTCAACACGCCGAATGAAATCACCATCTTACCTGAGCTAGTGTGTTTTCCACCAGGAGAGGAGATCACCGTCTCCGTCATTTGTAACCACCCGCCATTTACCTTAAGGAAAGGAGATCCTTTTGCTTTGCTTTACGTACTGGACACCCACGATGACCCAGACACAGAGAGACATGTTTTCTTCACCCAAAATGTATGTAAAGAAAGACCATTAATTGATGCCAAACTTTCTTTCCAGGGAAAGTCGGTGCAGATGCGGCTCATGGCAGACACAGGAGCTGACGTGACCATCATCCCCCAGGCGAGGTGGCCCAGCGACTGGGAGCTTGTGCCCCCTTGCGGCAGGATCTCCGGTGTGGGCGGAGCGGTCCACTCTCTGAGGAGTAGGCATCTTGTGTGCGTGGAAGGTCCGGAAGGACAATTGGCAACGGTGAGACCTTTTGTTGTCTCTTCAAACATACTATTATTAGGAAGGGATGTTTTATCCCAATGGGGAGCCCGCCTTGACATCCCTAGCCCTTCGTGGGATTTTTAGTGTGGGCCACTGCAGAGCGCACTTCCCCACCCCTGACCTGGAAAACCAACACAGCGGTCTGGGTGGATCAGTGGCCCCTTCCATCAGAAAAATTGAGTGCGCTTCATAAATTAGTAGAGGAGCAGGTGAAACTTGGATCTGGACGGTAACAATGGAGCCTTGCTTCCACGAGTTTCCATGATGTCACAATGGTCTCCTTGGTTCTGGTGGGTAACAATGGAGCCTTGGTTCCACTGACTTCTATGATGTCACAATGGTCTCCTAGATTTTGGAGGGTAACAATGGAGGCTTGGTTCCACGAGGTCCCATGATGTCACAAGGGTCTCCTTGGTTATGGACGGCAACAATGGAGCCTTGGTTCCTGTCGCCTTCTGCTGAGAAGGCGGGTGACCTGGTTTCAAGACACAGCACGGCAACCCGGCCTCCCCCGGGTCACTCGGTCCACTGACATGCACAGACACCAATGTGGTGGATGGTCAAATGGCGTTTATTATCTCATCTCGTGAGGTTAAATAGTCAAGGGGGCTTTACTACGTCAAAGGGGGACGGTGGGTCTGGCTAGGGTTAGTAATGAGTGGAAAACTACTGGAGTTAGGAGGGGCTGCATGCTTCAGGGGTGATTGATCATCTATAGCAGGATGAGGGGGGAAGGGTCTTGCTTTCCGTCACATCCCAAGATTTTCCGTTCACCTGTCCCTATCTACCACATCTCCCCCCCCCTTTTTTACTAATGAATGAGGTAGTTATAAACATAGGCACGAAGGTGAGGTACAAAGTTATAATTTGATAAGGGAAAAGGGGTTTTGGTAAACCTGAGTAATCTTCGCAAGGCACGTTTAGAGAACCTTTGCGACTGGCAGTGTCCTCAGTTTTTGGTTCACAGCATTTGTCGCTGGCCTATAAACAGGATGTTGGCTCGTTCTAGGCGAGCTTGAACAAATGAGACCAGCTTGTTTAGCAGGCATGGTCCGAATGTGAGGGCCAAAAGCAGTATCGCTAGCGGACCTATCAGGGTGGAAATTAGAGTGGTGAGCCATGGCGATTGATTGAACCAGGACTCGAACCAGCTCTGTTGGGTTTCCCTGTCTTTCTTTCTTTGAGCCAGTCTATCTCGGAGTTCTGCCATGGAGTCTTTAACGACTCCTGTGTGGTCCGCGTAGAAGCAGCATTCCTCCTTCAAGGCGGCACACAGTCCTCCTTGTTGCGTGAACAAGAGGTCCAGTCCTTGCCTGTTCTGTAAGACCACTTCCGAAAGTGAGGAGACTGATTTCTCTAGAAAGGAGATGGATTTCTCGATCCTCTGCAGGTCCTCATCAATGGTCATTTGCAGCTGAGCGAGCCCTTGGTGTTGGGTCGCGAGGGCTGAGACACCCGTGGCTGTGCCAGCTGCTCCCAGGCCGAGCAGCATTGCGAGTCACTCCTGTTATTATTTCTCTTTTGTGGAGTTGGCCGGGTTCCTCGAAGATGTGGTACACCTCCTCGTCTGAGTGGTACAGGACCCTAGGAACAATCAGAACTTGGACACAGAAGTCGATAGCGTCATTGAACTTGGCAAGGAACACGCAAGGACTCACCCCAGATCTCTGACAAACCCACATCCCAGATGCGGATGGGACCGCCCACTTGTTGACCTTTCTGTTGGGCTTGACGACTTCGGTGCAGAAGTTGCCTTTCTGCTTTGCCAAGGCTGCATTGCCAAAGCATTTGCCCTGGCCTGTGACTTGATTCAGGGTGATTCCCCTATGGGGAGTGTCCCATCTGCACTGGTGGGGGGCTTCAGCTGTGGAGTAACTGAAGGGGGTGTTTAGAACAACTCCTTCGTAGAAAGGAGGTTTAACATCGTAGCAAAGCCAGCAGGAATTGGTTAGGTTTGGGTTGGATTCGCTCAAGGATAGAAAGGTAGCCTCTAGCATGCGGAAGATTGGGTCTGAGTCCGACTCGGCTAAGCGGCCTATTTGGAAGGCATCTGCATGGCCGGTCGAGATATCAGTGGCCTTTGTGGGTAAGGCTTTGGGATGGGTTATGTTTCTCCCTTTCAGCACGTCCTTAATAACCTTATTGGGTCCTACCAGTCGGGGTGCCGGTGGTTGGAGCCTGATAATTCGCACATTCACCCACTCTTTTGGCCCTTTGAGGACTACAGTCCACGTTCTGCCTGTGGCCCAACTAGGGTGTTCTGGCTGCAGAACCGTCATGTTATAGTCTGTGCACTTCCGATATTTGGGCTGTGTATAATGGTTGCTATAGACCCCTTTCGCGATGGCGGGCTTTTTACAGCCGGTAGGTGCCCAGGTGAACTGTATAAATCTATTGGGCTCCTGCGGTTCCCACCCCTCTCCTGATGGTCTGGCATCTGTGACAATGGTTTCACAGCCCCAGTGTCCGCAATATCCCCACCCCGGGTAGTTACAGTACTTCTTCCCCGGGTTGGAGGCTGGACACCAGTAGGATAGGTACATGTACATGATGTGTGGGTGCTGGGGTCGTATTTTTGGTCGTCCTGGAAACAGGTCGGCGATGTGGAACACAAAGGATGGGGTGCCTGCCGTGGTGATTTCTTTGAATATCCTGTCACTTGAAAGATGTTGCATGACCCACCTGAATGGCTGATGGGGGTAATAGTCTGGGTTGGCTCGCCCTCCGGTGATGAGCCCTAATAGCAAGATCGCACAAAGCCACCGTTGCTGTCTGGGTCTCACCGGTGTAGGACTCTTGGGTGCTGTCTGGCGTTTTGGTGGTTCGTCGTTTTCCTCTGGAACCGGGATGTACGCGTTACGGGGATGGCCCACGAGCATGTCCTGTAAACAGAAACTCGCAATTCCCGTTAGTCTACTGGGTTGTGGCTGTATTGAAAAGAAGCAGTCCTTGATGTCCAGCACTGCGCATGGCTGCCCTTTGGGGATAGCTGAGTTCGTGGGCAGCAGTGTCTGAACTGGACCCATGGGTTGGATAGTCCTGTTCACTTCCCTCAGGTCGTGGATGAGGCGGTAACCCTCTCCGGACCTTTTGGGGATTACAAATACAGGGGTGTTCCACGAGCTGGTGGAGGGTTCTATGTGACCCTTCTGCAGCTCGCGGCTGACCAGCTCCAGCAAGGCTGCTATTCGAGGCTTTGACAGGGGCCACTGCTTGACCCATATGGGGTCTGACAATTTCCAAGTCAGTCTGATTGGCAGCGGTGGATGTACCGCAGTGGCCCTCAGGATAAATTTGTGATCCTGACTCCTAACATAGCGAGGACATCCCTTCCTATCAAGGGTGGAGAGCTTTGTAGAATGTAGGGGTGGATTGCCACCGTCTGTTCCGGTCCCTTTTTCGTGTGGAGTGTTATAGCCACCAACTGGGTGCTTTTCCACGCCCGGGATGGCCCTCCCACTCCGTTCACTAGGGGGACCTCTTTACATTGCCAATGCTGAGGCCAAAGCGCTTGGGGAAAAACCGAGCAGTCTGATCCCGTGTCCGCCCAGAACTGAAGCCCTATGATGTGGGGATCCTGACTGCCATAAAGGCGGCATGTCCCCCACACCATCAGGGGCTCCTTCCCTATTTTCATGGCCAAGGCCACCCAGGGATTCCGCTCTGGGGCGTCCCCTGCTGGCCCTGTGGCACAGGCGCGGCTTGTGGCGGTGGTGGATACGAAGGTGCCACTGGCGGTGCTGCAAAACTCTGCAATTGTGTCGCTGGTGGGAGTGCGAAGCTGGCTGCCTCCTGTGGGGGCATGGGGTATGAGGGCCCCCCGCCCCACTGGGGGTTGGCATAAATGGGCCGCTTCGCATTCGCAGCGGGAGGAGGCTGAGTGCGGCCAGTGCGCCCCCTCCCTTTCCCGTTTCCCTGAGGCTGGGACCTGCAGTCCCTAGCGAAGTGCCCCTTCTTCCCACAGCTCCAGCAGGGCCCTCTCGGGCGTGCTTGGGGTGGGGGCGCCGCCGCGGACTGCTGTGCCGGCTGGGGACAGCTCACTGCAATGTGGCCTGCCTGACCACATTTGAAGCACGCCATTGCACTGGTTAGGGTGCGGACGGCTGCTTGAATGGGTGTCAGGTGCTCCTCTCTTACGACGTGTCTGATCATGTCGGCTAGGCTGGCTCCGGCTGGCAGGCAATCCGCCACCACGGGGCCCTTTGCCTCCGCAGGCAAGGTGGAGGAGTCTACTGCCGCCTGCAGGCGGTCTACGAACTGCGTGAAGCTTTCGCTCTCTGCCTGTCTTATGGTGGACCATGATGATGGCTTGGCCACAACCAGAGAGGCAGCCCGAATGGCCTCCCTAGCAGCTCGAGTGGTGGCCCTGACTTCCTCAGCCCGCATCTGTGCGGCTTGTTGCTGAGGCGTAACCATCTCGTCATGTTTCCCCAGCAGCCTGGATAGGCTCGACCCGTGCACTGGCTGCCCTGCCCCAGAAGCCTGGGCTAGTGCTTTAGTGCTTTTGTACAATTATCTTCCCATTCCTGCTTAAACACGATCATTCCCGCACCGCCGAGTATCATGCGACCTATTTGTTTGGTATCAAAGGGGAGCAAGTCGTCATTGCCAAAAAGGCTGTCCACGAGGGTGGAGACCATAGCTGAGTTGATCCCTTTCTCTGAGATCGCTCTGACAATTGCCTGTATGTCTTTGGGGTTTACCGGATTATATATCCTTTGCTGATTCCCCTCTGGCCCGGTGATCCTCACCGGGAAGGCTTGGACCGCGGCTGAAGGGGTCCATTCCGCACAGGCTATTTTTATTTTTCCCCAGTCGGTAAACTGGGCTGGTTCGCATTGTGATTGCCTTTCGATGTGGCTTAAGGCTTTATTCCTTTTTGTTTTAGACCGCGTTAGCTCCGCTTTTTCCGTTTCTGAGTCCCAGTCGGCTTCCGTCAGCTCTCCCGAGCTGGTGGAGCTGGTGGAGCTGGATTCAGAGCCGGAAGTCGAATGCCAGCGCACTTCCAAGCTTCGGTGCCTTTTCGTGCGGCTCCGGCCCCGCCCCTCCCTTCGGGGCTGGTGCCGCTCCCGCCCCCTGGGCTTGCCCTGCCGCCCGCAGGGGGAGGTCTCTCCCTTAAATGGTAGCAGCATTGAGCGTGGCTCCCGATTGGGCATGCGCTCTCTGCCGCTCCCCTCCTCCTCTTTTCCTCGTGGATGCGCACTAGCAAGAACTCGGGACCCCGGGCTCTTCCCGCCGAGAGCTTCCGTGCCCCGCCCATCCCCTTGGTCGTCAGCGCCATGTTCGGCTGGGCATGGCGGCGGCGCTGCCCGCGCCTCCTTCTGAGCCGCGTTCTCCGCGTCTCTGGCTTCCCTCGCCAGTTCCTCCCAAAAGGACTGCGCGCGCTGCCGCGCTCCCGGCACCGGATCGCTGCTCGGTGGTGAAGGGACGGATGGGGATTTTGCGGATTTTTCGGGAGGTCCCGTGGGGGGGGTTGGGCTCGGGGAGGGGGGGAACGTGCCCGGCCCCCCCAGGTCCCCGCTCCCGGGTAAATCGCTTTCGGGGATGGTTTGCGTTGCCGCTCCTACCCCCAGCTTGGGTGTAGCTAATAAACATGTGCGTGCAGCACTCCATGTTTCCTGCTCCTCTAGCGCCTTGCGCAGGGCTTGCTCGACCTTTCCCCATGCCTTAAGGCTTTTGCCACTGCCTGAGGACTTTGTATCCTCGGCTAGCGCGGCCGTGCATCTCCCCCACACCTCCGGGTGTAATATTTCCATGGGACGTTCAATCGCCCCAAGCTCTAAGAGTCTCGCAATAACGAGGTAAAAATCCTTGAGCTTGCATTTAATTCCCCACTGCTTATAAACTGAACTCACGACCTTCGCAATGGCTTCCATGTCTGTCGCTGGTCCGGGGACGTCTCCCCCGCCAAGAATCGGACCCGCCGTTCTGGCCGCTGTTCGTGTCCAGGCGATACCCGCTACCCGAGGGTTTCTCTTTTCCCTTTCCTTTCCCTTTTCCTTTCCCGGGTTTCGGCACCATATGTCGCCTTCTGATGAGAAGGCGGGCGAACTGGTTTCAAGATACAGCATGGCGACCCGGCCTCCCCCGGGTCACTCGGTCCACTGACATGCACAGACACCAATGTGGTGGATGGTCAAATGGCGTTTATTATCTCATCTCGTGGGGTTAAGTAATCAAGGGGGCTTTACTACATCAAAAGGGGACGGTGGGTCTGGCTAGGGTTAGTAAGGAGTGGAAAACTACTGGAGTTAGGAGGGGCTGCATGCTTCAGGGGTGATTGATCACTTATAGCAGGATGAGGGGGAAAGGGTCTTGCTTTCCATCACATCCCGAGATTTTCCGTTCGCCTGTCCCTATCTACCACAAGGGAGCAGAGAAATAAATAGAGGAAAACATCTTGGATTGTTTCTTTCCATTTTCATTTCACTTCTGGAAAGCTATTTCAGTTTTCCAGGAATCTTCTCCACAGTGATGTCTGCTCTTCTCAAGAACCTTTCCTGGAGAACGAGGTCGAACTCCTGTCACAAGATGTGCCACCAGCTGCAGCTTCTCTTGGCTTTCCACACCGTGTGTGCAGCAGGACTCTTGCAGCCAAGCAGGCCAAAGGTTTGGAGAACTTGACAGCTTGTTTTCTTTTCCTGCTGAGCTGGGGAGTTATGCCACTGGTGAGGTTTTCATTGGGACTGTTCCAGCCTTGGAAAACAGGAGGTGGAACCAGGACTTGTTAGGGAATACAAGCCTGACTGAATTCAGAGAAAGAATCTCTAGAGCCTGCAGCCAGAAATGGAGAGGTGTGTGATAATGATTTCCACATCTCCATGGACACCTGGAAGGTGATCTAGAAGATGAAAATGGGCTGACAGAGGGAGTTTGTTTCTGTGTGCAGTTTGGTGATTCTACATCTCCTGTGCTGGTATAAATCAAGAGCACAGTCAGTTCATGATAAGCACCAGAACAAGCTGGACCTCTGAGAGTAGGTGACAGAAAGATTTGAAAAGGAGAAATGTAAGGAATGACTTGGTGGACTTTGTCTGGAAGAAGGGTGATTTTTTCTAATTCTTTCTAGTCCATTGCTTCTGCTTTTATCCTTCTGACAAGGCCATTTGCACCACAGATTCCTCATGAAATGAGAACCCTGAGCTTCTGGAACTGCCTGAGAGGTGCCCTGTTCTTCTGCGGGGACACTGAGGGTGAAACAGGAAGCAATTGTATTAAATTTTGAAGCAATTGTATGAAAGGAAAACCAGTTCTTAAGCAGAGATTGATGTCACTCCCCCAGACCAACCAGCATGGGCAAATCTCAGGCTCGGCATGGAGCAGTGACCTTGAGGGGTGTCCCCACTGCAGGGAGGGATCTCCACAGCCCCCAAGAAGGGAAATGTCAGGAGAGGCTGCCATTAAAGTTTGGGACGGGGCTTTTCTAGTCTGAAGCGCTGCCCTGTGGGTCAGATGTGCCCAGGCTGGGCCAGCTCAGCAGCTCTGCAGAAGCTCTCAGTGGTGTCACTTGGTTGTTCCTTTCTCTGGGACGCTGCCCTGGGCTGTCCAGCGCACTGGGGATGGATCAGCCCCTGCTCTGCTGCTCCTTCCCGTCTCCCCCAGGGCCCTGGCAGAGCACCAGCCGTGCTGTTTGCCCCCAGCCTGCCCACGGCCAGCCTGGGGCTGCTCACGGGGGTTTTCTGTGCTGAGCATTGGCCTGGCCGTGTTCTTGAGAGAACCAGGGCAAGGAGCCTGGATCCCCCAGGCCCTGGCCTGAGGTGTGAGCACTGCCCCAGCATCCTCGTGGAGCTGCCAACAACATCCCCCCTCTGCAGCCCTGGCCTCTCCCCCAGCTCACACAGGTGCCGCATCCTTGCAGGCACAGACACGGCAGCACTGGCTCAGGAGCCCCTGTTTGCATTGCACACAGCAGGTGGGAGCACCCCCGTGCTCTTGCTGTGGGGACATGCACCTGAGGGAGCACAAATGCCATCAGCCCCTGGGGCCAGGAAGGGCTGGGGGACGTCAGGGAAACCACTCAGCTTTGTCCTGGCCTCTGCACTCAGCCAGAAACTTTGTTCCCATCAGCTGGCAGTTTCCTGTCCCACTGCAGACGCTGTTGCTCAGAGCCAGGGCTGCCTGGCAGCCACCCCCAAACTGCCCTGAGCATTTCCTTGGCTTCACCTTTACTTTCTTTACTCTTCCTTCTACAAATTTCTTTCTCTTGCCCAGCCCTGTTCCCTGCCCTGCACACAGCCCATCCCTGTCTGCCCTCTCCTCTCTGGCCCCACTCCCCATTTCAGTTCCTGACTTGGCACCATGGGAATGTCCCTTGGGGAGCAGGATCATCCCACAAGTGCTGCAGGAATTGTCTGCAGGCTCCTGCAGTGCCTCGTGCTGCTCCCTTGCCAGAGGCACCCCAGGCCAGGGGGGCACATCTGGGCTGCTGTGTCTGCCTGTGGGGCTCCCTGTTCTGGGCAATGAGGAGGGGCTGCAGAGGCTCTGCAGGACTGACAGGATGGGCTTTGGGGCTGTGAGGAGAAGCTGAGGGACCTGGGCTGCTGGAGCTTCTGAAGAGGAGGCCCAGGGCTCCTCCTGCAACTGCTCTAAGGGTGGTTTCAGAGAATCACAGAACCAGCCAGGCTACAACAGACCTTGGAGATCATCAAGTCCAACCTGTGCCCTGACACTGCCTTGTCTCCCCTGAGCCTTCTATTCTCCAGGATAAACAACCCCAGCTCCCTCAGCTGCTCCTCACAGGACTTGTGTGGCAGAGCCCGCACCAGCCTTGTTGCCCTTCTCTGGACACGCTCCAGCCCCTCCATGTCCTTCCTAAATTGGGGGCCCAGAACTGGACACAGCACTCGAGGTGCTGCCCAACCAGTGCCCAGTACAGGGGAAGAATCACTGCCCTGCTCTTGCTGGCCACACCATTCCTGATCCAGGCCAGGAGCCATTGGCCTTCTTGGCCACCTGGGCACACTGCTGGTTCATGTCCAGCCTGCTGTCCATCAGTGCCCCCAGGTCCCTTTCTGCCTGGCCGCTGTCCAGCCCCTCTGGCCCCAGCCTGTAGCTCTGCAGGGGTTTTTGTGGCCAAAGTGCAGGACCCGGCACTTGGTCTTGTTAAACCTCACCTTGTTGGACCTGGATCCAGCCTGTCCAGGCCCCTCTGCAGAGCCCTCCTACCCTCCAGCACATCCACACTCACACCCAGCTTGGTGTCATCTGCAAATTTCCTGATGGTGGATTCAGTCCCCTCATGCAGATCATCAATGCAGACATTGAAATCCACGCTGGCTGGCTCTGATCCCTCGGCCATCCTGTGGGTGCCCTGTGATGGCACTCAGGGTGCTCTGTTCCAGAACCTTGCCGGGCACCAAGGTCAGGCTCACAGGCCTGGAATTCCCCAGATCCTCCTTCCAGCCCTTCTTGGGAATGGGCTCACACTGGCACCTCCAGTCCTCTGGGGCCTCCCTGGTGAGCCAGGATTAATGAGAAATGATGGAAAGCAGCTTGGGGAGCTCATCCACCAGCTCCCTCATCCCCCTAGGATGGATCCCATCTGGTGCCAGAGACACCTGGGAGCATCTGAGTGGCTCAGCAGGTCCCCAGCTGCTCCCTCCTGGATTCCAGGGAGCTGTTCTGCTCCCTGTCCCCATCCACCAGCTCAGGAGAACACTTGTCCTGAGCATGACCTGTCCTAATTTTGAAAACTGGGGCAAAGAAGGCGGCTCAAGTTAAGCCGCTCAGTTTTTCCTTTTCTTTAGTTACTTTATTCCCCACTGCATCCAATAAAGAGTAGAAGTTCTATTTATCCCTCCTTCTGCTATTAGTTTATTTTTAAAACTCTTTTTATTCTTTTTCACAGAAGTGGCCAGCTTAAGCTCTAATTGACCTTTCACCACTCTACTTTCTGCACGACCTAACAACATCCTGAAAGATTTCCTGACATGCCTGATCTTCTCTCCAAAGTTGATGCACCCTCTTTTTTCCTGAGTTCCCACAAAAGCTCCATGCACAGACAGAACAGTCTTTTTTCCTCGCTGGCTCAACTTGGGCACAGAGGGACAGGCTGCTCCTTCCCCCTTAGGATTTCTTTCTTGAGATGTGTCCATCCTTCCTGGACCTCTTTGTTTTTAAGGGCTGTTTCCCTGAAAGAATCAGTACTTGATTCGCTACTCTCCAAATCTGCATCCTGAATAAGCCCAGGTCTGCCCTCCGTAATTCCTGTGTAGAAGTTTGGTTGATGCCCCTCCTTCTTTCACAGAACATTGAAAACTTGACTATTTCATGGTCACTGTGCCCCAGGCAGCCTCTGAGCACCACATTTGCCACCAGCCCTTCTCTGTTTGTGAACAGCAGGAGACAGAGCTTTCCTTGGGAGTGGGAGTTACCAAAAATTCAGTAAAACAGAAAACTCCTTAACCCCAATGTAGCATTAGGAAGCAGCATTCTTTATTCAGCTGGATGCACGGGGGAGAGCTCCTCCCAAAGCCAAGCATGCTGAGTGCAGGAAAGTTTCTGTTCATATTCTGTATTTTGCACACATATTCATTGATTGTCTGGGACTAAACACACAGATGAGAATCATTTCCCCAAAATCATGAACACATTTCCCCTCTCATTTTGCATGCGTTCTTCTGTCCTGGGGGGTCTCTCTGGTGGTCCCTGGTGGTCGTGGACCCCAATGTTCCCGTCAGCCTGGCTGAGCTGGCAGGACACTGAGGCTGGTGAATTTCAGTTCCCCTTCTCACACAATGGGCATTGTGTGGTTTCCATAGGCCCAGGGTTTTGCAAAACGAGCATTTTGTGTGCTCAGCAGGTGGAGACAATTTATCATCTGGGAACATGAGTTCACAGAGTGGGATATGACACCACAGAGTGGGTTATGTGAGGTCATCACGCAACTATGGTATCATAGGCTGTCTCAGTGACATCACAGAGTCAGCTGTGACATCACAGGCCAGAGGTCTGACATCACAGAGCAGGCTATGACATCACAGAACAGGCTGTGACATTAGAGACCAGCTGTGTGACATCAGAGAAATGTAGAGGAATTTCTCATGGAACTAGGGCATGATATCCTTGATGGCATTTCTTTGCAGGAACTGGACAACCCTGGCCTGCAGATTACGGAGATACTTTAGTTATTTTAGAAGTATTTAGGACATCCTTGGAAAGACAATAAGCTTTGTATGAATACAATAGTCTGTGCTGGATGCTGAAAACTGTCACGTACTATAACCTGATCAGACGCTTGTAGTATAACAGCCAATCAATAAGTGACTTGTAGATGTAATCACATGACCTTAACCAATGAATGTTAATTAGCTATTGTATGATGTAAGGCAGTAAGGTATAAAATATGGATAATTTAAACCATAAAGGAGGAGGACATCTAGCCATAGTGGTTTGAGTGTCATTACTCCGGCCGGCTCTCTGTGGGACCCTCTTCATACTGGCACCATGAACAGGGACTCCTTTGCTTAAATGCAGATCACTTACATGCGGAAGGCTCCCAAGCATCAGGAAAGCACCTGATTTGGGAGCCGGAGAGCTGGAGGCAGGAGAGGCCTGGTAGGCAAACGCAAGAGCAGAGTCCAGAGCTTGAGCGGCCGATCAAGCCCCTGCCAAGGTAAGACCAGGAGGGAATTAGACGCGGCAGTTAAATAACTGACAACTATCCTCTCAAAGAGAGGTGAGGACACCAAAGAAGAAGAAGTTATAGCCCTAATAGAATGGGCATGTAAAAAAGGAAAGCTTTCTGAACCTGCCTTGCTCTTTAGTGAATCTGAGTGCAAGAGGTAGGAAACTACCTCCGGGACATCAGGATAGAAGGTGGAAAAAATGGAAAAGAAGCAAGGGAGTTAGGAGTTGCTTGGAAATCTATCACCAATACTTCAGAGACTATGAAAGCTGAGAAAAAGGTAGCTGCCGCAGCCATTGAGGATTTGGGAGGCAATGTGAATGGAACAAAGCAACAAGTTCCTTTCAAGCCATCACGTCTCGCTAACTTTTTTGGAGTTGGAAAGGTCCCCATGAAAGGAATCTCTGCCCCTGCTTGCTCTAATTTGCAAGAGTTGCTAAATAATCCATCACAAAAAGAGGAGGTTGCCCCATCAGAGTCTGCTGCAGCTGGTCAAAAATGAGAAAAAGTAACTGATCCCCCTTCAAGAGAAGCCATAGATATGGAAGCAGTGCCTGAAGCAGCAGAAATAGAAGAAATTCCTGAGGCGGTGGGTGATGCAAGGCCGAAAAAGGCAGCTTCAGCTTGCGGGCAGAAAGGAGAAGAAAAGAATGCTGCCCTTCCCTGTGCCCTCCTTTGCCTGACATAGCATCAGACGAATCTATGCTGTCGGCTGAGTCCGAGGGAGAGTAAAAAGATAGAGTTGGAAGGTCAAAGCGCTCTGAATCTAAGTACAAAGCTAAAAAATCGGATTCTAATGACTCAATTCAAGAAGTGTTAAAGAAATTAGCAGAATTATCCATACGGCAGGAACAATTGGAAAAACAAACAGAGACTGTGTCCGTGCTAAAGACTATTCCGACACCCCTTTCCGTCCCAGTCCCTGTGACACCCCCTGAGGAGCCGACTGCTCCACCCATGCCCGGATGCCTTGCAATACCCGCGCAGGCACCAAGGCCGGAAAAAGATCCAATTCAACAGCGATGGTCGGGTGTGATTCGAGATGCTATCATAGAAGGTGAATGGCAGGTGTCGTGGTTTGACATGGAAGTGAATTTTTTCAAGAAGTTGGGTCAAACCAATCAATGGTCTGGTTTGGATATTGACCAATTTGGATATTGACCTGGAGTGACCACTGAAGGTATGGACACGCCTCTGAGAACACAGGGGGTTAAAAGCAAGAACTCCCAGGGGAACTGTCTCTTTGGTTCCGGTCGTCAGAGATTGCAGACTCTCCCCTGCCCAGCCTTAGGCTGGGTGCGGGAGGGGAAGCCACGCGGCCTTGTCCAGGTAGGCCGAGGGGCTGAGGGTCTGGAACCGAGCCAGCTCCTGCGGACGGAAGGGTGGAGAGAAGCGGAGATGCCTTTGTTCCCCCCCCACAGAGGGAAAGAGACAGAGACCCTGACGGCACCTGGAAATTTGCCGGCAGAGGAGAAGGAGAAAGGGGGGGAATGATGCCCAGTGTGGGAGCTGCGAGTTCTGGGCAGAGATTTCAGCTGTCCAGGGAGTCTGAACTTTTAACCCTTTCCAAGAAATGAGGGCTTTGTAAAATATTACTCCTCCTCGATTTGTAGTAGAAGAGAGACAGTCTGGGACCTGAGATGTTAGAAGAAATTTTTAGGTAGGAGGAGATGATGGAGTAGCTTTTGGCTGGACTTTTCTTGTTAGCCATAGACTGAGCCAAACACTCCTGCAATAGAGACTGCATTTTAGGAGGATGCAGTGGTGACCCAAGGAGACCTCCTTCAGCAACCAACAGCACAGGAATGGCAAGAACAGAGGAAAGCTGAGGAGGGAATGGTGATGCCCTCTGTCTTCAGGAAGAAGATGATCTCTGTTCCTAGACCCTTGGCCCCAGGGGAAAATGGGGGGGACTGTAGTCCCAAGGTGAGAAGCTGAACTGTTGTCTCTTTTGCTCCATAGCAAAGCATCCTTAAAGGAGCCCTATGGGCAGTCTGTCCATGCACGGTGGTGAGAGCACTGTGACATGGAAAGGAGAGTGTCACACTGGCAGATTTTCTCCAGGCGGTTGCCATGTGTGACATGGAAACACAGGAGGTGGCAATTGTGTTTCCTGGGACCGGGGAGGGGGGGGGGGTGTGGGGTCTATGGCGCAAGAGAGACTCCTCTCTCCCTTGATAGACTAAGTATTGATTATCTGAAGGGTGGTAATTTGATCAGGAATCCCGGGTGATGTTTCATGGTGGTTGTTTAAGAAACTGGGAGGAGGAGGGGTGTTTTAGAGGGTCCTCATCCTGGATTTAGCGTGTGTGTCTTCTATAGTAGTAGAAGATTAATAGAGTTTTTTTTCCTTTGTAATTAAGCTTGGGCCTGCTCTGCTCTGTTCCTGATAACATGTCAAACCATGACACAGGCTGCCAGTTCTCTTGCTTGCCCTGCAATAGTCAGTAATAATTAAGCAAACTGGGAACCTCATGATTGGAAAATATTGCAACCAGCAAAACAAGCAGTTACTACCCATGGTATTCGATCAGAAGCTACCCGACAAATTATACCGTTTATTTCTACAGCAGATGTCCTTGCCCCTGCTGACTATGCAAGAGTTGCTTCCCTTCTCCTCACTCTGTCTCAGTATTTGTTGTTTGAAAGAGAATGGAGAAGATTAGCAGTTGAAGAAGCAAATAAACATTTAATAGTAGGAGACCCTCTGTATGGTATACAGGCAGACATGCTAACTGGGCAAGGACCCTATTCTAACACACAAGTTCAGCTACCATATCCTATTCAAATGCACCAAATTGCCCAGACTTTAGCCCACTGAGCTCTTCTGTCTGTACCTGATAAGAAAAATCCTGCACCTTAGACCACTGTCCGCCAAGGAAGAACAGAACCCTGTGGACTATTCCTAGACTGTCTGTCAGCAGCAATAAAAGATAATGCAGATTTGCCTCCTGAACTCCCGGAACATATGTTCCGCACTCTCGCTTTTGAAGGAGCAAATGCCAGAACGAGAGCAATCCTGGCAACATTACCCCAAGGGAGCCCAGTTGACAAAATGCTTATGAGAGCCACTCGGGCAGAACAGAATAATCAGACAGCCGCCTCCACGGCAGCGATGGAAGAAACATTAAAGGAACAAGGTCATGTAATTGCAGCTGCTCTGTCTGGAAACAGAGGCAAGCAAGCTAAAAAAAAGGTCAAAATAACGGAAAGATTAAAACTGCTACCTGCTTCCGATGCGGTGAATTTGGGCATATGCGGCGAAGCTGTTCCAAAACTGTTTGGTGTCATGTGTGTAACTCTGACACTCATGCCACCGCTGCCTGTGCTCACAAACCATCAAGAAACATGCAGAGCAGCGCGACCTGTCTCCGCACAAAGACACAAGTACAGACCCCTTCAACCCAACACACCCCTTCGACACAGATGAAAAATACGGTTTCCTATACCAGCGCGTCCCAGCCACCCGAGGGAGTCTCGGAGTGGACGGGGCAACCACAGTAGAGGTAACCCTGAGCAACAAAGAGGTAACATTGATTCCAGCTGAAGTAAAAGGCCCTGTGCTCAGGGCTGAGTCTCCAGCCGGAGGGCTTTTACTTGGCAGGTCGTCAATAAGCAAACAAGGAGTAATTGCATTACCCAATGTAATAGATGCAGATTTCATAGGGCAAGTACAAACCATGGCCTGTGCTTTACAACCACCTGTAACAATTCCTAAAGGCAGCAAGATTGCACAAATACTTCCCTATGAAAACTTTCTTACACATTGAGAGTATTATGAAAAACTCAAAAAACAAGGCCAAGTAGCTAAAGTAAGAGGAAATAAAGGTTTTGGATCCTCTGGATATGGTGTGTTTTTCACATTGGACCTTAATCAAAGACCATATGTGAAAATTCAACTGAAAAAGGGCAGTCAACAAATTAGTTTAGAACCATTACCAGACTCTGGAGCAGATCTCACCATCATTAATCAACATATGTGGCCTCGGACATGGGAATTACAATCTCCAGTTGCCCAAGCAGTGGGGGTGGGAGGAGCAAAAGCACCAAAACAAAGTAAAGGCTTAATTACTTTGCAGTTTGAAGACGGCCAAACAATTGTAATTAAACCTTATGTAATGCAACTTCCACACACTTTACCAGGATTGATTGGACGGGATGTTTTGTCACAACCGGGACTGGTCCTGACAACAGAGCAGCATTTTGTGCCACGGCCACTGGGCGGCAGCCGCCCATTCTAAAAATTACATGGTTAACTGAAAAGCCAGAGTGGGTAGACCAGTGGCCGATGACCTCAGAAAGGCTGCGCATTGCAGAAGAGTTAGTGCAGGAACAGCTAAAAGCAGGTCACGTTCAACCTTCCACAAGCCCGTGGAACACTCCTATATTTGTCATCCTGAAAAAAATCTGGCAAGTGGTGACTTTTGCATGATTTACGAAAAGTTAATGATCAAATGTTAGGTATGGGTGCACTGCAACCTGGCCTTCCTGCTCCTACAATGATCCCACAAAATTGGCAAATAATAATAATAATAGACTTAAAGGACTGCTTTTTCACAATTCCATTACACCCTGATGATACACAGAGGTTTGCATTTACTCTGCCATCTGTCAACCGGGCAGCCCCTGCCAAACACTATGAATGGGTAGTTTTACCCCAAGGGTCCAGAAAGAGTCCAAGTATGTGTCAAATCTTTGTGGATTGGGCACTTCAGCCTGTGCGAAAGCGATGGTCTCACATGCTCATTTATTACCACATGGATGGTATTTTGTTTGCTGATGAAAGTGCTTTAACAGATAGTGAATTCAAGTGGATCATCAACCATTTGCACTCCTGTGGACTGACTGTCGCCCCTGAAAAGGTCCAGCGTTCTGTACCATGGAAATACCTGGGCTGGCTCATCTCGGACGCTCAGATCAGGCCACAAAAGGTAACCATCACTGCACAGATCGGTACCCTGCATGATGCTCAAAGGCTTTTGGGAGACTTACAACATTCTTCTACCTTCTCTCCATCTTTATGGAAGCACCAGGACTAAGGGGAAGAAGTTGACAAAAACCAGAGAAGTTCTTAATTTGCAAGGAATTTATGCATCATATATGAGATAGATGAATATGCAACAGGCTGTTGCTTTTAAGGGTTATTCCTTTGTTCGCAAGGCATGTTTTTGGCAGCTTAATGCACAAGAACATCCGGACGTCTGTAAGTCTTTGCTTTTAATTGTCTTGTCATTGTCCTAAGCCTAAATTTTTATTGCTCTAATTGTATTGCTTATTTTATAACCATTTTATTATTATTATTAAACTTTTAAAAATTCTAAAAACAAGTGATTGGCATTTTTCACAAAATGTTTCATCAAAATGCAAAATCATTGCAACGACAGAACAGAATCCCTTTGGCAGATGCAAAAGGAATTGTTCGTTCCTGTCCTCAGTGTAGTCATCATGGGCCTGGTATAGGGTTTAAACCCAAAAGGTTCAAAAGCATTCCAAATTTGGGGAAAGGATGTAACACACGTTTCTGAATTTAGAAAGTCTAGATGTCTCCATGTAACAATTGATACATACTCTCACTTCATTTGGGCCACTGCCCAGGCTGGAGAAAAGGCAGTTCATGTTGAAAGACATTTAACAGTCTGTTTTGCAGTTATGGGAGTGCCTGCAGAAATCAAAACAGATAATGGTCCTGCTTACAGTAGTTTATGGGTTGCTAGATTTATGATAACATGGGGCGTGAAACATGTCAGGGGAACTCCACACTCCCCTACAGGACAGGCCATAGTCGAGAGAGCAAATCGCACAATAAAAGAATACTTGAGGAAAGAAAAGACAACAGAGATGGATGCAAGTAAACGGTTAAATAAAGTAATTTTTACATGGAATCACTTGTCTCTAACAGAAGGAAGAGAGGGGCCTCCTGTTGTTATACATCATCAGGCTATTCAAAACAGTCAAAATCAAACCATTCCTGGGATGCAAGTTCATTATAAAAACATGTGACTACGGGCAACTGGGAAGGACCCAGTCCAGTGTTCTTTATTGGTCAAGGATATTTCTGTATTTCCACAGGTAAAGAACCTTTGTGGGTCCCTGGCAGATTTGTCTGCCCTGCATGTCAACCCCAGCAGAATGAAGGGAATATCGATATCAACTCTACTTCTTCCCAATCTTCAAGAGACTCCACAAAGAACTCGGACCAATCCCACCTTCCAGAGAAGACGTCGTGTCAAAAGTCATAGCAGGACAATCATTTGGTCTGCTAGCTTGTAATGCTGTGTTAAGGAAGTGCTATAAAAATTCTGCTTGTGAGAATTGTGGAAAGCAAGCTGACATAGTGTTACCTTGCAGTAGTTGTGGAAAGAATTTTGTTATACAGTGGAACCACTTGCAAAATGATCATGCTTTGTGCTCAGACTGCTGAGATGTAATTGTTAGTATTACCTTTGAAGAACCTGGTAGAGCATTTCTGAACCTTGAGCCAGATCAGCCTTTTCCAGAAACATGGATACTAGAAAATATTGAAGGCTTGTATGAAGCTTTCTTTTGGCATCTTTTAGCCAAGGCTTACACTGTTGTCTTATCCACAAAAAGAACTCAAGCTCTTAGCCTGTGGTGTTCATTTTGCCAGTTAGGAACAAGAATTACAAAATTCTTGTTTCATTTGATTACAGGGCTGTTAGGACTGACAAAACTGTCCTTGGAGAAGACAGCATGGATTAACATCCAACCATGAACAAATATGTGGGTTACCTGGGCCAATCAGACAGGGCAAAAATCATTCTGTTTATCACTAGCTACCCCCCTCTGATCCCTTTTGTACTTGCTTAATCAGAGTTCCTTTGAACAATCTCACAGAATTCAGGCCTTGGACAAAAAGTAAAGTATATCCCAAGCCTGAACAAGCAGCAGATGAGTTTTGTACTACCACCTGTTGTTGTTGTTGTAGCAGGACAGGAACAAAGAACTCCAGTTCAGAAGTGAGAAGGAAAACTGATTTATTTCAAATGCACCACTCTCTTTAGAGAGAACATTGTGCAGACAAATTTCATTGGTCTTAAAGTAAAAACATCTCACACCATTGTGGTGCTCTGAATGATGCACGGTGGCAGAATATATCTATAAACAATATGAACAACAAGAGACATAGTGAATTCTTTACATTCTTTTCCAACTCTCTCCCAGGTCCAGCCTGGTAGAAATCTCTCTTTTTCTCTCGGACTGAACTGAGAATATCCACAACAATGAAATGAAACAAAAGGCGTTCCAATTAATTGCTGCAAACAACTCAACATTTCAACCAACCCCCCTAGGGTCCCGAGCATTCTTAATTGCAAAAAGGACTGAATGTTACAGGTATAAAAAGAACCTCAGGAGCTTGACATGTTAGGGTCTGCTCCAGGAAATTACTGTCTAGTTTTTGGATTTCAGAGAAAGGACATTAGCTCCGAAAACCTTCAGGCATTCAAACCAAGAAGTAATAGTACTTGCATTGCCCCTGGATCCCCTTGGTACAACAACATTCCTGCTGTTTGTGACAATTGGATTTGGCCTGTTCCATGGTTTAGGGCCATGGCACAGATGTAACCTCCAGGAGTATTCCTCATTTGTGCGGATCGTGCCTGACCTGCCATACCTGCAAAGCAGCAGGAGGACCGTGTTACTTTGGCAAATTAACATCATTTGCCCCCAGCATCCAACAGGTACTCAACATAAGTCACAAGTCTCAACGTGTTAAGCGTAGCGTACACCAATTAGAATTAGGACCTGGCTGTAGAGATGATGTTCAATTGTGGGGACGACCATCTGTCATTTTAGCATCAATTTTTGCACCAAATTTTGCACCAAATTTTGCTTCTGCCCGAGCTTGTGAACTAATAAGACGACTGGCTTGTTGGACAGGGAAACAAAGTAATATCACCTCCAAAATATTAAGTGAGCTCACCACTGACGTTGGCAGTAGAGGACACGCTGGATTACAGAATCGTGCCGCAACTGATTTCTTGTTACTGGCTCAAGGACATCGCTGTGAGGATTTTGAAGGAATGTGTTGCATGAATCTTTCTGATCACTCTGCTTCCATTCACAAGAGACTTTCTCTACTTCAAGAGAATATGAAAAAGCTTACTATTGTTGAAAATCCTTTGGACAAATGGCTCAAGGAATGTGGAATTAGTGGATGGCTGAAAACCTTCTTGATGGAAGGAAGTAGAATCCTTCTTGTCACTTTTGCTGTGCTTATTATCTTTGGCAGTATTTTTTTGTGTAAAGAAAACTTTAGAATCTATTACAAATAGAGCCTGGGTTGTCCAGAAAGAAAAAGGGGAATGGGTAGAGGAATTTCTCGTGGAACCAGGGCATGATATCCTAGATGATATTCATTTGCAGGAAGGTACTGGCAAGAGCATCCTGCGGGAACAGGGCTCTGGGCTCTGGCTGGAACAGCCTGGTTTTGCTGCCCTGACCTGAGGCACGAGTTGAGGCAGGTGAAGAGGCAGCGGGCAGCTTGTGTTTGTAGAGGGCCTGGGGCTGCACCTCTGAACCTCCACCTGGAAACACACTTGGGGGAATAGGAGCTACAGCTGGACTGCCTGTCCTGAAAGGACCTGAAGTCATTCAGCCTTGCCAGCTTTTCTTAAGAGTGTGTTGGTGTTCCCCAGGAAAGCTACACGTTTGGGGAAATGCCTTTGGAGGAAAGGGGCTTGCTTCTCAAGGGAAGTGCTTCCCAGGGAGGCAGGTGCAAGTGTCCCCCTTTGTCTCTCTGTGGTCCTTTCAGTCTTTGAGGCTCGTTGCACTTGGCAGAGGGGCAGGGCAAGGGAGAAGGCTGTGAAGAGCAGGTTTGGCATCCGCCTGGACCTATGCAGACCAACCCAAGCACCTGCATCAGGGTGTGTTCCCCCCTTTGGACAGAGGTGTGAGCAGGAGCGCCTCTGTCCAGCCACGAGCCCCAAAGCTCTCTTTGAGAGCTGTGAATTAAAAGGCCTTTATGCATACACTTTTCACATCTTCCCTGTCTGCTGGGTTTCAACTCTTGGCAATATGCATTTGCCTCTTGCTTGGGGGATGCTGCTGTGGCCCAGGGCCAGCACAGAGCTGGGCTGTGTGGACCACGCAGCGTGGAGAGTCTTGTTTGATCTTGGTGTGTCCCTGGCCTCAGAAAAGGCTGGGAAGGTTTGCCTCCCAAGGCGTCCTGCTCATTGGCTCTCCCTGTGCATCTTGGAGAGAGCAAGGTAGGCATTTCTGGCAGCTGGGCATCAGCAGGCCTTAAAATGGGGCTGTGTTGTGGAGCGAGCCCAGCTGAGATACCCTGAGAGGAGCCCAGTGCTCCTTGCTCCCCTGTGCTGACACGTGAGCGTTTCTCTGGTTTCGGGATGACCCTGGCTGTGTCAGGGGGGGCTACGTGGACACGAGACAGCCGGTCCCGTCCCGCTGGGTCCCAGCAGTGCCTCGCAGCAGTCCTGCATCCACGTCAGGATGCTGGCCAAGAGAGGTCCTGGAAGCTGAGGCAGCTGATTTTAAGCTGGTGCAGGTGCCTACAGGTCAAGGTCAACGGTGTTCCCTCAGGATACAGCAGTCCTGAGGGGTCTCCCTTATTCAAAGAAATCGGCAGACAAATGCACTGTCTGCCAAAAGCCCTTTTACTGACCTGGCAAGAGGGCAGGGGTCTGCACCCACCGAAATGTTTCTCCACCACCTATAAATTTCAGGGGGTTGATGTAGGAATTGTATCAAACATACCATCCATCTTTACACTGCTGAGGTGATTCGATAGGCAGGGGATTAGAAATACATTGTGTCAGATTGCTGTACTTGAAGCTGATATCCAGGCCCTGGCCAGGAGCCGTCTCCATGCCCCAAAGCAGCACAGTCTTCCTCATGGCTTCCCTGCACAGGCCTGACTCCACACTTGCCCTTAGTTCTTCTGGTAGACTATGGCTAAAGCTTTTTGTCAAGTCACTCTCAGGTCAAGTTAGGCCTGCCAGGTTTTTCTTATGCTAACTGCTGCTAAGTACTTCAGTATGTCTGTGCTCATTACTTGTTTACTCCTGTGAATTGCTTGTGCTTCCTTCTGTCAAACAAAGGCCTTGTTTCCTTGCCAAAGGTGCCTGAGGCCACCCGCTCCTTGTGGCAGCAGTTGCTTTCCTGTGGAATGTTCTACCTCCCTGAGAGTAAAGAGGGAGCTGGAGAAAGAGCTTGCCAGGCTGCTCTCCATCCTTCCCCAGCACTCCTGGTTCAGTGGAGAAGTCCGAGCTGAGCACAAAGGTGCAAATGGAACAGCCGTGCGCAGGAAGGCTCGGTGGGAAGGATGATCCAGGAACCATAGGCCTGGCAGCCTGAGCTTGCTCCAGGGGAAGGCCTTGGAGCAGATCCTCCTGAGTGCCATCCCACGGCACCTGCAGGGAACCAGGGCGTCTGCTGGAGGCTGGGAAAGCTCTGCGGAGGGACGGGGACAGCTGGGGCTCCTGGCAGGGTGTTGAGGGCTTCTGTGCGGGAGTTTGGGGGGGTTGGTGCTGGTGGGGTGTTGGAGAAGGAGTTGTGTGGAAGGTGAGAGGTCTAGGCTGGAATTGGAGTCAGTTGGAAGGCAGCATCTGTGCTTTGGCACAGCTTTGGTTAGGGAGGGCAGAAAGAATATCTGTGACTTTTCCTCTTCATGCTCCTGATTCTGCTGCAGGGAACAAGAGGAGAGAGCTGCACTTTACTGGCCACTTTGATATCTGTACCAGGGGGAGGATTCGCCCTTTTGCCATCTACTCATTTCTCTGGGCTAATTTTGTACCACTGAGTGGACTTTGATTTCTTGAGAGCTTTTATTCCTTAAGAGAATTAGGATATTATCATCCCTTCATAGAAAACCAAAGAATGGCCCTTGTTTTTGCCCTTTTTTTGTGTAGTGTTGGGTTCTGTGAAGTGACCCTCAGTGGATGAGGTTAAGGCAAATGAGTTGCTGCTTTGAGATGGGAAGCAAAATTCCAAATCTTCACCTCCTCAGGCCATCCCAATTAATTTGGGAAGCTTGCAAATTTTTGGAACTACTTGAGTTGAACAACAGGAAGGAAAGCTTTCCTGAACTGAGGATTCTTACTTGCCAGATTCTTCCGTGCCTTGGCCACTAAGGTGTTTTTGTGCAGAAGGCAAGAACTTCAATGAGAAAATAATTTCAGCATGGAGTAAGAGCTTCTGACAGAGACCAAGTGTTGCCAGCAGTTGCTCCAGGTGCTCCTGCCAAGAGCCCCTGCAGGCAGGAGCGCAGCCCCCAGTGCACGTGGGCTTTGGCTCCCTCTGGCACAGAAGCCCCCAACAGGCACAGGTCTCTGGGGCAGGAGAAGGGCACCAGAGCTACCAGGGCCCAGGGGGTGGCAGGTCTGCTTGGGCAGGGACTCTGCCACACCTGCTGATGTCAGCGCTCCCCGGGCCCCAGGGGTCCAAGCAGCATTGGTGCTCTGGCCCACACGTTCCTTGTCTGTGTCACACCCGCGGGTTTAGGATGGCCACCAGCCGGGACGTGTCCCAAGGAGGCCGTGCCAGCTTCTGTGGAAGGCCCCGTGCCCTTCCCAGCACAGCTGCGTCGGCAGCCCTGGGGGCTCCTTCTGCTGCCCTGAGCCCACAGAGCAGGGCAGCATTTGCTGATGGTTTCAGCCGTTCCTAAAGACCCTGTTGGGCTCTCTTAGACACTTGGGGTGAGGAATTCCTTCCAACATGGGCCACTTTGGGTGGGTCGGGGGTGGCCCCAGGGCAGGGGGCAGTGTGTGCAGGGGCCCTTTGTGACACGGTGCAGCGTGGTCACCGTGTCATGGAACGGGACAGCGTGTCCAAGGGCCCTTTGTGACACGGGGTGACATAGGAGCTGGCGGTGACAAGACCACGCCAGAGTGCTTGGAGCACGCGACGGGACAGGACGGGACAGAGCGGTGCCGTGAGGAGCCCCCGCACAGCGCACTCGTTCGTGTCTGACCCGGAGCTTTTCCCAGGCGTTATTCCTGCAGCTGACCTCGAGGCCAGACCACAGGACTTGGTGACCTGTGGCCTTCCCGAGGCTTCTCTTCTGCAGGTGCCCTTGAGGGCAGACCGTGGGACTTGGTGCCCCGGAGGCATCTCCCATCCCTGCCACCGGTGCCCTCGAGGCCTGACCACAATCAATCCTTGACAGGAGTCTCCTGTCCTTGTGGCAGCAGCCCTCAAGACCAGAGTGCAGGACTTGCTGTCCTGTAGCCTTCCTGAGGCTTCTGTCTTGAAGGTGCCTTCCAGGCACGACTGCAGGACTTGCTGACTCGGAGCTTTTCCAAGGCATCTCTCCTGCAACTTGCCTCAAATCCAGTCACTGCCATGGAGCAGAGATCCCTGAGAGGGCCCAAGCTGGCCTGGGTGCAGGAGGAGGAAGAAGGCCCTGGAGCTGCTGCAGTAGAGGAGATCAAAGAGGTGGTGCGGTTCAAGACTCTACAGGAGGGTGAGTGGCAGAGCTGGGCTTAGGGTTGGTGCCTGCAGCCAGCTTGGCACCATCCCATGGCATCCCACTGCATCCCATCCCATGGCATCCTATCCCATCCCATCCCATCCCATTCTATCCCATCCCATCCCCTGGGGACATGCCCACGGACAGGACAGAAGAGGGGCCGGGCAGACACCCCGCAGTGGCTGTGCTCCATCCCCTGTGGCATCCCGGGGCTGTCCCTGCCTGGGGAGCTCAGGGCTGGGCCGTGTTCTCCAGCCTCTCCCGCAGCCCCTCAGCTCTGGCTGCGCTCGCTCTTTGCCAGATGCAGCCGTGGACCGCACACAAGAGCAGGACCCCGCCCGTGGCCTCTTCCGCAGAACAGTGGAGGTACCTGCAGCCATCCCCACCTGGGCTGGGCCTGCTGGCACCGCTCAGCCGAGCACCGCGCTTGGAGCATTCCGTGGAACATCCCTGGCTTCCTGCCCTTCTCCTACACTTGGTTTGCAAATTCATCAAGAGGATTCAGGAGGAAGAGACCAGCACCATGGGCAAAGGGCTCAGAGCATATTCACACACCTTCAAAACCAAGACCTGTGCTGCCCTGCTGGATATGCTCATAGAGGGGGGGTTTTGCAATCCAAAGCAAATAAGCAGCCTGTGGTTTGAGGGTTTGATCCTCCCAGGAATTGCCTGGCCTCCCAAGCCACATCTGCTGGTCCCTGGAAGCCTTTGAGGCCATGGCAGTGTGGTGGGAAGGGAAGCACTTCTCTGGGGAAGCTGGGGACATTCCTCCCTCTGGCAGCTTTCCAAGTCTCCCCGTGCCTTCTCCAGGTGCCCGCCATGGTGAGGTACATCCACGTGTGGCTCATGGACAATCAGTTTGCTGAGCAGAGACTGAACAGGGCCCTCCTGGATCTCACTGAAGAAGAGCCTGCCGATGTAGTAATGACGCTCCTGTGTGTGGCCCCATCCTGTGACAGGTATGGGGCCACCTGCCCAGAGGGCTCAGGGCTCCCCAGCCCATCAGCCTGTACAGCCTGTGCCAGGTGTCTGACCAACAGAGAGTCCCCAGGGCCCTCTGGCTGCTCCCTTTGCCAGCCCTGGCACCTCAGCCCCCGAGCCTGCTGCCATGCTCCCTCGCTGCCCCTCAGGGGCCTGTCCCCACAGGCCTGGGCTGCCTGGGCGCTGCTGGCGAGGGGCAGTGGGCAGAGGCAGAGCTGGCAGCCAGCTCAGGTCCCCGCTGCTGCCCAGGCCACGGTGCTGTGTCCCAGACCCCCCTGAGACAGAGCTCTAACCCCACAGAGCTGCTTTCACCATGTGGAAGAGCATCATGTGCTCGCCCAGGACTGCCGAGCCAGTGCAGCTGATACTCCTCGATGTGCTGGGGAGTTGGCCAGAGCACAGCACGTTCACCTCTGATGGGGGCAAAACTGGTGTCTTTGTCCTGGCTGTGAGTTTCTGCAACTGGCCTTTGCTGGCCCCAAGGCCACCTGCCCAGCAGCTCTCCATCCTCCTTGCCCCACTGCATCTCCCTGCCTCAGGCGCTGGGCTGAAACCCGGCCTCGGGGAAGCTTCAGGGGCACCAGGCCCGCTGCTCCCCCTGCGTCTCTCCGGGCCTCTCCCTCCCGTGCTCGGGCCCTGCCACACGGACACCTCGGCACTGAGCGCTGTCTCGGGGGACTTTGTCCTTTGCAGGCAACTGTGGTGATGTGGAAGATCCTCCAGGTGCCCTGTGTCCCACAGATGGTGACGGTGTATTTCCCCCACCTACTTGTGCAGCTGCTCTTCCAAGTGTTCTTCAGCACTCTGGATATGCCAGAGGAGGTAGATACCTTCTGGAAGGGATGCCAGCAGCAATACGGCCTTGCCACCAGCCCCAACAGGTACTCCATCCCACTCCTCTGTCCCTGCCACATCCCTGGGCAGGAGCCAGTGCTCCCCGCCTGACCTGGGCTTTGCTCTGCATGCAGGTTTGCAGTGCGGACCCTGAAGTCCCTGCTCTGCCAAATGGAGCACGAGGATGTGGTGCTGGCAATGGAACGCAAGCGTGGCTGGGACACGCTGCTGTGTGCTGACACCCACCACTATGCCGTGGGTCTGCTGGCCAGGTGAGACCCCCTTCTCCCCGCTGCCTCTGACATTTGTGCTCTGTGCCCAGGGTGCCCCACACAGTCCCAGTGGTTGTGGGCCAGAGGGCCTTGTCACCGAGGCACAGCCAAGCAGACTGGAAAAGGCTGGCAGAGGAGGGTACCCACAAGGAGCTGCCTCCCAAATAGCCCAGGGATTTGGGAATCCCCAAATTGCAGGATGCTGGGGAAAGACCAGACCTCTGTGAGTCTGTCCTGGGAGAGGTTTGTCCCCCGGCCCAAAGTCTTGGTTACTTTTTCTCCTGCCAGGGAGATATCCCGTGTCTCCATCCCCTTGTGCTCCCGGATCGCTCGCTACCTGCTCCAGCTGCTCAACACTCTGGAGCCACGCTGGGAGCTGCCCGCCCTGGCCTTCCTTGTGGAGGTGAGCCTGATGGCCAGCGCTGCCTCACTCAGCTGCCTCCCAGCTCTCTGCCCTCTCATAGCCGCAGCTGCCTGGGACGGGTGCCCGCGCCCTGTGCTGCTGCCTGGGCCCGGCCCTGTGCGGTTCCGGGCTCCTGCCGGCCGGGTCCCCTGTCACTGCCCTGTGCCTTTCAGGTCCTCGAGTGCCTGAACTTGAGTGGAGGCAGTGCTAACAGAGTCCTGCAAATCTTGTCAAGGCACCTGCACAGCAAGTGCAGGGACAGGCGTCGCCTGGCGCTCAGGGCCCTTCTCAAGCTCATTGACAATCCCTCGATGGTGAGAAGGGGGCAGCGGCTGAGGCTGCGCTCGGGAATGCAGTCGCTTGGGCTTTGCTGGGCTTTAGGCACTGGGGCAGCTGCTCCCAGCTCTCCTGCCTCCTGCTTCAGCTGCCCAAGTGCTCCGCAACAGCCCTTTGGCCTCTAGGCCCTGCGGCAGCAGGATGGCGTTTCACAAACTTGTGTTCCGCACAGAGTGAAAAAATGGGGAGCCTGACTGAAAGTCTTGTGGAGCTCCTGTGCGACGCAGATGGAGAGATAGTTAGCATGACAGTCACGCTCCTCAGCTTTATCTCCCGGGACAAGGACATGCTGATAGGCAGCTCCATTGCACTGCGGCTGGTTGAGGCGCTCCTGCCACTCTTTGACCACGTAAGGCTCGCTGCCTCCAGCCACAGCCACTGGCTGCTGCCCGGACACTTTGTGCCCTGTGGATTTCCAGGCCTGAGCCAAGCTGAGCCCCATGCAGCCGATGCTCAGGTCTTTTTTTCTTCCTTTCATACAGGACAATAGCCAGGTGCAGCTGCTCTCCATCCTGCTCTTCCAAACATTGGTGTCTCTTCCACTGCAAAAGGACAAAAAGGCCCTGAAGACACACGTGCACCAGAGTCTGCTGCCACTCTTCTTCCACTGCCATGACGAGGATGGGCGTGTGGCACAGGTGAGGACTCGTGGGCTGCTGCTGTCCCCCTGGGAGGCGGCTCAGCTGCCTCCTGCCCTGGCGCCTGCTGGGCTGCAGCCTCCTCCAGGCCTTGGCACAGGGACACAGGTCCTGCGCCCTGGGCTGTGGGGCCATCTCCGCGTCTCTGCTGCTCTCCAGGCTTCTCAGGAAACGCTGCTTTGTGTGGCCCAGTTCCTGAAGAGGAGGGATCTGGAAAAAGTGGTGAAGAACAAGAAGCTGTGGAAGTTCACCGAGTGCCTGGTAAGGATGGCCTGGAAGTGCCAGCCTCAGGCTGGAGAATCCCCCTGAGCGCGGTGCTCAGTGTGCGGGGCTGGCAGCTGTGCCCCTGCCCGCTGCTGCAGCCAGAGGCGGCGCGGGCTCTTCTCCAGGCTCCTGTGGGCCCGAGCTCACGGCGGTGCGGGCAGGGGAGGCTGGGGCTGGGCGCAGGGAGTGCCCGGTCCAGGGGCTGAGCCCGCGCCAAGCCTTCCCTCCTGCCGCTCTCTCCAGCTGGCAGACGACAGCAGCAGAGCGGCCGAGCACCTGCGCCAGGCCATGCCCTACCTGGAGAGCCCAGAGGAGCCCCTGCGAGAGGCGGCCATCAGGTTCCTGGGTGAGCCGCGAGGCCGGGCTCCCTCCCCGCCCCGCCGCAGCTCGGCCCCAGCCCCGCCTGCTGCCCCGGCAGCGCCATCCGGGCCCGGCGGGGTGGAGCCCCGGCTGGCCTGGGCGCTGCTGCCGCCCTCTCGCAGCCGTGCCCTTGGGCGGCAGCGTGCGGCAAGGGCCCGGCTGAGCCCTGCCGGGCCAGGAGGCCGTGTGGCCACAGGGCTGGCAGCGCCGCTGGCAGGGAGCTGTGCCGCTGGGCCGTGACGGGCTCTGTGTTGGCAGGGATGGCCGGGCGGCAGCTGAGGGGGAAGAAGGAAGAGCTCCAGCTCATCTGTGAGGGTGAGTGAGGGCAGCGGGCTGTCAGCGGGGCTGGCGGGGGAGCTGCAAGCCGTGCCCCGGCTGCGCAGGGCTCTGCTCCCTGTGCGGACGAGGGGCGGCGTGGGCAGAGCACACGGAGATTTCAGGGCCACCTGGGGGATTTGTGGCCAGCAGCTTCGGGCTGATCCCATTTGTCCCTTATTCCCTGCTGGCCATGGCCGGAGCCGGCTGGGATGGCCCTGGCAGGGAGGTCTCCTCGGGTCCCCTCAGATCCGGGATCTGACCATGGCTCTGTTGCTCTCTCTTTCAGCCCTTGAAGGCACGGCAAATGACATCAGCGTCGCCGTTGGAAGCCTGGCAATTCAAACGTTGTACATCCTCCAGGCAGTAGAGAGAGCTGGATATTCCCTCTTGGACAGCCTGCATGATCAGCTGCGCAGGGCATGGAGGACACGGCCTCGTCTCTTGGGGCTCGGCTGGCTGCGCTGCCGGAGCTGTGCAGAGTGCTGATCCCAGAGGCTCTGTCTGCTGGGGCCACCTGAGCCAGCAGGAGTGTTTAATATCTTCAAGATTGTTCTTTCGTTCTTTTTGCTTTTCTGTAGAATATAAATATAGGATGTGTTGTAATAGACAGACTCCCAGGATCTTTCTTTTGCTGCCCAGGCTCTGCAGGGCATAGGGGAAGAGGGAGCAAAGGGTGCCTGGGCTCAGCAAGCTGCCCAGGCATGTGCAGGCTTGCAGGGAAAATGGCCAGAAGCCCCTTGGCCTTTGGTGGTTCTGCTGAAGCCTTTGTGCTGCCAACAGAGCCGGTGGGCAGGGGCCGGAGTTCCAGGGATCCCTGTGAGACCGGTGCCTGGAGATGGCCACAAGCCCTGTCCCAGGCAGGAACGGCCATCTGTGTCCTCCTGCCCGTGTGTTGCTGGCTGCATTGCTGAGGGCTCCGAGGTGCCTCTGGATGGGGCTCCTCGGGAGCTCCTGTGGGGCTGCGGCGCTGCTGCCGGGCAGGTTGGCCGGGCTGAGGGAGACCCTGAGGGGATGGGGCCACCAAGGGATGAGGGGCTGTGAAAGCCCTGACAGGACAAGGCAGTGGGAAGGCACGGGGGGGATGTGGGAGGCAGTGGGTAACGTTGGCTCAAGGAGGAAAGTGGGTTGGAGCCAAAGAGACCACTCAGCCCAATGTCCATGGGGCAATCAGAGAGCGTTTGTGCTCAAGCCCTTCCTTCTAAGGGGCCTTTGAAAAAGCCAGTCTGGATAATTTCACTGGTCGGATCTCTGCGCCCCTTCAGATTCTGGCCTGTGAAATGCCTGCAGCCTTGGGAGAGATGTGATGGGCGAGGCCCCTGTCAGTCAAAGCAGGGGCTGGTCCATTCACCCAGTACAAGGCAGCCTGCACTGCGACACACGGCAACAGAGTGCCAGGCACAGCTGCGGGTGCTCCCCATGAACCTCAGCTCTGGGACCACTGTCTGCCCCAAGCTTCAGGGCTGCAGTGGGAGCTGGTCTCTGCCCTGGGGCTATCCTGCAGGGACAGCTGCAAACAGGGAGCATTCCCTTGCCACCAAGAGCCAAGCCAGGGCTGCAGGGCAGCTGCTCGAGCCCGGACTGCACTGTTGGGTGCTGCGCTCTGGGGCTGGGGCTCCCCGCACAGGGGACTGGACTGGTGTGCCAGAGGAGACAGAGAAGCTGCAGCTTCAGCCTAGCTGAGGTGGGTGCATGGGCTGGGAAGAGTGGGGAGGCCCAAGGGGATTCACAGAGCTCATCCTGCTGAAAGGACAAGGAAAAGGGAGTGGGAGCTCAGCAGTGAGGAGAGTTGAGGGCTGGAGAGCAGCTCTGAATGCCACTAAAATCCAACCAGACCTCTGAGACATTGCTGCTCCTCAGCCAGTGACAGGATGAGTCCCTAAGCCAGGGGCTTGGCCTTCCTCGTGGTGAGGGGCATCAAGGAAGGCAACAGTGTGATGGAGACTGCCACGTGCTGGGAACTCACTGGGGGAAAAGAGGGAGCAGTTGGGAAGTAAAATGCAGGTGGGGGCCGGGGGCATGGCCCGGCCGGGCATGGGGAGAGAGAGACCGAGAGAGGAGGGAACAGGGGGAACGGGAGAGCGGGAGAGGCTGCGGGACAGCGGGAGAGGGAGAGGAGGAGCAAGAGGGACTCCACAAAGTTGCTGCTTTCGCTGCTCTGTCTGCTGCTGCTGCTGCTGCTGCCGCTGCTGCCGCTGCAACTGAAGCTCCGGGGCCGTTTGTCCCCGTGTCCGTTTGTCCGTTGCCCGCTCGCCCCCGCACCCAGCCCCGCGCTCCCCGGGGGCAGCCCCTGAGCCTGTCCAAACACGGGAACTTTGCCCTGTTCAGCCCAGACCCAGAGTCTGGACTCCTGCACAGGGGCACAGGGATCCCCTCGGTCGCTGCTGTGCATTGTCCCTGCTGAGGATCAAACCCTGTCGGGGCACATTCCCTGAATGCAGAATTTGTACCTGACCCAAGCACTGCATTTAGTTTACAGCATTGCTTTCCAAGAAAACCAGGGGAAGGCACACTGTGTCTAGCTCATGGTATTTTCCAGTGTCTAGACCTTGCCATGTCATGGATCCTAGAGGTGAGATGCATTTGGAATTCATGGCATAGAGAAGTAGTGCAAGATGGAAAAGGGGAGCATGAAAATAAATAGAGAAAAACATCTTGGATTGTTTCTTTCCATTTTCATTTCATTTCCTAAAAGCTGTTTCAGTTTTCCCAGACTCTACTCCTGGGAGTCCTGTTTGCTCTTTCCAAGAACTTTTCCTGGGGAATGAGGTGCAGCTTCTGTCACAAGATGTGCCACCAACTGCAGCTTCTCTTGGCTTTCCACACTGTGTGTGCAGCAGAACTCTTGCAGCAAAGCAGGACAAATGTTTGCGAAACTTGACAGCTTGTTCTTTCTCTTCCTTGTGGGCTGGGCAGCTGTGCCAATTCCTCAACACGTGTCCACCCCAGCCAGGCCAGAACTCCTGTCAGGGGTCTGCAGGGTCCTTGTGACGGCCGTGAGGCAAATGAAGGAAAGTTTGGACCGTCTCTTACAGGGGGATGGCATGAGGTGGGTCCCGTCTGCTTGGCATGGTGGGATCAGAGCTTTGGGGAGATGGCAGCGAGCACAGGAGCATCCTGCTCTGGGCAGCTGCTGAGGGCTGGATGTGCCGTGGCTGGCTGCAGGCTGGGCACATGTCCTGCCCTCCTGCTCTGCTGCCAAAGGCAGCAGTGATGGGCAGCGCTGGGCACAGCTCTGGGCACGGCCAGCATGGCCTGGGCACTGCGGGCGGCTGGGACAAGGGGACAGGAGCCTTCAGGTGACGGGCGCTTTCTGGTTTCTCTCCTTGCAGCCGGGCTCTGCGGGTGCTGAGGCTGCTCTGGGCTCTGCCAGGGCTCTGCTGGGCTCAGCCCTGGGCACAGCTGGGCTGGCTCTGCCCTCACATTGCTCTGACAGCTTTGCATCAGACAAGCCCCTTCTGAGCACAGCCCTGAGCTTTCTGCTTTGGCAGGTGAGCGAGACTCTCCTGCAGGCCAGGAGATTGCGCTTGGGGACACACATCCCATTGGCAAGGACTAAAGTCTCCACAGTCCCAGCTGAATGCCTGCATCTCCCCAGGATGTTTTGTCTGTCCCACTCTCCATTCCTTTTTGGCTGGAATGGTGCAGTTGCACTTTCTTCCTCCTCTAGAAGTGCCATGAGTGGGCCAAACCTGGCAAGTGGGCCGTGTTCCTGAGGCAGTGCAGGCTGGAGCTGATGGATGGAGAATTGCCCTTCCCACTTCCAAACCAGAGCAAAAAGCTCTAAGTGGGACTTTGTGTCTTTAAGAAACCCCTGACAGTTTCAAAGGGAATGTGCAGCTCATTCACAGGGTGAGAAGCAAGGGCATCTTCTGAAGGGTTTGTGATTTGACAGAGTTTAGATTCCCAGTCCTGCTTGAAGCTGGAAGGGCACAAAGCAATTTCCTCTTGCTTCAACCACAATTTAAAATAACAATGTTGGAAACAAACCCCTAAAACTTTTAAAAAGTCTGCTGAGGTCAGTTAGATGGATCCATGCCATCAGCTCATTCATAAAGTAAATAACTGAGTTCTCTTTTTCATAAGATCAGTTACCACTTAATCCTAAGCTAGAGAAGTTTTTTCACAACACACTTAGGTTTTGTTTTTATCTTTCATATTTATATAGTTTTTATTGCTTTTTCTTTTTTTTTTTTTTTTTTTTCCTTTAAATAGAAAACATGTCCTATAAAAGGAGTGTCCTTTGCTCCTGGTTCCCGTGGGGAGCATCTCCCTTCAACCTGGCTGAGCTGCTCAGGCAGAGCCCGGCAGCTCCTGGCCCTGCAGGGCTGAGGCTTTTCCCCGTTGCTGGGCACAGACTGATGGAGCAGCACTGCTGAACACGGGCACACAGAGGGACCAGCAGCAGCTGCCTTTGGCCACCTGAGGCTCCAAGGCCCAAACTCGGAGCAGACAGGGCTGGAAGAGACTCGCAGGCTCCCCGCTGGCTCTGCTGCCCCCCTTGTGCCTGGCCCAGCTCTGGGTGAGGCAGGGGGAGAACAAGGGGCAGCTCCCTCCCAGCCCCAGCCCAGGGACCCCTCTGGCCCCGGGGCTTGGGGCACTGTCAGCACCCGCTGCTGCAGCCACTGCTCCTGCTGGCCCTGACAGCAGCACCCAAACTGGGGCTGATCCCCAGGGAGCAGCAGCAGGGCCTGGATCTGCCCCCTGACTCTGGGGCAGGGCTGGACAAATGACCCCCCAGCAGCAGCAGCACATGGAGCTGACTTTCAGCACAGCCCCTGCCACTCTTCCCTCCCCTGTGCAGCGGTGTCACAGCAGCCTGAGGCACCTGGGAGCCCCCAGGGCCAGCAGGGACTTGAGGTGGCAGCCCTGGGCTCCTGGAGGTTGTTCAAGGAACGGAGCTGGGGACAGCTGTCCATGGGGAGCTTCCAGATGGAAAAGGCTGCTGTGCCCAGGCAGCTCCAAGGGCAGAGAAAGGAGGGTCTCGCCCACTGGATCTGTGCCAGTCCCACAGTCCTGGGCAGCAGCCACCGAGCCCTGGGGGAGCAGAGGGCACAGCAAGAGGGACAAAAGCAGGCAAGGTGAGAGACTGGAGAGAGCCAGAGTGGGGAGCAGGAACAGCTGCTCCATTGCACTCTTGGAGAAAGCTCTGGGCTGGTTCAAAGCGCTGAAAGGCGTGAAGGGCAGAGAGGAGGCCACAGCAAACAATGCTCCTGTTTCCACAGCCTCCCCTCTCCGTGTCCCAGAAGGAATTGGATGGACTGTGTTCTTCTCTCCGACTCATCTGGTTCAGCATGAGCAGCTGAGCACCAGGAGCTGAAGGGGCTGAAGCCTCAGGCCTCAAGGGATGAGCAAGAAGAAACTTTCTGAGCAATTTAATGCTGCTAACATGGAGCTGGCTGAATGCAGCAGATGGAATCATGGAATTATAGAATCCTTTCTGTTGGGAAAGTCCTCTGAGCTCATCCAGTCCAGCCGGTCACGCAGCACTGTCAAGCCCAGCACTAAACCACGTCCCTGAAGTGCCAAGGCCTGGACAACAGCCCTGAGTGAGGCCTGAACAACAGGCCCTGAGCCAAAGGTGGCCTCTGGATGAACCTTCCAACCAAAGGTTGTCTTTGTATCTGCTCATTAATGAAATATGCATGGTCATTAGTGCTGTGATAGATGTATCCACTCATTAGTGAAACATGTATTGACCTTTCTGTATTTAGAAGCAGGACAAGGCCATGAAATCTGACATCTGGCCTTGTCTGGGGCTGTATGGTCAAAGTCACCTTCCGTGGTTCCTCTTGGGCCCTGGCCGGGCTTTGGGAGGAACCCAAGAGGAGAATGAAACCAGGTGTTCCCACACCAGAAGTGCTGTCAGTTTGTTCATTCGGCACTGTCAGAGCTGGGCCCTCTCACAGCGAGGCTGGAGCCTCACCTGTGGCTGGAGGCACCTGCAGGAATTCCCAGAGTCTGGGAGTGGCTCTGCAGCCCTTGGCTGTGACAGCTTCCCCAGCTGCTGTGTGGATCTGGGGGATGGTAAAGCCTGAGGGTAACTGGGGTTGGATCTTTCTTAATCACTGCTGCAATCTTTGGTGGTGATGGCTGGGTGCATTGCTCAGCTGCTCCTTTTGTGATTCCTTGCTGCTTTGAGCTACAGTAACTGATACTGATTCCTTCAGTTGGTGTCTGTGTCTTTGGTGCTGACCCTGCCCACTGGTAAAACAAAAGTGGCACAGTCTGGCCAGATGACAACAAAATGTCACTTTTTAAATGTAGATGTGAGGAATCAGTCCCATCAGGAATTCCCAGATGGGAAGCCCTTCCCTGGAGTTCCCTGGCTCTGGAGTGGGCTGAGGTCAGAGCACCGTGTGAGCAGTGGGGCAGTCGGTTAAAAGAGGCTGAACCCCTGGATGTCTTAAAATGCATCCAAAAATTGCATATGGGAAAAGGAAAAGATCTTGTGGGTTTGGGAAGACGGAGATGGATTTTGTTAACAGCACATTGGAAACAGCACCAACAGAAGGAAAAACTGTTGTTAGAATACTCCCACATGGAGTGACAGAAGAAGGTTTAAATCATGAACTCAGGTTCATTTGTTCAAATGATATAATAATAATAATAGCTATATATAATATAACCCAATTATCTGTATTCATATCTGTATAATTTAAAATTGATAATGTGAAATAATGCTGACAATACTAATTTGACAGCTTTGACTGCTCACTGTGACACTGAATACCCCACAGAAAAGGACTGGCCAAGACCCAGCTGTCAGTGGTAAACTTTGTGAATTGTGTGCAATGAAGAAAGGAGGAAGGGATGAAATTGGCTGTTTTTATAGGATTTGCAGATACTGTGATGCAGAATGCTTTTTCTATTATTGTGAGAAATAAAGTGATTAAGACTGCTGGGTTTTTCATGTCCCAGACAATCCCCAAGCTGCAGGATTGGTTGAACGGGTGAAGGGATTGCTAAAAGAGCAGTTGACAAAAGCAGGAGATGGGAACCTGTCCCCATGGAGAAGCCATCTCCCAGATGTGCTCCATGCCCTTAGCAATGGCCCCCTGGGGAAATGGAAACCCCCTGGCTGTGCACAGCTGCTCCCAATTTGCAAATACAGCCATGGACAGTGAGACTTGGACTGCCTGGGAAATTGTTCTGGCTGTGATGGCCCTGGCAGGGCCAGCTCAGAGGCTGCAGGGCTGGACCTTCATGCATTGGAATTAGTTAGGATAAATCAGAAGCAAATGAGAGTTAACAAGACAGGAACAGGAATCCAGATTCCTCCAGGACACTTTGGTTCCATAACTGTTCACTGGAGCTTGGCCTTGCAAAGTGCTCATATCATGGGAGGAGGAACTGATGCAGATTTTCAAGGAGAAATTGAAGGAAATTGGTTAAACAATAGTGAACAAGATTGGATTATTCAAACCCACGACAGGGTAGCACAATTATTGATATTGTCAGTTTTAAAAACAATTGGGAAAAAGGAGATCCACCTCAAATCACTGCTGCTGGTGGAGATAAAGGGTTTGGATCCAGCAGTGCTAAGAATGGAACCAGAGTGTGGGTCCAGAGGCCAAAAGGCCCTCCCGAGGCAGCTGAAAGGACAGCTCCTGGGAAAGACAGCACTGGTTGAATCCTGAAACCTGGGTAGGAACGATGGGAATGTGTCCCTGCAGCCAAGTGCTCTGTGTGAGAACAAGTAGATATTACAGGAGATTGTTTTACACATGCTGCCAGACCAAATCTCTCTGTTTGCCCCAATGGACAAGCAAAGGACCTCGGGGGCATTCTTCTGGAATTAAAAAGGTGCCAGCTTCATGGACAACAGAATTATTGTCCTTATCCTGCATGAGATTGAAGAAAAAGAATGATTCACCTTGTCACTGAAGTACTGCTGATATCTGTAAGTTGTATGTTGAGAGTCAGCCAGAATCTTTGCCACAAACACCTCTAGAGGTTCACCAAGGATTAGTCATGGAAACTGTTTTGAAAATTTAAAGCTCAAAGTAGCCAAAGTACTCAATGTCACTGATGGCTGGGTGTGTTCTCAGCTGCAGTTGGGAGGAATGGGGTTCCCTTAGAGGGCCCACCCTGTGGGGTGGCCAGAACTCTGTCCATGGGCTCTGCCTCGTAATGGAGTCAGAGCAGGGACAGTTACAGAAAACTGCTGTGGAACACAGGGATACAAGGATCACTTTGACAGGATTCACTAGGATTTCCCTTCCGGAGAAACCAAACCCTGTTCTAGTTCTAGAGGCCACGGTGTGAGAGGATTTCTCTGCTTTACCATCACTCCCAATGCCAGTAGAACTCAGAGTGCTGGAGCTGGTCAGTGTCAGTGTCTCACCACTCCCAGCTGCAGGGCCACCATTTCGGGTCCTTCAGCAACAACCACCAGGAAGAGCTGGCGCCAAGAGAACACTTTCCCCCCAGGGAGTGCCGTGGGTTTCAGAAAGCAAAAGGATCTGGTTCACCCTGTGCCCCACGTGCACTGCCTCATCCTGTGGAGTTTGCATGAATGAGCTAAATCAACTATTAGAAGAAATAGTAGATGCTCCTGTGAAAATATCCAAGAGCAAAACACAAATAGGGCTCTACAGAAGTGCATGGCCTTGGACTATCTGCTTGCTGGCCAAGGAGGAACCTGTGCTACCATGGGACAGGAATGTTGCAGGAATGTCTATAAGTGCTGGGTTTGAGGTCCAACAATCAGGAATGGCCTCAATAGAACAATCAGTAGAAGAGTGGCAGCAAGAAGAAAATTCTTCATGCTGGGATTGGCTTCTAAGTTGGAGGCTGCTGTGAAATGAATTCATGCAGTCACTGTGATCCTTGCAGTGTGAGCACTTGGTGTGTTATGATTCTGTATTCGAGTTGTTGTGACACTTCATGCTGGAAATGGAGACTTGTCTAAAAAGAGACACAGTCTTAAGAAAAAAAGGGGCATTTGATAAAGAAGAGAGAATAGCATCTAACTAGGCATATTTTAAAAGGAATCAAATGATAGCTCTGAGTAATGAACTTGAACAGCACTTAATTGAAGAAGAAGAGGCACTGCCTTTATGCATAACACCTAAATCTAAGCTCTGTTATCCAAAGAGTTGTTATGAACCTTGTACCTCCTGTATAGATCAAAGCACTGATTGAAGTTCCAAGGCCTGAGCACCAGGCCCTGACTGAGGCCTGAAGAACAGGCCCTGGGCCAAAGCTGAGCTCCACATGAGCCTTCAAACCAAATGCTATATTTGTGCCCGCTCATTAACAAAGTCTTATTAGCAATAGGATCTATGTATCTGTTCCTTTCTGAAAGACGTATTTTTCTTCCTGTATTTAGAAGCAGGACAAGGCCCCATCTGGCTTTGTTTGGGGCTGTAGGATCAAAGTCACCTCCCTTGGTTCCTCCTTGAGTCCTGGCCAGGCTTTGGGAGAAAGCAAACGGGAGAATGAAACCACAAGTTCCCACACTAGCAGTGATGTCAGCTTGTTTGTTTAACAGTGTACAAGCTGGGCCCTCTTACAGAGAGGTTGGATCTGGGGGATGGCAAAGCCTGAGGGTGACTGGGGCTGGATCTTTCTTCATCACTGCAGGCAATCTTGAGTAGTGATGGGTGGGTGCATTGCTGAGCTGCTCCTTTTGTAATACTTTGCTAATGACAATGTGCTTTGCTGAGCTTATCCTTTTGTGATTCTTTGCTGTTTTGCATGATATAAACGACACAATTTCTTAGGTTGGTGTCTGTGTCTTTGGTGTCGACCCTGCTCTCTGGTGAAACATGGCCCCATCCTGGCAAGTGTTACCTGGGATGACAAAAACCCTCACTCCAAATGTCCCCCCTTCCTCCTTGTTCCCCCACTTTATACACAGAGCAGGATGTCCGATGGTCTGGGGTATCCCCGGGCTCAGTCGGCCATGATGTCACAATGGTCTCCTTGGTTCTGGATGGTAACAATGGAGGCTTGGTTCCACGAGCTTCCATGATGTCACAATGGTCTCCTCGGTTCTGGAGAGTAACAATGGAGCCTTGGTTCCACGAGGTTCCATGATGTCACAATGGTCTCCTTGCTTCTGGACGGTAACAATGGAGGCTTGCTTCCACGAGGTTCCATGATGTCACAATGGTCTCCTCGGTTCTGGACGTGACAATGGAGCCTTGGTTCCCCGAGGTTCCATGATGTGACAATGGTCCCCTTGGTTCTGGACAATAAGAATGGATCCTGGGTTTCATGAGGTTCCATGATGTCACAATGGTCTCCTTGGTTCTCGACTCGTAATAATGGAGCCTTGGTTACACGAGGTTATATGATATCAAAATGGTGTCCTTGGTTCTGGAGGGTAACGATGGAGCCCTGGTTCCACGAAGTTCCATGATATCACAATGGTCTCCTGGGATCTGGACAGTAACAATGGAGCATTCGTTCCATGTGGTTCCATGATCTCACATTAGTCTCCTTGGTTGTGGACGGTAAAAATGGAGCCTTGGTTCCACGAGGTTCTATGATGTCAGAGTAGTCTCCTTGGTCCTGGACGGTAACAATGGAGCCTTGGTTCCACAATGTTCCATGATGTCACAATGGTCTCTTTAATTCTGGACGGTAACAATGGGGACTTGGTTCCATGAGGTTCCATGATGTCAGAATGGTCTCCATGGTTCCGGACAGAAAGTATGGAGCCTTGGTTGCACGAGGTTCCATGATGTCACAATGGTCTCCTAAATTTTGGAGGGTAGCAATGGTGCGTTGATTCCACGAGGTTCCATGATGTCACAATGGTCTCCTCGGTTATGGACTGTAACAATGGAGCCTTGGTTCCACGAGGTTCCATGATGTCACAATGGTCTCCTCGGCTCTGGACGATAACAATGGAGCCTGGGTTCCATGAGCTTCCATGATGTCACAACGGTCTCCTCAGTTCTGGACGGTAACAATGGAGCCTTGGTTCCTTGAGGTTCCATGATATCACAATGGTCTCCTTTGTTCTATATGGCAACAATGGAGCCTTGGTTCTACGAGGTTCCTGGATTTCACAATGCTCTCCTCGGTTCTGGAGGGTAACAATGGAGCCTTAGTTCCACGAGGTTCCATGATGTCACAATGGTCTCCTTGGTTCTGGAGGGTAACAATGGAGCCTTGCTTCCACGAGGTTCCATGATGTCACAATGGTGTCCATGGTTCTGGAAGGTAACAATGGAGCCTTGGTTCCACAAGATTCCATGATTCCACAATGCTCTTCTCAGTTCTGGAGGGTAAAAATGGAACCGTGTTCCGCGAGGTTCCATGATGTCACAATGGTCTCCTCGGTTATGGATGGCCATAATGGAGCCTTCCTTCCACAAGGTTCCATGGTGTCACCAGGATCTTCTTGGTTCCAGACTGCAACAATGGAGCTTTGGTTCTACGAAGTTCCATGATGTCATAAGGATCTCCTTGGTTCCGGACGATAACAATGGAGCCTTGGTTCCACGATGTTCCATGATGTCACAATGTTCTTAGGGTTCTGGATGTTAAAAATGGAGCCTTGGTTCCACTAGGTTCCATGATGTCACAATAAACTCCTTGGTTCTGGATGGAAAGAATGGTGTGTTGGTTCCATGAGGTTCCATGATGTCACAATGGTCTCCTCGGTTCTGGACAGTAACAATGGAGCCTTGGTTCTACGAGGTTCCATGATGTCACAATGGTCTCCGCAGTTCTGGACGATAAAAATGGAGCCTTGGTTGCACGAGGTTCCATGATGTTACAATGGTCTCCTCGGTCCTGGAGGGTAACAATGGAGCCTTGGTTCCACTGAGTTCTATGATGTCACAATGGTCTCCTTGGTTCTGGATGATAACAATAGAGTGTTGGTTCCACGAGGTTCCATGATGTCACAGCGGTCTCCTTGGTTCTGGACGGTAACAATGGAGCCTTGGTTCCACGAGGTTCCATGATGTCACAATGGTCTCCTTGGTTCTGGAGGGTAACAATGGAGCCTTGGTTCCACTAAATTCCATGATGTCACAATTGTCTCCTGGTTTTCGGAGAGTAACAATGGAGCCTTGGTTCCACGAGGTTCCATGATGTCTCAATGGCATCCTTGGTTCCGGACGGTAACAATGGAGTCTTGGTTCCACGACTTTCCATGATGTCACAATGGTCTCCTTTGTTCTGAACGGTAACAATGGAGCCTTGGTTCCATGAGGTTCCATCATGTCACAATTGTCTCCTTGGTCTGGACAGTAACAATTGAGCCTTGGTTCCACCAGGTTCCATGATGTCACAATGGGCTCCTTGATTCTCGACTGTTAACAATGAAGCCTTGGTTCCACGAGGTACCATGATGTCACAAGTGTCTCCTTGGTTCTGTACGGTAACAATGGAGCCTTGGTTCCAAGAGGTTCTATGATGTCGCAAGGATCTCCTCGGTTTTGGAGGGTAACAATGGAGCCTTGATTCCACGAGTTTCCATGATGTCACAATGCTCTCCTTGGCTATGGACATGAAAATGGAGCCTTGGTTCCGCGACGTTCCATGATGTCACAATGGTCTCCTCGGTTCTGGATGGTAGCAATGGAGCCTTGGTTCCACGACGTTCCAACACTTCGCAATGGTCTCCTTGGTTCTGTACTTGACAATGGATCTTTTGTTGAACAAGGTTCCATGATGTCACAATCCTCTCCTCGGTTCTGGAAGGTAACAATGGAGCCTTGGTTCCATGAGGTTCCAGGATGTCACAATGGTCTCCTTGGTTCTGGAGGGTAACAATGGAGCACTGGTTCCACGAGGTTCCATGATGTCACAAGGGTCTCCTTGATTCCGGACGGTAACAATGGAGACTTGGTTCCATGAGCTTCCATGATGTCACAATGGTCTCCTTTGTTCTGGACGGTAACAATGGAGCCTTGGTTCTACGAGGTTCCATGATGTCCCAATGGTCTTCTTGGTTCTGGACGGCAGCAATGGAGCGTTGCTTCCACGACGTTCCATGATGTCAAAAGTGTCTCCTTGGTTCTGGACGGTAAAAATGGAGGCCTGGTTCCACGAGGTTCCATGATGTCACAATGGTCTCCGCAGCTCTGGATGATAAAAATGAAGCCTTGGTTCCACGAGGTTCTATGATGTCACAAGGATCTCCTTGGTTTTGGAGGGTAACAATGGAGCCTTGGTTCCACGAGGTTCCAGGATGTCAGAATGGTCTCCTCGATTCTGGATGGTAGCAATGGAGCCTTGGATCCACGAGGTTCCATGATTTCGCAACGGTCTCCTTGGTTCTGTATTTGATAATGGATCTTTGGTTCCACGAGGTTCCATGATGTCACAATGGTCTCCTTTTTTCTGAACGGTAACAATGGAGCCTCGGTTCCACGAGGTTCCATGATGTCACAATGGTCTCCTTGGTTCTGGCGAGTAACAATCGAGCCTTGGTTCCACGAGGTTCCATGATGTCACAATGGTCTCCTTGGCTATGGACATGAAAATGGAGCCTTGGTTCCACGTGGTTCCATGATGTCACAAGGGTCTCCATGGTTTTGGAAGGTAACAATGGAGCCTTGGTTCCACGAGGTTCCAGGATGACAGAATGGTCTCCTTGGTTCTGAATGGGAACAATGGAGTCTTCGTTCCGCGAGGTTCCATGATTTCAGAATGTTCTCCTCGGTTCTGAATGGTAGCAATGGGGCTTTTCTTCCCTTTTCTTCCCACGAGGTTCCATGATTTTGCAATGGTCTCCTTGGTTCTGTACTTGACAATGGATCCTGGGTTGCACAAGGTTCCATGATGTCACAATGGTCTCCTCGGTTCTGGAAGGTAACAATGGAGCCTTGGTTCCATGAGGTTCCATGATGTCACAATGGTCTCTTTAATTCTGGACAGGAACAATGGAGGCTTGGTTCCTAGAGGCTCAATGATGTCACAATGGTCTCCTAGATTTTGGGCGGTAGCAATGGGGCATTGGTCTCACGAGGTTCCATGATGTCACAATGCTCTCCTTGGTTCTGGACTGTTAAGAATGGAGCCCTGGTACCACGAGGTTCCATGATGTCGATAGGGTCTCCTCGTTTATGGACGGTAACAATGGAGCCTTGGTTCCACGAGGTTCCATGATGTCACAATGGTCTCCTAGGTTCTGAACGGTAACAATGGAGCCTTGGTTCCACAAGGTTCCATGATGTCAGAATAGTCTCCTTGGTTCTGGAGGGTAACAGTGGAGCCTTGGTTCCACTAAATTCCATGATGTTGTAATAAAAAGGTCTTTGTTCATCAAAACGAACATTGAAAGAAAATAAGAATTTAAACTGAATAGAGAATTTCAGACTGTGAGAAGAGAAAGAGGAGAAAAAAAAAAGGGGGGGGGTTTGATAAACAACAAGTATTCTGCTTAAGAATTGTGCAAATGCAGCTAGCACAGAAGACTGTGTAACTAACTATATACAAGCTAACTTTTAGACCAAGGACAACCGGCAAAGAAGATAAGGAGCCTTCATCCCTATGATCACCAAGGGCAGAGAGAAAAAGGACCCCCTAGCAACCAATTGCACCGGCGCAGAGTGCATCGAGAGAAAATACGTCAACCGAAAAAGAGGGGGGACTATAAAAACAAAAAGGTCAAAGGGGGAAGGTGCGCCGTGGCAGAGTGGAAACTCCCCGGCCGCCCAGCGCTGTTTTTTGCTTAATACCGCTTGCTTAATAAATTCTTGTTAATTGATTTATCTATAATTAGCCTCCCCAATTGAATTTGTCCATAACAAATTTGGTGCCGTGACTCGGATAAGGGCAAACGGGCAGGAATTCCTAATCAGGGAGGCGCCCCGCTGCTTTTTCAGTGGCCCTGGTGCAGGCTTTTCCTTCTCGGGCCCTTACCGACGAACCTAAATTCGGTATTAAGCAAAAGGGATACCGGTAACCCCATAATCTTTGTGCACGAAGCCCGGGCGAAGACGCAGGACAGCGTGAGTATAAAAGTGGGATCCGCTCGGTTGGGGTTGGGATCCCAGGACATAACGTACGAGACGTCCTTTTAGGACGAGGCAAGTGTGGACCTCTAAGTAGTGCGGTTTCCAGACCCCGAGAGGGGCTGGGCCACGAAGAGGGGGCTGCGAGTATGTGTGTGTGTGAAGGTGTCCTGGAAGATGGGACAGAGGAAAAGCAAGCCCTCTGATTCCATGGGGACGGGGACCCCAGTAAAGTTTCCCCAGATACCACCTGACAGTCCGTTAGGTTTAATAATAAAATCTTGGGATGAATACCCTTCAAGAAAAGGGAAGGATAGGGCAAAAATGATACATTATTGTATGGAAGTATGGGGAGGGAAACAAATCCGTGGTGATAATTTATTTTGGCCAGTGTTTGGAAGCTTCGAGGACTGGATTTGCCAGGCATTAAACATTTATGTAAATTCTAAAGAACCTTTTGATATGGAAGAGAGCAAGTACGCTGCTCTCTGGATAGTGGGGAAAACAAGAGCAAAACTTTTTGCCTTAAGCACCCAGGGAGAAAAAGAAAAAAAAAGAAAAATAAAAAGCCTGAGGAGGTTCCAACTGCACCCCCTCTACTATACATACCTCCCCCTCCTCCACCTCCACCAGCACCACCAGTAGTCTACCCCAATTTAGATCAAGGGGGGGATTTTGAAAACCAGGAAGTAGAAATCCTGGAACCGGTCCCTGAGGAAAATCGTCGTGTTACTCGTAGCCTAACAAGGGGGAAAAGCGAGAGGGAAAGGCAAGCTCTATATCCATTAAGGGAAGTAGCTTTGGGAATGATCCCTAATCCTAATGCTGGTCAGCAGGGACAACCAGCCCAAATTCCGGGAATAGGTTATGTAGAGGTACCTCTTAATTCAGGAGATGTGAGGGAGTTCAAGAAAGAAATGGGACATCTATTGGAAGACCCCCTTGGAGTTGCAGAGCGGGTGGATCAGTTTCTGGGGCCCAACGTGTATACGTGGGACGAAATGCAGTCAATACTGGGGATTTTATTCACATCTGAGGAGCGAGGGATGATCAGGACAGCTGGTATGAGAATTTGGGATAGAGACCATCAGGCAGGACCCCAAGCAGATACTAAATGGCCTTTACAGCGTCCTAATTGGGATAAGCAAGATCCCCTGCATAGGACACATATGGCAGACTTAAGAACAATTCTTATCCAGGGGATCAGAGAATCAGTCCCTAAGGGGCAGAATGTGAATAAAGCTTTTTGTGAGAGTCAAAAGAAAGATGAGGACCCCACGGAATGGTTAGGATGGCTCCGGAGATCTTTTCAGCTGTACTCTGGAGTAAATCCTGACACTCCAGAAGGACAGATGTTGTTAAAGACCCAGTTCGTGGCCAGAGCCTGGCCTGATATTAGGAGAAAATTGGAAAAGATTGAGGATTGGCATGGTAGAGGCCTGGATGAATTGTTGCGGGAAGCTCAGAAAGTGTATGTACGGAGAGAGGAGGAAGGACATAGGAAACAAGCAAGAGTGATGATGGCTGTGGTACGTGAAGGGCAGAGGGGAACGCTTAGTCAGTTCCAGGGAAGTAAGCCGAAGGGCCAGAAGGTAGAAAAAGGGAGAAGAGAAAAGGAGAGTGGACAAGGAAGCTGCTTTTATTGTGGTAAGAGAGGGCATTTTCGGAGGGAATGCAGAAAAAGGTTGGCAGATGAAAAGCAATTCAAGGAAGATTGAGGGGGTCAGGGGCTCTATTTGCTGGGGACCCAGGAAAAAACAGAGCCCCTGGTAAAACTAAAAATTGGTCCCCAGCAGCAAGAATATGAGTTTCTTGTGGACTCAGGAGCTGAGAGATCAACGGTTCAAACCCTTCCCTCAGGGTGTAAATTATCAAGAGAAACAATACAGGTAGTTGGGGCAAAAGGGGAAGCCTTTAAAGTGCCTGTAATCAAAGACGTGATTTTTGAAACCAGCTCCAAAATAGGTATAGGATCACTGTTGTTAGTTCCAGAGGCTGACTATAACTTACTGGGACGAGATTTGATGATTGAATTAGGAATTGGAATCGACATAAATGACAAGAAGCTAAATATTAAATTATGTCCTCTTCGGGTAGAGGACGAACAGAAAATTAACCCTGAAGTGTGGTATACCCCAGAAAAAGCAGGCCGATTGGACATAAAACCTTTTGAGATAACATTAAGAAATCCTGAAGTCCCAGTTAGAGTTAAGCAGTATCCAGTTCCAAATGAAGGAAGGAAAGGGGTCAAACCTGAAATTGAAAGATTAAAAGCACAAGGGTTATTAGAACCCTGCATGTCTCCTTTTAATACTCCTATCCTTCCTGTTAAAAAACCCAATGGGAAATACCGTTTGGTACATGACTTACGAGAAATTAACAAAAGGACTGTAGAAAGATTCCCTGTAGTAACTAACCCTCATACTTTATTAAGTAAATTAGGCCCCGAAAATCAGTGGTATAGTGTTATAGATTTAAAGGATGCATTTTGGGCATGTCCCCTTAAAGAAAGTTGTAGGGACTATTTTGTCTTTGAATGGGAAGACCCAGACACCCACAGGAAACAACAACTCCGTTGGACGGTACTCCCACAAGGGTTTACAGAGTCCCCTAATTTATTTGGCCAGGCACTGGAGCAGCTGCTTACAGATTTTCAGTTGAGAGAAGGGACTGTCCTGATTCAGTATGTAGATGACTTGTTAGTAGCTGGGAAAGAAGAGGAAATTGTCAGGGAAGAGAGTATAAGATTACTCAATTTTCTAAGCTTGAAAGGACTCAAAGTGTCAAAATCCAAATTACAATTTGTGGAAAAAGAGGTGAAATATCTCGGACATAGACTGAGTCAAGGAACGAAGAAACTAGACCCAGAAAGGGTTAAGGGAATCTTAGCTATGCCAGGGCCAAGGACAAAGCGGGAGGTTAGACAGCTGTTAGGATTGTTTGGGTACTGTAGACAATGGATAGAGGGATTTAGCGGGAAAGTAAAATTCCTATATGAGAAACTAACAAAAGAAGGCTTGCTTAAGTGGACTCGGGAAGATGAGGAAAAACTACAGGACCTCAAGGCAGAATTAGTAAATGCACCGGTTCTCAGTCTTCCTGATTTAAAAAGGCCCTTTTATAATATAAAACCAGATGATAAGGTGTTAATAAAAACTTGGAAAGAAACCTCACTAATCCCAAACTGGGAAGGCCCCTATGTTGTTTTACTTACTACAGAAACTGCAGTCAGAACCGCTGAAAAGGGATGGACACATGCGAGCCGAATAAAGGGACCGATTACTGCTGCTGCTGCCGAAGACCCCTGGAGAATAACCAGCCAACCCGGAGATCTTAAGGTCACATTTAAACGGACTTAATGGACTCAGTAAAAATTGTACAAACCAGCTGGTATAGTGAGATATTGGATTATGGATATCCTATAACTGATGATTTTAGAGTCTATTGTACAAATAAGGATTGTGATTGTTACCCTTTTGTATGCTATATTTGTAAAATCTGCCAGGAACGGTGGTGGGTCCATAGTTATAGAGGTACCCCTCCTAGGGGTATTTGTAAAGGGTGTTACCAATTAGAAAGAGAACTGACAAAGTCAGTCCTAGAGATTGGAGAAGAGAACGGGACCCTACCAAGGGAATCCCAAGAGTGGTGGGAGGTGTTTACTAAGGGGGCTAGGCCTGAAAATTGTTGTTACCACTCTAATGAACCAATTCCCCTAATTGTTCAAATTATAAAAGGGAATTGCCGGAAGACTTTACCAGGAATTCAGTGTAATTCACCGCAAGTGAAGGATAAGAATTGGGAATCATTCAAAAAGAGGCAGCAAAAACAGAGTAAGGGTCCTCCTGAAGAATATCCTTGCTGCCGAGAAGATGGTACACCTCGCGGCTCGAAGCAACCGGGTCGGCGAGCGAGGCAGAGGGATAAGAAGCAGTGGAGGAAAGAGCCCTCAAACTGGGACAATTCAAAGGTATTTCAAGAACTGCCTCAAGGGTACTGATCTCCCAAGGGTAAAGGTGAGCCCGGCAATAACATGTCAAACCAAACAGTGGGAAGGGGGAAATAATGATAATCAAGTTCTGGGGCGGTTTGGACTCCACCCTTGCTGGCAAATTCTGTACATATTAGTTATATGTTGTACCTGGCCTGTACAAGGGGACTATGCACACCAGCCATTTAATTGGACTCTGACCAAAATAGACCAAGGGAAAGTTGTTAAGCAAAATGCCACCACTGTAGCTCCTACTTTTTTAGTTACTAATGAGGACTTGGTGAACTCTGTGTGGGGATGGAGTAAACCTGACTTCCACGCTATCTATTGGTGTCCTAGCTCCAATCCTGGGAGGGGATATTGTAATTACCCTGGGGAATATCTGTGTGGATATTGGGGCTGTGAAACCATAGCAACTGCCTGGGCTGTCACCCATCCAGATAAATTTTTACAGGTCTCATGGTATCCTAAAGGATGCAAAGTTCCATGGTATGGCACTCAAGGAGAAATTCTGTATATGGGGAATTGTAGGTCCTTGAAAATACAGGTGCTCAAGCCCCTGGACCCAGGATGGCTGGTAGGAAAAACTTGGGGAGTAAGGTGTTGGGAACCGGGTAAGGATCGTGGAGGGTACATTCAAATAAAAAAGGAAATCCTACCACATGATCCTCTACCCATAGGCCCTAACTCTGTAATTGCTGAGGAGAAGTTAACCGAGACAGCTATAGGGACCAGTGACACCACAATGCCCAGAAACGAGACCCTCATACTCCCGACCCCGGATCCCCAGCAAAGTACCCTTTGGAAACTTATGCAGGCAGCGTACCAAGTCCTCAATGTAACACAACCTAACATTACTGAACAATGCTGGCTGTGCTTTGATATTAAACCTCCTTTCTATGAGGCAGTAGGGCTCAATGAGAAACCCAAGCGAGTTAATGGGAGCAATCCGCCACAATGTAACTAGAAAGACCCCCAAACCCAAGGGATAACGTTAGCAGCAGTAACTGGAAAGGGACGATGCATAGGGAGAGTCCCGTGGCAAAAGAAACATTTGTGTAAAACAGTCAGTAAAGCACAGCATAAGGGTAACCCGGCAAAATGGTTGATTCCAGCCAAAAATACTAAATGGATATGCTCCAGAGGGGGGCTTACACCCTGTATTGCTCTTGACCTATTCAACGAAGTCTCTGAGTTTTGCATACAAGTGGTAATAGTCCCTAAAATCATTTATCATCCTGAGGAATATGTGTTTAATGCTCAAGTCACTTCTGAACATCACTTATCAAAAAGGGAACCCTTCACAGCCTTGGCAGTGGCTACCCTAATGATTGTAGGTGGAATAGGTGTTGGCACCGGGGTGGCATCATTAGTAAAACAGAATCAAGAATTTAATTCCTTGAGGATTGCTGTAGATGAAGACTTAGCCCGCATTGAACAGTCGATCTCAGCCCTTGAAAAGTCTGTAAGATCCCTGTCAGAGGTAGTATTACAAAATCGTAGAGGATTGGACTTAATATTCTTGCAACAGGGAGGATTATGTGCTGCCCTTAGGGAGGAATGCTGTGTGTATGCAGACCACACGGGAATTGTGAGAGATACAATGACTAAACTAAGGGAAGGCCTCGAATGGAGAAAGAGGGAGAGAGAGTCACAGCAAAGCTGGTATGAGACTTGGTTCAACAGCTCCCCTTGGCTTACCACGCTACTATCAACCCTTGCAGGTCCTGTGATATTGTTGTTACTAGGTTTAACTATCGGACCTTGCATTTTTAATAAAATCATAGACATTGTAAAAGGAAGACTAGAGGCAGCTCATCTAATGCTTATTAGGGAGAGGTACGAAGCATTGCCCAGGGACTCAGAAGTAGATGAAACCCTGGTTTTAAGCCACCAAGAGTTAAAGCGTTTTAATGAACAAATTGGTAAAGAGAAAGAGGAGGGATTGTAATAAAAAGGTCTTTGTTCATCAAAACGAACATTGAAAGAAAATAAGAATTTAAACTGAATAGAGAATTTCAGACTGTGAGAAGAGAAAGAGGAGAAAAAAAAAAGGGGGGGGGTTTGATAAACAACAAGTATTCTGCTTAAGAATTGTGCAAATGCAGCTAGCACAGAAGACTGTGTAACTAACTATATACAAGCTAACTTTTAGACCAAGGACAACCGGCAAAGAAGATAAGGAGCCTTCATCCCTATGATCACCAAGGGCAGAGAGAAAAAGGACCCCCTAGCAACCAATTGCACCGGCGCAGAGTGCATCGAGAGAAAATACGTCAACCGAAAAAGAGGGGGGACTATAAAAACAAAAAGGTCAAAGGGGGAAGGTGCGCCGTGGCAGAGTGGAAACTCCCCGGCCGCCCAGCGCTGTTTTTTGCTTAATACCGCTTGCTTAATAAATTCTTGTTAATTGATTTATCTATAATTAGCCTCCCCAATTGAATTTGTCCATAACAATGTCACAAGGGTCTCCTCGGTTCTGGAGGGTAATAATGGAGCCTTGGTTTCACGAGGGTCCATGATGTCAAAATTTTATTTTTAATTTTGGACGGTAACAATGGAGCCTTGGTTCCACGAAGTTCCATGATTGCCGAGCCGTGGGGGCTTGTAGCTACTCGGCACAAAGCTCGGATAGCTGGTACATCTGAGGGTCCACCAGAAGAACGGGAGGGACACTCGGGCTGCTGGAATCCTGCTCGTTTATTGAAGGGTCGCAGAAGGGGAAGACAGGGAGACAACGAAGCAGAAGGGAGGCATATTCCGAGAGCCCCGAAGGGCGGGGTGGGGATTCTTTTACTGCGTAGGGGTAGGAGGGTTTAGCATTCGAGGGTACAATCGGGAGAAGGCTAAAGGGAGGGGAAATATAACATTAACCAGTGGGGAAAAGGGAAAGGAGTGTTCTTGGTGGAAGAACCAAAGGGAAAACGTGGAACAGAGAAGATTCTAGGCTAAGGGGCAGACTTGAACAATAACTGACAGGACGGGGGAGGGTACAATTCTCTTCCCAAAGGGGGTGGAGAACTCATACAACTGCTGTTTCCCATGGCAACCCTAGACTGCCTTCCCCAACCCCTCCTCCTACAGAGAGGTTTCTGCAGCTCCCTCTCAGGGCCTGATGTTCAGGGCCTGAGCACAAAGCCCCAGAGGGTCATTCAAGTCCTTGTGCTGTGTCTGTGCTGCTGAGCTGGGCCAGGCTCCTGGCACAGAGGGTGATCCTGGCAACCAAGCAGAGCTTCAAAAGCACATTTCTCTTGATGAGCAGCTCTTCTCCCAGCCCAGCAGGGCTGGGGCACTGCCTGCAGCCAGCCCGGGCACAGCCCAGAGGCACAGAGAGCTTCAATCAGTCAGGGCTGGGAAGGTGCTGAGAAGTGCCTGGGGCAGAATCACTGCCAGCCCTTGGCACACGAACCTCTGGCTGCAGGACAAGGCAGCTGCAGCTCCTGCAGTGATCTCCTCAAGCTGGAACATCCCAATGCCCACAGACCCTGTAAGTACAACTCTGAGTATTTCTGGTGCAGGGCAGGTGAAATGCTCATGAAGCTCTGACATGCTGGGGGGGTTCTGATCAGTCATGGAATATTTCCAAGGCAAGGATTTTGACAAAAATGAGGAAATAGGCTCCTAAGACTTTGTATTCAGTTTCCTGCTATTGGAGAATGACAGGGAAGGGGGATAAATATTAAAGGTTGATTGTGAATTTTGAAAAGCACCTGAGACATCTGAACTGTTACTTTTAGTGATCAGTAGGTTCACAGGAGATCCCTAATGTGCTTTCAGCCACTCTGCCCATGGACAGCAGCAGCATCACCTCTGCTGGAGCCATCAGGCTCAGTCTGAGCTCTCCTTTCTCCAAGCTGCAAACAGAAGCTGCCCCCAGCCAGTGCCCTGCAAACAGGCAGGGTTCTGTCAGGCCAAGGAGAGGGCACAGAGATTTGGGGTCTTTGAGTGCTGGCACGGAGAGATCAGGCACAGGCAAACACCTGCAGGAGGAAAATCTCCAGGAAGCAGAGAGGAGATCAGACAAGGAGAGAGAACAAAACCCATTAGTGCTATGGCAGGGAGAGTTTAGAGATGTGCAGAGGATCCCCTCCAGTGCAGCCCCTCCCTCTGCACAAGCCCCCTCCCTCCTGTGCCCCCAGCCAAGCCTCTGCCCTCAGGGCCGGGGCTCCAAGGCGTGCAGCCCCTCCTGTGCAGGCAGAGCTGCAGCAGAGCCGTGAGGCAGCTCTGCAGCCCCGGGCCCAGTTCCCTCTGCAGAGCACAGGGCTGGGAGCAGCTGCCCGGCACTGGGGGCTCTGGCAGGGGGCACAGCTGGCTCAGGGTGACACAGCTGTCCCCAGGGCCCGGCTCTGGGCAATGCTGGCAGTGCAGCCAGGGAAGGAGCTGCATCTCCCTTCATCCAATGCCATCAGAAGGACACTTGGAAGTCTCCCTGAGATTTCAGTCCAAGCTGGGAGCTCCAATCCAGGATGCAAACCTGTCCTAGAGCATCTCTGAGTTATAAGATTGATGGGGAAAGACAGAGGTGTTGTGACACTGAAAATGTTGCTGGGTTGGTGAAATGAGCAATGTGAGTCCTTGGCTACAAATGTGGAGCTGGGCTGTGGTGGATCCATCTGTTCTCAGCAGTACCTGGTGACATTTTAGGGGAAGTAGGAGAATGTGATCACCCTCCACCTGAGAGAGGTTAAAGCCCCGAGAAAGTGTGAACAGGTCAGAATGACAGACCATCTCCCCTCACTCTCCTCTCATCACTTTGCCTCACACAACTTGCTCTGTTCTCCCTGGGGAAGCAGAAATGCAGAGATTTTGATATACAAGAATACTAGGAAAAATATTGGGGAGCTTATAAAGAAAACCCCAGAACTTTGTGTCCATGTGTGCTACAGAGGAGGGTGTATGGGAAATGGCTTTGATTTTGGTTACAGGTATCTCCTCTAACTCTTCCCTGTCCTTTCTCCATGAACAGGTCCCCCTGTGCAGCCACAGCAAATGTCCAACAGCAGCTCCATCAGCCACTTCCTCCTGCTGGCACTGGCAGAGACGCGGCAGCTGCAGCTCCTGCACTTCTGCCTCTTGCTGGGCATCTCCCTGGCTGCCCTCCTGGGCAACGGCCTCATCATCAGCGCCGGAGCCTGCGGCCACCACCTGCACACGCCCATGTTCTTCTTCCTGCTCAACCTGGCCCTCAGCGACCTGGGCTCCATCTGCACCACTGTCCCCAAAGCCATGCACAATTCCCTCTGGGACACCAGCACCATCCCCTACTCAGCATGTGCTGCTCAGCTGTTTCTCTTCATCTCAGCAGAGTTTTCCATTCTCACCATCATGTGCTACGACAGCTACGTGTCCATCTGCAAACCCCTGCACTACGGGACCCTCCTGGGCAGCAGAGCTTGTGCCCACATGGCAGCAGCTGCCTGGGCCACTGCCTTTCTCAATGCTCTGCTGCTCATGGCCAATACATTTTCCCTGCCCCTGTGCCAGGACAATGCCCTGGGCCAGTTCTTCTGTGAAATCCCCCACATCCTCAAGCTCTTCTGCTCATATTTCTACCTCAGGGAACTCGGCGTTTCTGTTTTCACTACCTTCTTAGCTTTTGGCTGTTTGGTGTTCATTGTTTTCTCCTATGTGCAGATCTTCAGGGCTGTGCTGAGGATCCCCTCTGAGCAGGGACAGCCCAAATCCTTTTCCACCTGCCTCTTTCTCAGCACTGGCACATTTGCCTACCTGAAGCCCCTCTCCATTTCCTCCCCATCCCTGGATCTGGCAGTGTCAGTTCTGTACTCAGTGGTGCCTCCAGCCCTGAACCCCCTCATCTACAGCCTGAGGAACTGGGAGCTCAAGGCTGCAACTGTGGAGACTGATCATGGACCATTTCAGAAACAGTAGACTTATGGCCTATTTCTGCAAATCATTTGTAATAAAATTCATCTTTGATATTTCATGTTGGGTTTTGAGGTTGGTTTCTTCTTTTTATTCCTCTGATTTGGTTTTTTAACGTTGTCCACAAAGAAATGCCATTGCTTGTGCCATTTTTCATTTTGTTTCTCTCCACCTTTGCTGAGGCTTCAGATTGTGTCAATGAGGAGCTGTGCCCTCAGCCACTTTAAATGAACGAAAGCATCTCCCAGCAGAGTTTTCCAGAGTTTTCACTGGAGATCCACCTTTTGTTGCCTTCTGTGGAGCTGCAGCAGCAATGTCTGTGTGCAGAGCTGGGGGCAGATCAGTGCTGGCACAGCAGCTGTGCCCAGCAGCAGCAGCAGCACTTGGTGTTGCCAGTGCTGCTCCCGTGGCCCTGCCCCGCTGCCCTGGTGGCCCTGGTGTTGCTGCAGGGCCTGAGTGCTCTCGGGGCCGGGCACAGTCCCGGGGGTGGCAGTGCCGGGGCTGCAGCAGGGACAGGCCATGGGCACTGCTGGGGCAGCGCTGACGCCTCAGGCCAGGGCCTGGGGGCTCCAGGCTCCTTGCCCGGGCTCTCTCAAGAACACAGCCAGGCCAATGCTCAGCACAGAAAACCCCCGTCAGCAGCCCCAGGCTGGCTGTGGGCAGGCTGGGGGCAAACAGCACGGCTGGTGCTCTGCCAGGGCCCTGGGGGAGATGGGAAGGAGCAGCAGAGCAGGGGCTGATCCATCCCCAGTGTGCTGCACAGCCCAGGGCAGCATCCCAGAGCGTCCTCGTGGAGCTGCCAACAACATCCCCCCTCTGCAGCCCTGGCCTCTCCCCCAGCTCACACAGTGCCCCATCCTTGCAGGCACAGACACGGCAGCACTGGCTCAGGAGCCCCTGTTTGCATTGCACACAGCAGGCGGGAGCACCCCCGTGCCCTTGCTGTGGGGACATGAACCTGAGGGAGCACAAATGCCATCAGCCCCTGGGGCCAGGAAGGGCTGGGGGACGCCAGGGAAACCACTCAGCTTTGTCCTGGCCTCTGCACTCAGCCAGAAAGTTTGTTCCCATCAGCTGGGAGTTCCCTGTCCCACTGCAGACGCTGTTGCTCAGAGCCAGGGCTGCCTGGCAGCCACCCCCAAACTGCCCTGAGCATTTCCTTGGCTTCACCTTTGCTTTCTTTACTTCCTTCTACAAATTTCTTTCTCTTGCCCAGCCCTGTTCCCTGCCCTGCAAACAGCCCATCCCTGTTTGCCCTCTCCTCTCTGGCCCCACTCCCCATTGCAGTTCCTGACTTGGCACCATGGGAACGTCCCTTGGGGAGCAGGATCATCCCACAAGTGCTGCAGGAATTGTCTGCAGGCTCCTGCACTGCCTCGTGCTGCTCCCTTGCCAGAGGCACCCCAGGCCAGGGGGGCACATCTGGGCTGCTGTGTCTGCCTGTGGGGCTCCCTGTTCTGGGCAATGAGGAGGGGCTGCAGAGGCTCTGCAGGACTGACAGGATGGGCTTTGGGGCTGTGAGGAGAAGCTGAGGGACCTGGGCTGCTGCAGCTTCTGAAGAGGAGGCCCAGGGCTCCTCCTGCAACTGCTCCAAGGGTGCTTGCAGAGAATCACAGAACCAGCCAGGCTACAAAAGACCTTGGAGATCATCAAGTCCAACCTGTGCCCTGACACTGCCTTGTCTCCCCTGAGCCTTCTATTCTCCAGGATAAACAACCCCAGCTCCCTCAGCTGCTCCTCACAGGACTCGTGTGGCAGAGCCCACACCAGCCTTGTTGCCCTTCTCTGGACACGCTCCAGCCCCTCCATGTCCTTCCTAAATTGGGGACCCAGAACTGGACACAGCACTCGAGGTGCTGCCCAACCAGTGCCCAGTACAGGGGAAGAATCACTGCCCTGCTCCTGCTGGCCACACCATTCCTGATCCAGGCCAGGAGCCATTGGCCTTCTTGGCCACCTGGGCACACTGCTGGCTCATGTCCAGCCTGCTGTCCATCAGTGCCCCCAGGTCCCTTTCTGCCTGGCTGCTGTCCAGCCCCTCTGGCCCCAGCCTGTAGCTCTGCAGGGGTTTTTGTGGCCAAAGTGCAGGACCCGGCACTTGGTCTTGTTAAACCTCACCTTGTTGGACCTGGATCCAGCCTGTCCAGGCCCCTCTGCAGAGCCCTCCTACCCTCCAGCACATCCACACTCACACCCAGCTTGGTGTCATCTGCAAATTTCCTGATGGTGGATTCAGTCCCCTCATGCAGATCATCAATGCAGACATTGAAATCCACGCTGGCTGGCTCTGATCCCTCGGCCATCCTGTGGGTGCCCTGTGATGGCACTCAGGGTGATCTGTTCCAGAACCTTGCCGGGCACCGAGGTCAGGCTGACAGGCCTGCAGTTCCCCAGATCCTCCTTCCAGCCTTTCTTGGGGATGGGCTCACACTGGCACCTCCAGTCCTCTGGGGCCTCCCTGGTGAGCCAGGACTGATGCTAAATGATGGAGAGCAGCTTGGGGAGCTCATCCACCAGCTCCCTCATGCCCCTAGGATGGATCCCATCTGGTGCCAGAGACACCTGTGAGCATCTGAGTGGCTCAGCAGGTCCCCAACTGCTCCCTCCTGGATTCCAGGGAGCTGTTCTGCTCCCTGTCCCCATCCACCAGCTCAGGAGAACACTTGTCCTGAGCATGACCTGTCCTAATGTTGAAAACTGGGGCAAAGAAGGTGGCTCAAGTTAAGCAGCTCAGCTTTTCCTTATCTTTAGTTACTTTATTCCCCACTGCATCCAATAAAGAGTAGAAGTTCTACTTATCCCTCCTTTGGCTATTAGTTTATTTTTAAAACACTTGTTATTCTTTTTCACAGAAGTGGCCAGCTTAAGCTCTAATTGACTTTTCACCACTCTACTTTCTGCACGACCTAACAACATCCTTAAAGATTTCCTGACATGCCTGATCTTCTGTCCAAAGTTGATGCACCCTCTTTTTTCCCTGAGTTCCAACAATAGCTCCATGCACAGACCGAACAGTCCTTTTTCCTCGCTGGCTCAACTTGGGCACAGAGGGACAGGCTGCTCCTTCCCCCTTAGGATTTCTTTCTTGAGATGTGTCCATCCTTCCTGGACCTCTTTGTTTTTAAGGGCTGTTTCCCTGAAAGAATCAGTACTTGATTCGCTACTCTCCAAATCTGCATCCTGAATAAGCCCAGATCTGCCCTCCGTAATTCCTGTGTAGAAGTTTGGTTGATGCCCCTCCTTCTTTCACAGAACATTGAAAACTTGATTATTTCATGGTCACTATGCCCCAGGCAGCCTCTGAGCACCACATTTGCCACCAGCCCTTCTCTGTTTGTGAACAGCAGGAGGCAGAGCTTTCCTTGGGAGTGGGAGTTACCAAAAATTCGGTAAAACAGAAAACTCCTTAACCCCGATGTAACATTAGGAAGCAGCATTCTTTATTCAGCTGGATGCACGGGGGAGAGCTCCTCCCAAAGCCAAGCATGCTGAGTGCAGGAAAGTTTCTGTTCATATTCTGTATTTTGCACACATATTCATTGATTGTCCTGGACTAAACACACAGATGATAATCATTTCCCCAGAATCATGAACACATTTCCCCTCTCATTTTGCATGCCTTCTTCTGTCCTGGGGGTCTCTCTGGTGGTCCCTGGTGGTCGTGGACCCCAATGTTCCCGTCAGCCTGGCTGAGCTGGCAGGACACTGAGGCTGGTGAATTTCAGTTCCCCTTCTCACACAATGGGCATTGTGTGGTTTCCATAGGCCCGGGGTTTTGCAGAACGAGCATTGTGTGTGCTCAGCAGGTGGAGACAATTTCTCATCTGGGAACATGAGGTCACAGAGTGGGATATGACATCACAGAGTGGGTTATGTGAGGTCATAACACAACTATGATATCATAGGCTGTGTCTGTGACATCACAGAGTCAGCTGTGACATCACAGGGCAGAGGTCTGACATCACAGAGCAGGCTATGACATCACAGAACAGGCTGTGACATTAGAGACCAGCTGTGTGACATTAGAGAAATGTAGAGGAATTTCTCATGGAATAAGGGCATGATATCCTTGATGGCATTTCTTTGCAGGAACTGGACAACCCTGGCCTGCAGATTACGGAGATACTTTAGTTACTTTAGAAGAATTTAGGATATCCTTGGAAAGACAATAAGCTTTGTATGAATACAATAGTCTGTGCTGGATGCTGAAAACTGTCACGTACTATAACCTGATCAGACGCTTGTAGTATAACAGCCAATCAATAAGTGACTTGTAGATGTAATCATATGACCTTAACCAATGAATGTTAATTAGTTATTGTATGATGTAAGGCAGTAAGGTATAAAATATGGATAAATTAGACCATAAATGAGGATGACATCTAGCCATAGTGGTTTGAGTGTCATTACTCCGGCCGGCTCTCCGTGGGACCCTCTTCATACTGGCACCATGAACAGGGACTCCTTTGCTTAAATGCGGATCACTTACATGCGGAAGGCTCCCAAGCATCAGGCAAGCACCTGATTTGGGAGCTGGAGAGCTGGAGGCAGGAGAGGCCTGGTAGGCAAACGCAAGAGCAGAGTCCGGAGCTTGAGCGGCCGATCAAGCCCCTGCCAAGGTAAGACCACGATGGAATTAGACACGGCAGTTAAATTACTGACAACTATCCTCTCAAAGAGAGGTGAGGACACCAAAGAAGAAGAAGTAATAGCCCTAATAAAATGGGCATGTAAAAAAAAGGAAAGCTTTCTGAACCTGCCTTGCTCTTTAGTGAACCTGAGTGGCAAGAGGTAGGAAACTTCCCCCGGGATGTCATGATAGAAGGTGGAAAAAATGGAAAAGAAGCAAGGGAGTTAGGAGTTACTTGGAAATCTATCACCAATACTTCAGAGACTATGAAAGCTGAGAAAAAGGTAGCTGCCGCAGCCATTGAGGATTTGCGAGGCGATGAGAGTGGAGCAAAGCAACAAGTTCCTTCCAAGCCATCACGTCTCGCTAACATTTTTGGAGTTGGAAAGGTCCCCATGAAAGGAATCTCTGCCCCCGTTTGCTCTAATATGCAAGAGTTGCTAAATAATCCATCACAAAAAGAGGAGGTTGCCCCATCAGAGTCTGCTGCAGCTGGTCAAAAATTAGAAAAAGTAACTGATCCCCCCTTCAAGAGAAGCCAGAGATATGGAAGCAGTGCCTGAAGCAGCAGAAATAGAAGAAATTCCTGAGGCAGTGGGTGATGCAAGGCCGAAAAAGGGAGCTTCAGCTTGCGGGCAGACGGGAAAAGAAAAGAATGCTGCCCTTCCCTGTGCCCTCCTTTGCCTGACATAGCATCAGACGAATCTATGCTGTCGGCTGAGTCCGAGGGAGAGGAAAAAGATAGAGTTGGAAGGTCAAAGTGCTCTGAATCTAAGTACAAAGCTAAAAAATAGGATTCTAATGACTCAATTCAAGAAGTGTTAAAGAAATTAGCAGAATTATCCATACGGCAGGAACAATTGGAAAAACGAACAGAGACTGTGTCAGTGCTAAAGACTATTCCGACACCCCTGTGTGTGATTAGAGATGCTATCATAGAAGGTGAATGGCAGGCTGCCAGTTCTCTTGCTTGCCCTGTAATAGTCAGTAATAATTAAGCCAATTGGGAACCTCATGATTGGAAAATATTGCAACCAGCAAAACAAGCAGTTACTACCCATGGTATTCGATCAGAAGCTACCCGACAAATTATTCCGTTTATTTCTACAGCAGATGTCCTTGTCCCTGCTGACTGTGCAAGAGTTGCTTCCCTTCTCCTCACTCTGTCTCAGTATTTGTTGTTTGAAAGAGAATGGAAAAGATTAGCAGTTGAAGAAGCAAATAAACATTTAATAGTAGGAGACCCTCTGTATGGTATACAGGCAGACATGCTAACTGGGCAAGGACCCTATTCTAACACACAAGTTCAGCTACCATATCCTATTCAAATGCACCAAATTGCCCAGACTTTAGCCCACTGAGCTCTTCTGTCTGTACCTGATAAGAAAAAACTTGCACCTTAGACCGCTGTCCGCCAAGGAAGAACAGAGCCCTGTGGACTATTCCTAGACCGTCTGTCAGCAGCAATAAAAGATAATGCAGATTTGCCTCCTGAACTCCAGGAACATATGTTCCGCACTCTCGCTTTTGAAGGAGCAAATGCCAGAACGAGAGCAATCCTGGCAACATTACCCCAATGGAGCCCAGTTGACAAAATGCTTATGAGAGCCACTCGGGCAGAACAGAATAATCAGACAGCCGCCTTCACGGCAGTGATGAAAGAAACATTAAAGGAACAAGGTCATGTAATTGCAGCTTCTCTGTCTGGAAACAGAGGCAAGCAAGCTAAAAAAAAAAGGTCAAAATAAGAGAAAGATTAAAACTGCTACCTGCTACCGATGCGGTGAATTTGGGCATATGTGGCGAACCTGTTCCAAAACTGTTTGGTGTCATGTGTGTAACTCTGACACTCATGCCACCGCTGCCTGTACTCACAAACCGTCAAGAAACATGCAGAGCAGCGCGACCTGTCTCCGCACAAAGACACAAGTACAGACCCCTTCAACCCAACACACCCCTTCGACACAGATGAAAAATACGGTTTCCTATACCAGCGCGTCCCAGCCACCCGAGGGAGTCTCGGAGTGGACGTGGCAACCACAGTAGAGGTAACCCTGAGCAACAAAGAGGTAACATTGATTCCAGCTGAAGTAAAAGGCCCTGTGCTCAGGGCTGAGTCTCCAGCCGGAGGGCTTTTACTTGGCAGGTCGTCAACAAGCAAACAAGGAGTAATTGCATTACCCGAAGTAATAGATGCAGATTTCATAGGGCAAGTACAAACCATGGCCTGTGCTTTACAGCCACCTGTAACAATTCCTAAAGGCAGCAAGATTGCACAAATACTTCCCTATGAAAACTTTCTTACACATTGAGAGTATTTTGAAAAACTCAAAAAACAAGGCCAAGTAGTTAAAGTAAGAGGAAATAAAGGTTTTGGATCCCCTGGATATGATGTGTTTTTCACATTGAACCTTAATCAAAGACCATACCCAAAAATGTTTTGTCACAACCGGGACTGGTGCTGACAACAGATCAGCATTTTGTGCCACGGCCACTGGGCGGCAGCCGCCCATTCTAAAAATTACATGGTTAACTGAAAAACCAGAGTGGGTAGACCAGTGGCCGATGACCTCAGAAAGGCTGCGCATTGCAGAAGAGTTAGTGCAGGAACAGCTAAACGCAGGTCACATTCAACCTTCCACAAGCCCGTGGAACACTCCTATATTTGTCATTCTGAAAAAAATCTGGCAAGTGGAGACTTTTGCATGATTTACAAAAAGTTAATGATCACATGTTAGGTATGGGTGCACTGCAAAGTGGCCTTCCTGCTCCTACAATGATCCCACAAAATTGGCAAATCATAATTATAATAAACTTAAATGACTGCTTTTTCACAATTCCTTCACACCCTGATGATACACAGAGGTTTGCATTTACTCTGCCATCTGTCAACCGTGCAGCCCCTGCCAAACACTATGAATGGGGAGTTTTACCCCAGGGGTCCAGAAAGAGTCCAAGTATGTGTCAAATCTTTGTGGATTCGGCACTTCAGCCTGTGCAAAAGCGATGGTCTCACATGCTCATTTATCACTACATGGATGACATTTTGTTTGCTGCCAAATCTGCTTTAACAGATAGTGAATTCGAGTGGATCATCAACCATTTGCACTCCTGTGGACTGACTGTCGCCCCTGAAAAGGTCCAGCGTTCTGTACCATGGAAATACCTGGGTTGGCTCATCTCGGACGCTCAGATCAGGCCACAAAAGGTAACCATCACTGCACAGATTGGTACCCTGCATGATGCTCAAAGGCTTTTGGGAGACGTACAATGGGTTCGTAATCTAGTTGGCATCACCAGTGATGACCTCCTCCCCTTCCAGTCTTGGCTGCATGGCACCAAGGCACATAGTCCCCACACCTGTTCACCAGAACAACAGGCTGCCCTGCACGCAGTAGCTCGTAAGATTCAAACAGGATGGAGTAATCGCCGATTGCCAGATCAGCCATTATCTCTTCTGATCTGCAACGCCACCACTTCTCCCCTTGCCATTATCCTACAATGGCAAAAGAAAAAGGGGGAGGACACGGCCATCATTCTTGAGTGGGTGTTTTTGCCAATGCAACTATGGCATCTATTTCGTGTCGGTCAGAAGCATTAGCAGCTTTGGTAAGAAAAGGGAGGGACAGAATCATTGAACGAGATGGAGCTGAGGCTGCAGACATCAGCATGCCGGTCCGTGGAGATGATTTGGAATGGCTCCTGTGGCATTCGATTGAAGTGCAAGAAGCCTTGATAGGCTCTACAGGAACTGTACATAATAATCGACCAAAAGGGCCTCTTTGGAAGATGCTTGAACGATACGGGTCAAAGGGCCACTCTGTTCTGAAAGGCCAGTTAAAGCGCCAATGGTGTTTACAGATGCAGGGTGAAAAATGAAGAAGGCTGCATGTGTGTGGCAATCAGAAAATCACTGGCAGAAGCACATCATCCTTGGGCAACAGAGAGACAGCCTCCAAACCTTAGGACTGAAAGCCGTGTGCTGGGCTTTGGAAACTGGAAAGATACGCCTGTAAACACAGCATCAGATTCATTGTGTGTAGTCGGCGTAGTGCAGTGCATTGAAGATGCTTTGCTACGAGAAAGAAAAAATCAGCAGCTTGGTGAACTGTTTGTACAGTTACATACCACGCTTCAGCAAAGAGAGCAAGAATTCTGCATGATGCATATCAGAAGCCATCAGTGGAACATTAGATTAGGCAAAGGCAATGCACAAGCAGATGAAGCAGTCAGTTGTTTTGCAATAACACCTCCAAGAAACAAATTCAAAGAAGCCCGAAACAGCCATGAAATTGTGAAAATGCATCTTTTATGACTGGCTTTTCACTAATATTAAAATGAATATGATATGCGTAATAGTAGACAGTTATGCTGTATTAATTCTCGAGTGGTGTGTTAAATATAGTTTTAGGTTATAACATAATGTTAACATGGAAACTCTGCAATGTAAGATTTTTTACTAGCTCAAGAAAGGGATAAGATAATCAAGAAACTCTCCGCAGAGAGATAACAGTGACAGGACACAAAGAGTTACGGCCTCCTTATCGGAAAAGACAAACATTCTTCTACCTTCTCTCCATCTTTATGGAAGCACCAGGATTAAGGGGAAGAAGTTGACAAAAACCAGAAAAGTTCTTAATTAGCAAGGAATTTATGCATCATATATGAGATAGATGAATATGCAACAGGCTGTTGCTTTTAAGGGATATTCCTTTGCTCGCAAGGCATGTTTTTGGTGGCTTAGTGCCCAAGAACATCCTGACGTCTGTAATTCTTTGCTTTTAATTGTCTTGTAATTGTCCTAACTCTATATTTTTATTGCTCTAATTGTATTGCTATTTCTATAACCATTTTATTATTATTAAACTTTTAAAAATTCTAAAAGGAAGTGATTGGCATTTTTCACAAAATGTTTCATCCAAATGCAAAATCATTGCATCGACAGAACAGAATCCCTTTGGCAGATGCAAAAGGAATTGTTCGTTCCTGTCCTCAGTGTAGTCATCATGGGCCTGGTATAGGGTTTAAACCCAAAAGGTTTAAAAGCATTCCAACTTTGGGAAATGGATGTAACACACGTTCCTGAATTTAGAAAGTCTAGATGTGTCCATGTAACAATTGATACATACTCTCACTTCATTTGGGCCACTGCCCAGGCTGGAGAAAAGGCAGTTCATGTTGAAAGACATTTAACAGCCTGTTTTGCAGTTATGGGAGTGCCTGCAGAAATCAAAACAGATAATGGTCCTGCTTACAGTAGTTCATGGGTTGCTAGATTTATGATAACATGGGGGGTGAAACATGCCAGGGGAATTCCCCACTCCCTTACAGGACAGGCCGCAGTCGAGAGAGCAAATCGCACAATAAAAGAATACTTGAGGAAAGAAAAGACAACTGAGATGGATGCAAGTAAACGGTTAAATAAAGTAATTTTTACATGGAATTACTTGTCTCTAACAGAAGGAAGAGAGGGGCCTCCTGTTGTTATACATCATCAGGCTATTCAAAACAGTCAAAATCAAACCATTCCTGGGATGCAAGTTCATTATAAAAACATGTGACTACGGGCAACTGGGAAGGACCCAGTCCAGTGTTCTTTATTGGTCAAGGATATTTCTGTATTTCCACAGGTAAAGAACCTTTGTGGGTCCCTAGCAGATTTGTCTGCCCTGCATGTCAACCTCAGAAGAATGAAGGGAATATCGATATCAACTCTACTTCTTCCCAATCTTCAAGAGACTCCACAAAGAACTCGGACCAATCCCACCTTCCAGAGAAGACGTCGTGTCAAAAGTCATAGCAGCACAATCATTTGGACTGCTAGCTTGTAATGCTGTGTTAAGAAAGTGCTATAAAAATTCTGCTTGTGAGAATTGTGGAAAGCAGGCTGACATAGTGGTACATTGCAGTAGTTGTAGAAAGAATTTTGTTATACAGTGGAACCACTTGCAAAATGATCATGCTTTGTGCTCAGACTGCTGAGATGTCATTGTTAGTATTACCTTTGAAGAACCTGGTAGAGCATTTCTGAACCTTGAGCCAGATCAGCCTTTTCCAGAAACATGGATACCAGAAAATATTGAAGGCCTATACAAAGGTTTATTTTGGCATGTTGTAACCAAGGCTTACACTGTTGTCTTAGCCACAAAAAGAACGCAAGTTCTTGGCCTGTGGTGTTCATTTTACCAGTTAGGAACAAAAATTACAAAATTCTTGTTTCATTTGATTATAGGGCAGTTAGGACTGACAAAACTGTCCTTGAAGAAGACAGCATGGATTAACATCCAACCATGAACAAATATGTGGGTTACCTGGGCCAATCAGACAGAGCAAAAATCATTCTGTTTATCACTAGCTACCCCCTCTGATCCCTTTTGTACTTGCTTCATCGGAGTTCCTTTGAACAATCTCACAGAAATCAGGCCTTGGACAAAACATAAAGTATATCCCAAGCCTGAACAAGCAGCAGATGAGTTTTGTACTACCGCCTGTTGTTGTTGTTGTAGCAGGACAGGAACAAAGAACTCCAGTTCAGAAGGCGAGAAGGAAAACTGATTTATTTCAAATGCACCACTCTCTTTAGTGAGAACATTGTGCAGACAAATTTCATTGGTCTTAAAGTAAAATCATCTCACACCATGGGTGCGCTCTGAATGATGCACGGTGGCAGAATATATCTATAAACAATATGAACAACAAGAGACATAGTGAATTCTTTACATTCTTTTCCAACTCTCTCCCAGGCCCAGCCTGGTAGAAATCTCTCTTTTTCTCTCTGACTGAACTAAGAATATCCACAACAATGAAATGAAACAAAAGGCGTTCCAATTAATTGCTGCAAACAACTCAACATTTCGACCAACCCCCCTAGGGTCCCGAGCATTCTTAATTGCAAAAAGGACTGAATGTTACAGGTATAAAAAGAACCTCAGGAGCTTGACATGTTAGGGTCTGCTCCAGGAAATTACTGTCTAGTTTTTGGATTTCAGAGAAAGGACATTAGCTCCGAAATCCTTCAGGCATTCAAACCAAGAAGTAATAGTACTTGCATTGCCCCTGGATCCCCTTGGTACAACAACATTCCTGCTGTTTGTGACAATTGGATTTGGCCTGTTCCATGGTTTAGGGCCACGGCACAGATGTAACCTCCAGGAGTATTCCTCATTTGTGGGGATCATGCCTGGCCTGCCATACCTGCAAAGCAGCAGGAGGACCGTGTTACTTTGGCAAATTAACATCATTTGCCCCAGCATCCAACAGGTACTCAACATAAGTCACAAGTCTCAACGTGTTAAGCGTAGCGTACACCAATTAGAACTAGGACCTGGCTGTAGAGATGATGTTCAATTGTGGGGATGACCATCTGTCATTTTAGCATCAATTTTTGCACCAGGAGTTGCTTCCGCCTGAGCTTGTGAACTAATAAGATGACTGGCTTGTTGGACAGGGAAACAAAGTAATATCACCTGCAAAATATTAAGTGAGCTCACCACTGACGTTGGCAGTAGACGACACGCTGGATTACAGAATCGTGCCGCAACTGATTTCTTGTTACTGGCTCAAGGACATCGCTGTGAGGATTTTGAAGGAATGTGTTGCATGAATCTTTCTGATCACTCTGCTTCCATTCACAAGAGACTTTCTCTACTTCAAGAGAATATGAAAAAGCTTACTATTGTTGAAAATCCTTTGGACAAATGGCTCAAGGAATGTGGAATTAGTGGATGGCTGAAAACCTTCTTGATGGAAGGAAGTAGAATCCTTCTTGTCACTTTTGCTGTGCTTATTATCTTTGGCAGTATTTTGTTGTGTAAAGAAAACTTTAGAATCTATTACAAATAGAGCCTGGGTTGTCCAGAAAGAAAAAGGGGAATGGGTAGAGGAATTTCTCGTGGAACCAGGGCATGATATCCTAGATGATATTTCTTTGCAGGAAGGTACTGGCAAGAGCATCCTGCGGGAACAGGGCTCTGGGCTCTGGCTGGAACAGCCTGGTTTTGCTGCCGTGACCCCAGGCAGGAGTTGAGGCAGGTGAAGAGGCAGCGGGCAGCTTGTGTTTGTAGAGGGCCTGGGGCTGCACCTCTGAACCTCCACCTGGAAACACACTTGGGGGAATAGGAGCTACAGCTGGACTGCCTGTCCTGAAAGGACCTGAAGTCATTCAGCCTTGCCAGCTTTTCTTAAGAGTGTGTTGGTGTTCCCCAGGAAAGCTACACGTTTGGGGAAATGCCTTTGGAGGAAAGGGGCTTGCTTCTCAAGGGAAGTGCTTCCCAGGGAGGCAGGTGCAAGTGTCCCCCTTTGTCTCTCTGTGGTCCTTTCAGTCTTTGAGGCTCGTTGCACTTGGCAGAGGGGCAGGGCAAGGGAGAAGGCTGTGAAGAGCAGGTTTGGCATCCGCCTGGACCTATGCAGACCAAGCCAAGCACCTGCAGCAGGGTGTGTTCCCCCCTTTGTGTATAAAATTTAGGTCCTCCGGGGGTTCCCTGGGTTCCCAGCCAGTCCGGGGAGTGATCCTCGGCTGGCCGGTCCGCAGGGAGGGGTAGATGAAACCCGGAAAGCTCCACCAAATAAAGACGAGACGTCTCCCGAGCAGCAGGATCCGAGAGGTTTATTGTAGGAGAGAGCAGGAGGAGAAGGCAAGGAACAGCAACCTCTCGAAGGGAAGGCTGACTCTGGGGAGCCCAGTACAAGGGCGGGACCGAGAATATAAGGGCAGAGGGATAGGAGTGGCTAGGGGACAAATCAACCAATGGGTAAAGGATAGAGGGGAGGAGACGGGATGGGGTGATATGTAATGAACCAATCGGGATACAGGAGAGGAGTGGCATTCTAACAGGGTCCAATGGGATTAACAGAACAGAAGAACTTTCTAGAACCGGGGAGTGTGTTAAGCTTTGACAGACAGCCTCAACTGGGGAGGGAAACAGCATGTGATTGACAACTTTTGGCTATATTGAAGTTGCCTCCCAAGGGAGGGCGGGGACCCCTCCCACAACTCCCCCTTTTTGGTTTATTAAAAAAACATTTCCCATTGTCCTAGTTAACAATTTCTTAAAGATGGTTAACGCAACAGAGATTAAGAAAATTATGATTAAAACCCAAACTAAACCTTTAACAATTGGAATGGCCCACCCAGGAACACCCCATTGAGAAAAGATCTTGTTCACAGCGTCCACAGCCCCAGTTTCAGTCTTTAAGTCCTTTACCAACGCCTGGATCCGCTGGATGCTGGCTTGGATGGATGTGCTCTTTGATGACAAATTGAAGCAGCACATCCCCTCAAAGTCCTCGCAACTGTGGCCATGGGCGAGCAGCAGAAAGTCGATGGCCACTCTATTTTGTAAGGTGGCATTCCTGGTGGTCTCTTCTTCCGCCAAGAGATCTGATAAGGCGGCAGAAGTAGCATTGGCCTGCTTACTCATCCAACACCCTAGGTGAGAAATCTCACCGAGGGCCTTTGCTGCCGCATACCACGGTAAAAAAATGGACGCGGCGACCCTCTTTCCTTTGCCCCAATCATAAATTTCCAAGTCGCAATTTGGGTCGAATTCCCCATAAGATCTTTTTTGGCGTGCCGATTGACTTCCCCTTTTCCAATCAAGAATTTGTGTTTTGTTGGGGGTTAGGGTAGTAAGCCTGCCAAGGCTACAGGGACCCCCTTTGATCTTAGAGGGGATCCCAGCCCACACCCTGTCCCCACAGATCAAAAACACACCCCGAGGGAGCTCCTTAGGGTATGGGTAGGACTTGGTCAGAATTGGGCTAGTATAGTTGCACCACTCATTAATAGATCTTTTATCAGTTGGTGTGACCTCTTTTATGTTATACTCTATTTTTCCTTGAGGGGCCTTAGTGTAGAATCTAATGCATAAATGAGCCCTCGTGGACCCCAGTAGGTCCAATTCCTGGGGTTCCTGTGGTGCCTGCGGTAGTGTCCTTATCCAACTCCCCCAGGAGTCCGCCGAGTTGGGTTTCATAGCTGTGAGTGGAAAATCGTTTTCCGACAGGGGGACTCCCACCAGGCATGTAGACAACGGGTTGTCTACACCTCCCATGGCCATGCAGAGTTGTTACTGCCCGATGGACTTTGCCAGCGTGACCCAGACGTTCTCTTTGGGCTGTGGTACGATCCAGCTTCCTGCCAGGTGAAACCACACGATGATGAAAAGTGCTGCTGCAGGAAGCCGGTCACTGCAGGGTGTTCTGGCTGCTGCGACTGCCATTCTGGGTGGACCAAAATCTAATAAATAGACATATAACGGAAATAAGGATAGTGACCCCTTTGAATCCCCATCCTCCCCCATGTAAATCGAAATAGTAACAAAACAGGAAAACAAAATCAGGTCAGGTATGAGGGAAGAAGGGGTGAGGAAAGTGGTAGGACGGAAAAGGGTGAGGGATGGTAGGGGATGGGGTCAGAGGGTAAACAGTCCAAGCCGGCGGGAAATGTCGGTTAGTTATTAAGGTCCTGGCGGCGATACTGGCTGGTCTAGTCTTCTTCCTTTTCCTTCGACTCCACGCGACGGCGGTTTCTGATGGAGCTGGCGTCTCGGGGGAGTGTTCCGGGGGTTGGCTTTCTGTAGAGATGTCTTCCCGGTATGGTTTGATGAATTTTCCGGGGATCCACCTGGGGCCCTGTTCTGTTGAAACACATCCATATCCTCTCCCCCACGTTATTAGAGGGTATGGACCTTTGATAACTTTAGACTCAGGGTCTTTTATGAGCACAGGAGGCCTCTCCTTCAACTGCGCCCTGGTGTTATTATGGAAATGGCGCAGGATCGGGGGGTTTGGCTCGCGGTCTGAACAGTTCATGAAATTGAGAACATACAGGGCCTTGCACAACCTCTCTACAGGGCTCGTGGTGATGGCCGAATCGTTTTGTTGTTCTAATAATTTCTTAATCTCTTGGTGTTTCCGTTCCACAATTGACTGCCCTGTAGGGTTGTGTGGAATTCCAGTAACATGGTCAATGCCCCATAGTTGCACAAATTCCATTAACTGTTTGGACACAAACCCTGGTCCGTTATCAGTCTTTATAGTTTTTGGGACACCCAGAGTGGAGAAAGCCATATATAGATGTTTTATAATGTCTTTGGTTTTTTCCCCCGTGTGTGTGGAAGCGAACACTGCCCCCGAGAATGTGTCCACCGACACGTGGAGATATTTGAGCCGCCCAAAGGAAGGAAAATGAGTAATGTCTGTCTGCCAGATGTCCAATGCCCCCAGTCCCCGGGGGTTAACCCCCGTCACTACTGATGGTAATGCGTGGGCCTGGCAGTTGGGGCAGGTGGCTAAGATGGCTCGCGCCTGCTCCTTAGAGATCTTAAATTGGCGGCATAGAGCTGGAGCATTCTGATGGTAAAAGGCGTGGCTCATCTTAGCCTGCATATGGACATCTGGCAGGGTGGGTGCTAAAGCTGCTGAGTTTGCGGTGTTCACCAGCATGGCCAAAGTGTCCGCTCTCCGGTTGCCCTCGGTAATGTCTCCCGGCAGGTCTGTGTGTGACCTAACATGCAAAATATGATAAGGTTGCTCTCTGTGGGAGATCAGCCAAATTAGTTCTGAGAGCAAGCTATAGAGCGTTTTGTTTTGAATTTCTTTGAGCAGGGCATGTTCGGCCCGCTCTGCTATCCCGGCTACATATGCCGAATCAGTTACCAAATTGAAAGGTTGTTGGAATTTTCTGAAGGCTCTCACAACCGCTGCAAGTTCAGCGATTTGGGGGGATCCCTGAACTATTTGGACGTCAGATTCCCACTTCTGACTGTCCGGGTCCTTCCAAGTGATCGCTGATTGGTGGGATCTTCCCGACCCATCAGTGAACACCGTGAGAGCACTTTTTAGTGGTATTTTGCTTTTAAAAATTTTTGGAGCCAGATATAAAGTGTCTTTAAATAATTTATGCTTGGGATAATGTATCAGAATTTGACCAGGATAGCCGTCTACTGAAATCTGCAAATTTTCATTTGTTTCTAAGAGGAAATCCAATTGGTCCAAATTCAATGGTAAATAGATGCATGCTGGGTCACACCCTGCGAGGGTCCGGAGGCGCTGGCGGGCCTTAATAATTAGTTTAGACATAAGTTCAGGAAATGTTGTTACTGTCTTGGCGGGTTGGTGGGGGAGGAACAGCCACTCGATGATAAGGAGTGGGTCTCTCTGGCTGTCGTCCCACTGGAATAGCAGGGCGTGTAAGTTGGGGGACTTACCCAGGATGGCACACTGGATTGGGAGGGACCGCGTGACCCGATGCGCCTGGCGGGACTTGATAGCAGCTGCGACTCTCTCCAAGGCCTCACGGGCATCCGGTGTGAGATGTCGTGAGGATGCCAGGTCGCCGTCGCCTTTCAGCAGGTGGAAAAGTGGCGACAGCTCCTCTGTGGTGAGCCCCAGGAGAGGTTGAATCCAGGTGATGGTACCGCAAAGCTGCTGCAAATCCCGCAGGGTCCGTGGGTCGTCCTTGATGACAAGAGACTGGGGCGCGACGGTCCTTCCCGTAATCAGGAAGCCCAGGTATTTCCAGGGGAACGACAGCTGGATCTTGTCTTCTGCGATTTGAAACCCCGCATCTTTAATGGCTTTAATGGTCCTGTCCAAGGCTGCTTGTAGATATGTTGAGCTAGCAGCACAAATCAAAATATCATCCATATAGTGAAGGATGATGGCCTCTGGAAAAAGGCAACGAATTGGGGAAAGGACCTGTGCCACAAAGGTTTGGCAGAGCACTGGGGAATTCTTCATTCCCTGTGGCAGAGTGGTCCATTGATACCGTTTGTACGGCTCACCTCGGTTGATAGAGGGAACCGAAAACGCAAACCTGGGAGCATCTCCGGGGTATAACGGGATGTTGAAGAAACAATCCTTGATATCAAGGATTGCGAGCTGCCAATCCCGGGGCAGCATAGAGGGAGAGGGAAGGCCCGGTTGCAAGGGTCCCATATCTTCAATAACATCATTAACCCTGCGTAGGTCTTGGAGCAGGCGCCACCTGTCTTTGCCGGGCTTTTTAATAACAAAGACAGGTGTGTTCCAGGGGCTGGTGGAAGGTATTAAATGCCCCAGGCGCACCTGCTCCTCTACTAGTTCGTTGAGCGCATTAAGTTTTTCGATTGGCAAGGGCCACTGGTCCACCCACACTGGTGTATCAGTTTTCCAATTAAGCGGTGGGGAGGTGCGCTCCGCAGTGGCCCAGACTAAAAATCCCACGCAGGGCTAGGGATGTCGAGACGGGCACCCCATTGGGACAATACGTCCCTGCCTAATAATTTGATGTTGGATGCAACTACAAAAGGCCGAATGGTGGCAATCTGGCCCTCCGGCCCCTCTACACACACGAGGTGCTTACTGCGTCGGGAATTGACGGCTCCTCCCACGCCGGAGATTGTGCCACAAGGGGACACTAACTCCCAGTCGCGCGGCCACTCTGCCTGAGGGACGATGGTAACGTCCGCACCGGTGTCTGCCATCAGGTCCAACGAAATGTTTTTCCCCTGAAAGATAAAAGTAGTTTTAATAATTGGTCTTTGTCTGCTAACGTTCTGAATGAAGAAAGCAGAAGGGTCTTGATCCGTAGGAAAGTCTGATAGAATGTTGCAGCCAGTGTCATTGAAGTGCATATGATCGGTAGGAAAGTCCGATAGAATGTTGCAACCAGTGTCCTTGAAGTGCAGATGTAAGATGTAGCACAGAGCTAAAGGAGACCCTCTCGGCAGAGAGAACGGAGGATGATGGCACACCACGGAGACGTTGAGCTCTGCCCCTGGCTCGAAGTAGACGACCTCCGGGATGATGGTGAGGTCGTCCGGCGTGCTGATGGAGTCCCCGATGAACAGCACTGTGACGGGGTGGTCGCAGTATGGTGGCGGCAGGAATCCTACCGGGACACGGACTAAGTCCTCATCCGGAAACATGATGTGGATAGAACTCCGGAGGACTTGGCGGCGGGCACTGTTCAGTTGTTGAGTCCGTCTGAAGAGCCGGAGCCCGTCCTCCTGGCTGCGGATGTCCGGAGAAACGTGCCGTTGGGGCAGTGGTTCTTCGGGAGCGATGGCAGCGCAGGGCGTTGGGACGGGCCATTTGTTGTCGTAGCGCGGCCCCTCAGCGCGCTCCGCCTCCCGTTTCCCGGCCGATGATAACGAGGATTCCTGTAAGGGGGTCTCGGGGAGGGGTTATAATGAGGGTAGGACCTCTCTGGTGGCCAGTGTGGGCAATTGGCTTGTATATGGCCCAGTTGGCCGCAGCCAAAGCAGCGCGTGTTCATGAGGTCCACCATTGCCTCCCCCACACCCCTGCTCACCGCAAACGCCACAGTCTGCTCCATCGATGCCGCTTTTGTGCACGCCTCGACCATCTTGGCGATGGTCGGCTCCGGATCCTGGGGGAGAGCTCGCAGGATCTTCTTTGTCTCCGGGTTAGCGTTGGTCAAGGCCATCTTGCGCAGCAGTTCTTCTCGGGCCTCGACGTTCTCAATCTGCCAGTCTATAGCCTCCTTTAACCTGTCAATATACTTAATAAAAGTCTCATCAGGGCCCTGGAGGATGGATGTGAAGTTCTGGAGAGGGGTGGTTCCATCAGGTATTTTTAGTAGGGCCTCCTTCCCAGCTTCTCGGATGTCAGTTAGCAGATTGTCGGGAAGGAGGATCTGATCTTCTGGTTTACTAAATTCCCCTTCCCCTGCCAGTGCCTCCAGGCCCTCGACGCCATCTCCCAGCACCTCCTTAAGGTCGTATTTGGTTAGAATAGGTTTTAATAGCTTTTTCCAATGTATTTCCCACAGAAGAAATTCTGTGGGGGACAGCAGAGCCTTCGCTATATATCGAATGTCATGCTGCACCAAAGTATGTCCAGTAAAAGTAAGGTCCAATATGTTTTTAAAAAACGGGGAATTTCTCCCATAGTCCTTGGCTGCCTTCCTCAATTCCTTCACCTCCGTATATGGCAGCTGTTCCCACCGCGGTTCCTTCCCCCTCTTGAGCCTAACCGGAGCCGCGATTGGGCCTAGATCCCTGGCGAGATCTAGGTCCCCATCCCTAATGGCCTTGGCTCTTATCCGGGCCCAGCCCTCCCCTGGCTTGGTTGTTGGCCGGGGGTCGTCACTGTCCTCATCCTCTTCTGAAGATGAGGCAGGACAGGCTAGGGCTCGAAGCCTCTCCCTTGCCGGTGGGTCCTGATTATGAGAGACCCTGCAGGCCAAGATGGCCTGCTTCCGGCAAGGCCTACTTCCAGTTCCGGTAGCGTGGGAACCGGAAGTGGCAGGAGAGGGGGCGTGGCCTGACCCACCCACTGGGGCATGGCCTGACCCACCTACTGGGGCGTGGCCTTCTGGTAGGCCTGTCCCACCCACCAGGGGCCCGCCCAGGGGTGTGGCTAGGGAGGCAGGGTGGGAGGGTCCCGACGTCACCGAGATCGACGCGTGATGGGGGGCGGGACCCGACGCGGGGGCGGCAACCGACGAAGGGGGCGGAGATGGTAAAGTGGCGGGAACCGGAGGGGTTGAGGAGGAGGAGGCGCCATTTTGTGTCTCAGGGCAATCGGCCACGAGGCCGCCGCCATTTTGAGGTGTTATTAAAACAGAACTGGAACTGAGAGTAAAACTGGGGTTGGGGGCATGAGGATCGAGGGAATGGATAGGGCTCGTGCTGGGGTGGCCAGTCCCAGCACAAGAGAAGGACAGAGTGGAACGGGAGGCAGCAGGGAGACGGTGGCAACCCTGTGCCTTATTTTGGCAGGATCTATCTCCCGATCCACCCTTAGGGGAAATGGGGTTAGGAGCGAGGGGGGCGGAATAAGGGGTAGGAAAACTGGGACCCGAACTTTCCCCTTTTTGTTTAACTAAATTAAAAATAATATCATAAATAGGAAAAAATCTCCCGACCCTAAAATTCCCAGAAACTTGTAAATCATAAATATAACGCCCAACTTTTCCCCAGAATGAAATAGAAAGAACATCCTCAGTAGAGGCATCTGGAAAATGATCAAAAATGAAAATAACAAAAGATTTAAGGACCCGCTTATTAAAAGAAACATTCCCCAACTGAAGGGTAGCTTTAACTTGGCAATAAAAGTCTCGTCTTGCAGGGGAGAGGCGGTTACCCATCTCCTTGCTGCAGAAGAGAATCCCCACCCGAGCAAAGGAAAAAAGGAAAGGATAAGAGCCTGTGTCGGCTGCTCTCCTCGAGCAGCTGCACTCACCCAACTACGACGTGGCGAAAAGAAAAGCTGAGGCGGGGTAGTGGAGCTCTGCTGGTGTCGTGGAATCCGGGGCTTCCCTTGAAGCTGCAGGGTCGGATATCCACGACTTGTCAGCAGATCCAGGAGATAGGAGTCTTCTTAAAACAGAAGAACAGCTACTCCTGGGATTGGCGGCGAACGGCGCTTGTAGTCCCACAGCGCAGGGTCACAGATCCTCACACGGCAGGAGACGCTCGTCGGAGACCGGGGCAGCGATCACCGTGTTCGAGGCGCCAATTGTATAAAATTTAGGTCCTCCGGGGGTTCCCTGGGTTCCCAGCCAGTCCGGGGAGTGATCCTCGGCTGGCCGGTCCGCAGGGAGGGGTAGATGAAACCCGGAAAGCTCCACCAAATAAAGACGAGACGTCTCCCGAGCAGCAGGATCCGAGAGGTTTATTGTAGGAGAGAGCAGGAGGAGAAGGCAAGGAACAGCAACCTCTCGAAGGGAAGGCTGACTCTGGGGAGCCCAGTACAAGGGCGGGACCGAGAATATAAGGGCAGAGGGATAGGAGTGGCTAGGGGACAAATCAACCAATGGGTAAAGGATAGAGGGGAGGAGACGGGATGGGGTGATATGTAATGAACCAATCGGGATACAGGAGAGGAGTGGCATTCTAACAGGGTCCAATGGGATTAACAGAACAGAAGAACTTTCTAGAACTGGGGAGTGTGTTAAGCTTTGACAGACAGCCTCAACTGGGGAGGGAAACAGCATGTGATTGACAACTTTTGGCTATATTGAAGTTGCCTCCCAAGGGAGGGCGGGGACCCCTCCCACACCTTTGGACAGAGGTGTGAGCAGGAGCGCCTCTGTCCAGCCACGAGCCCCAAAGCTCTCTTTGAGAGCTGTGAATTAAAAGGCCTTTATGCACACACTTTTCACATCTTCCCTGTCTGCTGCGTTTCAACTCTTGGCAATATGCATTTGCCTCTTGCTTGGTGGATGCTGCTGTGGCCCAGGGCCAGCACAGAGCTGGGCTGTGTGGACCACGCAGCGTGGAGAGTCTTGTTTGATCTTGGTGTGTCCCTGGCCTCAGAAAAGGCTGGGAAGGTTTGCCTCCCAAGGTGTCCTGCTCATTGGCTCTCCCTGTGCATCTTGGAGAGAGCAAGGTAGGCATTTCTGGCAGCTGGGCATCAGCAGGCCTTAAAATGGGGCTGTGTTGTGGAGCCAGCCCAGCTGAGATACCCTGAGAGGAGCCCAGTGCTCCTTGCTCCCCTGTGCTGACACGTGAGCGTTTCTCTGGTTTTGGGATGACCCTGGCTGTGTCAGGGGGTGCTACGTGGACACGAGACAGCCGGTCCCGTCCCGCTGGGTCCCAGCAGTGCCTCGCAGCAGTCCTGCATCCACGTCAGGATGCTGGCCAAGAGAGGTCCTGCAAGCTGGGGCAGCTGATTTTAAGCTTGTGCAGGTGCCTACAGGTCAAGGCCAACGGTGTTCCCTCAGGATACAGCAGTCCTGAGGGGTCTCCCTTATTCAAAGAAATCGGCAGACAAATGCACTGTCTGCCAAAAGCCCTTTTACTGACCTGGCAGGAGGGCAGGGGTCTGCACCCACTGAAATGTTTCTCCACCACCTATAAATTTCAGGGGGTTGATGTAGCAATTGTATCAAACATACCATCCATCTTTACACTGCTGAGGTGATTCGATAGGCAGGGGGTTAGAAATACATTGTGTCAGATTGCTGTACTTGAAGCTGATGTCCAGGCCCTGGCCAGGAGCCGTCTCCATGCCCCAAAGCAGCACAAAGTCTTCCTCATGGCTTCCCTGCACAGGGCTGACTCCACACCTGCCCTTAGTTCTTCTGGTAGACTATGGCTAAAGCTTTTTGTCAAGTCACTCTCAGGTCAAGTTAGGCCTGCCAGGTTTTTCTTATGCTAACTGGTGCTAAATACTTCGGTATGTCTGTGCTCATTACTTGTTTACTCATGTGAATTGCTTGTGCTTCCTTCTGTCAAACAAAGGCCTTGTTTCCTTGCCAAAGGTGCCTGAGGCCACCCGCTCCTTGTGGCAGCAGTTGCTTTCCTGTGGAATGTTCTACCTCCCTGAGAGTAAAGAGGGAGCTGGAGAAAGAGCTTGCCAGGCTGCTCTCCATCCTTCCCCAGCACTCGTGGTTCAGTGGAGAAGTCCGAGCTGAGCACAAAGGTGCAAATGGAACAGCTGTGCACAGGAAGGCTCGGTGGGAAGGATGATCCAGGAACCATAGGCCTGGCAGCCTGAGCTTGCTCCAGGGGAAGGCCTTGGAGCAGATCCTCCTGAGTGCCATCCCACGGCACCTGCAGGGAACCAGGGCGTCTGCTGGAGGCTGGGAAAGCTCTGTGGAGGGACGGGGACAGCTGGGGCTCCTGGCAGGGTGTTGAGGGCTTCTGTGCAGGAGTTTGGGGGGGTTGGTGCTGGTGGGGTGTTGGAGAAGGAGTTGTGTGGAAGGGGAGAGGTCTAGGCTGGAATTTGTGTCAGTTGGAAGGCAGCATCTGTGCTTTGGCATAGCTTTGGTTAGGGAGTGCAGAAAGAATATCTGTGACTTTTCCTCTTCATGCTCCTGATTCTGCTGCAGGGAACAAGAGGAGAGAGCTGCACTTTACTGGCCACTTAGATATCTGTACCAGGGGGAGGATTCGCCCTTTTGCCATCTACTCATTTCTTTGGGCTACTTTTGTACCACTGAGTAGACTTTGATTTCTTGAGAGCTTTTATTCCTTAAGAGAATTAGGATATTATCATCCCTTCATAGAAAACCAAAGAATGGCCCTTGTTTTTGCCCTTTTTTTGTGTAGTGTTAGGTTCTGTAAAGTGACTCTCAGTGGATGAGGTTAAGGCAAATGAGTTGCTGCTTTGAGATGGGAAGCAAAATTCCAAATCTTCACCTCCTCAGGCCATCCCAATTAATTTGGGAAGTTTGCAATTTTTTGGAACTACTTGAGTTGAACAATGGGAAGGAAAGCTTTCCTGAACTGAGGATTCTTATTTGCCAGATTCTTCCGTGCCTTGGCCACTAAGGTGTTTTTGTGCAGAAGGCAAGAACTTCAATGAGAAAATAATTTCAGCACGGAATAAGAGCTTCTGACAGAGACCAAGTGTTGCCAGCAGTTGCTCCAGGTGCTCCTGCCAAGAGCCCCTGCAGGCAGGAGCGCAGTCCCCAATGCACGCGGGCTTTGGCTCCCTCTGGCACAGAAGCCCCCCACGGGCACAGGTCTCTGGGGCAGGAGAAGGGCACCAGCGCTGCCAGGACCCGGGGGGTGGCAGGTCTGCTTGGGCAGAGACTCTGCCACACCTGCTGATGTCAGCGCTCCCCGGGCCCCAGGGGTCCAAGCAGCATTGGTGCCCTGGCCCACACGTGCCTTGTCTGTGTCACACCCGCGGGTTTAGGATGGCCACCAGCCGGGACGTGTCCCAAGGAGGCCGTGCCAGCTTCTGTGGAAGGCCCCGTGCCCTTCCCAGCACAGCTGCGTCGGCAGCCCTGGGGGCTCCTTCTGCTGCCCTGAGCCCGCAGAGCAGGGCAGCGTTTGCTGATGGTTTCAGCCATTCCTAAAGACCCTGTCGGGCTGTCTTAGACACTTGGCGTGAGGAATTCCTTCCAACATGGGCCACTTTGGGTGGGTCAGGGGTGGCCCCAGGGCAGGGGGCAGTGTTTGCAGGGGCCCTTTGTGACACGGTGCTGCGTGGTCACCGTGTCATGGAACGGGACAGCGTGTCCAAGGGCCCTTTGTGACACAGGGTGACATAGGAGCTGGCGGTGACAAGACCACGCCAGAGTGCTTGGAGCACGCGACGGGACAGGACGGGACAGAGCGGTGCCGTGAGGAGCCCCCGCACAGCGCACTCGTTCGTGTCTGACCCGGAGCTTTTCCCAGGCGTTATTCCTGCAGCTGTCCTCGAGGCCAGACCACAGGACTTGGTGACCTGTGGCCTTCCTGAGGCTTCTCTTCTGCAGGTGCCCTTGAGGGCAGACCGTGGGACTCGGTGCCCCGGAGGCATCTCCTATCCTTGCCACTGGTGCCCTCGAGTCCTGACCACAATCAATCCTTGACAGGAGTCTCCTGTCCTTGTGGCAGCAGCCCTCAAGACCAGAGTGCAGGACTTGCTGTCCTGTAGCCTTCCTGAGGCTTCTCTCTTGAAGGTGCCTTCCAGGCACGACTGCAGGACTTGCTGACTCGGAGCTTTTCCGAGGCATCTCTCCTGCAAATAGCCTCAAATCCAGTCACTGCCATGGAGCAGAGATCCCTGAGAGGGCCCAAGCTGGCCTGGGTGCAGGAGGAGGAAGAAGGCCCTGGAGTTGCCCCAGTAGAGGAGATCAAAGAGGTGGTGCGGTTCAAGACTCTACAGGAGGGTGAGTGGCAGAGCTGGGCTTAGTGTTGGTGCCTGCAGCCAGCTTGGCACCATTCCATCCCATCCCACTGCGTCCCATCCCATGGCATCCCATCCCATGGCATCCCATCCCATGGCATCCCATGGCATCCCATGGCATCCCATGCAATCCCATCCCATCCCATCCCATCCCATCCCATCCCATCCCATCCCATCCCATCCCATCCCATCCCATCCCCTGGGGACATGCCCACGGACAGGACAGAAGAGGGGCCGGGCAGACACCCCGCAGCGGCCGTGCTCCATCCCCTGGGGCATCCCGGGGCTGTCCCTGCCTGGGGAGCTCAGGGCTGGGCTGTGTTCTCCGGCCTCTCCCGCAGCCCCTCAGCTCTGGCTGCGCTCGCTCTTTGCCAGATGCAGCCGTGGACCGCACACAAGAGCAGGACCCCGCCCGTGGCCTCTTCCGCAGAACAGTGGAGGTACCTGCAGCCATCCCCACCTGGGCTGGGCCTGCTGGCACCGCTCAGCCGAGCACCGCGCTTGGGTCATTCCGTGGAACATCCCTGGCTTCCTGCCCTTCTCCTACACCTGTTTGCAAATTCATCAAGAGGATTCAGGAGGAAGAGACCAGCACCATGGGCAAAGGGCTCAGAGCATATTCACACACCTTCAAAACCAAGACCTGTGCTGCCCCGCTGGAATATGCTCATAGAGGAGGGGTTTTGCAATCCAAAGCAAATAAGCGGCCTGTGGTTTGAGGGTTTGATCCTCCCAGGAATTGCTTGGCCTCCCAAGCCACGTCCGCTGGTCACTGGAAGCCTTTGAGGCCATGGCAGTGTGGTGGGAAGGGAAGCACTTCTCTGGGGAAGCTGGGGACATTCCTCCCTCTGGCAGCTTTCCAAGTCTCCCCGTGCATTCTCCAGGTGCCCGCCATGGTGAGGTACATCCACGAGTGGCTCATGGACAATCAGTTTGCTGAGCAGAGGCTGAACAAGGCCCTGCTGGATCTCACTGAAGAACAGCCTGCTGATGTAGTAATGACACTCCTGTGTGTGGCCCCATCCTGTGACAGGTATGGGGCCACCTGCCCAGAGGGCTCACGGCTCCCCAGCCCATCAGCCTGTACAGCCTGTGCCAGATGTCTGACCAACAGAGAGTCCCCAGGGCCCTCTGGCTGCTCCCTTTGCCAGCCCTGGCACCTCAGCCCCCGAGCCTGCTGCCATGCTCCCTCGCTGCCCCTCAGGGGCCTGTCCCCACAGGCCTGGGCTGCCTGGGCGCTGGTGGTGAGGGGCAGTGGGCAGAGGCAGAGCTGGCAGCCAGCTCAGGTCCCTGCTGCTGCCCAGGTCACGGTGCTGTGTCCCAGACCCCACTGAGACAGAGCTCTAACCCCGCAGAGCTGCTTTCACCATGTGGAAGAGCATCATGTGCTCTCCCAGGACTGCCGAGCCAGTGCAGCTGATACTCCTCGATGTGCTGGGGAGTTGGCCAGAGCACAGCACGTTCACCTCTGATGGGGGCAAAACTGGTGTCTTTGTCCTGGCTGTGAGTTTCTGCAACTGGCCTTTGCTGGCCCCAAGGCCACCTGTCCAGCAGCTCTCCATCCTCCTTGCCCCACTGCATCTCCCTGCCTCAGGCGCTGGGCTGAAACCTGGCCTCGGGGCAGCTTCAGGGGCACCAGGCCCGCTGCTCCCCCTGCGTCTCTCCGGGCCTCTCCCTCCCGTGCTCGGGCCCTGCCACACGGACACCTTGGCACTGAGCGCTGTCTCGGGGGGCTTTGTCCTTTGCAGGCAACTGTGGTGATGTGGGAGATCCTCCAGGTGCCCTGTGTCCCACAGATGGTGACAGTGTATTTCCCCCACCTACTTGTGCATCTGCTCTTCCAAGTGTTCTTCAGCACTCTGGATATGCCAGAGGAGGTCGATACCTTCTGGAAGGGATGCCAGCAGCAATACGGCCTTGCCACCAGCCCCAACAGGTACTCCATCCCACTCCTCTGTCCCTGCCACATCCCTGGGCAGGAGCCAGTGCTCCCAGCATGACCTGGGCTTTGCTCTGCACGCAGGTTTGCAGTGCGGACCCTGAAGTCCCTGCTCTGCCAAATGGAGCACGAGGATGTGGTGCTGGCAATGGAACGCAAGCGTGGCTGGGACACGCTGCTGTGTGCTGACACCCACCACTATGCTGTGGGTCTGCTGGCCAGGTGAGACCCCCTTCTCCCCGCTGCCTCTGACATTTGTGCTCTGTGCCCAGGGTGCCCCACAGAGTCCCAGTGGTCGTGGGCCAGAGGGCCTTGTCACCGAGGTACAGCCAAGCAGACTGGAAAAGGCTGGCAGAGGAGGGTACACACAAGGAGCCGCCTCCCAAATAGCCCAGAGCCCCTTGCAGGATGCTGGGGAAAGACCAGACCTCTGTGAGTCCGTCCTGGGAGAGGTTTGTCCCCCGGCCCAAAGTCTTGGTTACTTTTTCTCCTGCCAGGGAGATATCCCGTGTCTCCATCCCCTTGTGCTCCCGGATCGCTCGCTACCTGCTCCAGCTGCTCAACACACTGGAGCCACGCTGGGAGCTGCCCGCCCTGGCGTTCCTTGTGGAGGTGAGCCTGATGGCCAGCGCTGCCTCACTCAGCTGCCTCCCAGCTCTCTGTCCTCTCGTAGCCGCAGCTGCCTGGGACGGGTGCCCACGCCCTGTGCTGCTGCCTGGGCCCAGCCCTGTGCGGTTCCGGGCTCCTGCCGGCCGGGTCCCCTGTCACTGCCCTGTGCGTTTCAGGTCCTCGAGTGCCTGAACTTGAGTGGAGGCAGTGCTAACAGAGTCCTGCAAATCTTGTCAAGGCACCTGCACAGCAAGTGCAGGGACAGGCGTCGCCTGGCGCTCAGGGCCCTTCTCAAGCTCATTGACAATCCCTCGATGGTGAGAAGGGGGCAGCGGCTGAGGCTGCGCTCGGGAATGCAGTCGCTTGGGCTTTGCTGGGCTTTAGGCACTGGGGCAGCTGCTCCCAGCTCTCCTGCCTCCTGCTTCAGCTGCCCAAGTGCTCCGCAACAGCCCTTTGGCCTCTAGGCCCTGCGGCAGCAGGATGGCGTTTCACAAACTTGTGTTCCGCACAGAGTGAAAAAATGGGGAGCCTGACTGAAAGTCTTGTGGAGCTCCTGTGCGATGCAGATGGAGAGATAGTTAGCATGACAGTCACGCTCCTCAGCTTTATCTCCCGGGACAAGGACATGCTGATAGGCAGCTCCATTGCACTGCAGCTGGTTGAGGCGCTCCTGCCACTCTTTGACCACGTAAGGCTCGCTGCCTCCAGCCACAGCCACTGGCTGCTGCCCGGACACTTTGTGCCCTGTGGATTTCCAGGCCTGAGCCAAGCTGAGCCCCATGCAGCCGATGCTCAGGTCTTTTTTTCTTCCTTTCATACAGGACAATAGCCAGGTGCAGCTGCTCTCCATCCTGCTCTTCCAAACATTGGTGTCTCTTCCACTGGAAAAGGACAAAAAGGCCCTGAAGACGCATGTGCGCCAGAGCCTGCTGCCACTCTTCTTCCACTGCCATGACGAGGATGGGCGTGTGGCACAGGTGAGGACTCGTGGGCTGCTGCTGTCCCCCTGGGAGGCGGCTCAGCTGCCTCTTGCCCTGGCGCCTGCTGGGCTGCAGCCTCCTCCAGGCCTTGGCACAGGGACACAGGTCCTGCGCCCTGGGCTGTGGGGCCATCTCCGTGTCTCTGCTGCTCTCCAGGCTTCTCAGGAAACGCTGCTTTGTGTGGCCCAGCTCCTGAAGAGGAGGGATCTGGAAAAAGTGGTGAAGAAGAAGAGGCTGTGGAAGTTCACCGAGTGCCTGGTAAGGATGGTCTGGAAGTGCCAGCCTCAGGCAGGAGAACCCCCCTGAGCGCGGTGCTCAGTGTGCGGGGCTGGCAGCTGTGCCCCTGCCCGCTGCTGCAGCCAGAGGCGGCGCGGGCTCTTCTCCAGGCTCCTGTGGGCCCGAGCTCACGGCGGTGCGGGCAGGGGAGGCTGGGGCTGGGCGCAGGGAGTGCCCGGCCCAGGGGCTGAGCCCGCGCCAACCCCTCCCTCCTGCCGCTCTCTCCAGCTGGCAGACGACAGCAGCAGAGCGGCCGAGCACCTGCGCCAGGCCATGCCCTACCTGGAGAGCCCAGAGGAGCCCCTGCGAGAGGCGGCCATCAGGTTCCTGGGTGAGCCGCGAGGCCGGGCTCCCTCCCCGCCCCGCCGCAGCTCGGCCCCAGCCCCGCCTGCTGCCCCGGCAGCGCCATCCGGGCCCGGCGGGGTGGAGCCCCGGCTGGCCTGGGCGCTGCTGCCGCCCTCTCGCAGCCGTGCCCTTGGGCGGCAGCGTGCGGCAAGGGCCCGGCTGAGCCCTGCCGGGCCAGGAGGCCGTGTGGCCACAGGGCTGGCAGCGCCGCTGGCAGGGAGCTGTGCCGCTGGGCCGTGACGGGCTCTGTGTTGGCAGGGATGGCCGGGCGGCAGCTGAGGGGGAAGAAGGAAGAGCTCCAGCTCATCTGTGAGGGTGAGTGAGGGCAGCGGGCTGTCAGCGGGGGCTGGCGGGGGAGCTGCAAGCCGTGCCCCGGCTGCGCAGGGCTCTGCTCCCTGCGCGGACGAGGGGCGGCGTGGGCAGAGCACACGGAGATTTCAGGGCCACCTGGGGGATTTGTGGCCAGCAGCTTCGGGCTGATCCCATTTGTCCCTTATTCCCTGCTGGCCATGGCCGGAGCCGGCTGGGATGGCCCTGGCAGGGAGGTCTCCTCGGGTCCCCTCAGATCCGGGATCTGACCATGGCTCTGTTGCTCTCTCTTTCAGCCCTTGAAGGCACGGCAAATGACATCAGCGTCGCCGTTGGAAGCCTGGCAATTCAAACGTTGTACATCCTCCAGGCAGTAGAGAGAGCTGGATATTCCCTCTTGGACAGCCTGCATGATCAGCTCCGCAGGGCATGGAGGACACGGCCTCGTCTCTTGGGGCTCGGCTGGCTGCGCTGCTGGAGCTGTGCAGAGTGCTGATCCCAGAGGCTCTGTCTGCTGGGGCCACCTGAGCCAGCAGGAGTGTTTAATTTCTTCAAGATTGTTCTTTCATTCTTTTTACTTTTCTGTAGCATAGAAATATAGGATGTGTTGTAATAGACAGACTCCCAGGATCTTTCTTTTGCTGCCCAGGCTCTGCAGGGCATAGGGGAAGAGGGAGCAAAGGGTGCCTGGGCTCAGTAAGCTGCCCAGGCACGTGCAGGCTTGCAGGGAAAATGGCCAGAAGCCCCTTGGCCTTTGGTGGTTCTGCTGAAGCCTTTGTGCTGCCAACAGAGCCGGTGGGCAGGGGCCGGAGTTCCAGGGATCCCTGTGAGACCGGTGCCTGGAGATGGCCACAAGCCCTGTCCCAGGCAGGAACCACCATCTGTGTCCTCCTGCCCGTGTGTTGCTGGCTGCATTGCTAAGGGCTCCGAGGTGCCTCTGGATGGGGCTCCTCGGGAGCTCCTGTGGGGCTGCGGCGCTGCTGCCGGGCAGGTTGGCCGGGCTGAGGGAGACCCTGAGGGTATGGGGCCACCAAGGGATGAGGGGCTGCGAAAGCCCTGACAGGACAAGGCAGTGGGAAGGCACGGGGGGGATGTGGGAGGCAGTGGGTAACGTTGGCTCGAGAAGGAAAGTGGGTTGGAGCCAAAGAGACCACTCAGCCCGATGTTCATGGGGCAATCAGAGAGGGTTTGTGCTCAAGCCCTTCCTTCTAAGGGGCCTTTGAAAAAGCCAGTCTGGATAATTTCACTGGTCTGACCTCTGCCCCCCTTCAGATTCTGGCCTGTGAAATGTCTGCAGCCTTGGGAGAGATGTGATGGGCGAGGCCCCTGTCAGTCAAAGCAGGGGCTGGTCCATTCACCCAGTACAAGGCAGCCTGCACTGTGACACACGGCAACAGAGTGCCAGGCACAGCTGCGGGTGCTCCCCATGAACCTCAGCTCTGGGACCACTGTCTGCCCCAAGCTTCAGGGCTGCAGTGGGAGCTGGGCTCTGCCCTGGGGCCATCCTGCAGGGACAGCTGCAAACAGGGAGCATTCCCTTGCCACCAAGAGCCAAGCCAGGGCTGCAGGGCAGCTGCTCCAGCCCGGACGGCACTGTTGGGTGCTGCGCTCTGGGGCTGGGGCTCCCCGCACAGGGGACTGGACTGGTGTGCCAGAGGAGACAGAGAAGCTGCAGCTTCAGCCTAACTGAGGTGGGTGCATGGGCTGGGAAGAGTGGGGAGGCCCAAGGGGATTCACAGAGCTCATCCTGCTGAAAGGACAAGGAAAAGGGAGTGGGAACTCAGCAGTGCGGAGAGCTGAGGGCTGGAGAGCAGCTCTGAATGCCAGTAAAATCCAACCAGACCTCTGAGACATTGGTGCTCCTCAGCCAGTGTCAGGATGAGTCCCTAAGCTGGGGGCTCAGCCTTCCTCGTGGTGAGGCACATCAAGGAAGGCAACAGTGTGATGGAGACTGCCACAGGCTGGGAACTCACTGGGGGAAAAGTGGGAGCAGTTGGGAAGTAAAATGCAGGTGAGGGAGAGAACTGTTCAGAGAAGGCCTGAGCTACAGCTTGAGCAAGCTGTAAAATGTCATTTGGGGTCATCCCAGATTGATTTCATCTCAGAAAAGTATTGAACAAGTTTATTTTTTGGCTGGTGGCATGTTTTCCCTTGGAGGTGTACACTCTGCAAATTTGAGCTGTGTTGCTGAAATGCTCAAGCAAGTCTGTGCTGCAGGTCACACCATTGCTTCTTGGGCTGATTCTGGCCCGGTGCTGTGCCCAGCAGAGCTCTGGCAGAGCCCAGAACAGCCTCAGCACCCGCAGAGCCCGGCTGCAAGGAGAGAAACCAGAAAGTGCCCCTCAGCTGAAGGCTCCTGTCCCCTTGTCCCAGCCGCCCGCGGTGCCCAGGCCATGCTGGCCGTGCCCAGAGCGGGCTTTGGGGCTGTGAGGAGAAGCTGAGGGACCTGGGCTGCTGCAGCTTCTGAAGAGGAGGCCCAGGGCTCCTCCTGCAACTGCTCCAAGGGTGGTTTCAGAGAATCACAGAACCAGCCAGGTTACAAAAGACCTTGGAGATCATCAAGTCCAACCTGTGCCCTGACACCGCCTTGTCTCCCCTGAGCCTTCTATTCTCCAGGATAAACAACCCCAGCTCCCTCAGCTGCTCCTCACAGGACTCGTGTGGCAGAGCCCACACCAGCCTTGTTGCCCTTCTCTGGACATGCTCCAGCCCCTCCATGTCCTTCCTAAATTGGGGACCCAGAACTGGACACAGCACTCGAGGTGCTGCCCAACCAGTGCCCAGTACAGGGGAAGAATCACTGCCCTGCTCCTGCTGGCCACACCATTCCTGATCCAGGCCAGGAGCCATTGGCCTTCTTGGCCACCTGGGCACACTGCTGGCTCATGTCCAGCCTGCTGTCCATCAGTGCCCCCAGGTCCCTTTCTGCCTGGCTGCTGTCCAGCCGCTCTGGCCCCAGCCTGTAGCTCTGCAGGGGTTTTTGTGGCCAAAGTGCAGGACCTGGCACTTGGTCTTGTTAAACCTCACCTTGTTGGACCTGGATCCAGCCTGTCCAGGTCCCTCTGCAGAGCCCTCCTACCCTCCAGCACATCCACACTCACACCCAGCTTGGTGTCATCTGCAAATTTCCCGATGGTGGATTCAGTCCCCTCATGCAGATCATCAATGCAGACATTGAAATCCACGCTGGCTGGCTCTGATCCCTCGGCCATCCTGTGGGTGCCCTGTGATGGCACTCAGGGTGATCTGTTCCAGAACCTTGCCGGGCACCGAGGTCAGGCTGACAGGCCTGCAGTTCCCCAGATCCTCCTTCCAGCCCTTCTTGGGGATGGGCTCACACTGGCACCTCCAGTCCTCTGGGGCCTCCCTGGTGAGCCAGGACTGATGAGAAATGATGGAGAGCAGCTTGGGGAGCTCATCCACCAACTCACTCATCCCCCTAGGATGGATCCCATCTGGTGCCAGAGACACCTGTGAGCATCTGAGTGGCTCAGCAGGTCCCCAGCTGCTCCCTCCTGGATTCCAGGGAGCTGTTCTGCTCCCTGTCCCCATCCACCAGCTCAGGAGAACACTTGTCCTGAGCATGACCTGTCCTAATGATGAAAATTGGGGCAAAGAAGGCGGCTCAAGTTAAGCAGCTCAGCTTTTCCTTATCTTTAGGTACTTTATTCCCCACTGCATCCAATAAAGAGTAGAAGTTCTACTTATCCCTCCTTTTGCTATTAGTTTATTTTTAAACCACTTGTTATTCTTTTTCACAGAAGTGGCCAGCTTAAGCTCTAATTGACCTTTCACCACTCTACTTTCTGTACGAGCTAGCAACATCCTGAAAGATTTCCTGACATGCCTGATCTTCTGTCCAAAGTTGATGCACCCTCTTTTTTCCTGACTTCCCAACAAAGCTCCATGCACAGACAGAACAGTCCTTTTTCCTCGCTGGCTCAACTTCGGCACAGAGGGACAAGCTGCTCCTTCCCCCTTAGGATTTCTTTCTTGAGATGTGTCCATCCTTCCTGGACCTCTTTGTTTTTAAGGGCTGTTTCCCTGAAAGAATCAGACACTTGATTCACTACTCTCCAAATCTGCATCCCGAATAAGCCCAGGTCTGCCCTCCGTAATTCCTGTGTAGAAGTTTTGTTGAAGCCCCCCCTCCTTTCACAGAACATTGAAAACTTGATTATTTCATGGTCACTGTGCCCCAGGCAGCCTCTGAGCACCACATTTGCCACCAGCCCTTCTCTGTTTGTGAACAGCAGGAGACAGAGCTTTCCTTGGGAGTGGGAGTTACCAAAAATTCAGTAAAACAGAAAACTCCTTAACCCCAATGTAGCATTAGGAAGCAGCATTCTTTATTCAGCCGGATGCACAAGGGAGAGCTCCTCCCAAAGCCAAGCATGCTGAGTGCAGGAGAGTTTCTGTTCATATTCTGTATTTTGCACACATATTCATTGATTGTCCTGCACTAAACACACAGATGATAATCATTTCCCCAAAATCATGAACACATTTCCCCTCCCATTTTTTGCATGCCTTCTTCTGTCCTGGGGGGTCTCTCTGGTGGTCCCTGGTGGTCGTGGACCCCAATGTTCCCGTCAGCCTGGCTGAGCTGGCAGGACACTGAGGCTGGTGAATTTCAGTTCCCCTTCTCACACAATGGGCATTGTGTGGTTTCCATAGGCCCGGGGTTTTGCAGAACGAGCATTGTGTGTGCTCAGCAGGTGGAGACAATTTCTCATCTGGGAACATGAGGTCACAGAGTGGGATATGACACCACAGAGTGGGTTATGTGAGGTCATTGCGCAACTATGGTATCATAGGCTGTCTCTGTGACATCACAGAGTCAGCTGTGACATCACAGGGCAGAGGCATGACATCACAGAGCAGGCTATGACATCACAGAACAGGCTGTGACATTAGAGACCAGTTGTGTGACAGTAGAGAAAGGTAGAGGAATTTCTCATGGAACAAGGCCATGATATCCTTGATGGCATTTCTTTGCAGGAACTGGACAACCCTGGCCTGCAGATTACGGAAATACTTTAGTTACTTTAGAAGTATTTAGGACATCCTTGGAAAGACAATAAGCTTTGTATGAATACAATAGTCTGTGCTGGATGCTGAAAACTGTCACGTACTATAACCTGATCAGACGCTTGTAGTATAACAGCCAATCAATAGGTGACTTGTAGATGTGATCATATGACCTTAACCAATGAATGTTAATTAGCTGTTGTATGATGTAAGGCAGTAGGGTATAAAATATGGATAAATTAGACCATAAAGGAGGAGGACATGTAGCCATAGTGATTTGAGTGTCATTACTCCGTCCGGCTCTCCGTGGGACCCCCTTCATACTGGCACCATGAACAGGGACTCCTTTGCTGAAATGCGGATCGCTTAAATGCAGAAGGCTCCCAAGCATCAGGTAAGCACCTGATTTGGGAGCCGGAGAGCTGGAGGCAGGAGAGGCCTGGTAGGCAAACGCAAGAGCAGAGTCCGGAGCTTGAGCGGCCGATCAAGGCCCTGCCAAGGTAAGACCAGGATGGAATTAGACCCGGCAGTTAAATTACTGACAACTATCCTCTTAAAGAGAGGTGAGGACACCAAAGAAGAAGAAGTAATAGCCCTAATAAAATGGGCATGTAAAAAAGGAAAGCTTTCTGAACCTGCCCTGCTCTTTAGTGAATCTGAGTGCAAGAAGTAGGAAACTTCCTCTGGGATATCATGATAGAAGGTGGAAAATATGGAAAAGAAGCAAGGGAGTTAGGAGTTACTTGGAAATCTATCACCAATACTTCAGAGACTATGAAAGCTGAGCAAAAGGTAGCTGCCGCAGCCACTGAGGATTTGGGAGGCAATGTGAGTGGAGCAAAGCAACAAGTTCCTTCCAAGCCATCACGTCTCGCTAACTTTTTTGGAGTTGGAAAGGTCCCCATGAAAGGAATCTCTGCCCCTGTTTGCTCTAATTCAAAAGAGTTGCTAAATAATCCATCACAAAAAGAGGAGGTTGCCCCATCAGAGTCTGCTGCAGCTGGTCAAAAATGAGAAAAAGTAACTGATGCCCCTTCAAGAGAAGCCATAGATATGGAAGCAGTGCCTGAAGCAGCAGAAATAGAAGAAATTCCTGAGGCGGTGGGTGATGCAAGGCCGAAAAAGGGAGCTTCAGCTTGTGGGCAGAAAGGAGAAGAAAAGAATGCTGCCCTTCCCTGTGCCCTCCTTTGCCTGACATAGCACCAGACGAATCTATGCTGTCGGCTGAGTCCGAGGAAGAGGAAAAAGATAGAGTTAGAAGGTCAAAGCGCTCTGAATTTAAGTACAAAGCTAAAAAGTCGGATTCTAATGACTCAATTCAAGAAGTGTTAAAGAAATTAGCAGAATTATCCATACGGCAGGAACAATTGGAAAAACAAACAGAGACTGTGTCAGTGCTAAAGACTATTCCGACACCCCTTTCCGTCCCAGTCCCTGTGACACCCCCTGAGGAGCCTGCTGCTCCACCGATGCCCGGATGCCTTGCAATACCCCCGCAAGCACCAAGGCCGAAAAAAGATCCAATTCAACCGCGATGGTCGGGTGTGATTCGAGATGCTATCATAGAAGGTGAATGGCAGGTTGCCAGTTCTCTTGCTTGCCCTGCAATAGTCAGTAATAATTAAGCAAATTGGGAACCTCATGATTGGAAAATATTACAACCAGCAAAACAAGCAGTTCCTAGCCATGGTATTTGATCAGAAGCTACCCGACAAATTATTCCGTTTATTTTTACAGCAGATGTCCTTGCCCCTGCTGACTGTGCAAGAGTTGCTTCCCTTCTCCTCACTCTGTCTCAGTATTTGTTGTTTGAAAGAGAATGGAAAAGATTAGCAGTTGAAGAAGCAAATAAACATTTAATAGTAGGAGACCCTCTGTAAGGTATACAGGCAGACATGCTAACTGGGCAAGGACCCTATTCTAACACACAGGTTCAGCTACCATATCCTATTCAAATGCACCAAATTGCCCAGACTTTAGCCCACTGAGCTCTTTTGTCTGTACCTGATAAGAAAATCCTGCACCTTAGACCGCTGTCCGCCAGGGAAGAACAGAGCCCTGTGGACTATTCCTAGACCCTTTGTCAGCAGCAATAAAAGATAATGCAGATTTGCCTCCTGAACTCCAGGAACATATGTTCCGCACTCTCGCTTTTGAAGGAGCAAATCCCAGAACGAGAGCAATCCTGGCAACATTACCCCAAGGGAGCCCAGCTGACAAAATGCTTATGAGAGCCACTCGGGCAGAACAGAATAATCAGACAGCCGCCTTCACGGCAGCGATGGAAGAAACATTAAAGGAACAAGGTCATGTAATTGCAGCTTCTCTGTCTGGAAACAGAGGCAAGCAAGATAAAATAAAAGGTCAAAATAACAGAAAGATTAAAACTGCTACCTGCTTCTCATGCGGTGAATTTGGGTATATGTGGCGAAGCTGTTCCAAAACCGTTTGGTGTCATGTGTGTAACTCTGACACTCGTGCCACCGCTGCCTGTACTCACAAACCGTCAAGAAACATACAGAGCAGCGCGACCTGTCTCCGCACAAAGACACAAGTACAGACCCCTTCAACCCAACACAGCCCTTCGACACAGATGAAAAATACGGTTTCCTATACCAGCGCGTCCCAGCCACCCGAGGGAGTCTCGGAGTGGACGTGGCAACCACAGTAGAGGTAACCCTGAGCAACAAAGAGGTAACATTGATTCCAGCTGAAGTAAAAGGCCCTGTGCTCAGGGCTGAGTCTCCAGCCGGAGGGCTTTTACTTGGCAGGTCGTCAACAAGCAAACAAGGAGTAATTGCATTACCCGATGTAATAGATGCAGATTTCATAGGGCAAGTACAAACCATGGCCTGTGCTTTACAACCACCTGTAACAATTCCTAAAGGCAGCAAGATTGCACAAATACTTCCTTATGACAACTTTCTTACACATCGAGAATATTATGAAAAACTCAGAAAACAAGGCCAAGTAGCTAAAGTAAGAGGAAATAAAGGTTTTGGATCCTCTGGATATGATGTGTTTTTCACATTGGACCTTAATCAAAGACCATATCCAAAAATTCAACTGAAAAAGGGCAGTCAAAAAATTAGTTTAGAACCATTACTAGACTCTGGAGCAGATGTCACCATCATTAATCAACATATGTGGCCTCAGACATGGGAATTACAATCTCCAGTTGCCCAGGCAGTGGGGTGGGAGGAGCAAAAGCACCAAAACAAAGTAAAGGCTTAATTACTTTGCAGTTTGAAGACGGCCAAATAATTGTAATTAATTGTAATTGTAATGCAGCTTCCACACACTTTACCAGGATTGATTGGAAGGGATGTTTTGTCACAACCGGGACTGGTCCTGACAACAGATCAGCATTTTGTGCCACAGCCACTGGGCGGCAGCTGCCCATCCTAAAAATTACATGGTTAACTGAAAAACCAGAGTGGGTAGACCAGTGGCCGATGACCTCAGAAAGGCTGCGCATTGCAGAAGAGTTAGTGCAGGAACAGCTAAAAGCAGGTCACATTCAACCTTCCACAAGCCCGTGGAACACTCCTATATTTGTCATCCTGAAAAAAATCTGGCAAGTGGCGACTTTTGCATGATTTACGAAAAGTTAATGATCACATGTTAGGTATGGGTGCACTGCAACCTGGCCTTCCTGCTCCTACAATGATCCCACAAACTTGGCAAATAATAATAATAATAGAGTTAAAGGACTGCTTTTTCACAATTCCTTTACACCCTGATGATACACAGAGGTTTGCATTTACTCTGCCATCTGTCAACTGTGCAGCCCCTGCCAAACACTATGAATGGGTAGTTTTACCCCAGGGGTCCAGAAAGAGTCCAAGTATGTGTCAAATCTTTGTGGATTGGGCACTTCAGCCTGTGCGAAAGCGATGGTCTCACATGCTCATTTATCACCACATGGATGATATTTTGTTTGCTGCCAAATCTGCTTTAACAGATAGTGAATTTGAGTGGATCATCAACCATTTGCACTCCTGTGGACTGACTGTCGCCCCTGAAAAGGTCCAGCGTTCTGTACCATGGAAATACCTGGGTTGGCTCATCTCGGACGCTCAGATCAGGCCACAAAAGGTAACCATCACTGCACAGATCGGTACCCTGCATGATGCTCAAAGGCTTTTGGGAGACTTACAATGGGTTCGTAATCTAGTTGGCATCACCAGTGATGACCTCCTCCCCTTCCAGTCTTGGCTGCATGGCACCGAGGCACATAGTCCCCGCACCTGCTCACCAGAACAACAGGCTGCCCTGCACGCAGTAGCTCGTAAGATTCAAACAGGATGGAGTAATCGCCGATTGCCAGATCAGCCATTATCTCTTCTGATCTGCAACGCCACCACTTCTCCCCTTGCCATTATCCTACAATGGCAAAAGAAAAAGTGGGAGGACACGGCCATCATTCTTGAGTGGGTGTTTTTGCCAATGCAATTATGGCATCGTATTTCGTGTCGGTCAGAAGCATTAGCAGCTTTGGTAAGGAAAGGGAGGGACAGAATCATTGAACTAGATGGAGCTGAGGCTGCAGACATCAGCATCCTGGTCCATGGAGATGATTTGGAATGGCTCCTGTGGCATTCGATTGAAGTACAAGAAGCCTTGATAGGCTCTACAGGAACTGTACATAATAATCGACCAAAAGGGCCTCTTTGGAAGATGCTTGAACGATACGGGTCAAAAGAACACTCTGTTCTGAAAGGCCAGTCAAAGGGCCAAGGTGTTTACAGATGCAGGGCGAAAAATGAAGAAGGCTGCATGTGTGTGGCAATCAGAAAATCACTGGCAGAAGCACATCATCCTTGGGCAACAGAGACACAGCCTCCAAACCTTAGAACTGAAAGCCATGTGGTGGGCTTTGGAAACTGGAAAGATACGCCTGTAAACATAGCATCAGAGTCATTGTGTGTAGTCGGCGTAGTGCAGTGCATTGAAGATGCTTTGCTACGAGAAACAAAAAATCAGCAGCTTGGTGAACTGTTTGTACAGTTACATACCACGCTTCAGCAAAGAGAACAAGAATTCTGCATGATGCATATCAGAAGCCATCAGTGGAACATTAGATTAGGCGAAAGCAATGCACGAGCAGATGAAGCAGTCAGTTGTTTTGCAATAACACCTCCAAGAAACAAATTCGAAGAAGCCCAAAACAGCCACGAAATTGTGAAAATGCATCTTTTATGACTGGCTTTTCACAAATATTAAAATGAATATGATATGCGTAATAGTAGAAAGTTATGCTGTATTAATTCTCTTGAGTGGTGTGTTAAATATATTCAAAACATAATGTTAACATGGAAACTCTGCAATGTAAGATTTTTTACTAGCTCAAGAAAGGGATAAGATAATGGGGACACCAATATTTCCTGTGGGAACACGCCCAGGCTTGCCCCATTGCTGAGCTCAATGGCAACGCTGGGGAAGGGCTTATACATCTAGGAGGGAGAAGACACACCACAACAATAAGGTAATCAAGAAACTCCGCAGAGAGATAGCAGTGACAGGACACAAAGAGTTACGGACTCCTTATTGGAAACGACAAAGATCCTTCTACCTTCTCTCCATCTTTATGGAAGCACCAGGATTAAGGGGAAGAAGTTGACAAAAACCAGAAAAGTTCTTAATTTGCAAGGAATTTATGCATCATATATGAGATAGATGAATATGCAACAGGCTGTTGCTTTTAAGGGTTATTCCTTTGTTCGCAAGGCATGTTTTTGGCAGCTTAGTGCCCAAGAACATCCGGATGTCTGTAAGTCATTGCTTTCAATTGTCTTGTAATTGTCCCAACCCTAAATTTTTATTGCTCTAATTGCATTGCTATTTTTATAACCATTTTATTATTATTATTAAACTTTAAAAAATTCTAAAAACAAGTGATTGGCATTTTTCACAAAATGTTTCATCCAAATGCAAAATCATTGCATCGACAGAACAGAATCCCTTTGGCAGATGCAAAAGGAATTGTTCGTTCCTGTCCTCCGTGTAGTCATCGTGGTTCTGGTATAGCGTTTAAACCCAAAAGGTTTAAAAGCGTTCCAAATTTGGGAAATGGATGTAACACACGTTTCTGAATTTAGAAAGTCTAGATGTGTCCATGTAACAATTGATACATACTCTCACTTCATTTGGTCCACTGCCCAGGCTGGAGAAAAGGCAGTTCATGTTGAAAGACATTTAACAGCCTGTTTTGCAGTTATGGGAGTGCCTGCAGAAATCAAAACAGATAATGGCCCTACTTACAGTAGTTTATGGGTTGCTAGATTTATGAAAACATGGTGGGTGAAACATGTCAGGGGAATTCCACACTCCCCTACAGGACAGGCCATAGTCGAGAGAGCAAATCGCACAATAAAAGAATACTTGAGGAAAGAAAAGACAACAGAGATGGATGCAAGTAAACGGTTAAATAAAGTAATTTTTACATGGAATCACTTGTCTCTAACAGAAGGAAGAGAGGGGCCTCCTGTTGTTATACATCATCAGGCTATTCAAAACAGTCAAAATCAAACCATTCCAGGGATGCAAGTTCATTATAAAAACATGTGACTACGGGCAACTGGGAGGGACCAAGTCCAGTGTTCTTTATTGGTCAAGGATATTTCTGTATTTCCACAGGTAAAGAACCTTTGTGGGTCCCTAGCAGATTTGTCTGCCCTGCATGTCAACCTCAGAAGAATGAAGGGAATATCGATATCAACTCTACTTCTTCCCAATCTTCAAGAGACTCCACAAAGAACTCGGACCAATCCCACCTTCCACAGAAGACGTCATGTCAAAAGTCATAGCAGGACAATCATTTGGTCTGCTGGCTTGTAATGCTGTGTTAAGGAAGTGCTATAAAAATTCTGCTTGTGAGAATTGTGGAAAGCAAGCTGACATAGTGGTACATTGCAGTAGTTGTAGAAAGAATTTTGTTATACAGTGGAACCTCTTGCAAAATGATCATGCTTTGTGCTCAGACTGCTGAGATGTAATTGTTAGTATTACCTTTGAAGAACCTGGTAGGGCATTTCTGAACCTTGAGCCAGATCAGCCTTTTCCAGAAACATGGATACCAGAAAATATTGAAGGCCTATACGAAGCTTTCTTTTGGCATCTTTTAACCAAGGCTTACACTGTTGTCTTAGCCACAAAAAGAACGCAAGCTCTTAGCCTGTGGTGTTCATTTTGCCAGTTAGGAACAAGAATTACAAAATTCTTGTTTCATTTGATTATAGGGCTGTTAGGACTGACAAAACTGTCCTTGGAGAAGACAGCATGGATTAACAACCAAGAACAAATATGTGGGTTACCTGGGCCAATCAGACAGGGCAAAAATCATTCTGTTTATCACTAGCTACCCCCTCTGATCCCTTTTGTACTTGCTTAATCAGAGTTCCTTTGAACAATCTCACAGAATTCAGGCCTTGGACAAAAAGTAAAGTATATCCCAAGCCTGAACAAGCAGCAGAAGAGTTTTGTACTACCGCCTGTTGTTGTTGTTGTAGCAGGACAGGAACAAAGAACTCCAGTTCAGAAGGCGAGAAGGAAAACTGATTTATTTCAAATGCACCACTCTCTTTAGAGAGAACATTGTGCAGACAAATTTCATTGGTCTTAAAGTAAAATCATCTCACACCATTGGTGCGCTCTGAATGACGCACGGTGGCAGAATATATCTATAAACAATATGAACAACAAGAGACATAGTGAATTGTTTACATTCTTTTCCAACTCTCTCCCAGGCCCAGCCTGGTAGAAATCTCTCTTTTTCTCTCTGACTGAACTAAGAATATCCACAACAATGAAATGAAACAAAAGGCGTTCCAATTAATTGCTGCAAACAACTCAACATTTCGACCAACCCCCCTAGGGTCCCGAGCATTCTTAATTGCAAAAAGGACTGAATGTTACAGGTATAAAAAGAACCTCAGGAGCTTGACATGTTAGGGTCTGCTCCAGGAAATTACTGTCTAGTTTTTGGATTTCAGAGAAAGGACATTAGCTCCGAAAACCTTCAGGCATTCAAACCAAGAAGTAATAGTACTTGCATTGCCCCTGGATCCCCTTGGTACAACAACATTCCTGCTGTTTGTGACAATTGGATTTGGCCTGTTCCATGGTTTAGGGCCACGGCACAGATGTAACCTCCAGGAGTATTCCTCATTTGTGGGGATCGTGCCAGGCCTGCCATACCTGCTAATGCAGCAGGAGGACCGTGTTACTTTGGCAAATTAACATCATTTGCCCCCAGCATCCAACAGGTACTCAACATAAGTCACAAGTCTCAACGTGTTAAGCGTAGCGTACACCAATTAGAATTAGGACCTGACTGTAGAGATGATGTTCAATTGTGGGGACGACCATCTGTCATTTCAGCATCAATTTTTGCACCATGAGTTGCTTCTGCTCGAGCTTTTGAACTAATGAGACGACTGGCTTGTTGGACAGGGAAACAAAGTAATATCACCTCCAAAATATTAAGTGAGCTCACCACTGACGTTGGCAGTAGACGACACGCTGGATTACAGAATCGTGCCGCAACTGATTTCTTGTTACTGGCTCAAGGACATAGCTGTGAGGATTTTGAAGGAATGTGTTGCATGAATCTTTCTGATCACTCTGCTTCCATTCACAAGAGACTTTCCCTACTTCAAGAGAATATGAAAAAGCTTACTATTGTTGAAAATCCTTCTGACAAATGGCTCAAGAAATGTGGAATTAGTGGATGGCTGAAAACCTTCTTGATGGAAGGAAGTAGAATCCTTCTTGTCACTTTTGCTGTGCTTATTATCTTTGGCAGTATTTTTTTGTGTATGAAGAAAAGTTTAGAGTCTATTCTAAATAGAGCCTGGCTTGTCCAGAAAGAAAAAGGGGAATGTGTAGGGGAATTTCTCGTGGAACCAGGGCATGATATCCTAGATGATATTCATTTGCAGGAAGGTGCTGGCAAGAGCGTCCTGCAGGAACAAGGCTCTGGGCTCTGGCTGGAACAGCCTGGTTTTGCTGCCGTGACCCCAGGCAGGAGTTGAGGCAGGTGAAAAGGCAGGGGGCAGCTTGTGTTTGTAGAGGGCCTGGGGCTGCACCTCTGAACCTCCACCTGGAAACACACTTGGGGGAATAGGAGCTACAGCTGGAGTGCCTGTCCTGAAAGGACCTGAAGTCATTCAGCCTTGCCAGCTTTTCTTAAGAGTGTGTTGGTGTTCCCCAGGAAAGCTACATGTTTGGGGAAATGGCTTTGGAGGAAAGGGGCTTGCTTCTCAAGGGAAGTGCTTCCCAGGGAGGCAGGTGCAAGTGTCCCCCTTTGTCTCTCTGTGGTCCTTTCAGTCTTTGAGGCTCGTTGCACTTGGCAGAGGGGCAGGGCAAGGGAGAAGGCTGTGAAGAGCAGGTTTGGCATCCGCCTGGACCTATGGAGACCAACCCAAGCACCTGCAGCAGGGTGTGTTCCCCCCTTTGGACAGAGGTGTGAGCAGGAGCGCCTCTGTCCAGCCACGAGCCCCAAAGCTCTCTTTGAGAGCTGTGACTTAAAAGGCCTTTATGCACACACTTTTCACATCTTCCCTGTCTGCTGGGTTTCAACTCTTGGCAATATGCATTTGCCTCTTGCTTGGGGGATGCTGCTGTGGCCCAGGGCCAGCACAGAGCTGGGCTGTGTGGACCACGCAGCGTGGAGAGTCTTGTTTGATCTTGGTGTGTCCCTGGCCTCAGAAAAGGCTGGGAAGGTTTGCCTCCCAAGGCGTCCTGCTCATTGGCTCTCCCTGTGCATCTTGGAGAGAGCAAGGTAGGCATTGCTGGCAGCTGGGCATCAGCAGGCCTTAAAATGGGGCTGTGTTGTGGAGCGAGCCCAGCTGAGATACCCTGAGAGGAGCCCAGTGCTCCTTGCTCCCCTGTGCTGACACGTGAGCGTTTCTCTGGTTTCGGGATGACCCTGGCTGTGTCAGGGGGTGCTACGTGGACACGAGACAGCCGGTCCCGTCCCGCTGGGTCCCAGCAGTGCCTCGCAGCAGTCCTGCATCCACGTCAGGATCCTGGCCAAGAGAGGTCCTGCAAGCTGGGGCAGCTGATTTTAAGCTTGTGCAGGTGCCTACAGGTCAAGGCCAACGGTGTTCCCTCAGGATACAGCAGTCCTGAGGGGTCTCCCTTATTCAAAGAAATCGGCAGACAAATGCACTGTCTGCCAAAAGCCCTTTTACTGACCTGGCAGGAGGGCAGGGCTCTGCACCCTCCGAAATGTTTCTCCACCACCTATAAATTTCAGGGGGTTGATGTAGGAATTGTATCAAACATACCATCCATCTTTACACTGCTGAGGTGATTCGATAGGCAGGGGGTTAGAAATACATTGTGTCAGATTGCTGTACTTGAAGCTGATGTCCAAGCCCTGGCCAGGAGCCGTCTCCATGCCCCAAAGCAGCACAAAGTCTTCCTCATGGCTTCCCTGCACAGGGCTGACTCCACACTTGCCCTTAGTTCTTCTGGTAGACTATGGCTAAAGCTTTTTGTCAAGTCACTCAGGTCAAGTTAGGCCTGCCAGGTTTTTCTTATGCTAACTGGTGCTAAATACTTCGGTATGTCTGTGCTCATTACTTGTTTACTCATGTGAATTGCTTGTGCTTCCTTCTGTCAAACAAAGGCCTTGTTTCCTTGCCAAAGGTGCCTGAGGCCACCCGCTCCTTGTGGCAGCAGTTGCTTTCCTGTGGAATGTTCTACCTCCCCGAGAGTAAAGAGGGAGCTGGAGAAAGAGCTTGCCAGGCTGCTCTCCATCCTTCCCCAGCACTCGTGGTTCAGTGGAGAAGTCCGAGCTGAGCACAAAGGTGCAAATGGAACAGCCGTGCACAGGAAGGCTCGGTGGGAAGGATGATGCAGGAACCATAGGCCTGGCAGCCTGAGCTTGCTCCAGGGGAAGGCCTTGGAGCAGATCCTCCTGAGTGCCATCCCACGGCACCTGCAGGGAACCAGGGCGTCTGCTGGAGGCTGGGAAAGCTCTGTGGAGGGACGGGGACAGCTGGGGCTCCTGGCAGGGTGTTGAGGGCTTCTGTGCGGGAGTTTGGGGGGGTTGTTGCTGGTGGGGTGTTGGAGAAGGAGTTGTGTGGAAGGTGAGAGGTCTAGGCTGGAATTGGAGTCAGTTGGAAGGCAGCATCTGTGCTTTGGCACAGCTTTGGTTAGGGAGGGCAGAAAGAATATCTGTGACTTTTCCTCTTCATGCTCCTGATTCTGCTGCAGGGAACAAGAGGAGAGAGCTGCACTTTACTGGCCACTTTGATATCTGTACCAGGGGGAGGATTCGCCCTTTTGCCATCTACTCATTTCTCTGGGCTAATTTTGTACCACTGAGTGGACTTTGATTTCTTGAGAGCTTTTATTCCTTAAGAGAATTAGGATATTATCATCCCTTCATAGAAAACCAAAGAATGGCCCTTGTTTTTGCCCTTTTTTTGTGTAGTGTTAGGTTCTGTGAAGTGACCCTCAGTGGATGAGGTTAAGGCAAATGAGTTGCTGCTTTGAGATGGGAAGCAAAATTCCAAATCTTCACCTCCTCAGGCCATCCCAATTAATTTGGGAAGCTTGCAAATTTTTGGAACTACTTGAGTTGAACAATGGGAAGGAAAGCTTTCCTGAACAGAGGATTCTTACTTGCCAGATTCTTCCGTGCCTTGGCCACTAAGGTGTTTTTGTGCAGAAGGCAAGAACTTCAATGAGAAAATAATTTCAGCATGGAGTAAGAGCTTCTGACAGAGACCAAGTGTTGCCAGCAGTTGCTCCAGGTGCTCCTGCCAAGAGCCCCTGCAGGCAGGAGCGCAGCCCCCAATGCACGTGGGCTTTGGCTCCCTCTGGCACAGAAGCCCCCAACGGGCACAGGTCTCTGGGGCAGGAGAAGGGCACCAGAGCTACCAGGGCCCGGGGGGTGGCAGGTCTGCTTGGGCAGGGACTCTGCCACACCTGCTGATGTCAGCGGTCCCCGGGCCCCAGGGGTCCAAGCAGCATTGGTGCTCTGGCCCACACGTTCCTTGTCTGTGTCACACCCGCGGGTTTAGGATGGCCACCAGCCGGGACGTGTCCCAAGGAGGCCGTGCCAGCTTCTGTGGAAGGCCCCGTGCCCTTCCCAGCACAGCTGCGTCGGCAGCCCTAGGGGCTCCTTCTGCTGCCCTGAGCCCACAGAGCAGGGCAGCGTTTGCTGGTGGTTTCAGCCGTTCCTAAAGACCCTGTCGGGCTGTCTTAGACACTTGGGGCGAGGAATTCCTTCCAACCTGAGCCACTTTGGGTGGGTCAGGGGCGGCCCCAGGGCAGGGGGCAGTGTGTGCAGGGGCCCTTTGTGACACGGTGCAGCGTGGTCACCGTGTCATGGAACGGGACAGCGTGTCCAAGGGCCCTTTGTGACACGGGGTGACATAGGAGCTGGCGGTGACAAGACCACGCCAGAGTGCTTGGAGCACGCGACGGGACAGGACGGGACAGAGCGGTGCCGTGAGGAGCCCCCGCACAGCGCACTCGTTCGTGTCTGACCCGGAGCTTTTCCCAGGCGTTATTCCTGCAGCTGTCCTCAAGGCCAGACCACAGGACTTGGTGACCTGTGGCCTTCCCGAGGCTTCTCTTCTGCAGGTGCCCTTGAGGGCAGACCGTGGGACTTGGTGCCCCGGAGGCATCTCCCATCCCTGCCACCGGTGCCCTCGAGGCCTGACCACAATCAATCCTTGACAGGAGTCTCCTGTCCTTGTGGCAGCAGCCCTCAAGACCAGAGTGCAGGACTTGCTGTCCTGTAGCCTTCCTGAGGCTTCTCTCTTGAAGGTGCCTTCCAGGCACGACTGCAGGACTTGCTGACTCGGAGCTTTTCCGAGGCATCTCTCCTGCAACTCGCCTCAAATCCAGTCACTGCCATGGAGCAGAGATCCCTGAGAGGGCCCAAGCTGGCCTGGGTGCAGGAGGAGGAAGAAGGCCCTGGAGCTGCCGCAGTAGAGGAGATGAAAGAGGTGGTGCAGTTCAAGACTCTACAGGAGGGTGAGTGGCAGAGCTGGGCTTAGGGTTGGTGCCTGCAGCCAGCTTGGCACCATTCCATCCCATCCCACTGCATCCCATCCCATGGCATCCTATCCCATCCCATTCCATCCCATCCCATCCCCTGGGGACATGCCCACGGACAGGACAGAAGAGGGGCCGGGCAGACACCCCGCAGTGGCCGTGCTCCATCCCCTGGGGCATCCCGGGGCTGTCCCTGCCTGGGGAGCTCAGGGCTGGGCTGTGTTCTCCGGCCTCTCCCGCAGCCCCTCAGCTCTGGCTGCGCTTGCTCTTTGCCAGATGCAGCCGTGGACCGCACACAAGAGCAGGACCCCGCCCGTGGCCTCTTCCGCAGAACAGTGGAGGTACCTGCAGCCATCCCCACCTGGGCTGGGCCTGCTGGCACCGCTCAGCCGAGCACCGCGCTTGGAGCATTCCGTGGAACATCCCTGGCTTCCTGCCCTTCTCCTACACTTGGTTTGCAAATTCATCAAGAGGATTCAGGAGGAAGAGCCCAGCACCATGGGCAAAGGGCTCAGAGCATATTCACACACCTTCAAAACCAAGACCTCTGCTGCCCTGCTGGATATGCTCGTAGAGGGCGGGTTTTGCAATCCAAAGCAAATAAACGGCCTGTGGTTTGAGGGTTTGATCCTCCCAGGAATTGCCTGGCCTCCCAAGCCACATCCGCTGGTCCCTGGAAGCCTTTGAGGCCATGGCAGTGTGGTGGGAAGGGAAGCACTTCTCTGGGGAAGCTGGGGACATTCCTCCCTCTGGCAGCTTTCCAAGTCTCCCCGTGCCTTCTCCAGGTGCCCGCCATGGTGAGGTACATCCACGAGTGGCTCATGGACAATCAGTTTGCTGAGCAGAGGCTGATCAGGGCCCTGCTGGGTCTCACCGAAGAACAGCCTGCTGATGTAGTAATGACACTCCTGTGTGTGGCCCCATCCTGTGACAGGTATGGGGCCACCTGCCCAGAGGGCTCACGGCTCCCCAGCCCATCAGCCTGTACAGCCTGTGCCAGGTGTCTGACCAACAGAGAGTCCCCAGGGCCCTCTGGCTGCTCCCTTTGCCAGCCCTGGCACCTCAGCCCCCGAGCCTGCTGCCATGCTCCCTCGCTGCCCCTCAGGGGCCTGTCCCCACAGGCCTGGGCTGCCTGGGTGCTGCTGGCAAGGGGCAGTGGCAGAGGCAGAGCCGGCAGCCAGCTCAGGTCCCTGCTGCTGCCCAGGCCACGGTGCTGTGTCCCAGACCCCCCTGAGACAGAGCTCTAACCCCACAGAGCTGCTTTCACCATGTGGAAGAGCATCATGTGCTCGCCCAGGACTGCCGAGCCAGTGCAGCTGATACTCCTCGATGTGCTGGGGAGTTGGCCAGAGCACAGCACGTTCACCTCTGATGGGGGCAAAACGGGTGCCTTTGTCCTGGCTGTGAGTTTCTACAACTGGCCTTTGCTGGCCCCAAGGCCACCTGTCCAGCAGCTCTCCATCCTCCTTGCCCCACTGCATCTCCCTGCCTCAGGCGCTGGGCTGAAACCTGGCCTCGGGGCAGCTTCAGGGGCACCAGGCCCGCTGCTCCCCCTGCGTCTCTCCGGGCCTCTCCCTCCCGTGCTCGGGCCCTGCCACACGGACACCTCGGCACTGAGCGCTGTCTCCGGGGGCTCTGTCCTTTGCAGGCAACTGTGGTGATGTGGGAGATCCTCCAGGTGCCCTGTGTCCCACAGATGGTGACGGTGTATTTCCCCCACCTACTTGTGCATCTGCTCTTCCAAGTGTTCTTCAGCACTCTGGATATGCCAGAGGAGGTCGATACCTTCTGGAAGGGATGCCAGCAGCAATACGGCCTTGCCACCAGCCCCAACAGGTACTCCATCCCACTCCTCTGTCCCTGCCACATCCCTGGGCAGGAGCCAGTGCTCCCAGCCTGACCTGGGCTTTGCTCTGCACGCAGGTTTGCAGTGCGGACCCTGAAGTCCCTGCTCTGCCAAATGGAGCACGAGGATGTGGTGCTGGCAATGGAACGCAAGCGTGGCTGGGACACGCTGCTGTGTGCTGACACCCACCACTATGCCGTGGGTCTGCTGGCCAGGTGAGACCCCCTTCTTCCCGCTGCCTCTGACATTTGTGCTCTGTGCCCAGGGTGCCCCACACAGTCCCAGTGGTCGTGGGCCAGAGGGCCTTGTCACCGAGGCACAGCCAAGCAGACTGGAAAAGGCTGGCAGAGGAGGGTACCCACAAGGAGCCGCCTCCCAAATAGCCCAGGGCCCCTTGCAGGATGCTGGGGAAAGACCAGACCTCTGTGAGTCCGTCCTGGGAGAGGTTTGTCCCCCGATCCAAAGTCTTGGTTACTTTTTCTCCTGCCAGGGAGATATCCCGTGTCTCCATCCCCTTGTGCTCCCGGATCGCTCGCTACCTGCTCCAGCTGCTCAACACACTGGAGCCACGCTGGGAGCTGCCCGCCCTGGCGTTCCTTGTGGAGGTGAGCCTGATGGCCAGCGCTGCCTCGCTCAGCTGCCTCCCAGCTCTCTGTCCACTCGTAGCCGCAGTTGCCTGGGACGGGTGCCCGCGCCCTGTGCTGCTGCCTGGGCCCAGCCCTGTGCGGTTCCGGGCTCCTGCCGGCCGGGTCCCCTGTCACTGCCCTGTGCCTTTCAGGTCCTCGAGTGCCTGAACTTGAGTGGAGGCAGTGCTAACAGAGTCCTGCAAATCTTGTCAAGGCACCTGCACAGCAAGTGCAGGGACAGGCGTCGCCTGGCGCTCAGGGCCCTTCTCAAGCTCATTGACAATCCCTCGATGGTGAGAAGGGGGCAGCGGCTGAGGCTGCGCTCGGGAATGCAGTCGCTTGGGCTTTGCTGGGCTTTAGGCACTGGGGCAGCTGCTCCCAGCTCTCCTGCCTCCTGCTTCAGCTGCCCAAGTGCTCCGCAACAGCCCTTTGGCCTCTAGGCCCTGCGGCAGCAGGATGGCGTTTCACAAACTTGTGTTCCGCACAGAGTGAAAAAATGGGGAGCCTGACTGAAAGTCTTGTGGAGCTCCTGTGCGACGCAGATGGAGAGATAGTTAGCATGACAGTCACGCTCCTCAGCTTTATCTCCCGGGACAAGGACATGCTGATAGGCAGCTCCATTGCACTGCGGCTGGTTGAGGCGCTCCTGCCACTCTTTGACCACGTAAGGCTCGCTGCCTCCAGCTACAGCCACTGGCTGCTGCCCGGACACTTTGTGCCCTGTGGATTTCCAGGCCTGAGCCAAGCTGAGCCCCATGCAGCCGATGCTCAGGTCTTTTTTTCTTCCTTTCATACAGGACAATAGCCAGGTGCAGCTGCTCTCCATCCTGCTCTTCCAAACATTGGTGTCTCTTCCACTGCAAAAGGACAAAAAGGTCCTGAAGACACACGCGTGCCAGAGCCTGCTGCCACTCTTCTTCCACTGCCATGATGAGGATGGGCGTGTGGCACAGGTGAGGACTCGTGGGCTGCTGCTGTCCCCCTGGGAGGCGGCTCAGCTGCCTCTTGCCCTGGCTCCTGCTGGGCTGCAGCCTCCTCCAGGCCTTGGCACAGGGACACAGGTCCTGCGCCCTGGGCTGTGGGGCCATCTCCGTGTCTCTGCTGCTCTCCAGGCTTCTCAGGAAACGCTGCTTTGTGTGGCCCAGTTCCTGAAGAGGAGGGATCTGGAAAAAGTGGTGAAGAAGAAGAGGCTGTGGAAGTTCACCGAGTGCCTGGTAAGGATGGTCTGGAAGTGCCAGCCTCAGGCAGGAGAACCCCCCTGAGCGCGGTGCTCAGTGTGCGGGGCTGGCAGCTGTGCCCCTGCCCGCTGCTGCAGCCAGAGGCGGCGCGGGCTCTTCTCCAGGCTCCTGTGGGCCCGAGCTCACGGCGGTGCGGGCAGGGGAGGCTGGGGCTGGGCGCAGGGAGTGCCCGGCCCAGGGGCTGAGCCCGCGCCAACCCTTCCCTCCTGCCGGTCTCTCCAGCTGGCAGACGACAGCAGCAGAGCGGCCGAGCACCTGCGCCAGGCCATGCCCTACCTGGAGAGCCCAGAGGAGCCCCTGCGAGAGGCGGCCATCAGGTTCCTGGGTGAGCCGCGAGCCCGGGCTCCCTCCCCGCCCCGCCGCAGCTCGGCCCCAGCCCCGCCTGCTGCCCCGGCAGCGCCATCCGGGCCCGGCGGGGTGGAGCCCCGGCTGGCCTGGGCGCTGCTGCCGCCCTCTCGCAGCCGTGCCCTTGGGCGGCAGCGTGCGGCAAGGGCCCGGCTGAGCCCTGCCGGGCCAGGAGGCCGTGTGGCCACAGGGCTGGCAGCGCCGCTGGCAGGGAGCTGTGCCGCTGGGCCGTGACAGGCTCTGTGTTGGCAGGGATGGCCGGGCGGCAGCTGAGGGGGAAGAAGGAAGAGCTCCAGCTCATCTGTGAGGGTGAGTGAGGGCAGCGGGCTGTCAGCGGGGGCTGGCGGGGGAGCTGCAAGCTGTGCCCCGGCTGCGCAGGGCTCTGCTCCCTGTGCGGACGAGGGGCGGCGTGGGCAGAGCACACGGAGATTTCAGGGCCACCTGGGGGATTTGTGGCCAGCAGCTTCGGGCTGATCCCATTTGTCCCTTATTCCCTGCTGGCCATGGCCGGAGCCGGCTGGGATGGCCCTGGCAGGGAGGTCTCCTCGGGTCCCCTCAGATCCGGGATCTGACCACGGCTCTGTTGCTCTCTCTTTCAGCCCTTGAAGGCACGGCAAATGACATCAGCGTCGCCGTTGGAAGCCTGGCAATTCAAACATTGTACATCCTCCAGGCAGTAGAGAGAGCTGGATATTCCATCTTGGACAGCCTGCATGATCAGCTCCACAGGGCATGGAGGACACGGCCTCGTCTCTTGGGGCTCGGCTGGCTGCGCTGCTGGAGCTGTGCAGAGTGCTGATCCCAGAGGCTCTGTCTGCTGGGGCCACCTGAGCCAGCAGGAGTGTTTAATTTCGTCAAGATTGTTCTTTCGTTCTTTTGGCTTTTCTGTAGGATATAAATATAGGATGTGTTATAATAGACAGACTCGCAGGATCTTTCTTTTGCTGCCCAGGCTCTGCAGGGCATAGGGGAAGAGGGAGCAAAGGGTGCCTGGGCTCAGCAAGCTGCCCAGGCACGTGCAGGCTTGCAGGGAAAATGGCCAGAAGCCCCTTGGCCTTTGGTGGTTCTGCTGAAGCCTTTGTGCTGCCAACAGAGCCGGTGGGCAGGGGCCGGAGTTCCAGGGATCCCTGTGAGACCGGTGCCTGGAGATGGCCACAAGCCCTGTCCCAGGCAGGAACCGCCATCTGTGTCCTCCTGCCCGTGTGTTGCTGGCTGCATTGCTGAGGGCTCCGAGGTGCCTCTGGATGGGGCTCCTCGGGAGCTCCTGTGGGGCTGCGGCACTGCTGCCGGGCAGGTTGGCCGGGCTGAGGGAGACCCTGAGGGGATGGGGCCACCAAGGGATGAGGGGCTGCGAAAGCCCTGACAGGACAAGGCAGTGGGAAGGCACGGGGGGGATGTGGGAGGCAGTGGGTAACGTTGGCTTGAGGAGGAAAGTGGATTGGAGCCAAAGAGACCACTCAGCCCGATGTTCATGGGGTAATCAGAGAGGGTTTGTGCTCAAGCCCTTCCTTCTAAGGGGCCTTTGAAAAAGCCAGTCTGGATAATTTCACTGGTCTGACCTCTGCGCCCCTTCAGATTCTGGCCTGTGAAATGTCTGCAGCCTTGGGAGAGATGTGATGGGCGAGGCCCCTGTCAGTCAAAGCAGGGGCTGGTCCATTCACCCAGTACAAGGCAGCCTGCACTGTGACACACGGCAACAGAGTGCCAGGCACAGCTGCGGGTGCTCCCCATGAACCTCAGCTCTGGGACCACTGTCTGCCCCAAGCTTCAGGGCTGCAGTGGGAGCTGGGCTCTGCCCTGGGGCCATCCTGCAGGGACAGCTGCAAACAGGGAGCATTCCCTTGCCACCAAGAGCCAAGCCAGGGCTGCAGGGCAGCTGCTCCAGCCCGGACGGCACTGTTGGGTGCTGCGCTCTGGGGCTGGGGCTCCCCGCACAGGGGACTGGACTGGTGTGCCAGAGGAGACAGAGAAGCTGCAGCTTCAGCCTAACTGAGGTGGGTGCATGGGCTGGGAAGAGTGGGGAGGCCCAAGGGGATTCACAGAGCTCATCCTGCTGAAAGGACAAGGAAAAGGGAGTGGGAGCTCAGCAGTGAGGAGAGTTGAGGGCTGGAGAGCAGCTCTGAATGCCACTAAAATCCAACCAGACCTCTGAGACATTGCTGCTCCTCAGCCAGTGACAGGATGAGTCCCTAAGCTGGGGGCTCGGCCTTCCTCGTGGTGAGGGGCATCAAGGAAGGCAGAAGTTTGATGGAGACTGCCACAGGCTGGGAATTCACTGGGGGAAAAGAGGGAGCAGTTGGGAAGTAAAATGCAGGTGGGGGAGAGAACTGTTCAGAGAAGGGCTGAGCTACAGCTTGAGCAAGCTGCAAAATGTCATTTGGGGTCATCCCAGATTGATTTCATCTCAGAAAAGTATTGAACAAGTTTAATTTTTGGGTGGTGGCATGTTTTCCCTTGGAGGTGTACACTCTGCAAACTTGAGCTGTGTTGCTGGAACGCTCAAGCAAGTCTGTGCTGCAGGTCACACCATTTCTTCTTTGGCTGATTCTGGCCTGGTGCTGAGCCCAGCAGAGCCCTGGCAGAGCCCAGAGCAGCCTCAGCACCCGCAGAGCCCGGCTGCAAGGAGAGAAACCAGAAAGTGCCCCTCAGCTGAAGGCTCCTGTCCCCTTGTCCCAGCCGCCCGCGGTGCCCAGGCCATGCTGGCCGTGCCCAGAGCGGTGCCCAGAGCTGCCCATCACTGCTGCCTTTGGCAGCAGAGCAGGAGGGCAGGACATGTGCCCAGCCTGCAGCCAGCCACGGCACATCCAGCCCTCAGCAGCTGCCCAGAGCAGGATGCTCCTGTGCTTGCTGCCATCTCCCCAAAGCTCTGATCCCACCATGCCAAGCAGACGGGACCCACCTGACGCCATCCATCGCTGGAAGAAAAGCTGGTCCCAAACGATGTCCTCAGCCTTCTCCAAGGGCACGGCCCATCCACGCCGCAGCTGCTCCCAAGCACTTCCCCATCCAGACTGGACCCCACCTAGAACGCTTCCTCTAGAAAAACACACAACAAATGATTGAAAGTAGATTACAGACAAAAAGGGGAAACAAGAAAAAAGGTCAAAAATCATATCTCTCTCTGGGGCTTGAGGAAGGCCCAAGCCCTGCATGCCAGGGAAAAACCCACCCACGGGTGAAGGAAGCCCAGGCTTTCTCCCTTCCCCCTGCACTGCCCCCCAAAATAAGAGTGATCCCAAAGCAAACAAGGGCAGGGGAGCAGCCCAAGCCCTTCCTTGCCTGCAAATCAAAGCAGCCCCTGCACAGGTTCTGGAGTCCCACCTCTGCTCCCACCATGGGGGTTGGTTTGTGTCGGGCTGGCTGCCCCAGCCCCAGCCCCAGCCCAGGGCACGGTGGGTTGTGGGGGCTGTTGGCAGGGCCAGGAGCCCACTCCCATTTCGTACCCACCCCAGCCCATGCCCCGAGCCCTGCCAAAAGCAGCTGGGCAGCCAACTGAAGGATCCCAGCAAAAGGGGAACCTTCTGTTCCCGGCCAGGCTGTGCAATGCCCAAATCTGGGAGCATCCCCTGTGTGTGGACTCATCTGCAAATTCCCTGTGGAGCCTGGCTTTGGAGAAGGTGCCAGAATCAAAGTGACGTCATCTTCAGCTTGCCGATGACCAGGTGGAGCAAGAGGTTGTCATCCTTGATGTTGTCCTCGCTGTCTCCAGCAGCAGCAGCCCCACCTGGTACAGCTTCTCCAGGGCCTCCTTCTCCTTCCCTGGGGCTGAGACCAGGCTGTCAGGGTTCTGCCCAGGGCCCCAGCTGTCAGGGAACCAAGGACAAGCAAAACCAGCTCAGATGGCGGCCACCAGTGCTGGGCAGAGCAGCTCCGCTCCAGCACAAGGGCTGCGTGTTCCCATCTGATGAGCCCTGGGCAGTGACACAGGCAGCACAAAAAAGTCTGGGTTCCTGTGCTTCTGATTGCCAATGCGTGTGTGGGGCTGTAACTTACCAGGTCCTTGCATCAAAGCGTGCCTGTGGCTCTCTCCCTTCTTCTAGGGCAGATGAACATCCTGCATCCAGGGATCACACAACAGCTCTTCTAACGAAGGCCTTTCCATGTCCAGCATGGATAAACACCTCCTGATCAGATCTTGGCACTCTGGGCAGAGAAACCAGAACCCGCCGGTCAGTTGGAGAAGGCTCCTGTTGGCTTTGCCCCACTATTCCCGTGCCCAGGCCATGCTGGATGCGCTCAGAGCTGGGCCTAAACTTTCCCATCAATTCCCTGTTTTGGAGGAGAGCAGGAGAGCAGGACATGTGCCTCCTCCTCAGCAGCTGCCAGAGCGGGATGCTCACGAGCTGCTGCTGTCTCCCAGCACTTGTATTGCCCCTGTGGCCAGAGATGAGGATCCACCTGGAGAGAGCCGTTGTGGCAGCGAGAGCTGATGGTCCCAGCTGATGTTCTGGCAGCCCCTGAAAGGGTGCTCCCCGCAGACCATCTGGTGCAGCACGATGCCCAGGGACCAGACAGTAGCTGGCTTGCCGTAGTACCAGCCAAAATGCATCCATTCCGGGGGGCTGTATGACCGTGTTCCTATGGAATAGAGATGGGCTTCAGCAGGGGGATGCTGCTGCTCCCAGAGCCTGGCCCCAGCATCCCTGGGCATGCAGGGGCTGCCCCAGTGGCACACGGAGTGACTGCTGCCCTCTCGCCAGCACCTGGGACTTGTGTACAGACTTGGGGTTGGAAAAGAAGCCACTGGTCTTGAAAGAGGGCAGCTGAAGCCCTGGCAAGGCCCAAGTATGACAAGGAAAAACCCACTCAGTGCTGGGGACAACCATGCCTTCATCCTCCCTGCCTGCATTGCCCCAAGAAACATTATGAATCCAAAGCAAACCAGGTGAGTGGAGCAGTCCAAGCCCTTTCTCACCTGCACACCAAACCGGCTGGGGCACAGGTTCTGGCCCCCCCTCTCTGCTACCCCCACCCATGGGTGTTTTTGTTGGGCTGGCTGCCCCAGCCCCAGCCCTGGGCAGAGTGGTGGGCAAAGGCTGCCAGCAGGGCTGGAAGCTGGCTCCCCACCCAGCCCTGCTGAAACGCAACTCGGCTGAAATCTCAGTGCCATCAAGGGCAGCAAAAGGGACAATCCCCGATGCCACAGCCAGCTTGGGCTAGGAGATGTTGGGCCGTGAGATGCTGGGACCGGGAGCACACCCCTGTGTGGACTCACCTGCAAAGTGAGTGTAGGCTGTGTCTTGCAGGTAGGTGCCACAGCCAAAGTCGATCAATTTAGCCTCCCCGGTGGCCAGGTCAACCAGGATGTTCCCTGGTTTGATGTCCCTGTGGAGGACCCCGCAGCTGGTGCAGTGCCGCACGGCCTCCAGCACCTGGCGGAACAGCTCCCGCGCCACCTCCTCGGACAGGAACCCCCGTGCCCGAATGAAATGGCGCAGGTCCTGAGACCGCTTTGGGCGCTCCAGCACCATCAAGATGTCGTTGGGGAGCTCAAGCCACTCCAGCAGCTGGACGACACCGGGGAAGCCAGTGGACACCTTGGCCAGCAGCACGACCTCCAGGGGTGCGCTGGTGCCGTCGGGCTGCGGGAGGAGCGCGATGCCGTCAGTGGGGCTGAGGCCGTGCCGGGGCTCGGGAAGCCCTCGCCCGGGATGCTCTGCGCCCTGCGCTGGCCCCACGCCCGTTCTCCCTCCAGGCGTCCCGGTGGCTTCCACCCTGCCGGGCCCCGGCTCATCCCCGCCCGGCACGCCCCGGCTTCTGCCGCTGGCCCCGCGCACTCACCAGCTCGCCCCAGTGCAGGACGCGGTTCTGTGGCACCCTTTTGATGGCCACCTGCAAGCCAAGAGAAGCAGCGGGCTCAGCTCGCCGCCTGCCCTGCCCAGCCCCATCCTCCTCCTCCTCCTCCTCCTGTTCCTCCTCCTGTTCCTCCTCCTGCTCCCGCCGCCGTCCCTGCCGCTCACCGGGGCGCCGTCCGAGAGCCGCGTGGCCGCGAAGACGCTGCCGAAGCCGCCGCGGCCCAGCAGGGAACCCAGCCGGTACTGCTCCTTCAGGCCCTGCTGCGCCTTCCTTGCCGGCGGGACGCGGCTGTCAGCGCTCGGCCCGGGGCCAGGAGCGGCCCCCGAGCGCCCCTCAAGCGCCCCGGGCCGGCCATCCCCAGGCGTTCGCTCCTGGCAACGGGACAGCGGCGGCTCGGGGCCAGCAGCCGCGCTGCCGAGCGGCGGAGCTCGGGCCGGGGAAGCCGCAGCGGAGGCGGCGGCAGCGGCCGCGCCTCCTGTGTCCTCCGCGGGGCCCGGGAGGAGCCGGCGCCGGGGCCGGGGCCGGGGCCGGGGCCGGGGCCGGGCTCGGGCCAGGCGGAGCCAAAGGGAGGCGATGCCGCCCCAGCCCCAGGCACTGATGCCCGCCCAGCAGCGCCAGCGCCAGCACGGCCAGAGCCGGGCGGGGGCGAGACGGCGGCGGGACGGCCGGGGACGGGGACGGGACAGCCCCGCCCGGGGCCGGGGGCGGGCCGGGGGCATGGCCCGGCCGGGCATGGGGAGAGAGAGACCGGGAGAGGAGGGGACAGGGGGAACGGGAGAGCGGGAGAGGCTGCGGGACAGCGGGAGAGGGAGAGGAGGAGCCAGAGGGACTCCACAAAGTTGCTGCTTTCGCTGCTCTGCTGCTGCTGCCGCTGCTGCCGCTGCAACTGAAGCTCCGGGGCCGTTTGTCCCCGTGTCCGTTTGTCCGTTGCCCGCTCGCCCCCGCGCCCAGCCCCGCGCTCCCCGGGGGCAGCCCCTGAGCCTGTCCAAACACGGGAACTTTGCGCTGTTCAGCCCAGACCCAGAGTCTGGACTCCTGCACAGGGGCACAGGGATCCCCTCGGTCGCTGCTGTGCATTGTCCCTGCTGAGGATCAAACCCTGTCGGGGCACATTCCCTGAATGCAGAATTTGTACCTGACCCAAGCACTGCATTTAGTTTACAGCATTGCTTTCCAAGAAAACCAGGGGAAGGCACACTGTGTCTAGCTCATGGTATTTGCCAGTGTCTAGACCTTGCCATGTCATGGATCTTAGAGGTGAGATGCATTTGGAATTCATGGCATAGAGAAGTAGTGCAAGATGGAAAAGGGGAGCATGAAAATAAATAGAGAAAAACATCTTGTATTGTTTCTTTCCATTTTCATTTCATTTCCTAAAAGCTGTTTCAGTTTTCCCGGACTCTACTCCTGGGAGTCCTGTTTGCTCTTTCCAAGAACTTTTCCTGGGGAATGAGGTGCAGCTTCTGTCACAAGATGTGCCACCAACTGCAGCTTCTCTTGACTTTCCACACTGTGTGTGCAGCACAACTTTTGCAGCAAAGCAGGACAAATGTTTGCGAAACTTGACAGCTTGTTCTTTCTCTTCCTTGTGGGCTGGGCAGCTGTGCCAATTCCTCAACGCGAGTCCACCCCAGCCAGGCCAGAACTCCTGTCAGGGGTCTGCAGGGTCCTTGTGACGGCCGTGAGGCAAAAGAAGGAAAGTTTGGACTGTCTCTTACAGGGGGATGGCATGAGGTGGGTCCTGTCTGCTTGGCATGGTGGGATCAGAGCTTTGGGGAGATGGCAGCGAGCACAGGAGCATCCTGCTCTGGGCAGCTGCTGAGGGCTGGATGTGCCGTGGCTGGCTGCAGGCTGGGCACATGTCCTGCCCTCCTGCTCTGCTGCCAAAAGCAGCAGTGATGGGCAGCTCTGGGCACCGCTCTGGGCACAGCCAGCATGGCCTGGGCACCGCGGGCGGCTGGGACAAGGGGACAGGAGCCTTCAGCTGAGGGGCGCTTTCTGGTTTCTCTCCTTGCAGCCGGGCTCTGCGGGTGCTGAGGCTGCTCTGGGCTCTGTCAGGGCTCTGCTGGGCTCAGCCCTGGGCACAGCTGGGCTGGCTCTGCCCTCACATTGCTCTGACAGCTTTGTATCAGACGAGCCCCTTCTGAGCACAGCCCTGAGCTTTCTGCTTTGGCAGGTGAGCGAGACTCTCCTGCAGGCCAGGAGATTGCGCTTGGGGACACACATCCCATTGGCAAGGACTAAACTCTCCATAGTCCCAGCTGAATGCCTGGATCTCCCCAGGATGTTTTGTCTGTCCCACTCTTCATTCCTTTTTGGCTGGAAAGGTGCAGTTGCACTTTCTTCCTCCTCTAGAAGTGCCATGAGTGGGCCAAACCTGGCGAGTGGGCCGTGTTCCTGAGGCAGTGCAGGCTGGAGCTGATGGATGGAGAATTGCCCTTCCCACTTCCAAACCAGAGCAAAAAGCTCTAAGTGGGACTTTGTGTCTTTAAGAAACCCCTGACAGTTTCAAAGGGAATGTGCAGCTCATTCATTGGGTGAGAAGGAAGGGCATCTTCTGAAGGGTTTGTGATTTGATAGAGTTTAGATTCCCAGTCCTGCTTGGAGCTGGAAGGGCACAAAGCAATTTCCTCTTGCTTCAACCACAATTTAAAATAACAATGTTGGAAACAAACCCCTAAAACTTTTAAAAAGTCTGCTGAGGTCAGTTAGATGGATCCATGCCATCAGCTCATTCATAAAGTAAATAACTGAGTTCTCTTTTTCATAAGATCAGTTACCCCTTAATCCTAAGCTAGAGAAGTTTTTTCACAACACACTTAGGTTTTGTTTTTATCTTTCACATTTATATAGTTTTTTATTGCTTTTTCTTTTTTTTTTTTTTTTTCTTTAAATAGAAAACATGTCCTATAAAAGGAGTGTCCTTTGCTCCTGGTTCCCATGGGGAGCAGCTCCCTTCAACCTGGCTGAGCTGCTCAGGCAGAGCCCGGCAGCTCCTGGCCCTGCAGGGCTGAGGCTTTTCCCCGTTGCTGGGCACAGACTGATGGAGCAGCACTGCTGAACACGGGCACACAGAGGGACCAGCAGCAGCTGCCTTTGGCCACCTGAGGCTCCAAGGCCCAAACTCGGAGCAGACAGGGCTGGAAGAGACTCGCAGGCTCCCCGCTGGCTCTGCTGCCCCCCTTGTGCCTGGCCCAGCTCTGGGTGAGGCAGGGGGAGAACAAGGGGCAGCTCCCTCCCAGCCCCAGCCCAGGGACCCCTCTGGCCCCGGGGCTTGGGGCACTGTCAGCACCCGCTGCTGCAGCCACTGCTCCTGCTGGCCCTGACAGCAGCACCCAAACTGGGGCTGATCCCCAGGGAGCAGCAGCAGGGCCTGGATCTGACCCCTGACTCTGGGGCAGGGCTGGACAAATGACCCCCCAGCAGCAGCAGCACATGGAGCTGACTTTCAGCACAGCCCCTGCCACTCTTCCCTCCCCTGTGCAGCGGTGTCACAGCAGCCTGAGGCACCTGGGAGCCCCCAGGGCCAGCAGGGACTTGAGGTGGCAGCCCTGGGCTCCTGGAGGTTGTTCAAGGAACGGAGCTGGGGACAGCTGTCCATGGGGAGCTTCCAGATGGAAAAGGCTGCTGTGCCCAGGCAGCTCCAAGGGCAGAGAAAGGAGGGTCTCGCCCACTGGATCTGTGCCAGTCCCACAGTCCTGGGCAGCAGCCACCGAGCCCTGGGGGAGCAGAGGGCACAGCAAGAGGGACAAAAGCAGGCAAGGTGAGAGACTGGAGAGAGCCAGACCGGGGAGCAGGAACAGCTGCTCCATTGCACTCTTGGAGAAAGCTCTGGGCTGGTTCAAAGCGCTGAAAGGCGTGAAGGGCAGAGAGGAGGCCACAGCAAACAATGCTCCTGTTTCCACAGCCTCCCCTCTCTGTGTCCCAGAAGGAATTGGATGGACTGTGTTCTTCTCTCCGACTCATCTGGTTCAGCATGAGCAGCTGAGCACCAGGAGCTGAAGGGGCTGAAGCCTCAGGCCTCAAGGGATGAGCAAGAAGAAACTTTCTGAGCAATTTAATGCTGCTAACATGGAGCTGGCTGAATGCAGCAGATGGAATCATGGAATTATAGAATCCTTTCTGTTGGGAAAGTCCTCTGAGCTCATCCAGTCCAGCCGGACACGCAGCACTGTCAAGCCCAGCACTAAACCACGTCCCTGAAGTGCCAAGGCCTGGACAACAGCCCTGAGTGAGGCCTGAACAACAGGCCCTGAGCCAAAGGTGGCCTCTGGATGAACCTTCCAGCCAAAGGTTGTCTTTGTATCTGCTCATTAATGAAATATGCATGGTCATTAGTGCTGTGATAGATGTATCCACTCATTAGTGAAACATGTATTGACCTTTCTGTGTTTAGAAGCAGGACAAGGCCATGAAATCTGGCATCTGGCCTTGTCTGGAGCTGTATGGTCAAAGTCACCTCCCTTGGTTCCTCTTGGGCCCTGGCCAGGCTTTGGGAGGAACCTAAGAGGAGAATGAAACCAGATGTTCCCACACCAGAAGTGCTGTCAGTTTGTTCATTCGGCACTGTCAGAGCTGGGCCCTCTCACAGCGAGGCTGGAGCCTCACCTGTGGCTGGAGGCACCTGCAGGAATTGCCAGAGTCCGGGAGTGGCTCTGCAGCCCTTGGCTGTGACAGCTTCCCCAGCTGCTGTGTGGATCTGGGGGATGGTAAAGCCTGAGGGTAACTGGGGCTGGATCTTTCTTAATCACTGCTGCAATCTTTGGTGGTGATGGCTGGGTGCATTGCTCAGCTGCTCCTTTTGTGATTCTTTGCTGCTTTGAGCTACAGGAACTGATACTGATTCCTTCAGTTGGTGTCTGTGTCTTTGGTGCTGACCCTGCCTGTCAGAACCCAAGGTGTCCCTCAGACACTCTTAGATGTTCTAGGCCCAGGGCAGAAGCCTCTAAGACCCTGGCAAGCAGCCAGAGACCCCTGTGGTCTTGAGCTTAACCCATAGAACAATTTACCAACCTTGCAAGAAGAACAAGAAATCACAAAAGTTTAGATATTATAATAGAAGTAGTCACAAAGTGAAAAGTAAGATTTTTGAGTGCTGTACAGGGGGGTTTTAGGCCTTGTACAGGGGGGTCTGAAGTTTGTACATAGGGGTCAGAAGTTCTAAGATAGAGGGATTTAGGCGTGCCCTGTCCTCCTTCTTTCTTCTTCCTATTCTCCATATTCTTAGTAGTGTTGGCACTCACAGATTAGTTTAGAGTAAAAAGTCACTGTTCAACATAGGTAGTAAGCATTAAAGAAAAACTATAAACACCTAATACGTAATGTGTAATATAAAAGATAGCACCAGCCCCTCGGGGAAGAGAGACGGGAACAACCAAAGACAGAGACAAACAGAGTCAGAGACAATGTCAAAGAGTCTGTGTACCTTAAGATAACATGCAATAAACTGCCTTAAAACCAGACGACTGAAGACTACTAAATCTTTCTTTGAAAGCACAAGTTAAAAGAGAAACTTTACCACCAACCAGAGTCACCCCAATCCAGAGAAAGCTCCGTCACCTGGCGTCCCTGGGTGGGCACTGACAAGAGACTAATTTACCAGACGACCTCCAACTTCCACCCAAGAAACAGGCACACCCTAAAAACTCCAAAGAGAGAGAGAGCGGACAGCTCCAGACGAAACATCCTGACCTTCACCAAAACAAATCATCCCAAGGACAGCCCGGAGAGGAGAAAAACCAGAAGCGCGCCTAGAATTTCTCGCCTGTGAGCTGCTAAACAGTAATCAAGATCATCTCCAGACCGACCTTGCGCTGACTCGGCTTTTAGTGAGATCAGTTGAGATTAAAAACATAGGGGGGGGATACTCCCAAGAGCAGATCCAAGTTTTATCAACCCTACAGAGGGTGGCATCCACACATCCTGTAGAAATGACTCCAAAAGAGCTAAAGGCTCTGTTGTTGTGGGTGCGGTGTAATTACCCGCACATAGAGACACATCTCTTGTTCGAACCAAATTTCTGGCAAGAGATCAATAGGCATTTGCATTATCTGGCCACAAAAAAAGATAAGAATGCCACAAAACTTTTACCTTCCGCGAAAATAATGTTAGAGTCGTTTTCACAACGCGACAAAGGGTCTCTTGTTTTACACCAAATAGCTCAAGCTCCTAGAGGAGCACAAGGAGAATTGCCCAACCAACAGCATAGAGCAGCTCTCTTCACCACAGATCAAGAAGAAGCAGAATCGCTTCCCGTAGAAAAGCAAAAGAACGATTTTCCAGCACGCCCAAGATCCCCAGATTCCCACAGGTCCTCAGATTCCCCTGAACCCCCAGAATCTCTAGGGTCCTCCAATGCAGAAACCCCTCAATCAGTTACAGATCAGCCGGGGACAGTTGTCACCCTCAGTGAGAGAAGAGATTGGGAATACCCCGAGTCTACACTCACAGGGGAGGGGGCTGTAGCAGCACAGGCTAGGGAAAGTGCAGATGGGAGTGTAAAACCCAGAGAGGAGGGGGAGCCGTCTCTCACAGCAGCGGCGGCGGGCAGTTTGCAACAGCCCGCAGTGCCAAGGAGAGCGGGGGGGACTGTGAGGACAAAGAAGACCAGTAAGAAGGCAGGAGATGCAAGCGCAACAGTCGTGCGTCCTGAGGGTCCCATAACGCGTGCCATGGCGAGAGCCCACGCTGCCGCAGCGGCAGCCACCCAACAAGCACAAGGTGAAAGCTCCCAAACCACAGCAGCGGCGTTAGCCAAACAACAAGCTGAGACAGAGCAAAAAGCTACGGCAGATGCTCATCTCGCAGCAGCGACAACGCGCATGCGTCTAGTAGAGAAGCAAAACCCAAAAGCCGGGGCAGGGGAAGGCACCTCGCGTGCAACAGGCGCGACACAAGCACAGACGAGACAGAAGCGACGCGCCCGGGTTGTAGGCGTTAGCACAGAGTCAAAAGAAGCATGTCCCAGTGATAAGCAGTATAAAGTAGATACATCAGAGCCAGAGTAAGATCAAGAAGGTAGCGACGTCAGTCTCAGAGAAGATGAGAGCGCTCCCAAGATCGCGGCTGCGCTAGAAAAAGCAAAGAGGCGCGGCCAGGGTCGGGGCGGGAGCGTCCACACCCCCGTAGTGACACAGACAAGGATAGAGCGTGTCCAGAGTACAAATGTTTGCCAGAGCACCGCCTCCACACCGTTCCCACGGCAATCGACTCATGCGCACTCAGCCTGTGCCCACAGCCAAGCCCAGCCAGTCTCAGACATTATAAAGCTAAAACAGTTGATACAGCGAAAGTCGACATCCCAGACTGCAAGATTTGCAAGTGTAAATCAATTGTTACAAGAATTGCACAAGGATTTATCAGAGATACAGATAAGAGAACAAACGTCCGAGTCTTTTGCAATGCCGACCTCAGCCGGTCAGACGACAGCGCCACCCAGTGGCGAGACTACAATATTGCAAGAGGTTTTGCCAAAACCAGTTACCCAAACCATCGCGCCACCCAGTAGTGGGTCTGTAACATTGCAACACTTTTTTCCAGTTTTATATAAGAAGTCTAGGGCGAAGAAGACTACACCTACACAACAGCAAAAACCTTCGCTGATTCCAGAGCGACATAAGACTCAAGACACTCCTGCTGAAGCGCAGCAACAAGATGATACTGTATGTATTACTGCTTCAGAGAGTGTCCCAGTCTAGACAATTCCAACATCAAAGTCTGCTGATTCCTCACGTCAAAGAGAGTCAATTATAATATCAAAAGAAGTTGTTGAGTTTCTTTTACAGTATCTGACCACAACCTTAAAGTCACATTCAGAGCTGCTAACTCATCTTTCGAAAATTTCTCAAACAATACAAGGCAGCCGTGTGTTTTCCTCTACAGCAAACGTTCCATTTTCATCCGCAATCACCCAGTCCTCATCCTTGCAGATGCCACAGATGTCAGTAAGTTCTGCTGCACCAAAGCCTCGATCACAACAAATAACTCCACTCTACAAGCAAGTACCCACAAAATTTCCAGCTTTACCGAACGCAAAGCTAGACTAGCAAGACATTCGAGCAGAATTAGAAAAAGAAAAAAGTCTATTACAAGGCTCAAGAAACATCATGATGCCAGTGAACTATGATGCTCAGAAACAAAACCCAAAGTGAGAACGCCTAGATCGTAGTGCAATCAAAGATTTAGCCAAAGCCATCCGAGACAACGGGTTGTCATCACCGTACTTCAAACAAATGTTAAAGAGCATCTTTAGTATGTATAATTTAACACCCTATGATCTTAAATATCTTGCAACATCAGTTCTTACAGACACCCAAGCTCTTGTATAGCAAAAAGCATAAAAGAGATCCCTAGAAGAGCTGAGAGCCAGATACCAAGGCAGACCAAACGCGAACCTCACCATGGTGCAGCTTACTAGTGATCCTCCCAAAAACGACCCAATTCAACAAGCAGTGAGGCTCCCACAGAACGTACTCAGCGACATCAAGGAGGCAGCACAGAGAGCAATCCTACAGATTGCTCCGGCAGAAGTCCAAGACAGCATTTACACAGAGATCAAGCAGAGTCCTTCAAAACCATTCTCCTCATTTATAGATCATCTTTCCCAAACAGTAGAACGACAAGTAGTCGAAGAGGGGGCGAAACCACATTTGATCAAAAGCCTTACGTTTTCCAATGCCAACCCAGAATGCAAGCAGATCATCAGCCTGATGCCACATCAGGCCACCTTAGCAGACATAATAGAGGCATGCAGCAAAGTAGAGACACCACAACATATAGCATCCATCGTAAAAGAAGACTTAAGAGAGCAAATTAAAAACAGTGTCAAGAAAGTTCTTACAGATTACACAAAGAACAGTAGCAACACAGGGAGGCGATGTTTTAGATGTAAGACACAAGAACATATTAAAAAAAATTACCCACAATTTGCAAAATCTAATAAATCATCAAATCTTTGTCCCCAATACAAGAGAAAAAGACATCTTGCGAGTGAATACCATTCGCAGACAAATATAAATAGAAGACCTCTACCACATTCGAGAAACAGGAAAAAGAGCGCGAATCATCACCAGCGCGCTCCAACACAAATCATAGCAGTGACGCAAAACCAACAAGAGCAACCCTCAGAAAAGAACAAACAGATCCCCTCAGCAGAACAATCTCCAAAATCCCCAGCAACCCAGACTTAGTACCACCCAGATTCCAATGCGTGCTAGCAACCACCAAATTAACGTGTTTTTTAAACAACAGCCACACAGTGATACCCACAAGTATAACTAGGACTTCCTAGAAAAAGCAAGATTTTTTGATAATGGCCAAGGACAGAAGCAGTATTCTTAGACTTGTTATTTATCCATCCTTAATTTCAGCAAACTACAAAGAAAAGCTGATAGTCACGGCAAAAGCCCTTCAACCACCTTTGACAATTCCAAAAAATACACCAATAGCCCAGGCCATAGCTTTACCGTCCCATGCAGAAAAACAAATTATACCAGTGCTTGACAAGCAAGGCTTCTTTTCTAGTGATCAAGCAGAAATACATGCATCCTAAGTGAAACATTTGAGCCGAGACCGACCCATCATTACTTGTCGGTTGACTTACAACGAAAAGACAGTCATCATTACAGAGATGCTCAACACAAGGGCAAACGTCACAGTTATTTCATACATTTTTTAGCCCCAGGAATGGGACTTAACCATACCTTTGGGTTCTCTCGCAAGCATAGGAAGAAGTTCTCTATGCATGCAGAGTAAGAACGCAATTGTCGTCACAAGTCCAAGAAAAAAAACAACAATCATTCGTCCTTTCATCGTACAAAAACCCATTACAGTGTAAGGAAGAGACCTCTTAACACAGTAGGGACTGAGATTAGAATTAAATTTTTAACAGGAGTCACTGTGGCACTCACCACTTTGAAATTAACTTAAAAAACCAATAATCCTGTTTAAGTAGATCAGTGGCCCCTTAAACGAAAGAAATTGAGTGCCTTAAAAAAGTTAGTCCAAGAACAACTGCAAAAAGGACACATCAAACCAACAAATAACCCATAAAATTCCCCAGTGTTTATCATTCACAAAAAAACTTCAAGATCTTAGAGGCTACTTCACAATCTCAAGAAGATCAACGAAGTCATCGAAGATATGAGGCCACTCCAGCAAGGACTTCCATCTCTCTCAATGATCCCGAGAGATTAGTCGCTTATCATCATCGATCTCAAAGACTATTTTTTCAGCATTCCGCTTCATCCAGATGATACTCCACGTTTTGCATTTTCCGTCCCAAGTTTTAACAAAAAGGAACCCCTACAAAAGTACCATTAGACCGTTCTTCCACAAAGTCTCAAAAATTCTCCGACCATTTGCCAATGGTATGTAGCTCAAGCTTTGCATCCAGCGCAGGAGAAACATCCAAAACCAAAAATTGTTCATTACATAAACGATTTACTCATCGCAGCACCAACAAAACCAGAGTTGCAGAAAGTCCGCGATTGTGTGATCGCAGAAGTTCAAAAAGCAAGAATAGAAATTAGTGCCTCAAAAATACAAGAAATTACGCCTTAGAAATATCTGAAATAGAAGATCACAAAGCAAACAATAAGGCCACAAAAACTAGAGATCAACACAAAAATCGCCAATCTGCAAGATTTACAACAACTTTTAGGAAAAATCAACTAGATGAGACCGATCTTAAGAATCACAAATGATGACATTTCATCACTACTCAATCTCCTGAGAGGAGACAATAACATCAAATCTCCCAGAACTCTCACACCTAAAGCACAGAAAGATCTTGAAAAGATCACAGACATAATTCAACACAGACAGGCGCATCGTTTTGCAGAATCACTGCCTTTCCACTTAGCAGTGTTAGGAGAAACAACACAACTGTATGAGTTGATTTTTCAATGAGATTCATCTCTAAGAGACCCTCTACTGATAATAGAGTGAGTTTTTTTAGCTTACAAGCCCTCAAAAACAATTCTCACAGATTTAGAAATGATAGCTCAAATCATCATCAAAACAAGAACAAGGTTGCTGACAATGTCAAGCAAAGATTTCTCAATCATTCATTTACCTCTAAAGAAAGATTATTTTAAATGAGCAATGCAAAAATCACAAAATATCTCCATTGCGTTGTTAAAGTATCCAAGAGTTTGCACAGTTCATTTCCCACCTCACAGAATACTAAATGCAAAAATAAGTTTTAAAAAAAAACCAAAAATAAGTCAAGAACCAGTAGAAGGTGTGACAGTGTTCACTAATAGTTCAGGGAAAACCCACAAATCAGTGATCACATGGCAAAACCCAAAAACAGAAGAATAGGAATCAAATATTAAGACAGTACAGAGTTCACCACAAATTGTAGAATTAGCAGCAGTAGTCAGAGCTTTTCAGTTGTTTCCAGAACCTCTCAATCTAATCACAGACTCAGCATATGTTGCGAATGTGATCAAACTATTAGAAAGATCACTTTTAAAGCACACAGATAATGAAATCTTATATTCATATTTGTCATGCATAAGAACAATCCTAAAAAATAGGGAACACAGATACTTTATTACACATATCAAAGCGCATTCCTCACTTCCAAGGTTTTTAGCAGAAGGGAATGCTCACGCAGACAAGCTCACAATGCCCATCTTGCAGACATTGCCAAACATTTTTAAGCAAGCAAAATTGAGCCATGCATTCTTCCATCAAAATGCTCAAGCATTGATGGAATCCTTTCGCCTTTCAAAAAGCCAGGCGAAAGAAATCATCAGTGCTTGCCCAAATTGTCAACTTGTACAGCCACCTACATCCACAAGAGCAGTCAATCCAAGAGGATTGCAAAGTCTCCAGCTGTAGCAAACTAATGTCACAAAATACCCATCTTTTAGACGGCTCAAAAACATCCATGTTTCAGTTGACACATTCTCAGAGGCAACATTTGCATCATTACATACAAAAAAAACCGCAGAACATGCCTGCAGACACTTTTTACAAGCATTTGCATCATTAAGAGTGCCACAAGAAATAAAAACAAATAATAGACCAACCTACACAAGCAAAGTGCTTGACAGATTCTTAAAAAGATAGAGAGTCAAACACATTTTCAGTATTCCTCATTCTCCCACAAGTCAAGCAATCATTAAAAAAACACATCATACCCTGAAATCCCTTTTAGATAAACAGAAAAGGGGGGAGGCAGGTACAACACCTTATATACAGTTGAACAAAGCTCTGTATGTGTTAAATTGTAGAGGGAGCTTTTAAAGATAACATTTTATATTCTTACAAAGTTTCTAATTCTCCTGCTTGTTCTGCCGTGCATTTTTCTATGCACTCGGCAGGTCATAGACAAAGTAGCAAAACAAGTCTTCTTAGTGCAAACAGGAGGGGGAGATGTCAGAACCCAAGGTGTCCCTCAGACACTCTTATATGTTCTAGGCCCAGGGCAGAAGCCTCTAAGACCCTGGCAAGCAGCCAGAGACCCCTGTGGTCTTGAGCTTAACCCATAGAACAATTTACCAACCTTGCAAGAAGAACAAGAAATCACAAAAGTTTAGATATTATAATAGAAGTAGTCACAAAGTGAAAAGTAAGATTTTTGAGTGCTGTACAGGGGGGTTTTAGGCCTTGTACAGGGGGGTCTGAAGTTTGTACATAGGGGTCAGAAGTTCTAAGATAGAGGGATTTAGGCGTGCCCTGTCCTCCTTCTTTCTTCTTCCTATTCTCCATATTCTTAGTAGTGTTGGCACTCACAGATTAGTTTAGAGTAAAAAGTCACTGTTCAACATAGGTAGTAAGCATTAAAGAAAAACTATAAACACCTAATACGTAATGTGTAATATAAAAGATAGCACCAGCCCCTCGGGGAAGAGAGACGGGAACAACCAAAGACAGAGACAAACAGAGTCAGAGACAATGTCAAAGAGTCTGTGTACCTTAAGATAACATGCAATAAACTGCCTTAAAACCAGACGACTGAAGACTACTAAATCTTTCTTTGAAAGCACAAGTTAAAAGAGAAACTTTACCACCAACCAGAGTCACCCCAATCCAGAGAAAGCTCCGTCACCTGCCCACTGGTAAAACAAAACTGGCACAGTCTGGCCAGATGACAACAAAATGTCACTTTTTAAATGTAGATGTGAGGAATCAGTCCCATCAGGAATTCCCAGATGGGAAGCCCTTCCCTGGAGTTCCCTGGCTCTGGAGTGGGCTGAGGTGGGAGCACCGTGTGAGCAGTGGGGCAGTCGGTTAAAAGAGGCTGAACCCCTGGATGTCTTAAAATGCATCCAAAAATTGCATATGGGAAAAGGAAAAGATCTTGTGGGTTTGGGAAGACGGAGATGGATTTTGTTAACAGCACATTGGAAACAGCACCAACAGAAGGAAAAACTGTTGTTAGAATACTCCCACATGGAGTGACAGAAGAAGGTTTAAATCATGAACTCAGGTTCATTTGTTCAAATGATATAATAATAATAATAATAATAATAATAATAATAATAGCTATATATAATATAACCCAATTATCTGTATTGATATCTGTATAATTTAAAATTGATAATGTGAAATAATGCTGACAATACTAATTTGACAGCTTTGACTGCTCACTGTGACACTGAATACCCCACAGAAAAGGACTGGCCAAGACCCAGCTGTCAGTGGTAAACTTTGTGAATTGTGTACAATGAAGAAAGGAGGAAGGGATGAAATTGGCTGGTTTTATAGGATTTGCTGATACTGTGATGCAGAATGCTTTTTCTATTACTGTGAGAAATAAAGTGATTAAGACTGCTGGGTTTTTCATGTCCCAGACAATCTCCAAGCTGCAGGATTGGTTGAACGGGTGAAGGGATTGCTAAAAGAGCAGTTGACAAAAGCAGGAGATGGGAACCTGTCCCCATGGAGAAGCCATCTCCCAGATGTGCTCCATGCCCTTAACAATGGTCCCCTGGGGAAATGGAAACCCCCTGGCTGTGCACAGCTGCTCCCAATTTGCAAATACAGCCATGGACAGTGAGACTTGGACTGCCTGGGAAATTGTTCTGGCTGTGATGGCCCTGGCAGGGCCAGCCCAGAGGCTGCAGGGCTGGACCTTCATGCATTGGAATTAGTTAGGATAAATCAGAAGCAAATGAGAGTTAACAAGACAGGAACAGGAATCCAGATTCCTCCAGGACACTTTGGTTCCATAACTGCTCACTGGAGCTTGGCCTTGCAAAGTGCTCATGTCATGGGAGGAGGAACTGATGCAGATTTTCAAGGAGAAATTGAAGGAAATTGGTTAAACAATAGTGAACAAGATTGGATTATTCAAACCCATGACAGGGTAGCACAATTATTGATCTTGTCAGTTTTAAAAACAATTGGGAAAAAGGAGATCCACCTCAAATCACTGCTGCTGGTGGAGATAAAGGGTTTGGATCCAGCAGTGCTAAGAATGGAACCAGAGTGTGGGTCCAGAGGCCAAAAGGCCCTCCCGAGGCAGCTGAAAGGACAGCTCCTGGGAAAGACAGCACTGGTTGAATCCTGAAACCTGGGCAGGAACGATGGGAATGTGTCCCTGCAGCCAAGTGCTCTGTGTGAGAACAAGTAGATATTACAGGAGATTGTTTTACACATGCTGCCAGACCAAATCTCTCTGCCCCAATGGACAAGCAAAGGACCTCGGGGGCATTATTCTGGAATTAAAAAGGTGCCAGCTTCATGGACAACAGAATTATTGTCCTTATCCTGCATGAGATTGAGGAAAAAGAATGATTAACCTTGTCACTGAAGTACTGCTGATATCTGTAAGTTGTAACTTGAGAGTCAGCCAGAATCTTTGCCACAAACACCTCTAGAGGTTCACCAAGGATTAGTCATGGAAACTGTTTTGAAAATTTAAAGCTCAAAGTAGCCAAAGTACTCAATGTCACTGATGGCTGGGTGTGTTCTCAGCTGCAGTTGGGAGGAATGGGGTTCCCTTAGAGGGCCCACCCTGTGGGGTGGCCAGAACTCTGTCCATGGGCTCTGCCTGGTAATGGAGTCAGTGCAGGGACAGTTACAGAAAACTGCTGTGGAACACAGGGATACAAGGATCAGTTTGACAGGATTCACTAGGATTTCCCTTCCGGAGAAACCAAACCCTGTTCTAGTTCTAGAGGCCACGGTGTGAGAGGATTTCTCTGCTTTACCATCACTCCCAATGCCAGTAGAACTCGGAGTGCTGGAGCTGGTCAGTGTCAGTGTCACACCACTCCCAGCTGCAGGGCCACCATTTCGGGTCCTTCAGCAACAACCACCAGGAAAAGCTGGCGTAAAGAGAACACTTTCCCCCCAGGGAGTGCCGTGGGTTTCAGAAAGCAAAAGGATCTGGTTCACCCTGTGCCCCACGTGCACTGCCTCGTCCTGTGGAGTTTGCATGAATGAGCTAAATCAACTATTAGAAGAAATAGCAGATGCTCCTGTGAAAATATCCAAGAGCACATCCCGTGAGCTCCAACAAACACGAATAGGGCTCTACAGAAGTGCATGGCCTTGGACTATCTGCTTGCTGGCCAAGGAGGAACCTGTGCTACCATGGGACAGGAATGTTGCAGGAATGTCTATAAGTGCTGGGTTTGAGGTCCAACAATCAGGAATGGCCTCAATAGAACAATCAGTAGAAGAGTGGCAGCAAGAAGAAAATTCTTCATGCTGGGATTGGCTTCTAAGTTGGAGGCTGCTGTGAAATGAATTCATGCAGTCACTGTGATCCTTGCAGTGTGAGCACTTGGTGTGTTATGATTCTGTATTCGAGTTGTTGT